>NC_143547.1:104348144-104964394 GCF_031878675.1 Megascapheus bottae | reverse complement strand
TTTTCCTGCAAATCTACAAAGCCATTCTTGTGGGCTATAGGACACCAGTTGCTGTAGCAACCTAGAGCAAGCCCTAGTGAAAGGAAGCTTGTTTTACCCTGTCAGCGGGAGGGTGGAAAATGAGGCTGCCATTAGCGGAGGCTGAATATTAAGCAGAGTCAGAGGCCAGCCTGACAGAGGACAGGGGGCCATGACAGCCAGCCACCTTCCAGGGACCGAGGAGCCCAGCACGGCTGGTGGCGTAGTGAGGAAGCAGGAGACAGGAGCCACGTCAGCCTCCAGCCTTCATTTTTACTCAGCTCACCAAGGAGAAATCTTGTGGCCTTACTGTTGCCTTTCTCACACAGAATGCTTCTGTGTGCAAGGAGCTGTGTGAATGCAGCCTCGGCCTCTCCCTCCCTCCCTCTCTGTCTCTCTGTCCCGCTCTGTCTTGCTCTTCCCCCGGCCCTCATTCCCCTCTCCCGCCATTTCTCCTTCCTTCTCTCCCTCCTTGCTTCTCTCCCTCCCTTCCTCCCCTTTTGTGTCTTTTCCCTTTCCCTTTCTCTTTCTCCCTCCCTCTTTCCCTCTGGCTGCATTTTCTGCTGCGTCACTACCTTAAGGGCTGCCACAGATAAGTGACTCCCCCTGTCTGAGCCTGTTTCTAAGGCAACCATTGAGACAAGCCAGCAGTGAAGCCAGCCTGGACCACAAGACACTCCATCTGAGCCCCCACAGTGTCTTCTTTTTTCCTACCTTCCAGAACAGACCTGCTTCCTGACAAGCAGGATTGTCAGCCATTTTGAAGGCTGTAGATACACTGGCCTTCAAACATCTGGGCATGGCAGGTGGGATGGGTGGAGAATGGACGGTTGGGGGTTTACCTGCATCGTATTTCTTAGGAATGGTGCTAGTCACCCCTGCGCTGTCTTTTTTCCTCTGCCTTTTGAGCTGTTTCATTGCGTCCATTTCCTTTGGATCAGGGCGTGCTGACCAGTTGCAGGTGTTTCCATAATGAGAATGTGAATCCTTCGTCATCTTGTCTGTGTGGCAAACACTCTCCAAGGGTTTGTGATGCCTTTGACACTTCCTGTTAGGAAAATGAGTCATGAGGGTATTAGAATACACAAAAAGCTGAAAATGTGTTAGGAAACTGAGTCATGAGTGTTAGGAAAGATCAAGCCAACGGAAGGAGAGAAAAAAAAGGCAGTGACCCTAGCAGAGGCAGAGCAGACTTTAATCATGGCTGCAGAAGGACTCCATGGGACACTGAAACAAAAGAGTGATGTGTGAGGGGTGTAGGTTTTTATACATTCTAGGGGAGACTTTCCTTGCGAATTTCTTTGTCCTGTCCTGATGGAGATTTGTCAGAATTGTCCCATTTGGGGTTTTATGGTAGGGGTATCAGAATTCAGACCCTTGGACATTTGGGGTCCTACACTTTGGGCTAAAGGCAGGGAGGCATTTTCCTGAGAAGCAGGAGGGGACCCTGCTAGAACAAAGCAGATTCCCATCAAAATGAACTCAACAGACCAGATCAATTTTAATGGAAAGTTTAGGAGGGCAGAGGTGGTGACTTGAGGAGACTCAGGAGGCATAATGGGGGGTTGGGGGTAGAGGATGATGAGTAACGTCCTGGCTTGGGGGCGGGGGCCCAGGTAGCTGGAGGGTTCCAAGCGTTCCCAGAGTTTAAGGTGCCATTAGCTGCAGGAAGAAACCTATTGTTTTGGCAAGCCTCCCACTGCCTTCTCTCTAGTGCCTATTACCTGAGAGGCTGCGGGTGGGGTTTCACATTTAGATTAAGATTCTAGGGTGGAGACAGAGCTGGGGAATTTGGGGGAGGTCCCCTTTGGGAGGGGTGGCAGGTGGGCCAACCCCTGGCAACAGCATTGACTTATAAGAACAAACAACATTCCCATTACTTCTCAAGCCAAAAATGGACTAATCTTTTTTACATCTCGGGCCTTCATATCAGGCTTAAAAAAAAGTCTTTCTGGGGGCCGGGAGTTTGGCCTAGGGGTAGCGTGCTTGCCTAGCATGCACGAAGACCCAGGTTCGATTCCTCGGTACCCCACATACATAACAAAAAGCTGGAAGTGGTGCTGAGGCTCAAGGGGTAGGATGCTAGCCTTGAGAAAAGTCCAAGGACAGTGCTCAAACCCTGAGTCCAAGCCCAGGACTGGCAAAAAAAAAAATAAAGTCTTTCTGCAGCCAGGCACTGGTGGCACACATCTGTAATGCTAGCTCTTCAACAAGGTGAGATTTGACAATCACCCTAGCCCGGCCTTGAGGAACAAAACTCAGGAACCATGCCCAGGGCCCAGGCCCTGGATTCAAGCGCGCGCTCATGTGTGCGCGCGCACACACACGCGCGCACACACACACACACACACACACACACACACACACACCTACCCAACAAAGCTGGGACACAGAGACATCCAGGCACCAATGGGTCAGTCCTATAACCCTAGATACCGGAATGCTGAGATCTTAGAATCATGGTTTGAAGGAATGTCAGTGAGACTCTCACCTCCAATTAACTACCAGAAAACTGGAAGTGCAGTGCAGCTGTGGTTCAAAGTGGTAGAGTAGTAGCCTTGAGCAAAAAAGCTCAGGGACAACATCTAACTCCAGAGTTCAAGCCGCAGGAATGACAACAACCAACCAACCAAACAAACCAACCAACCAGAGCACACAAAAATACTAGTGACCATTGGAGCTGGGCACTGGCAGCTTATGCCTGTAATGCTAGCTACTAAGGAAGCTGAGATCTGAGGACAGAGATAAAAAGCCAGCCCAGGGAGGCTGTACTCTTACTTGAATAAAGTACCAAAAACCCCAGAAGTGGCACCTTGAGCAATATAAGCCCAGGACCTGAGTTCAAGTACCAGAACTGACATACACAAGAAAATAGCACATTGGGATTCCCATAATTACCTTTTTCCCCCCTGCCAGTCCCAGACTGTTCACATTTGCTGCATAATCATAGAGCTGTTGTCTGCCTCACCAAAATACTGTCAAGGAAAGCCTGGATGTAGAAAACTTTCCTCTGCAATGCTAGATTGGTCTTTTTTTTCCCTCCCCAGAGGTCTGTCCCGTTTTGCTTGAGCTATTTTGAGCCTATTTTTACATTATTCCTAAATGTTTTGTTCTGTTCTCTCTGATATTAATATAGCTGTGCCAGCCTAGCTTAGTAGCTGCCTAGCATATCTTTTTATTCTCATTCTTGCATGTGTTTTCATTCCACAGACATATGCCTTAGGGGGCCCTGTAGTAAACGTGACACACCTGAATGCTGGGGCTTTCTTCCAGTGTGACAGTCTCCCATCTCCGCTAGCTCCTCACCATAAGGCTTCTGGGAGGCCACAGTTGATCTTGCGTGGCAGAATTCCCCAGGGAGAGCAGCTTAGCCATCCTGCATATATCTTAATGATGCATATCCGGAGCCCAGCTCCTGCATCTATTTGGGTTGTACAACATATGGAACAATCCAGAAAGGAATTGCCGAGGTAGATTTTCACATGGGGAACACTTCTGCATAACCTGCAGAGCCAGGAATTACCCAGGGAAGCTGAGACACTGTGATCACCCTTGTGCCTGACCACACTTGACCCATGCTTCATTCATGTGAAAGTGGGTTTGGGAGCTAGGGGAGGAGAAAATGGGGAGGTCAGTAGAATGAGGATCCATTTTAGTTTTACAAGATGAAAAGGGTCGGGAGTGTGGCTTAGTGGTAGAGCACTTGCCTAGCTTGCATGAAGCCCTGGGTTCGATTTCCTCGGTACCACATACACAGAAAAAGCCAGATGTCATGCTATGGCTCAAGGACAAAAAAAAGGCAAAAAGGGCCAGGATTTTGGCTTAGTGGTGAGAGTGCTTCCTAGCATGCATGAAGATCCGGGTTCGATTCCTCGTTACCACATACATGGAAAAGGCTGGAAATGATAAAGTAGCTCAAGTGGCAGAGCACTAGCCTTGAGAAAAGCCCAAGGACAGTGCTCAGGCCCTGAGTTCAAGCCCCACAACTAGCAAATAAATAAATAAATAAATAAATAAATAAATAAATAAATAAAGGCCAAAAAAAAACCCTCTGGAGGTGGACTGTGTTATAATTCTACAACTTTATATTCTGGTACAGGAGATTAAACCCAGGACCTTGCACAAGCAAAGCACTTGTTCAATGGAGCAACATTCCCAGGCCCTATCAATGTTTCCACTACCATTAAAATGGGTATGGTTAAGATCGTGGGGTGGTTAATCATAGCCATCCACTAGATTGGCTTGAGAAGAATTTAAGAGATTAGGGAGATTCCAGAGAGGATCAACTAAACTGAGGGTGAGGCTGGCCACCCAGGATGGGGCTAGAAGTCTGGCTCTACGAGTGGGAGGGCTCTGATTGTAGGAAGGCTGGGTAGGGATCAATTTTCATGTATCCTTTTGTCTGTCACAAAATAAGACATGATTTTAAAAAACCTACTAGTGTGACCTGAATACCACAATCATTTCTGTGTGGTAGTAAGAAAGCCAGACTTGTGCCCATGCTAAGAAAGTGTTCTCTCACGTCAGTCATGTTGATAGCCCTTTTTGTGTGTGCTGGTCCTGGGGCTTGAATTTAACACCTGGACGATGACTCTGAGCCTGTTTTTTTTGTTGTTGTTGTTCATTTTTTTGTTATTGTTGTGTTGTTGTTATTGTTGGTGGTGGCGGGGTATGTGTGTGTGTGTGTGTGTGTGTGTGTGTGTGTGTGTGTGTGTGTGTGTGTGTGTGTGGTCGTGGAGCTTGAACTCTGGGGCTGGGTGTTGTCCCTGAGCTCTTCAGCTCAAGGCTACCTCCCTACCCTTGAGCTACAGCACCACTTCCAGTTTTCTAGTGATTAATTGGAGATAAGAGTCTCGAGTTCTTTAGTACTCGAGCTGGGGTTGGCTTTGAACCTTGATCCTCAGATCTCAGCTTCCTGAGTAGGTATGATTACAGGCATGAGCCATCAGCACAGGACTCCATGAGACTCTCTTATCCCCCTTAAACCAACAAAAAGGTGGAAGTGGAGCTATAACTGAAGCGGTACAGTGCTAGCCTTGAGTGAAAAAGGTTAAGAGACAGTGCCCAGGCCCTGAGTTCAGGCCCCAGGACTTTCACAAAAATAAAGATATTTGGATCCAACATCATCATTTCAAGGGCTCTCTGGAATAGAGCTACAAACAAGAGGGACAGAGGAGAAGTCCAAAGCCCCAAGACCAGTCCTCCTTGGCCCTTCCTGTCCTGTGAACTTGCGGGCCATTCAGCTTCTTGGCAGTGAGCCATCCTGAGCTGTTAGGCTGTGACAGGTAGAATGCATGCAGGTTATTGCTACTTACCAGTGGCCTATGCCCTAGGAGACAGTAAAATGAAAGTCACACCATTACTGATTAGTAGAAATAAATGCGCTTGGACTCAGGGTCTGGACACTGCTCCTGAGCTTTGGCGCACAGGCTATAGTATGTGAATGTGAAGGCTAGCCCCTGGTTCCATTGCTCAGTACCACATAAGCAGAAAAAGCCACTTGTGACGCTGTGGCTCAAGTGGTACAGTGCAAAAGAAGCTCAGGAGCAGTGCTCAGACATTGTGAATGTGTGACTCATTGGCATCGGTTATATTTCGAGTGTAATAGAATCTTGTGACCATTACCACTATGCCGCACACCATATAAACTCCACACCCACTGAACAACGATGCTGCTCTTGCTTTGTCCCTTGGTGTCTTCTTTTGGTATCGTTTTTGTTTTGTTTTGTTTGTGCCAACACTGTGGCTGGAACTCAGGGCCTATGCACTCTTCCTTAGCTTAAGGCTGCTGCCAGTTGAGACATAGCTCTACTTCCAACCTTTTGCTGTCTTCAAGCCATAATCCTTAGATCTTAGCCACTTGAGTAGTTAACGTGTCTACCACTTGAGCCACAGCTGTACTTTTAGCTTTTTTGGTAATTTATTGGACATCGGTCTCACAGACTTTCCTGCCCAAGCTGGCTTTGAACCTCAATCCTCTTGAGTAAGTAGGATTACAGGTATAAGCCATCAGTGCCTGGCTGTTTGGGGGTTTCAAATTTTTGGGTTTGAGGCAGAGTCTTATTACATAATTTAGTCTGGCCTTGAACTCACAGTTCTCCTACCACCACCCATCAAACCAAATTTAAAAAATATTGTAGTTAATGGGGCTAGGGATGGTGGTGCTTAATGGACGTTTGCCTGGATATGGAATTCTAGGCAGTTTTTCAGCCATTCTGCTGGGCACCATCTTACCCATTCTAAGTATCCAGGAGTATGACATTCTGTACATTGCCACTGCTGGGTAATGGACCACTAGCCATTTATTCATCTACCTATACAAGTCTTTCATCTTGCAAAACAAACTTGGGCCAGGCGCAGGTGACTCACAATGCTGAGATCTAAGAATTATGGTTCAAAGCCAGCCTGGGCAGGATTAAGTCTGTGAGAAAAATCTATGAGGATTATCTCCAATTAACCACCTAAGAGCTGGGAGTGGAGCTGCCAGACTTGAGCCATACAAAGCTCATGGACAGGGTCCAGGCTGTCAGTTAAAACCTCAAAAACAGGGCCCGGAGTTTGGCTTAGTGGTAGAGTGCTTGCACGAAGACCTGGGTTCAACTCCTCAGTACCATATATACATAGAAAAAAAATAAGAAATGGTGCTGAGGCTCAAGTGGTAGAGCTCTAGCCTTGAGAAAAGTCCAAGAACAGTGCTCAGTCCCTGAGTTCAAGGCCCAGGATGGGCAAAAAAAAAAAAAACCTCAAAAAAAAGAAAGAAAGAAAGGAAAAACAAAGAGGGAAGGAAGGAAAAAAAGAACCCACCAGGGCTGGGAGTTTGGCCTAGTGGTTAAAGTGCTTGCCTAGCATGCATGAAGACCCAGGTTTGATTCCTTGGTACCACATACATAGAAAAAAGCCAGAAGTGGTGCTGAAGCTCAAGTGGTAGAGCTCTAACCTTGAGAAAGTCCAAGGACAGTGCTCAGGCCCTGAGCTCAAGCCTAGAACTGGCAAAAAAAAAAAAGAACCCACCAGAGGCAGTGGCTCATGTGTCCCATCAATCTACTGGGGACCCAGACATCAGGCAGATCATGGTTCAAAACCAGCCTTAGCAAAATGTCTATGAAGCCCTCATTACAACCAATTAAAAACTTCGTACCGTGTTGTGTGCCTGTCATCCTAACTATTTGACAAGTATAAGGAAGAGGACTGTGGCCTAGTCCAGGTCTGGGCTGCACATATATGCAAGATTCTATTCTCAAAATGCAAGTAAAAAGTGCTATGGGTTCAGGAGGAGTCCCTGAATTAAAACTCAGTACTGCTGCACACACACACCACACACACACACACACACACACACACACACACACACACACACACACACACACACACAGAACGAAACTGATACTCTGTGCCCACTGAAGACTAAGTCCCCACTTCACTCCTTCACTCATGTTGTAGCATATATCAGAAGTTCCTTCCTTTTCAAGGCTGAGTGGCAGTCTAAGTTGGACCACGTTTTGTGTCTCCATTCATCTACTGACGATTATGGGTTGCTTGCACCTCTGGACTGTACTAACCAATGCAGCCATGCCCACAGCTCTTTAAGTTCCTGCTCCCAGGTCTTTTAGCAATGTACCCAGAAATGGGATTGGTGGATCAGGTGGCAGGTCTTATTCATTTTTTTTGAGGGGCTCTCAATATGAAACTGGGAAATGAAAACTAGAACAAAAGGAAAGTGTAGGTCACCCCATGAGCTAAGCAGATGACGAACCCTGCGGCCACACCAGGGCTGGAAGGCTGTGCTGCAACGGAAAATTCGCGACAGGGATTTTGCAACTGGTAGTCAGTCAGTGTTCTCACACGAAAGCACCAAGTGGCATGTGAAGTGTGTGGGCATTTATGAGAAATAAGGAAGTAGGCCATGGCCAGAGGCCCTGGACACTGCAGGACACTTGTAGAAGATGAAAATGTGGTAGAGGATGACATGGTGCTCGTGAGTGTGCAAGGCTCCTGTCACAATGTTCAGCTTAGTGGAGAGAGGGGCTTAGGCCCCAACTGAATATCAGGTTTCCTGACACCTGACCCAGCTGACACATCGGCAGTAGAAACATCTTGGCTGAGGCCCATTGCAATGGAGACCAGGGATGGAGAGAGACAGAAGGAAAACCAGAAGTCAATGTTGCCAAGAAAAATAGAAAATGCCTGGGTTTGGGTGACTCAAGCTTCTAATCCTAGCTCCTCAGGAGGCTGAGATGTGAGGATCACTGTTCCAAGACCAGCCCGGGCAGGAAAGTCAGTAAGACCTTTATTAGTTAGTCCAATTAGCCATCAAAAATCAGGAAATGGCACTGTGGCTCAAAGTAGTAAAGGGCTAGCCTTGAGCACAAAAGCTGAGGGACAGTGCCCAAGCCCTGAGTTCAATCCCCAGGACCAACACATACTGAAAAAAGAAAAAGAAGGAAAGGAAGGAAGGAAGGAAGGAAGGAAGGAAGGAAGGAAGGAAAGAAAGAAAGAAAGAAAGAAAGAAGAAAAGAAAGAAAGAAAGAAAGGGAAAAAAGAAAGAAGAGCAAATAAAGATCAAAGTGAAAGGTGCAAATGGAAAAGTCTAGAAAAGCCTCAGAAGGCTGGGAGACCCAGCAGGCCATTTCAGCAACCCAAAACACAACACTGGGCACAGGATGGCACACACTGGGCGGTGTGTGTACTGGCCATGTGGTCATATCCTGCAATACACAGAATGCAGGAAACAAGTAGGCTAGAAGATCCCCATGGGAAGCCACCCCTGACAGGAGGAGATTATTATGCCCACCATGACTTAGGGGCATACTTGAGGATATAAGCCATGTACTTTTTATTTTTCCAATGTTTCTGCTCACGGATGCCTTCTAAGGAAACCTCACCTGCCCTGTGTGCCTGGTTTAAGGGAGCAACATGCCCTTTGCTCTCCAAGGATGAGACAAACTGCTTTCTGTTCCCTATAGAACATGACACCAACTTACTTATCAATGCAAAGTTGATCTTTAATGATCATTTTATTTGGGAGAGGGTCATGGGGCTTGAACTGGGCCTGGGTGCCGTCCCTGAGCTCTTCAGTTCAAGGCTACCACCCTACCCTTGAGCCAATCCCCACTTCCTGTTTTCTGGAGGTTAATTGGAGATAAGAGTCTCAGGTTCTTTTGTGCCGGGACTGGCTTTGAACCTTCATCCTCAGATCTCAGCCTCCTGAATAGCTAGGATTATAGGCGTGAGCCACCGAGCCTGGCTTAATGATTATTTTTAAAGAATTTTTGGTACTGAGGATTGAACCCAGGACCTGTTGCATGCTAAGCACAATTCATGCCACTGCCCTTTAAATAGCTTTAAAATTTCATAAGGGTGGCACTGGTAGCTCAGACTTGTAATCCCGTGTGTAATGGGGAGGGCAGATCTCCTGTGTACAACATATGATGTGCAGGACAAGTGGGCACACAGCTCAGCTTGAGAGCCAGCTGGGCAAGGCAAGGAGGGAAGGTGGCACACATGTGCTATAGAAGGGGGGAGGCTATGGGATATTTCTTTCTTTTTTTTTCTCTTTTTTTGGTTGTGGGGCTTGAACTCTGGGCCTGGGTGCTGCCCCTGAGCTCTTCAGCTTAAGGCTACCAACCTACAGGGCATGGTGGGGAGAGGGGATATTTACATTCTTATTTATTTTTTGCCAGTCCTGGAGCTTGAACTCACGGCGTGGACTCTGTCCTTGAACACTTTTTTGCTCAAGGCTAGCATTCTGTCACTTGACCCACAGCTCCACTTCTGGCTTTTTTCTGAGTAGGTGGTACTGAGGACTCAAACCCAGGGCTTTGTGCATGTTAGGCAAGAACTCTACCAGCAGGCTCCACTCCTGGCCACATTTGCATTCTTTAGGCTTTTCTGTATTGCTGTTCGTCCTCACCCACCAGTGTGCATGGTTGATACAATCAGCAAAGACAACAAACCATTGTTTGGGGTTTATTCTGAGCCAGTCTTGCTATGCAGTCCAGATGGGTCTCAAACTTTGGATTCTCATGCCTCAACCTCCCAACTTGTGGGATTAGAGGTGTAGTGTTACCATGCGTAGTTAAGAAAAGAAAAATTCTGGAAAAGCCAGAAGTGGTGACTCACGCCTGGAATCCTGGAGGCTAAGATCTGAGGACTGCAGTTCAAAGCCAGCGTGGACAATACAATACAAAGCTGAGACACTCTTACCTCCAATTAACCTCTAGAAAATGGGAAGTGGGGCTTGGCTCAAGGGGTAGGGGTGGTAGCCTTGAGCTGAAGAGCTCAGGGACAATGCCAAGACCAGAGTTCAAGCCCCTAACCCCCCCCCAAAAAAAGACAAATTCTGGAGAAAAACTAGCCTGCCTTGGTAGCAGAAAGCACTTGCAAGGACAGAGCTTGAGGTCTGGAGTTGGACTCCATTGGTGACAGGCAGCCAAGTGGGAGTTTAGGATCCTCTAAGCTATTAGGTCAAGGATGAGGGAGAGGCCCCATCTGGAATCCCTAGCTGTGGACCCCAGAGACAGTAACCACAGGAATCCAACAGCAGCCAAGTTCCCTGAGCCCAGTGGAAATTTTGTGGTTCAGAAAGCCACAGAGAAGATGCAGGGAGAGGGAGGCCCAACCATGAGCCCTGCTTCCTATTGTCTCAGGGGCCTGTGGCATCTGCCAACTGCAGATCTGGGCTGTCATGTTGAGGTCAAAGTCCCACAAGTGACATTTGCCTAAGAAGAAGGAATGCAGGAAGCTGCAAGGCTGCCACCTGCCACACTACCTTTTTGTAAAGGTGGGGTTTGTGTAGGCCACTACCTGCTGGGGGCCCTCTCACACTTCCTTCCCACTCAGCTCTGTCCAGGCTCTGGGGCTTTTGCCTATGGTCATTGAGTTGGCTGCCGCTGGCACTGCTGGATTCAACTAATGAAATTACAGGGCAACAGTTCAATCTGAATTTCAGTTGAACAGGGAGTAACTTTTCAGTATAAGCATGCCATTTTTCAGACACCCAAGCAAATGCATTGTTCGCTAGTCCTGCACATAATTTAGCAACCCTAAACAGAAGAGAGGGGTTGGGCTCCCAGATCTGAATGTGCCACCTGTTTCCTGTGGGGACCCTGCCTGATACATGAGGAATGAAAACCAGAAGGTTCTCATAGGTACTGATAAAAATGTTTTAAAAAATGACACAAAGAATCCTCTTTGTACAATTAATATATACTATTTAGAAATTTAATATATACTTTTTTTGCCAGTCTTGGGCTTGAGCTCAGGGCCTGAGCACTGTCCTTGGACTTTTCTCAAGGCTAGCGCTCTAACACTTTAACCACAGCACCACTTCCAGCTTTTTTCTGTGTATGTCATACCAAGGAATCAAACCCTGGTCTTTCTACATGCCAGGTAAGCACCCTACCACAAGGTCACACTCTCCACTCATTACTTACAGTATGTGTGTGAGGAGAGAGAGAGAGAGAGAGAGACAGAGACAGAGACAGAGACAGAGACAGAGACAGAGACAGAGAGACAGAGACAGAGAGACAGAGACAGAGAGAGAGCACGCAAACAAGCCAGATGCCAGTGGCTCATGCCTGTAATTCTATCTGCTTAGGAGGCTAACATATGAAAGTCACAGTTTGATGCCAGGCAAGAAAGTCCATGACATTATTATTATTTTTTTGCCAGTCCTCAGGCTTGAACTCAGGGCATGAGCACTGTCCTTGGGATTTCTTGGCTCTACCACTTGAGCCACAGCAGCATTTCCAGCTTTTTTTTCCTATGTATGTGGTACCGAGGAATCAAACCCTGGTCTTTGTGCACGCTAGGCAAGCACTCTACCACTAGGCCAAACTCCCGGCCCCCAAGACATTATGATGATGATGATGATGATTAGGCTGGTCCTGGGCTTGAAGTCTGAGCCTGGGCATTGTCTCTGAGCTTTTGTGTTCAACACTTGTACTCCAACACGTGGCTCTTCTTTACATTTAACCACAAAAATCCATAAGTGGAGCTGTGGCTCAAGTGGTAGAAAGCTAACCTTGAGAGGGAAAAAAAAGCTCAGGGACAGTGCCCACACCCTGAGTTCAAGTGCTAAACCAGCAAAATAAAAGAAAATAAATGAGGGAAGTTATTGAGAGGAATAAGGTTTCTTGGAGCCATATGAAGGCCCTAATCCACAAGGACTCCCAGTCCCATGTCCTACACTATTTCCTTGAGTCCCCAGGAAGCACTCTCACCCGTGGGCTAAGGACGCCCTCATAGGGGTCAACAGCATTCTTTTTTTTTCATATATCTTTATTGTAATGAATAGAAGGGTTACATTATATTCACCAGATAGAAGGTGCATTACTTCACAAACATTCATACCCTTTCTCATGGCTTGGTCCCCATTTCCCTCCCCCCACCCCCACCCCTCATCTTGTTTTCCCCCCTTCCCTTTTCAGCATTCTTTGTCTCTCAGAGCACAGGGAATCGCTGAGACAGAACTTCAAATGGAACAAAACCATTTCTGACTTGTCTCGCCTCAATGTCCCGCCTTCAGACCCCAACCTGTGGGCCAGGACTTGGGTTGTCTGTGACACCTCTGATTGACTGTTTGCTGGAGTTTCCAGAGAGTTCTTCACAGTGGATTTGACAGAGACTCCCCATCCACTTACTCATTTGAGATGTCCCTAGTGACCAGTTTCAAATTATGTCAGCAATCATGTTGCATCCCATGTGATCCCTGAGGTCCAGATAGTAGCACCGAGCAGGCCCTTGTACGCAGTCTGTCTGCACAGGCCATTCCACAGGGACAGGATGTCTTCTCTCCTCCCATACTGCCCTTGTAGATAAGCCTGCTCGCTTATCCATGTATTTTGTGTGCAGCCACTCAGATGTGTCCACCATGTTATCTAGCAGTGGGGAAGAAAGGCCTAAACTGGAAGATTACAGCTATTGGAATGAGGCCCGTGGAGCCTAGAACTGGAGAATCTGAACTAAATATATTAGCTTTCTTCAAGTGTCCTTTCTAAGCCAGGCACTGGTGGCTCATGCCTGTGAAATCCTAGCTGCTCAAGAAGCTGAGATCTGGAGGACGATGCTTTGAAGGTATGGTTCAAATGGTAGAGGGACAGTTTAGAAAGCAAGCTAAGCAACTGGGAGGCCTTGAGTTCAAAATCTACTACCACCAGAAACACAATCCCATTTACAGCTGGAGGATGTTTTTCCACACCTATATTTCAACACACTGGAATTATGACTTCGAGGCCAATTTGAAGTACATAGAGACTCTATCTCAAAAAGAAAAAAACACTGTCTCCTTTATAGGCCCAATTCCTATGAAGGCACCAAGAGAAAATGCATGGAAAGGAAGGGAAGGGTCTCCAGGGTCCCCTAGAATGCAGTTCAAAGGCAGAACCTCAGCACCTTACATAACTCAGCACTACCCAAAGGGGAGTGCATCCTGACCCATGGAACAGAAAGTCTCATTCATGGGGGCTGGTGGCTCAAGCCTGTAATCCTAGCTACTCAGAAGGCTGAGATCTGAGGATTGTGGTTTCAAAGCCTACTCATAAGACCTATCTATCATAAACTATTTAGAAAAAGCTGAAAGTGGTGCTGTGGCTCAAGTGCTACAGCATTAGCCTTAAGCACAAAAAGTCTCAGGGTCAGAGTCCAGGTCTTGAGTTCAAGCCCAGGGACTAGCCGAAAAAGAAAACCCTAATTCATGGGTTCAATGCTGTCATGGACATACTCAGTCTACTCAATGACAGATACAGGGGGATATCTAAGGCCCACCTGAGGGGTAGATCCATATACAACTTGGTCTCATTTTTGTTTTTTTTGCTTGTCTTGGGGCTTGAACTCGGGGCCTGGGCCCTGTTCCTGAGCTTCTTATGCTCAAGACTAATGGTCCACTTGAGCCCCAGTGCCACTTGTAGCCTTTTCTGTATATGTGGCAATGAAGAATCAAAGTCATGCATGCTAGGCTAGCACTCTGCCACTAACCTATACTCCAGCCCCTATCCCTGAACTTCTTTTTTTTTAAGTACTCTTTTAAATTTTTTGGGTTTTTTTCTTTTTTTGCCAGCTTTGGGCTTAAAATCAGGGCCTGAGCACTGTCCTTGGATTTTTCTCAAGGCTAGAGCTCTACCACTTGAGCCTCAGCACCACTTCTGGCTTTTTCTAAGTATGTGGTACCAAAGAATCGAACCCGGGTCTTCGTGCATGCTAGGCAAGCACTCTACCACTAGGCCAAACTCCCAGCCAAATCTATCCCTGAACTTTTGTGCTCAAGGCTAGTGCTCTACTTTGAGCCACAGTACCACTTCTGGTTTTCTGGTAGTTAAATGGATATAAGAGTCTCACGGATTTTTGTCACTGTGGCTCTGAACCTTGATCCTCAGATCTCAGCCTCCTGAATAGCTAGGATTACAGGCGGGAGCCACAAGCACATGGCTTTTTAAAATTTCTTCATGTAGACAAGCCCAATCTTAGTCCATGTGAGGTGACGTGGCTTTCTTGTGACTTGCCTGCAGTGAACATGAAATCAAGTAAGAGTGCAGCTGTCATGAATGTGTCAAGGAGTTAAGTGATGTCTCATCAAGCTGCCGCTAGACATATACAAGTCTACTCACTACTGGGGACATTCACTGGCCTGCTGTCACTAGGCTGCTACCTGGAAGATATTGCACACAATTACTCTCCCCACCTTGAGCATGGTCAAGTTCTTGGGGTTACCCCCCTCCATTTTCCTTTCTTTTCTTTTTCTGCCTACTCTTGAGATTTGAACTCAGGGCCTGGGCACTGTACTTGGACATATTTTTTTTTTGCTCAAGGCTAGTGCTCTACCACTTGAGCTACAGTACTTTTGGCCTTTTCTTTTTGTGGGTCATGGGGCTTGAATTCTGGGGCTGGGTGCTGACCCTGAGCTCTTCAGCTCAAGGCTACCACCCTAGCCTTGAGCCAAGCCCTACTTCCCAGGTCCTACTTCTCAGGTCCTTTTGTGCCTGGGCTGGCTTTGAACCTTGATCCTCAGATCTCAGCCTCCTGAGTAGCTAGGATGACAGGCGTGAGCCACCACCCCCAGCCACTTTTGGCTTTTTCTATGTATGTGGTAGGAGGCATCAAACCTAGGGCTTCATGCATGCTAGGCAAGTAGTCTACCACTAGGCCACCACTCCCCCCCCACCATTTTCTTTTTGAAATGTTCAAACTATAGAAAAATGGCAACAGTCTGAAGAACTGCAATAGTCTCTCGGCCTGCCTCTCCAGAAATAAAGTTTTTCCAGCAAGTTAGATAATAGAATTCACTTGCAAGGTTACAGCCTGAAACTGGACAGTGTGTGGTAGGAGCCTGCTAGATTGTCATTTACTGTCACACTCAGGACATCTGTTGACAAGAGAACGTTATTGTCAGGCCCCATCAGTCAGGCAGCTTCTTCCCGCAGGTTTTAAAATCTAACTTTATTGTTATTATCAAGGTATTGTTTTTAACTTTTTATTGTTATAAAGGTGATGTACAGAGAGGTTCCAATTTCACAAGCCAGATAATGACTCCATTGTCTTCCCCCATTTTGAATGCATCCTTTCCTTGGGATGGAGTTTCGGAGAAACATTTAAATTGGTCATAAACAAAAATGCAAAGTGGAACTGGAGCACATCACAGACTTTGGACCAGAAGTGGCCTGTGAGATGCTGGAAAGGATACCA
Organism: Megascapheus bottae; assembly: GCF_031878675.1. NCBI lineage: Eukaryota > Metazoa > Chordata > Mammalia > Rodentia > Geomyidae > Megascapheus > Megascapheus bottae. The sequence goes on along the minus strand of NC_143547.1, from coordinate 104,948,698 downwards.
TTGTGCAAGCTCATGGTCATACAGCTTGAGGAGCACAAAACCCAGGCAGGAGAGCACGCTCAAGGCCAAGTAGGTGGCTGAGGCGTCACTGCCGTACCGCCAGTGAGTGCATAGGGCCTGTCCAACAGCAGCCAGCACGTGAACACCCAGCGCTACCTCAAACCCCTGCTGGTGCAGCAGAGCAAGGCCGTAACTGGATAGGGACAGGCCCTCGATGCACAGCAACAAGCAAGGGGTCCAGCCTCTATCTATAGAGAGGCACCAGGCCACCACCCATGCGAAAATAGGCAAGGTCAGCCACTGATCAAGCACTGCAGCACGATGTGCCTGGGTCCAGATCCGTAGGTACTGAACAGGGCCGTAGATCAGGGCCATGGTGGCGAACACATGGTTCAGGTACTGAGCCCTGTGCAGCTCAGTGGGCCGGGCCAGGGTGTTCGCATCTGTCCGCAGCCAGTACACTCCCAACAGCACGTAGGCCAAGTTAATGAGCGAGTTGAATGGCATGGCTACGAAGGCAGGTAGGCGGGCGTCCACGGCTTCCGCATAGTGCTCGTAGCCCACCTGTACAAAGACATCATCAAACACACCCATGGACACAATGGCCACACACACGCAACTGACCATGGAAACATGGCAGAGGGCCTGCCACGACTCAGGCTTCATTGTCACTGGGCTGGAGAGCTGAAAAACACAGCAGTCTTCACCTTTATTCAGAATTCCAATAAATGGCCTTTGTAAAGCATTCTTGGGCCTCCCAGCTGAGCAGGCAGGAAGAAGTCTCTGGGATTTCTGCTACAGATGCTAAGACTCTGCCTCGGGGCGGCTGCAGCAGGCTGGAGGAAGGCAGGAGGCTTTCTGATTGGCTGGTGCGAGGGGCCGACTGAGCTGCCTTTTTCCTTTGTGTTTATGAAAAGAATGTGGTTAGGAAAAAAAATGCTTCTAAAAAAGAGTCTCCATCTTCCCCCTTGTCAGCTTCAGGATCCACCCACAGTTTCCATCAGACAAAGAGTAAATAAGACTGAAACCTAGTGTGTCCTCACCTTCTAGCTCACTGCATCTAGACGTCTCCATTGCATACAGGCTTTGCATCTTCCCTCTCTTGACTCTACACACTACAAACTCCTGCTCACTGCATTTGGTAGAGCTCAGGAAGGCCCCCTCCTTCCCCTCACCTCTAGTCAAATGGAGTAGAAATATACAAGTTTCCAGCCCAGCTACAAAACCTTTTTGTGTGTGTGTGCCAGTCCTGGGGTTGGAACTCTGGGCCTGGGCACCATCCCAGAGCTTCATTTTGTTCAAGGCCAGTGTTCTCCCACTTGAACCAGAACATCACTTCTGGCTTTTGTGAGTAATTCACCTCTCACTGTACTGTGTGTTCTACAGATAAGAAGGGAAAGAAAAAGTCTCACAGCTAGCACCAATGGCTCATGCCTATAATCAGGAGGCTGACATCTGAGCATCTTAGTTGGTAGCCAGCTGAGGCGGAAAAGTGCCTGTAAGACTCTTTATCTCTAATTAACCACTCAAAAACAGGAAGTGGAGCTGTGGTTCAAAGTGGTAGAGTGCTAGCCTTGAGCAAAAAGAACTCAAGAACAGTGAGGGAACACTGAATTCAAGCATTAAGTCTGAAAAACAAAACAAAACACTTCACAAACTTTCCTGCTAGAGCTGGCTTTGAACCACAATCCTCTGATTTCTGCCTCCTGAGCAGCTAGGATTATTACAGGTGTGAGCCAGTGGTGCCTGGCTACCTTTGAGCTTTTTTTATTTTTTTGGTCAATCCTGGGACTTGAACTCTGGGACTGGGCATTGTTCCTGAGCTCTTCAGCTCAAGGCTACCACTCTACCCCTTGAGCCACAGAGTCACCGATAAGGGTCTCATGGACTTTAGTGCCCAAGTTAACTTTTAGTCTCCTAAGTAGCTAGGATTACAGGCGTGAGGCACTGGTGCCTGGCTGGCTACCTTTGGAGTTTTATGAGTATTGTTTCCATGGACATTTATGGACAAGAGTTGATGTGAACAGTCCTTTTCCTGGTTCTTTGGAAGATGAAGTCTCACAGACTTTTCTACCCAGTTAACTTTCAACTGTACATCCTTTGTACCTCAGCCTCCTGAGTAGCTAGGATTACAGACATGAGCCATCAGTGCAAAGGCACAAAGTCTGTTGTTTTTTTTTTTCTCTGAGTCCTGGGCTGTGGTTTTCTCAAAGCCAGAGCTCTACCACTTGAGCCACAGCTTTTACTGTGTATATGGTACTGAGAAATTGAATCCGGGTCTTCGTGCATGCAGGCAAGCACTCTACTATGAGGCCACATTCCTTAGCCCCACAATGCCCTTTTTAATCAAATCTCCAGATAAGCTAAAACACATTACAAACCGTACAATGTTTGACTATGTGGCTTGCACTAGAAGAGAGTAAAAACTTCCCCTTCTATCCTACTTGCAGTGTAGAACCCCAAATCATCTTTCTTCTCTGTTCCATGACAAAACCTTCCAATGCCTGCAGTCAGAGAACCAGACTATCACTGTTAATGGTTGTAGGACCTGTTGCAATGTGAGTCAGCAAAGTAGTAGAGATGTATATTGTTTTCTTTTTCTTTGTTTCTTTGTTGTTTTTTTTTTTTGTGGGACATGGGGTTTGGAGTCTGGGCCTGGGCACTATCCCTGAGCTCTTCAGCTCAAGGCTATAGCCTTACCCCTTGAGCCATAGAGCCACTTCTAATTTTCTAGTGATTAACTGGAAATAAGAGTCTAACTATATTTTGTGCCCAGGCTGGGTTTGAACCTTGACCCTCAGATCTCAGCCTCCTGAATCGCTAGGATTACAGGCGTGAGCCATAGGCGCCCAGCCTTGGCTGTTTTCTTCTTAGGACAGGGGGTTGCTGTGTAACACTTAAGCTGGCCTTGAAATCCTAATCTGCCAGTTTCTACCTTATGTCCTGTCAGTATATGATGTACACAACCAGACCTGGCCCGAAATGTAATAACACTGGTGGAAGAAGATGTTCAATTCTATGAAAATGACTCATACAAGGAGGTAAACAGACATGAAGGAGAGCCCTCAAGGGCCCCCTCCTCCCACACCAGTCTTTCTTCCTGTCCTTGCTGTCCCATTTAGTAACTATACCATTCTAAGTGTCAGTGTGCTCATCTTCAAAATGTGGGAAGTAACAGTACCTTCACAAGTTGATTCTGGCATCTCAGGTTCCTGAGTAATTAGGGCTACAGGCATGAGGCACTAGCACGTAGTGAAAATCAGTGTCTTGGTCAGATTTGAAGGACCATCCACGTGAGAGTGGCTGCTGGTTAATGCATGCAGTTCACGATAACAAGCAAGTCTTGATGGAAGCCCCTTACCTGGAAGACTTTCATACTTAACTCGGCTTGGTAGAGCATGTTTGCAATACCAGCACTCTGAAGGCGGAGTCAAGAGGGGTTTCAGTGTTACAGCCAGACTGAGTCACAGTGAGATACTATGTCAAATATATATTTACAACTTGTGTGACTTGTCCAAAAGACCCCAGACCCAAAAGTCAGTGCCGTTGAAGTATTATCTGCCAGGTGTCAAGAGAAGCTAGACGAAACGTATGCCACAGAGCAAGAGTTATAGCAATTGAGTGGTCTGGAGGAGTGGTTTAACCTTTGCTTTTTGTTACTTTTTTCAGTCTTTCATCTTTTCCAATAGTGCTAACGATTGTTTTACTTTTGTATTATCTATACTAGTATATGGTTTTAAAACAAATGTAAGCTACACAGTAACCCACCTAGTTTGTCCGGGGGACTTGGACAGTTGATTACTTAACACTTTCAGCCTGGCTTCAGATAGATTCTTTGCTATCTCAAGAAAGGAGAGTTGGTTTCCATACCTTTGCTGGATTTTCTCCTCAGTGAAGTGGAGAATGTTTAACTTTTGTTCCCAGCTTGCCACCCTGAATTGTAGCAGATAGGAGAGTGTCTAGAAGTGTACTGTCACTCCAGCTGAAGCATAGACATATTGCCATGGTGGCATGGCAATATTATAATCAGGGGTGTTTGGTTGTGCTACAGTCCTTTATGACCTTTTTATATGAGTGTTTGTAAGTGCATAAAGTGAAATATAATATATTTAATACATGGAAAGAAGATTGCAGTATTTCTGATTAAGTATGATATGGCAATGTGTGTCCTTCTTTATTAATACATTAAACTGTAAATTGTTGTAATTGTGAGATCTTATAAAGATCGTATGAGATCTTTTTATTATAATTGCAAGATGTGATACTTGTATAGGATGTGAAAGGATCTGTCCATTTTCTTTGTGAATAAAGAGGTTTGGCTAATTCTCTGTGTTGTGCTTCTTGTATTTGTAATATCAAGTAATGTCCTCTAACTCAGGATTACTACTAATAAAAAAAATGTAAAAAAGAGATGAAGTAAAGTCGTGAAGCCATCATGTGTTCATGCAACAGTCTGAAGGGAGAAGATACCAGCTTAGGAAACGTATGCGACCGCCTGAATGTGGCAGTGCAAAGTGTCAGGCGGAGTCGTGGGACAGCTGGAACATGAGGATAATGTTGGTACCCACCTTTCAAGGTTGTCCTGAGAATTCAGAATATTGGCGCGAAAAGGGTAGCGACATCCATCCGGGTATTTTTTTGTCTGTCTTGCTTTGGTGGTGCAAATTCAAATCCAGAAAAAGGGCGGACCCCGAAAGGCGACCGTGCGCCTGCGCAAGGGGCGGGGTGTGTAGCCCTGGGAAGCAGGCGGGCCGAGATGACGCGGGAAGACGCGAATGATGTAAGCAGCTCCCTTGTTCGTCGTTTCAGCGCTACCGGTGCTCCGCCCGTCCTGAGATTAACAGGACTTGAGGAGGGCGGTGGTGGGGCTAGGCGCCCGCGGTCGCGAGTTTAGAGCTGCTTTCTTTCGCTGGGAATAAGAAGGAGGCGGCGGCACCGGGGGCGGTGCTGCAGGGCCTGGGAGCCGCGCAGCTCCGCCCCGTGCGCTCCGCCGCGTCACCGCCCACGCTGGGCCCGCCCCCAGCTTCCGTTCCCGAGCTGCGTCTTGCAGCTGCCCTGTGTGTGGGGGGCGGGAAACATGGTTACTTCCTAGTCGGAATCGGCAGCTACTGTATCTCTTGTTTGCTACCTTTAACAATGTGTGCCCCGGTCTCCGCTAGTTGATCAGAGGTCACTCCTCGGGCACGTATCCGTTTCTGACGGGAGCGTGTTCCCAGGGGGAGGAGAGGGGGCGGGCTGGGACGCGTCGCGGACTTAATATTCTCATCCGGGCATTCCCAAGTGCCGCCGCCATCTTTGTTTTGTGCTGAAAGTCGCTATTGACGCCCACGGCTGACCGGGCGAGAAGTGGCAAGATGGCGGCTCCCAGAGCGGAGGCGTGGAGGCGCCCTGGGAGGGCGGGACATGGGGCGGAGCACACTTGCACCTGACCCAAGGCCAGCTCGAACCCTAGCCTTCTGCGTTCCAGCTCCAGGTCCGCAGGTCTGCAAGCAGTGCGGGACTGTGAGAGAAACTGAGCCCAGAGGCGTAGCCATGCGCGGGCGGGGGAACGATGACGTCGCCCGACCCCACCCCCTCGCCCGACCGCCGCCGCCATGTTTAGTTGTTACTTCTTTACACAAGATGGCGGCTCCCAGGGAGGAGGCATGAGTACCCTGCCGTTACTGCTTCTCCTGCCGTACAGTTGCCACGTCGGGGCCTAGCTCTGGCTCTTTGCATCGGCTTCTGTGGGAAGGAGTCCTAAAGAGGGAAGCGAAGACTGGACACTGCCCGGCTTTTGGCTTGCATTGGAAGAACCTAACGCAGGAGGAAGAGAACAGGGGGGGAAGGGGGGAGGTAGTCTCAAGATGGCGGCTCCCAGGGTGGCAGGCGCAGCCTGAGCTGCCTCAGACACGCAGTGAACGGAGGGGTGCAAGACCTCACGAGCTGTACGGCCCGTGCTCTCGGGAAGCCGCCGACGCATCGCTGTGCTTTCATCGGCTTCTGTCGCGTCTCCCTTCCCTGGGAGGGTTGAGGTTGCTTGGGGAGCGGTGCTTATACTGTGTTGGGCGGGGAAGCGGGTCGGGCTCAAGATGGCGGCTCCCACAATGGTGGTTTAAGCGCCGGCGGAGAGGGGACGATCACGGCGTTTGTGGCTCCTTTCCACCCGCCCCGGAAGCCAGCCAGTGCCGAGCACTTGGGGGTGTGGGAACCGGGCCGGGGCTCCGCCATTTCCGGCGGGGGAGGGCTACGACTGAGGAAGGGAGGAGAGAGAGGCGTCTCAAGATGGCGGCTCCCAGAGCCTCTCGTCGGAGCTTGTAAGCGGGAGGATCCGGGCAAATAGTCAGGGCGGCGGGTCTCGGTGGCCTCCGGCTTTTTGAGCGTAGGTGCTCGAGAGTTGGGAGAATCTTGCGAGAAGACCGGGTGAGCGAGAAGAACGGGAAGAGGCAAAGGGTAGGGGAGTAGTTAAGATGGCGGCCTCCATGGAGTCATCTACCGCGGTGTGAACCGCCGCTTCTCCGTGAGAGCTGCCTTAGAGCAAAGGGGGTGTGTGTGCGGCATTGAGGGGCTCCTTTCCCGCTTGACGACTTCTTCCCACCTCACCCTGTCCTGTTACTATGGCTTCGGCCGTGTCGCCCGCCAACTCGCCGGCGGTGCTATTACAGCCCCGCTGGAAGCGAGTGGTGGGCTGGTCGGGTCCTGTACCCCGACCTCGCCATGGCCATCGAGCCGTGGCCATCAAGGAGCTCATCGTGGTGTTTGGCGGTGGCAATGAAGGAATAGTGGACGAACTGCACGTGTACAACACGGGTGAGTGCAAAGGCGTCTGTATCGTTAGATCTTTCCCTCCATCTCCCTCTCCCTCCTTCCCTCTCTGCTCATCCCCTTCCCCCCTCCGCCTTCCCCCCCCCTCCGCCGCCTGCCTCTTTTCCTCCCTCCTCCCTACCCCCCTCTCCCTCGGGCCCCCCTCCACCTTTTTTTTTCCGCTCTGCCAGTTTCTCAGCTCTTCCTAGGTCTTCTCCCCCACCCTGACACCCCCGGACTTTGCGGGGTTTGAATGTTACATTTTGTTACTTGGATGGAACGCCATAGTCCGGAGGGGAGGGGAGAAGAGGGAGGTATATGCACCGCTGGTGACTTCCGACGTACTCCGTTACCCGGCTGAAGGAGGCGGGCGGAGATGTCCCCCTCCCTTCTCTTCATCATCCCTGGTGTCCATGCCCATTCAGGAGAAACAACCAATTCTAGATGACTGATATCTTCCCTGCCTCTAGTAAAACGGAGGAAAGCACTTTGGGGACCAGAGTTTATCAGTCTACCAAACTATTTCCCACGTTATGCTTCTGGGGTCTTAGAGACCCACAGGATGAGGGGCTGCGCATCCTTCTGCCTTTGGCTTTTCTGCAACCTTTTATTTTAGTGTGTGTGTGTGTGTGTGTGTGTGTGTGTGCGTGCGTGCGTGCGTGCGTGCATGCGCACACATGTGTTTATGTGTGAGTGTGAATGATGCCTTTTTTCTCCAGTCTGCTTCCTTCCATTGAGGACATGAATTTGAATTCCTTTCCGCTAGACCAGGTGGTCCAGCACTTCCCTCTTGAGTGACATGAAAGGGGCAATCTTTCTACCTTCTCTCCTAAACATAAGCTTTTGTTAATTGTGTAGGGCCACTGCAGGTATAGCTGACACACCATCTGGCCCTTGTCCCTTCCCTCGTGGGAGCCACATGTCCCTTCCCTGGTCGCCGTGTTGAGTCTCTAGGGCAGAAAGCCTGCTGCTTCACCACAGCTTTTCCCCATCCTTCCCCTGTGGTGGCCTCTTGGCCCTTTAGGCACAGCTAGTACCACATTGGCCCCCAGGACCTTCACCTTGCTCTTGACAGAAGGTGAACAGTCTTGTGGAGCCTGCATTGTGAGTGTGGGTTTCACCCCAAGAAAGAGAACCTGCAAGACCATAGCAAGGCAGGAGAGCAGCCTGTACTGCTGGTGGACTTCAGGAAACTCACATCTTGTAGAGCTGTTTCGTTTGCTGTCACTGCTTGCCAGCTCCGTTGCCTCTTCTCTCGCGTCCATCTTCCCAAAACTCTAGTAGTCACCCTGAAGGACCTCCTCTTGCTTAGAAGGGTGCAGCAAGTGCCATTTTTTGACTAGCCCCAGTTGTCAACTTGGTCCAGGGCTGGCAACAGGCAGAGTAAGGGACGTTTTGATGTGAGTCCAGACAGGTCTCCAGTGCCTCAGGTTATTTCCCCCCTGCGAACTTGACTTTGAAAGGTTAGCGGGGTGCTGGTAACCCTTTCCATTCCTGATCTCCTTAGCACCTGTTGCCTCTAGGGAGCAGGGCTTTTCTCAGGGCTGCCACAGGAAAGAGGGGGGTGTCACTGGGGTTTGTGCCGAGGCAGTTGTAGGGACAGGAATTAGCCCAGTAAGCTAAAGCCAAGGGCTGGGTTGTAACTTCTTCAGTGGTAGGACTGTTTTTAGAGATGCCCTGGCCAGGAGCAGCACCGGCTCTGCTCCTTGGACCAACTTTCTCTTAAGGCCTGGAGCAGGCTCCTTGGCAGGGAAATGCAATTTTAGAAAGTAGGGCAGGGGCCTAATTACAGTCAGCTCCAAAGTCCACTGCAGGCCTTGCCTTGGCTCCCTGGGGCCCTCTGCATATTCATTAGTTTATTAAAATGAATTGACCACTTTGGCAATCGTTCTGTTAACCAATCTGCAAAGATAAGATGGGTGTTAGCTAGCCTTTCTTTACAGTCAGAGTAGCACTTTGGAAGTCATCACAAGGAATTTCTTAGGTGGCTTTTTGAGACAGCAGCTGGCAGACTTGTTCTTCCCCAAACTGTCCAGTATTTTCGTGGATCCAGAATACGCTAAGCTCAGACTCTTGAAAGTTCTAACGGGTGTCGATGCTGTCCTGCCTGCCTGTCCTTTCTGATTGCAGCCTTTTCCCCTTACTTACCTTGGTTTTGTAGAAGGTATTTCCCCCGGCACTGTCCCTAGCACTTTCCTTCTGCGGAATCGACCCTTGAAAAGCTTTTCTCTGAAGAGCAGGCCCGCTGAACGCTTCTTTGCTCAGGTCGAAAAGCACTTGAGATGTGCGTGCCTTGCTGACTTGGTCAACAAGTGTAATCTGGAGATGGTGAGGATATGGGGTGGAGTGTGAGACAGAAAGCAAGTACATGTTCTTCCTCTTTGGAGGCAGTTACCACCAAGCCTGAGGGGTGCCTTGAATAGCCTTTGGGAGGTGGTAGGGTAGCTCCTCTCCCTGTCCTTGGGGATTTCATTTTCATGAGACAAAGTAGATTACCTAGAGGCCCTGAGCCAAAGGATTGAGAGCCTGGTCGAGTGCAGTGCACCCTGCTGAAGCAGGCTGTGCATGTGAGTTCTTGTCCTCACTGCCTTTTTTGGCCTCGGTGGTTTTCAGTGTCATGGACTTGTGGAGGAATTTTGAGAGATACTGAATGAGACTTCCTTGTTTCTGCAGCTGAGGAAATTGGGGTCCAAAGAGGGGAAGTTACAGGCTCAGGTCACCTCACCAGCTGGTGGAAGAATTGGGCGGGAACCCAACCTTCACCAGAACTGCCCTACTTGTCTTTTACTCAGTTAACTGGCTGCCTGCTGCCGCCTTTAAACCACCTCTGTTTTCCTCTTGTCACTGGGCCTAGCTAACTGATCACGAACTGAAACTAGTATCTCATTTGCTCTCCCTCCATTCCAATTCTTTCTGGCTTCTTTTCTTACCAGTCTCTACAAGGCACTTCCTGATTTAGCCCAGTAGTTTGGCATTCCTGAAATCTGTTTACCCTTCCAGGCCTGGCTACAATGTTACCTCTTCTGAGGAACCCTTTCTGTTACTTTTTTTTCCCCTTTGGGCTAGTCCTGAACTTGAACTTGGGCCTGAACATTGTCCTTGGATTTTTCTGAAGGCTAGTGTTCTATCACTTGAGCCACAGCACCACTTCTGGCTTTTTTACTATGTATGTGGTACTGAGGACTCAAACCTGGGTCTTCATGCATGCAAGGCAAGCACTCTACCACTAGGCCATGTTTTCAGCCAGGGGTACACTCCATTCTCCGCTCTTATAGGTGTACTTCCCTTGGCTGAAGGAGGGATTCAGAGCCTTCCTACCAAATGGGCGATAGGAGGTGGCTCCTTTGCCTCCTCACATGGGCCTGCTGCACCGGAAATGCATTGCTGTGACACATCGAACAAAAAGGAAGCAGACTACTCAAACTTGGCCATCTGCTCTGCTTCTTGGGTGCCAGTCTCTAGCTAGTGAAGGGACAGGAGCAACTATAAGTGGAATTGAAATCCTATGAAGAAGGATAGGAGACCTGGTAAAGCAGAGGTGGGCTTTAGCTTAGTTGAGGAGAGGGAAGGTGGATGTACTTACCTCACTTAGAGTTCCACATTTGGGTAGCCCATTTATCCCCTAAATTCCCTACCAACGAGAGTCAGACTAGAGGGTAGTATAGTTAGTGACATGCCAGGGCATGTCCAGAATGAGGGACCCAAGGCTTGAGTTACAGGATACCCCCAACACGTGATAGAGGGGAGGCTGAGTGCAGCTGTTGGGCTTAAAAGACAAGAGGAAGAGAACTCACTCTTCCATGGGGTGAAAGGAGGAAAGGCAGTTAGGTCCTAGCAGGATCTGCACTCCATGATAGACTCTTGGTGGGGGTTGGGAAGAGCCCCTGCCTTGCACCACATCAGCACCTGTTGGATCCCATTGAAGGAGCTGGTCATCTGGAGGCTAACGAGTATGCATTTCATTTCTAGCTAGACCAGCTAGCGTAATCGGTGTGGTTGGAAATCTGTAGACCAATCTTATTTGCCATTTAGCTTTTGTCCTCAGCCTTAACCGATGGCTCCAAAGCTAAGTGCTATGCACAAGTGGGTGAGTGAGTATGTGAGGTAGCTGGTGGCTGTCCCTTACGTGGACAGGGGCAGATCACTCTCAGTGAGCAACTAGGTTCATCTCTGATTGACTCAGTGACCTCAGGTGAGTCATAGTCCTCCTAGGTTCTCTGCCTTTATCAACGGAGAGTGTCTTTGATTGGCTTTTGTTCTGCTAACTTGGAGGAAACTCCTGGGGATTGTGTGAGGCCATCCCTCCCATTTGAGCAAGGTTGATTTGTCTTGGTATGGCAAACTCTTGGTTTTCTTGCTTCGTGTTTGCACTATGAATGAGGCAGGGAGCTGGCATCTGGTGTGAGTGCATGCATACACATATGCGTTCTTGTGTATAGGCAGTACCAGCACTGTACTTGTTCAGGAAGATGGCAGCGGATGGGTGCTAAGCAATTTGTAGTCTCAGTGACTCAGCTAAACCTCTGAGGTACCCAGCAGCTGTTCCAAAAGCACCTATGGAAAGGGTGTGAAGAGACACCCCTGAAAGGCTGCCAGACAGTGGAGTTTTAAGACTGACAGCTTAGGACTCGAGTTTTTAGGGTACATTGGGGGTAGCTAATGCCTAGCCCCCTTCTTCTGAGATACATTTGAACAAAGATAGAAACAACTGGTTTTCCTGTTATCTGCTTTCATAGACCTTTTGGTTTCCAAGTTGGATATGTATTTTTGTGCCAGCCCTAGGGCTTGAACTTAGGGTCTGGGTTCTGTCCATGAGCTCTTGCTCAAGACTAGAGCTCTACTACTTCAGCCACATCACCACTTCTAGCTTTTTCTATGTATGTGGTACCAAGAAATGGAACCTGGGTTTTTGTGTATGCTAGGCAAGCACTTTACCATTGGGCCAAACTCCCAGCTCCAGATGCCAATCTTTTTTTTTTTTTTTTTTTTGGTGGATCCTTGGGCCTTGAATTCTGGTCTGGTACTGGGCGCTATCCTGGAGCAATTCAGCTTAAGGCTATCACCCTATCCTTGAGCCAAGCCCCACTTCCCCTTTTCTAGAGGTTAATTGGAGATGAGAGTCTCAGATCCTTTAGTACCTGGACTGGCTTTGAACCTTAATCCTCAGATCTCAGCCTCCTGAGTAGCTAGGATTACAGGTGTGAGCCACGCCCCACTTAGGTGCCAATCTTGGTTCCCAAGTTTTTATCCTGCTGTAGACACTACCCTTGAGCCTGGGCTTCAGCTCCTTTCTGTAGTCCTGTCCTTTACATCTCACCTAACAGACTTGGGCCTGATGCATTTGTATCTGGTTCACGGCTTGGGATTTGGGTAAGGGACAGGTGCATGTGAGGGGAAGACAATTCCCCATATCACTTTCTGGGTAGCCCTGGTACCATAGATATAAGCCCCCACCCAGGAGGCTGGGTGGAAAAGCAGGACACCAGGTGGGTAAAGTAGGGAATGGTGTCATCTTTACCAGAGGCTACAAGTGTGAAAGGCTTTCCAAAAGCTGTTGTCATTGAAGCCCTTGCTATGGTTGCCACCTCTATTTGAGAGTGTTCTAGAGTGGTGTAGGCATGCTGGACGTGGGGGAGGGGCACTGTTGCTGCCACAGAGCCTGTGGACCATCACCTAGGAGACCAGAGTAGTGTGGAAGTCAGAGTAGGAGACAGTGAAGCCTGAGAGTTTAGAGCAGAGGCTGGATTCTTGTCTCTGCTCCTCTGCCTGCAAGCTGGGACTGGCTATATCCCCCTTTGCCAACCAGGCTACCAGCTGCTTGCATGGGAGAAGGCATTCGCTTCCAGAACTTGCTCCTTTTTTTGACTCCTCCTCCCCACTTCCCCACAGGTGCACCTGGGGGCTCTGGCTCATTGACCCTGTGAAGCAGGGAGGAGTAACATGCCCCCCCCCAGGGCAATTTTAGTATAGAAGTTGGTGGTGATCCTGTGAACAGTCAGGGAAGGAACTCAGTAGCCAGAGCCCTAGAAACTGATGAATTATCTTGGTCAGTGACTTCCTGTTTGCTGAAATGACCTTGACCAAAGCAGGTTGATCGTGAGTAGTTGTGTAGTTGAAATCCAAGATTGGCCGATGGGTTGGCTACAGTGAGTGGCCCAGGGAGATTGAGTGATGGGGCTCCCCCAGACACATTGTGCTAACTCAGCCCCTCCTTTCTGTCCTGTTTGTTGACTGGGTGGAGGTAAGGATGCAAGCCTGGAAGACTAAGAATGGAGACTTAGTAATAAGAAACCGCCAGGTGTTTGACTTGTGCTTCATTTCTTTTTTCCCCTCAGCAACCAACCAGTGGTTCATCCCCGCTGTGCGAGGGGACATCCCTCCAGGGTGCGCCGCATATGGCTTCGTGTGTGATGGTACTCGCCTACTAGTATTTGGTGGGATGGTGGAATATGGGAAATACAGCAACGACCTCTACGAGCTGCAGGTAACAGAGTGTATAGCTACCCAGAAGCTTCGTTTCCATGGGCCTGGATTCTCATGCTGCGTCTGGCTCTCACATACCCCCTGTGGCGCTCCTTCCGTGAGTGGTTTGGGGGTTTGCAACAAATGAGTGAGGAAGTCTTCATTTTGCAGGCGAGCCGGTGGGAGTGGAAGAGACTCAAAGCAAAGACACCCAAAAATGGACCCCCTCCGTGCCCACGGCTTGGGCACAGCTTCTCCCTTGTTGGCAACAAATGCTACCTGTTCGGGGGTCTGGCCAATGATAGTGAGGACCCCAAGAACAACATTCCGAGGTGAGGCTTTGTCCTTTTTTGCTGTAGACTCCAACCTGGGTAGGTGTGCTTGCCCAGGTACAGGACTCACTGAAATTTCCAACTTGAATGTGCTGAGTGCCAGTGGCTCACACCTGTAATCCTAGCTCCTCAGGAGGCTGAAATCTGAGGATCGTGGTTCAAAGCTGGCCTGGGCAGGGAAGTCTCTGAGACTCTTAACTCCAATTAATCACCAAAACAAAACGGGTCGGTGCGGGGGGGAACTCCTTGGAAGTGGAGGTTATGGCTCAAGTGGTAGAGCACTAGTCTTGAGTGAAATAGCTTGGGGACAGCACCCAGGCCTGTAGTTCAAACCTCAGTACTGGCACTAAATAAATAAATAAAATAACATTGTCTGTGCCAGCTAACTGACCTCCACTGCCTCATCTTCTGTGCTGACTAGTCAACGAGGGTGACACTGAATGCCCCGCACCAAGCCTTTGGATTCTGAAACCTAAAACCATGAGGAGGCGGGTGGGAGGAGGCCTGTGTGAGCTGGCAGAGCCCTGTTTTGCCTTGCTGGTCCCTATTCCTCAGACCCAGTTTCGAGCTGGGTTCTTTCCTTCCCAGTCTCCTGCCTGCAAGTTTCCTGATGGGTATTTTCCAAGGCCCGTGGCCAAAAGCCTTTCTGTCTGGAGGTAGTCCCAAGTTGACACCCCCTCTCACTGTACAGAGGCCCTTATATAATGCCTGGCTTTGTGTGCATGGCAGCCTGGAGGGGCCTGCACTGGGTATGAACTTGAGGCTGCCATCATGCCTCGCACACCCTCCTGCTACTCCAGTTAGACTTGTCCTTGACAACTTCTGGCAGCCCCTTCCCCAGGGGCAAGGGTAGAAAAAGAGCTTGGAATGCACACAGCCTTTGCTATTTATAATCTCTGGAGGGTCCAGTGTGGTTACACCTCATGAGGTCTCTGCATGCAGACAAGGCCTGCTGTAACTCCTCTTTCTTCATCAGGTACCTGAATGACTTATATATCCTGGAATTGCGACCAGGCTCCGGAGTGGTAGCCTGGGACATCCCCATCACTTACGGTGTCCTACCCCCACCACGGGAGTCCCATACTGCTGTGGTCTACACTGAGAAAGACAATAAGAAATCCAAGCTGGTGATCTATGGAGGGATGAGTGGCTGTAGGCTGGGGGACCTGTGGACCTTGGACATTGGTAAGAAGCTGCTGCTGCAGTAGCAGTAGGTCCAGAGCAAAGGCAATTTACTGGGTAACTGGTCTTGTGGGTGGCCAGAATTGCCATGCATCCCTCTTAGGTCTTTCCATGACACGTGGCTGACGATAGGATGTTTGGCGGTCCCTAGGTATGAGACCATTATTTTGCCCTGTGCTGGTAGCTTTTGTTAAAAGATAAATGCACTAGTGGCTCACATCTGTACTCCTCGCTACACATGAGGCTGAAATCTGAGTGTCTTAGTTCAAAGCCAGTCCAAGCAGGAAAGTCTATGGGACTCTTTATCTCCCATCTCCCATCAAAAAGCCGGAAGTAGTTGGGTGCCTGTGGCTTGTGTCTGTTATTCAAGTTACTTAAGAGGCTGAGATCTGAAGATCATTCTTCAAAAGCCACCCAGGCAGTTGCCTGAGTCTCTGAGTCTCTTATCTCCAATAAACTACTCTGAAAAGGCCAGAAGTGGCTCTGTGGCTGAGGTGATAAAGAGCTTGCCTTGAGCAAAAGGAGCTAGCTTAGCTCATGGACAACACCCAGGCCCTCAGTTCAAGCCCTTGGGCACCCTCCCCCCATACATACAGAAAGAGTAGTGCTCAATTGCCTGAGTTGATCTGATAGCTTATAGGAACATAGGGAGAGGGAGGAAGGAGAAGACTTTCTAGAGTAGAATTCAGTTTAGGTAGAAAATCCGGGTGACTCATCAGTGGTCTGTGTGGATGGAATGATGCACCTTGGTCTGGCTGTCAAGGTAAAACTGGATCTCCATAGATGTACTTGGGCAAGTAACTAGATAGTGGCATTGGGAGTGGTTGGGAGATTGGCAGCTGGGAGAGTAGATCTTGGTTATATTGCTCCATAGATCAGAATTACCACTCAAAACAAACAGCTTAAGCGGGACACTGATGGCTTGTGCCTATAATCCTAGCTATTCAGGAGGCTGAGATCTGAGGATGGTGGTTCAAACCCAGCCAGGACAGGAAAGTCTATCTTGAATTAGCCAACAGAGCACTGAAAGTGGAGCTGTGGCTCAGAGTGATATTGTGCTAGCCTTGAGCAAAGGAGCTGAAGGACCCAGTCCCTGAGTTCAAGCCCCATGATGAACCCCCTCCCCCGCAAAAAGAAACAGATTAGCATGAAAGAAACTAACATGTGTTTCCTAAAATGGGCCTAGGGGAATATAGAGATGATTAGGGTGTGGGGGTGAGTTTCCATAAGAAGTGAAGTTAAGGCTCATGCCTGTAACCCAGCTACTTAGGAGGCTGAAACCTGAGGATCATAGTTCAAATCTAGCCCAGGCAGAGAAGTCCTCATGAGACTCATCTCCAATTAACCACTCAAAAAACAAAATTGGTGCTGTGGCTCAAGTTGTATAGCTAGTCAGAGCACAAAGAAGCTTGAGGACAGCATCCAGGCCCTGAGTTCAAGCCCCACAACTGACCAAAAAAGAAAAGTTTATTGGCTAAAGGATGTGTTCCACCCCAGTAGCCTGTCCCTGGAAATAGTGCCATCTTGTAGCAGGCACTTAGTTGTTTTGGAAGAAACTCCATAGCCAGGATGGCTGAAATGCCTTTGGAAATGCTGAATCTGATTGTTTGGGAGATGAGGGATTTAATGCTTGCATTGACTCAGAGTCTGCCTTGCCTACGTCCAAAGAATGTTGTGTCTGATCGAACCTGGATAACCTTGTTCTCTGTTTCCACAGAAACGCTGACATGGAACAAGCCTAGCCTTAGTGGGGTGGCACCCCTTCCTCGCAGTCTCCACTCTGCAACTACTATAGGAAACAAGTGAGTAGTTGCTCTTCTTGGCCTTGCACTTCCTCATGGTTGAAGTGTACCCTGCCAGTCAGTTAGGTTGTGACAGTCTCTCGAGCCCCAAGAGGCCTCCTGCTAGTCTGGCTGGCATTTCCCCACCCCAACCTCTGGGAGCCTAGGCAAAGTAGGTTCCATATATGGGCTTCAACAAGGAAGACAGCCTGAAACTTTCTGGACCTGTGACACTGCATCAATAGTATGGCCTGTATGAGTGCTGGTGGCTCTTGCCTTTATTCCTAGCTATTCAGGTGGCTGAAATAAGGGGGATCAAGGCTTAGAGCTAGCCCCGGCCGAAAAATCCCCAGGACTCTATCTCCAATTAACCAGCAAAAGTCCAGAAGTGAAGATGTGATACAAGTTGGAG
The DNA here is from genome assembly GCF_031878675.1 of Megascapheus bottae. Taxonomy (NCBI): domain Eukaryota; kingdom Metazoa; phylum Chordata; class Mammalia; order Rodentia; family Geomyidae; genus Megascapheus; species Megascapheus bottae. The sequence goes on along the minus strand of NC_143547.1, from coordinate 104,931,746 downwards.
GCACCAGCCTTGAACGAGAAAGCTAAGTGGGAATATGAGGCTCTAAATTCAAGCCCCAGTACTAGTACCAAAAGGAAAAAAAAGGGGGGGGGTGTGGGGAAGGACCTGTTTTAGATCCTCCATTAAATGCAACTATCTTTACGAGTGCCTGCGGTCCTAAAGGGAGTATGAGGGTGGTGGCAATTGAGATGAGCCTTACACAAGATGAACAGGGCTCTCACTGTAGAAGTGACACAGACACACCGCTTTTTTTTTTTTTGGTCAGTTGTGGGACTTGAACTCTGGATCGGCCTTGTTCTTGAGCTCTTCAGTTCAAGGCTGACTACCCTATCCCTTGAGCCACAGCATCACTTCCTGTTTTCTAGTGGTTAATTGGAGATAAGAGTCTCAAGGACTTTAGTTCCTGGGCTGGCTTTGTTTTTTGTTTTTTTTTTTTGCATTTTTTTATGGTAATTAGTAAAAGGGTTACATGGTATTTGCCAGATAGAAGGTGCATTAATTCACGTACATTGATACCCTTTCACATGTCTTGGTACCCATATCCCTCCCCCCCCCACACCCCCCACCTGGGCTGGCCTTGAACTGCTATCCTCCAGTCTTAGCCTCCTGAGTAGCTAGGATTGCAGGCTTGAGCCACCATGCCCAGCTTTGACAAAACGCTTTTGAGGGCTGAGCCTGTAGTTGACAGGAAACTTTGAGAAGACTAGGCCTGTTCAGAACTTGCCGGGCAGAGGAGGTGTCTTGGCAGTTCCTCTGATGTTTTGCCCTTTTTTTGCCCTCTGCAGAATGTACGTGTTTGGTGGTTGGGTGCCTCTTGTCATGGATGATGTCAAAGTGGCTACACATGAGAAGGAGTGGAAGTGCACCAACACGCTGGCTTGTCTCAACCTGGGTATGGCCTCCTGGGGCTTAGAGAAGCCTTGGGGAGGCTGGCCCTCCTCATCCCTGAGAGCTTTGTGGGGTGTGCGGGTCTCTAGACTCCTAGAGTGCAACAGAAGTATCCAGTGGGTTGAGTGCTCTGAAGCAGTGCTCCTCCACCTATTTGGGTAGGCGCTTTAGTTCTACAGTTTATTTCCTCAGAGTACATAAGCACTTGTGATGTGCTGCCTCCCTCGCCCCTGCCCGGATCTCATGTGGCCACATGGGCAGTTTCTTATGTCCTCTGCCTGCTGGGATTCTACATACACAACATAGCTCAGGGTCCTTAACATGCTCTACCCAGGACCACTAGCCCCTTTTGATTGACTCCATATCTAGCTTGGAGATTATGTCGCATCACTTAACAGTGAGCAGCTGCAATCTGTCCATCGCTCTCATGGTGGTGAGACTTGTTCAGATGCTGCTCCTGTGAGTATCTTTCCTTGTACCATTTCCACCCCAAGTACAAGTGCATTGGAAGGCCCCAAACCTAGAATTAGCTAGCCGGGCACCGTGATGCACATCTATGGTCCTGGTTATTCTGGAGACAGGAAGATGGCTTGAGTCAGGAGTAGACTTCCCTGGCAACATAGCGAGATTCCATCTCTCAAAACAACAACAAAAAAGAAACCAAAATGAAAAATGAGAGAGAGAGAGAGAGAAAAAAAAAAGAAACCCAGAGGTAAGAATTGCTGTCAGATATTACCAAACCATTCCGTACCATAACCTAACCCATGCTACCTAGTGGAAGCCACATTTCTAGGAGATGTGAGATTTTTTTTTAAGTGAGGGAGCATGGTTTTGGTTATCTCTTTTTTCCTTTCTCCTCCCCCCCTTTTTTGGGTGGGGGATTTGAACTTATAGCCTCGCACTTGCTAGGCAGGTGCCCTATCAGTTGTGTGGCTTTTATTTATTTTATGATACTTTTTGCTTTGGGGTTTTTTTGGTTGCTTTAATTGAATACTCTGACAACTTCCTGGTTTCAGATGCCTAACCCTGACAAAGAAAATGCAGAAGGCAACTGGAAGTTGAGGGATAGGTGTTTTCTGTTCTCCCTGCTGACCTTCAGTGCCCGCCCGCCCCTAGATACCATGGCCTGGGAAACCATCCTGATGGACACACTGGAGGACAACATTCCCCGGGCCCGAGCTGGCCACTGTGCAGTTGCCATCAATACCCGTCTATACATTTGGAGTGGGCGCGACGGCTACCGCAAGGCGTGGAATAACCAAGTATGCTGCAAGGACCTCTGGTACCTGGAGACAGGTAAGTCAAGCCACCCCCGCCTTTACTCGTCTCACAGCTAAAGGACTTTCCCTCGTTACCAGCGATGTTCTCTTACAGAAAAGCCACCACCCCCAGCACGAGTACAACTGGTACGAGCTAATACCAACTCTCTGGAGGTGAGCTGGGGGGCGGTGGCAACAGCCGACAGTTACCTTCTTCAGCTTCAGAAATATGACATTCCTGCCACGGCTGCTACCGCCACCTCCCCCACACCCAATCCAGTCCCATCTGTGCCTGCCAACCCTCCCAAGAGCCCTGCCCCAGCAGCAGCTGCGCCTGCTGTACAGCCGCTGACCCAAGTAGGCATCACGCTCCTGCCCCAGGCCACCGCTGCTGCAGCCGCCGCCGCCGCCGCCGCCCCTCCAACCACTACCACCATCCAGGTTTTGCCCACTGTGCCAGGCAGCTCCATTGCTGTGCCCACTGCAGCCAGGACTCAAGGTCAGCCAGGGACCTGGGGCAATTGGGAGGAGGGGCTGCGATCTGAACGGGTGTTTGGTGGCTATTCAGAAAGCTCCCCTTGTCCTGCTCATGGGGAGGGGCGCAAAAGAACTACATAGAAGAAGTATGGGCGGGTGAGCCCTGAACCCCCAGCAGAGGACATTGTATACAAGGCAACTTACTAATCACCTACTTCCCCCCTTGTCCCATCAGGTGTCCCTGCCGTTCTCAAAGTGACTGGGCCTCAGGCCACTGCAGGAACCCCATTGGTCACTATGCGACCTGCCAGTCAAGCTGGAAAAGCCCCTGTTACTGTGACCTCCCTGCCTGCTGGTGTACGAATGGTTGTGCCCACGCAGAGTGCCCAGGGGACGGTGAGTTGGGGAAATAGTGCAGGACCTTCTGGCCTGGTGGAATAAATAGGTCCCTGGGGGTGGGGAGGGTGAGCTCCCACCTCCTCTAGTGTACCTAACCTGTCTTGAAAGTAGGTGATTCTGAGGCTTACAGGTCACAGAAGGACCTAACTTTCCATGTGATCCTCAGGGCATTTTAGATGTGGGCTTCCTTTTCTTGGAGCCGGACGATCTGGGTCTCACCCTGGTCTATGAGAAAGGAGCTATGTTTGGCTTTGCAGCGCTGCATATAGAGCCCTGCCCCTAGAGCATACCATGCAGGTGTTTTGCTAAGCTATCTACTCAGAGCTTCTTGTTTCGAAACAGAGTATCACTAAGTTGCCTCGGGTGCCCTCAAGCTTGTGATCCTCCTAGCTCAGCTGACTGAGTAACTAGGATTAGAGGCATCTGTTGTCATATTAGGCCTGACTTGACTCTGGTCGTTACAGAAGATGTAGAAGCCTGGAATGCTCCGCCTTTTAGCTTCTGGCTTGGTGGTGGGGAGGCAGTTCTTGCTCTTGGGAATAGGAACAAGGGGAAACGCAGCAAGAAAAACCAAAGGATGCTGCTGAGCCTCTTGGCAGGTTCCGGGGAGGCTGGAATTAAGGAATCAGTGTTCCCATGGCTCACATACCTTGTGCTCACCACAGGTGATCGGCAGCAACCCACAGATGAGTGGAATGGCTGCCCTAGCAGCTGCTGCCGCTGCCACCCAGAAAATCCCTCCTTCCTCGGCACCCACAGTGCTGAGTGTCCCAGCGGGGACCACCATTGTCAAGACTGTGGCTGTCACACCTGGCACAACCACCCTTCCAGCCACTGTGAAGGTGGCCTCCTCCCCTGTCATGGTGAGCATGTCTTCTGGAGCTGCTTGTCAGCCAGCAGCCTTAGGGCTATGGGCTTCTTCTTTCTAATCAGCCAAACGTGGTCATTCATTCCAGGTTTTGGAGCGGCCCTTGAGGCCATAATTGGTGCCTGGCATCCGGCTGTGGAATTAGCAGTTAGCCTTAGGTGTGTGGTAGCCTCAGGCGAGCCCTGTGGTTGTAGTTCAGTAAACTGAACTGTGCTCCAGCTGGGGGAGGACACGGATAGCTAGTTGCGTCTGGGGCACTACAGGCGTTGTGGTCTCAGTATGTACAGTCTCTGCCTCTGCCCCCCACTCATCACCAGCGTCTGCTTTCTCCAGGTGAGCAACCCAGCCACTCGCATGCTGAAAACCGCAGCTGCCCAAGTGGGCACATCCGTGTCCTCTGCAGCCAACACATCGACCCGCCCTATCATCACGGTACACAAGTCCGGAACTGTGACAGTCGCTCAGCAAGCCCAAGTGGTGACCACAGTAGTAGGCGGTGTCACAAAGACCATCACCCTGGTGAAGAGCCCCATCTCTGTCCCAGGAGGTAGTGCTCTGGTGAGTGACAGGCACTGGCTGTTCCAGGTGACACGTTACCCTGGGCCAGCTCCAGAAGAGGGTCCCAGGCCATGCCCTTGTTGGCTTTTCAGATTACTGGCTACTTCATGCATTCCTTTTTAGATTTCCAACCTGGGGAAAGTGATGTCAGTGGTCCAGACCAAACCAGTTCAGACTTCAGCTGTTACAGGTCAAGCGTCCACAGGCCCTGTGACTCAGATCATCCAGGTGAGCTGCAAGGCCTTCCTGGAAATGGTCCCCAGAATCACCCCCATCAGCGAGAATTGGCACTGCACCATGAGAACAAGTTACTTCTCAGCTTCCAGGAGATCCCACAGGCTTGTGTGTATGGTTCAGTGAGTCCTGCTGCTCAGTCACATCCCCCCAGTAGTAGAATATTCTCTGAGCTGCTTAGATTGCACTAATAAGCCTGCCTTATTATTATTTCCTTTTTTTTTTGGCCAGTCCTGGGCTTGAACTCAGGGCCTGAGCACTGTCATTAGGCTTTCCCAAGGGTAGAGCCCAACCACTTGAGCCACAGCACCACTTTTGGCTTTTTTCTACGTATGTGGTATTGACAAATTGAACCGGGGTCTTTGTACATGCTAGGCAAGCACTCAACCACTAGGCCAAACTCCCAGTCCCTATTATCATTATCATTTTTTGCCAGTCCTGGGGCTTGAGCTTAGGGCCTGAGCACTGTCCTTGTGCTAGCGCTCTACCACTTGAGCCACAGCACCGCTTCTGGCTTTTCCTATATACGTGGTACCTAGGAATCAAACCCTGGTTCTTATGCATGCTAGGCAAGCACTATACCAGTAAGCCACACAGCAGGCCCAGGCTTGCTTTATTTATTCAAGGACTTGTTTTGTTTCCAGTGTGCATCCCACAGCTCAGTTGATAGAATGATGCTGTGAGGCAGTCTCAGATGATAGTCAGTTGTGTTGCACCTTGTTTTCCTTTGTTGGTTTCCTTGGAGTTGTATGTCTCATGTACCTACAGCAAGCACTTTTTTTCTGGGGGTGGTGCTCCTTCATACCCCATCTTGTCTTTTGTAGACCAAAGGGCCCCTGCCAGCAGGGACAATCCTGAAGCTGGTAACCTCAGCCGATGGCAAGCCCACCACCATTATCACCACTACGCAGGCCAGTGGGGCTGGGACCAAACCCACCATCTTGGGCATTAGCAGTGTCTCCCCCAGTACCACCAAACCTGGAACGACCACCATCATCAAGACCATCCCCATGTCTGCTATCATCACCCAAGCGGGTGCCACAGGTAGGGGGCGCTCCACCCTATAGCTTCCTGGAGTTCTTTGCTGATGGGTGGTGAAAGCAGGAGACAATGCACTGCCCCCCTCTTTTTTCTCCCTCCCTTTGCCACCTTCTTGCCATTTGTTGTTCGTTTGTTGAAGTTTGTATGATGCTGAGGGGTAGCGTTCTGATTGGTAGTACTTGTTCATCTTACTGTCATAGCAGCATGGGTAACTGCTTAGAAGTGTGTCCTGGGGGGGAGCTGTGTGTGATGCTCACACTCTGAACATGCAGGTGTGACCAGCACTCCTGGCATCAAATCCCCCATCACCATCATCACCACCAAAGTGATGACTTCCGGAACTGGAACTCCTGCCAAAATCATCACCGCTGTCCCAAAGATTGCTACAGGCCACGGGCAGCAAGGAGTGACCCAGGTAAGGCACTCACAGCCCTGCTTCGTGGCAGTCTCTGGGGCAGTCCACCCCAGCAGGCCATAGGTGTCCTCCTGATGGGCCTGGGAGGGGCAGCAGAGTCCAGCCAGCCTGGAAGTGACATTGGTGGCGCTTTGCTCTGGTGTTCCAGGTGGTGCTAAAGGGGGCCCCTGGACAGCCAGGCACCATCCTCCGCACTGTGCCCATGGGCGGCGTTCGCCTGGTCACCCCTGTCACCGTCTCCGCCGTCAAGCCAGCCGTCACCACATTGGTTGTGAAGGGCACCACAGGTGTGTAGTCAGCAGGCCCAGGTCCTCAGCAATGGCCGGGCTCCATCCCTTTAGCCTTTCTGTGGCTGCCTCCCCTTAGTCTGCTGGGGGAGTGTGGAAGGTGCTCTCTGGAGCCTTCTGGCCCTGATGGCTACACTCCAGAGCTTGCATCCTTCCCACCCTGTTCAGGGGGAGAGGCTCCTTGAAAGGAGGCAGCAGGAAGCCTCATTCCACTTCTGCGTCCCTTTCTTCAGGTGTCACAACCCTAGGCACAGTGACAGGTACCGTCTCCACCAGCCTTGCTGGGGCCGGGGCCCACAGCACCAGCGCCTCCCTGGCTACACCCATTACCACCCTGGGCACCATTGCTACTCTCTCGAGTCAGGTGATCAACCCAACTGCCATCACCGTGTCTGCAGCCCAGACCACCTTGACAGCGGCGGGTGGCCTCACCACCCCCACCATCACCATGCAGGTATGTCCAGGTCCCGAGGATCAGCCACCTTTCACTAGAACACAGGCAGTTGGGCCCCTCTCCATTGTCCACACCTGCTCCGTGGCTACGGGCTGCCAGGGCAGCATTTCCATGCACGGGCGGATTTCTCCTGGCGTAGTCCCAGCCTGCCTGCCTTGCAGTTCGTCAGGCAGAGACGGCATATTGAACTGAGTCCAGTTTTGAAGCATTAAGATGATTCTTTTAACAGGGTAGATGATGTGACGGTTGATGATCTTATGCACATAGTCTGTGTTTTTTCTCTTAATACCTTTCCTTAAGCTGTACTCTTAAAGGTGGCAAAGCATCTGTGGGTGACTGGTATACATTCTGGAGAGGCTCCATTTTCTTGGCAGAGGGCTTGCCTCTAGTTCCACCTCTGATCCTTCCTGGTGTGTGAGCAAGTCAGTGTCTTTGGATCGGGGAGCAAGTAGATCTGGAGTTTACTCACCACGGCTGATCCTGGAGCACAGCTGCTGGGCCCAGCTGGCACGGGCGGCATCTTAGCGTTGGTGGGAGAGAGAGCGACCATCCCATAGTCATGGCACTAACTCAGAGTCTCGTGTCTGCCCTAGCCTGTCTCTCAGCCTACCCAGGTGACTTTGATCACAGCACCCAGCGGAGTGGAGGCCCAGCCCGTGCATGACCTTCCCGTGTCCATTCTGGCCTCACCTACCACAGAACAGCCCACAGCCACGGTCACCATTGCCGACTCCGGCCAGGGTGATGTGCAGCCTGGCACGGTGACCCTGGTGTGCTCCAACCCACCCTGCGAGACGCATGAGACCGGCACCACGAACACAGCCACCACCACGGTGGTAGCTAACCTTGGGGGCCACCCCCAGCCTACCCAGGTGCAGTTCGTTTGTGACAGACAGGAAGCAGCTTCTCTTGTGACCTCCGCCGTGGGACAGCAGAATGGCAGTGTAGTCCGCGTCTGCTCCAACCCGCCCTGTGAGACCCACGAGACGGGCACCACCAACACTGCCACCACAGCCACAGCCAACATAGCCGGGCAGCACGGCTGCTCCAACCCGCCCTGCGAGACCCACGAGACCGGCACCACCAGCACTGCCACCACGGCCATGTCCAATATGGGTGCCCGGCAGCAGCGAGATGCACGTCGCACCTCGGGCACCCCCACCCTGGTCCGCATCGCTGTGGCTCCAGGGGTGTCAGAGGGAGCCCCAGGCACGGCCAAGCCTCAGTGCCAAACCCGCCAGATATGTGCAACAAGCAGCACCATGACTGTGATGGCCACCGGGGGCCCACGCTCTGCGGGCCCAATGCTCCGGCCCAGTGCAGCCCTGGAGGCTGCAGCCCACAGCCCTGTGTTTGTGCAGCCGGCCCCTCCCGGCAGCAGCAAAGCCGGCCTGAACACTCCCAACAGCAAGGACGTGCCCCAGGTGGGGTGCCAGCTGGAGACCCACCCCACCTATACTACCAACACCCCGACCGTGGCCCTCCCCATGATGGGTGCCGGGGAGCCTGGCACGGTACTGGGCATCCCCGCACCTCTGTATGACAGCCTGCACCCTGGAGTGCCCAGCACCACTATGACTGTGACGGCCCTAGAGGCGCTGCTGTGCCCCTCGGCCACTGTGACCCAAGTGTGCTCCAACCCGCCCTGTGAGACCCACGAGACGGGCACCACCAACACCGCCACTACCTCCAACGCAGGCAGCGCCCAGCGGGTGTGCTCCAACCCGCCTTGTGAGACTCACGAGACGGGCACCACACATACGGCCACCACTGCCACCGCCAACGGGGGTGCGGGCCAGCCTGACGGTGGGCAGCAGCCCCCACCGGGCCACCCCTGCGAGACACACCAGACCACATCCACTGGCACCACCATGTCAGTCAGTGTGGGCGCCCTGCTCCCTGACGCTGCCCCCTCTCACAGGACCCTAGAGTCCGCCGTCACCTCCCAGGCCGGTGCTTCATTGCTGACTCCCTTCCCGACACAGAGGGTGTGCTCCAACCCTCCCTGTGAGACCCACGAGACGGGCACCACGCACACAGCCACCACTGTCACCTCCAACATGAGCTCAAACCAAGGTGAGTGGAGGCCTTCGTGGCCCAGACGCCCACATCTCAGAGGATGAAAGAAAAGATGGCAGGACAATCTATGGAGAATCCAGCAGATGCCAAGCTTCTTCCCAGGCTAGCCCGGGGTGGGGCAGGGATGTCTGGCTCTGCTGACCGCTCACCTGTGAAGGTGTCTAGGAGATGACCCGTCTTCGCTGGTCCTCCCTCGAGGACATTTTGGAAGGAAGCCCAGTGGAGGCCAACCAGTCTCCTTGTCACCCTCCCCCCCAGACCCCCCACCAGCTGCCAGTGACCAGGGGGAAGCAGAGAGCACCCAGGGTGACAGCATAAGCATCACCAGCTCCAGTGCCATCACCACAACTGTGTCCTCCACACTACCCCGAGCGGTGACCACTGTGACACAGTCCACACCAGTACCAGGCCCCTCTGTGCCGGTAAGAGCCCTTGAAGGATCCCTTAGGCCGCTTTGCCTCTGGCCCTTGCTGTTCCAAATTCAGCCGCTAGGTGTCATTCTTGTACTGGACAAGGTGTTGCTTCTGGTTTCCCTTTTCAGACCATAAAAGGGCAACCTTGGTGCCTGCTGGGCAGGAGGTGAGAGCCCAGTCATCCTCACACACTGTGGGTGGTTTCTAAACCTACTTCCTATCTTAGCTGTATGCCATCGCTCGTCATTTGCTGTAGCTTGTATTAAAAAAAAAAAAAGTGAGACCTCTGGAGTCCAGTGCCCTGGTGTGTAAAGTGGGAAGCAAGCCTCTGTGAAGATGGCTCTCACATGGGGTGGGGCGGGGGAGGGAAAAGTCCTCAGTAACTTCTCTTTGTCTGGCCGCACCTAACACCTCTACTGTCCCCAGCTTCACTTGGCACGAGGTCAAGCTGGGCTGGGTGGAAAGACACTGTAGGTTTGCAGGGAAAGATGGACTTCCTCTTCCTCTTTCGGCCTCACTGCCTGCTTCTAGCCTCCCTCTCCTCCCCTCTGACGGGGGCTTCTCTCCCTTTCTAGAAGATCTCATCACTGACTGAAACTACCCCAGGGGCTCTGACTTCCGAAGTCCCCATTCCGGCCACCATAACAGTGACCATAGCCAACACAGAAACTTCTGACATGCCCTTCTCTGCTGTTGACATCCTGCAGCCCCCAGAGGAACTCCAGATCTCACCAGGGCCTCGCCAGCAGCTGCCACCCCGGCAACTCCTGCAGTCTACCGCCACACCCATGATGGCGGAGTCCACCGAGGTCCTGTCAGCCTCCCAGACCCCTGAGCTCCAGGCCGCCGTGGATCTGAGCAGCACAGGGGATCCATCTTCCGCCCAGGAGCCTGCCAGCTCGGCAGTGGTGGCCACCGTGGTGGTCCAGCCGCCCCCGCCCACGCAGTCTGAAGTAGACCAGCTGTCCCTTCCCCAAGAGCTGATGGCTGAGGCCCAGGCGGGCACCACCACGCTCATGGTTACAGGGCTCACCCCCGAGGAACTGGCCGTGACTGCGGCTGCTGAAGCAGCTGCCCAGGCTGCAGCCACCGAGGAAGCCCAGGCCCTGGCCATCCAGGCAGTGCTCCAGGCTGCCCAGCAGGCTGTCATGGGTAGGTGCCAACTGGGGGCCCTGAGGGATGGCACCCTGGGGAGAAGCGACAGCCCTAGCTGGAGGTGCCATGGCCCACCTCCTGTGGGAATGGCACCTCGGGCTCAAGGAGGGGGCAGGTGTCAGCTGGCCTGGGCCGGTCTGGGGGTTGGTGCATTTGGCCAGGGTGCAGAGCCTGCGGTGGAGTAGGGGGTGGGGCAGAGGCTTGGGGGAAGTGAACTCTTTGTAACAGAGTATCTTTATCAGGGACATAGCCAGCCACCGCGATTGGTCCAGGCATTGGGGGGCGGGGTTCCTTTTGAGGTGTCCTTCTCTTTCTCGGTTGTGGAGCAGGCACGGGGGAGCCCATGGATACCTCCGAGGCTGCAGCGGCTGTGACACAGGCCGAGTTGGGACACCTTTCAGCGGAAGGTCAGGAGGGCCAGGCCACCACCATCCCCATCGTGCTGACCCAGCAGGAGCTGGCTGCCCTGGTGCAGCAGCAGCAGCAGCTGCAGGAAGCCCAGGCCCAGCAGCAGCACCACCTCCCCACCGAGGCCCTGGCCCCCGCCGACAGCCTCAACGACCCAACGATCGAGAGCAACTGTCTGAATGAGCTAGCTGGGCCTGTCCCCAACACGGTGGCCTTGCTGCCTTCTACGGCCACTGAAAGTAAGCCAGGGTCCTGCCTTACCCCCTGGTGGAGGGAGGGGAGTTTCCTGGCTGTTAGAGTTGAGGCCTAGGGAGATACGGGTGGCATGGTGGTGTCCGCTGGTCTAGGCCCTGTACAGAAGTCCTTCCCACGGATTTTCATATATCTAGTGAGAGAGAGAGAAAGAGAGCTATGTATATATATGTGTATATATATATTTAACTATACATGTATATACACATATATAACTATAATACCTACATATATGTGTGCGTGTGTATATATGTGTGTGTGTATATATACACATATATACATATGCACACGTATACACATACACACCTATATGGCGGTACTGGTCGTGGGAATTGAACTCTGGGCCTGGGCGTGTCCCACGGCTCTTTCAGTCAACACCAGTGCTCTGCCACTTAGAGCCACAGCACCACTTCCAGTTCTCTGGGCTGGCTTTGAACCAGTCCTCAGATGTCAGCCTTCTGAGTAGCTAGGATTATAGGCGTGAGCCACTGGTACCTGGCTCCACAAATTCTTCATTTCTTGCCAGGTCTGGCTCCATCTAACACATTTGTGGCACCCCAACCTGTTGTGGTGGCCAGCCCAGCAAAGCTGCAGGCTGCGGCTACCCTGACGGAAGTGGCCAATGGCATTGAGACTATGGGTGTGGTGAGTTGTGTGTGATGGGGGTTCATGGGGTCAAGGGGTTAGCACTTCCTTCAGGCCCCGGGGCCTTCCCCGGGGCCTTCATTTATTTAATCTCTCTTACGTTTTCTAGAAACAAGACTTGCCACCCCCACCCAGCAAAGCCCCTGTGAAAAAGGAGAACCAGTGGTTTGACGTGGGGGTTATTAAGGGCACCAATGTAATGGTGACCCACTATTTCCTGCCATCGGAAGACGCTGTCCCGGTGGATGTAAGTGACCCCAGGAGCTAGCAGGAGGTGGGGGGGGCATAAAGCAAGTATTGTGAGGGTAGGATCAGCGCCAATCCTCTGAGTTGGGGCTCACCTTGGGCCGAGTCGAGTAGCAGGAATCCTGAGGACACTCCATGTAGGGCAGGAGCAAAGCAAGAGATCTGCAGCGTCTCCATGCCTCTCCTTGCTCTGAAGGGCAGCCTGTGCTGATCCTCCTAGTCCTGTGCATGTGCAGACTTCCAGAGGGGAGAACACCTGCCGAGGCTAGCGCTCCTGTGCCAGGCCAGGGCAGTATCAGCCAGCAACGCCCCCACACCCTACAGCTTGCTTCTTGTTATTATAAAGCTGATATGCAGAGCGGTTGCAGTTACGTAAGTCATGTAGTGAGTATGTTCCTTTTTCTTTTTTTTGTCACTTGTGGGACTTGAACTCTGGGCCTGGGCATTGTCTCCCTGAGCTATTCAGCTCATACTGCCTTACCCCTGGAACCACAGTACCTCTTGTGGTTTTCTAGTGGTTACTTGAAGATAAGTAGTTACCTCAAGGTCTTTAGTGCCCGGCCTGCCTGTTGGCTTTGAACAGTGATCCTCAGATCTCAGCCTCCTGTGCAGCTACGGTTATAGGCGTGAGCCACCACGCCTGGCTGCATTCACTTCTTTAATCATGTGAGTTTGTTTTCTTGGTGGCAGGCTGATTTCACACCCTTCTCTTCTGTTCTTACTCTTTTTTTCCATCAGGATGACTCCAGCACTATCCCTGACTATAACCAGCTGAAGAAGCAGGAGCTGCAGCCAGGCACCGCTTACAAGTTTCGTGTTGCTGGTATCAATGCCTGTGGCCGGGGGCCCTTCAGTGAGATATCGGCCTTTAAGACGTGCCTGCCTGGCTTCCCAGGAGCCCCTTGTGCCATTAAAATCAGCAAAGTGAGTCTCGCCTGTAGGTGGCCTTCTGTCCACAGTTGAAGCCCAGGAACAGGGCCAGAGGGGAAGGAGGGGTGCCTGGGGCCAGGGTGGGGCCCTACGCTCTCCTGGCTAATGAGCGTCTAGAGCCTGGTCATACATTGGTTTCCAAGGTGACCAGGGAAAGGTCTCTGTGTTCTTTGCCTCACTTGGTGGTAACCTGGCAGCTAAGGTTCAGTGAGCAGCCACTGCATGCAAGAAGTCCCTGTGTGCAACACGTTCTTTAATCGAGCAAACATCCCAAGGGGGTGCGAGTGCTGACAGCACCATTTCTCAGACATGGGGACTAAGGCTAAGGCCCTTGTGTGTGTGTCACACACTGAGTGACATAGGGGTTAGGACTATTTTGGAATCTGAGAGCCGGTGCAATATCTGCCCGATGTTAGAGGGGTTGATGAGCAGTCAGTTCTAGAAGCTCCTTGCCCCCTTCTCCTGGGTACAGACAGGGTGGACATTGACTACAACAGCTGACTAAGCCCCCCCTTGACTTTGCCCTGGATTCTAGAGTCCTGATGGTGCCCACCTCACTTGGGAGCCACCCTCAGTGACGTCTGGCAAGATTATCGAGTACTCGGTGTACCTGGCCATCCAGAGCTCCCAGGCCGGAGGCGAGGCCAAGAGCTCAGCCCCAGCGCAGCTGGCCTTCATGCGGGTGTACTGTGGGCCCAGCCCCTCCTGCCTAGTGCAGTCGTCCAGCCTGTCCAACGCCCACATTGACTATACCACCAAACCCGCCATCATCTTCCGCATCGCCGCCCGGAACGAGAAGGGCTACGGCCCCGCCACACAAGTGAGGTGGTTGCAAGGTGAGTGCTGTGTGTGGAGCTATTCCAGGGTTTCTGGGGGGCACAGGGCAGGTAACGAGTGGCACAGCCATCCCAGCTGCACTCAGGAGCTTGGGAGCACGGAGGTGGGAAGGTGTGACCGTGTCTCAGAGGGTCCCTTGCCACCTTCTCTGGAATTGGAAAGGCTATCATGTCCTGTGCCCCTAACTAAATATGACAACTTGGGCCTCAGCCAGGCAGGGGAGTGGCATCTGTGGCAGGGCCAGTCCCCTGAGCAGAGAAGGCTTGTGGCCTGTCCTGGGAGGACCAGAGGGATGTGGCCGGATTGACACAGGGATGGTGGAGGACACAAAAGCATTCTCGGCTTTTTCTCCTCCTTCCTTCTGTGTCAGTCATGGGGTTTGAACTAAGGGCCCCGGCACTGCCCCTGAACTCCTCTGCTCAAGGCTAGCACTCTAGCAGTTCTGGGTTCCTGGTGGTCAAGTGGAGAACCAGGGTGTCATGGACGTTCCTGTCTGGGCTGGCTACCAACTGTGATCCTCAGATGTCAGCCTCCTGAGTACTTAGGGTCACATGCGTGAGCCACTGGCACTGCCTCAACTTCAGCTCTTTGTGGGACTCACCATGCCTTGTTCCTTTCAGAAACGAGTAAAGACAGCTCAGGCACCAAGCCAGCCAGCAAGCGGCCCATGTCCTCTCCGGAGATGTAAGCATGCCCAAGCCCTTTTCTGACACCTACCCTTGTAGCTTGGGGCAGGAGCGGTGCGCTTGGGGCTCAGTGGCCCCTGGTGGGGAGTGGGTTCCCTGTTCTTTTCCATGTTCACTGGGTCCTCACTGAACTCTTATTACCCTTTTCTGTCTTCAAAGGAAATCCGCTCCAAAGAAGTCTAAGGCAGATGGTCAGTGAGAATGAGCTGACCAGCACCTGGACTCTCCTCCAGACCCCTCTGCTTCAGGAAGCACCCGCCAGGGCCCTCCCCTCCTGCCCTGCCTGCCTGGCCTTTGCACTTCACCTCACCAGCCACCTGCCACCCACCATTTGTCCCCCTCCCACCTCTTCTTTTTTTTTTTTAAAAAAAAAGAAAAAACAAGAATCGAAAGAAAGCACATTTCAACCATTGCTGCTGAGAGGAAGTAGAAGGCTGATTGGAAAGAGCAGTGAGCAAGCAAGAGAGCTGGGCTCTTCCTTCCTTCCCTCCCTCCTTCCTTTCCTTCACCCAGCGATTGCCCCAGGGCCCAGTAATACTGGAGAATTCCAGAGACGTGGGGGGAAGAGAAATTGAAGTTCAAAGCTGATAGTGCTCTCTCCTCTAAGCCCCTCCAAGCCCAAGCTTGTCTGGGGGCTCCTTGCCCCTGGCCTGAGGGGCATTTGGGACCTGGGTGAGAGGGGCTGTAGGAACGAAGGAGAGCCAGCCCTGTCCCAGCTCTGTCCTTGGAGACTTGAGTCCTGTTACTATTGCCCTTGTGCTCCTGCCACCTCCCTGCCCCTTGCTTAGCCAGCCGTGTCTCGCCAGGCAAACCCACAGGAAGCTTACACATCTTCTCAGAGGCCTTTGTGTGCCCACCTTCCCCCACTGCCCCTTTTACCAAGAGAAAAGAAAGAAGGAAAAAGAAAAAGGGAGGGAAGGAGCCTGGAAGGTAGCCTGAGCAGCGGCTAAAAAGCGATCCTCGTGTGGGCACAGAATAGCCCTCCGTGAGCCTGAAGCTGGGCCACTTCACCAACTGCTGCATTTGTTGTATTTTTTAAGTTGAGATTGAAGTTAACATTTTTATTGTAATTTTAGCCTTAGCGTGTGGGATTTTGTCCCCCTTTTTTGTTGTTTGTTAGCTGTGTACAGAATGTGTAACTTTTTTTTCTTGTTTTTGTTTTCTCCTTGGCTAATCCTTGACAGGGATCTTTCTGGAGAAACAGCAGGGGTCAGCAAGGGCAGGAGAGGTATGGGATCTCCCCCATGGGACCTGGTGGTCACGGCCCAGCCCAATTTCCTGTTACTAACCCCTGTGCCCTTTGCCTGTCCCCATGCCTCTGGGACAAAGAAAGGGTGAGCTGTCACATGTCACTCGCCATGAGTGAGCACTTCCCCGTAAGAGGCCTCATCTCCCTCAGCATCATTGTTTCTGAAATTAAGCCTGGCTACAGTGGCCACCGGGGCTGGGTGGGGGCACAGCAGTCAAGGGTGGGAAATGGGCCCCCTTGCAGCCCCTGGAAAGTTGAGTGCAGGCTGACCTGACCGCACCAATCCCCAGCTCTGGATTTGACAGCGTCTCCTGGGCTGGGCCCTTCTTCCCCTAGGGTACAGAGTCAGGTTTGGGGGGGGGGGGATTCTGGATTTCTTTAAGCTCCAAACCCAAGCTTTACGCAATGAATGAATAATAAGGTTTGCAGGCAGGCCACAGAAGGATTTGAACTGAACAGCCAACCTTTTCAGTCTCCCTATCTCTGCCTGGAGATTTAGCATGGGAGGGGAGAATTAGTGCCCCCACCCTGCCCCCAACCTCTGGCCCACACCCTCTGGGGCCACTGGTTTGTTGTATTATAGTATATTTCTCTGTGGAAAAAATGTCACGTTTAGTCACCTTGGAGCCCACTCGCCTGGACCCATTGTTTTGCCCCACCCCCACCCCGTCCCTTGTCCCAAGCACCCTTGGATTTCTCCTTTCTGAGAACAGTACCACCCAGTCCTCTATTGTAGAGTAACCCCTGTGACTCAATATTCCCATAGTGCGATGTTGTTTTGTGCTATTTTGAACAATTAAAAGACTTTTTTTGAAATACACTGGTCTCACTGTGTCCAGGAGCACTTGCCCATGGCACATAGATGGGTAACTCCCCAATTGCCCTTAGAAAATCCCAAAATGTACCACTGGCTCACCTGGATTAGTCTTACCTACTCAGGAGGCTGAGACTCGCAGGATTGGAAGCCAGCCAGCTCGGGCAGAAAAAGAGTGAGACTCGTATCCAATTAACAAGTAAAATGCCCCACTGGAGGGTGGCTTACGTGGTAAGCAAGGAAGAGAAAGTGAGTGAGAGGTTGTGAATTCAAGCCTCAATACCTGCACACAGAGGGAAAAAGTTGAAGGCTACTTTTTCTTTTAATTTTATGTAGCTGTACAAAGGGGTTTCAATTCTACAAGTTGGATTATGAAGTATCTTTTTGTTGTAAGGGTGATGTACAGACTGGCTACAGTTTCATAAGTCGGGTAATAAATATGTTTCTTTTTGGACAATGTTACCCCTTCTTTGTCTTCTAGTTTTTCCCTTCTGTTCTCCCCACCAATTCCTTTCCTACATAGTGTTCCTTCAAAAATATGAAAGGCTCTTGGGTTAGGTCCTCCACCGTGGTATTTGAGCCATGCCAAGCTCTTAGCAGGAACTCTCAAGGCAGCTGCATTATACAGGGCTGGGGGGCCTCTGGTGCACCTGATGTCTTGGGAACCACGTTATCTTCTGCCCCTCCCCCCTTAGAGAGCAGGGTGCCCGGTGAAGGGCTGCCAGGTCCTCTGAGTAACAGTTAACTTGGCTGGGTTGGGGGTGATGAGGTCTGCTGTAGCTGGTATGCTTTCCAACCACAAGATGCTTAGGGGCTCCAGAGTGTCAGCTGGGGTACATCTTGTCACATGGGTACCTGGTAGATGCTACAAGAATGAACCCTTGTCTTTCTTTTGTTCTAGTGCTTGAGCTTAGGGTCTGGGCACTGTCCCTGAGCTTCTTTTATTCAAGGCTAGCGCTCTACCACTTGAACCACAGCACCACTTCTGTTTTTTGATCCCCCAGTCCTAGGCTTGAGCTCAGTGTCCTGAGCGCTGTCTTTTGGCTTTCTCAAGGCTAGAGCTCTACCACGTGAGCCTCAGCACCACTTCCGGCCTTTTTCTATGTATGTGGTACCGAGGAATCGAACCCGGGTCTTCATGCATGCTAGGCAAGCACTTTAACCACTAGGCCAAGCTCCCAGCCTATACTTCTGGGTTTTTTTGAATGCTTTATTGTAGCTCAAAGTCTCACAGCTTTTCCTGCTCTGGCTATGATCCTCCGAGCTCAACCTCCTGAATAGCTAAGCTCTTGTTTTTTCTTGAGCAAGCTTGAGCCAAACTGAAAGCACCTGAAATGAGCAGCACAACTAGGATGAGCTATCGGGATGGAGTGCCGTGCTAAGTGGGGAGCAAGCAGGCTGGGAACTCAGTCCTGTGACCAGAGCTCAGCACGTGCGGGTCCTGGTGCCAGGCAAGTTAAGGAGAACAGCCCTTTCGATGTGTCGTAAGCATGTGAGGAGTCTACTTCCCTCCATACACCACCTCTGATTCCACTGTTTATCTCACCCACTGTTATCAAGGTCTGCCTCTGTTGGCCTACCACACAGCTGTACTTCCAGGTGTGTGCTGGTGGCTGGAAGAAGTCCCAGCATCACAAGCCTTTCCTGGAAGGCTCCTCCCATCTAGCCTGCTGGTCTTCACAGGCCCTGGCCATTTCCTACCATTTCCTAACACACTAACGCTGACCTGTGTCAGATGGAACTCAGCACCTGGCATCTTTCTGGGGAGTCTAAGAGAGTGGTCGTACAGGTGACCTGTGACCTCTAGGGCTCTGCTTCATCCACGGTGCCTATGGAGCAGGGATATTGGGAGATACTTCAGTTAGCCTATAGAGGTATGGAGACAGGTGAGATATTGTCCTTTCTGGCAAAGCACCAGTGGCTCATGTCTCTAATCCTATTTAGGAGACAGGTTTGAGGATGGAGGTTCAAAGCTAGCCTGAGGAGGAAAATATAGTCCATGAGATTCTTTTGGTGTGTGTTGGGGGGGGGGTCATGGGGCTTGAACTGGCCTGGCTGCTCTTCAGCTCAAGGCTACCATCCTACCTTTGAGCAAAGCCCTACTTCCCTTTTCTAGAGGTTATCTGGAGATAAGAGTCTCAGGTCTTTTTGTGCCTGAGCTGGCTTTGAACCTTGATCCTCAGATCTCAGTCTCCTGAGTAGGATTACTGGCATGAGCCACCGTGCCCAGTGGCTGGGATTCTTATCTCCACTTCACCTCCACAAAGGTGGAAGAGACACTGCCTCAAGGGGCAGGGCGGAAGCCTTGAGCTGAAGAGCTCAGGGACAATGCCCAGGCCCAGAGTTCAAGTCCCACAACCAAATTAAAAAAAAAGTGTTTCCCAGTGTCTTACACCTGTAATCCTAGCTACTTGGGAAGCTGAGATTTGAGAATCACAGCTCAAACCCAACTGGCACAGAAAACTCCATGAGACACTTATCTCCACTAAAGCCAGAAGTGGAGCTGTGGCCCAAGTGGTTTAGAACACTAACTTTAAGAAAAGGAGCTCAGGGACAGTGCCTGAGCCCTGAGTTCAAGCCCAGGACTTGCACACAAAATAGAGAAGAAGCCAGGTCCAGTGGCTCACACCTGCAGTCCTAGCTACTCAGGAGGCTGAGATAGAAGAGAAAGAGAGGGCTTGGAATATGGTCTAGTGGTAGAATGCTTGCCTAGCATGCATTAAGCCCTGGGTTTGACTCCTCGGTATTCCATACACAGAAAAAAGCTGGAAGTGGAGCTGTGGTCAAGTGGTAGGGTGCTAGCCTTAAGGAAAGCCTAAGGATAGTGCTCAGGCCCTGAGTTCAAGTTCCAGGACCGACAAAAAAAAGTCCAAGAACAATGCCAAGGCCGAGTCCAAATGCCAAGACTGGGGGGGGGGGGAAACAAGAAGGGGGGAGGGAGAAAAGAACAAAGGTAGGAGGAAGCAAAGAAAGAAAAGAGAGGGGCCGGGAGTTTGGCCTAGTGGTTAAAGTGCTTGCCTAGCATGCATGGAGACCTGGGTTCGATTCCTCGGAACCACATACATAGAAAAAAAAAAGCCGGAAGTGGTGCTGAGGCTCAAGTGGTAGAGCTCTAGCCTTGAGAAAGAGTCCAAGGACAGCGCTCAGGCCCTGAGCTCAAGCCCAGGACTGGCAAAAAATAAAATAATAATAATAATAATAAACAGCATGGTAATAAAAAAAAAAAGAAAGAAAGGAGAACGGCACTGCTGGAATGAAGAGGCCATCTAGGCCTAGCCCCAGAAGGGGAGAGGCCCGTACAGGTGCAGGTGTGTTAGATGCAGATACGTAGCTTAGGAGGGGTTCAAAGGTTCTTCACATCTGACAGTGTAAGCAATACCTGTGGGGCCACTTTTCTCCACATTCCTTGCACCCACGTGCATCACAGCAAAAACAGGATCATACATACAAGTTAGATCTTTGGTACAGGTCTTGCAATACCAGTCTTGAGTATGAACACCGAATTTCTGTGCTTCCTGGAAGAAAACAGAAAGAGGGCCTTGCAAGTCTGTACCTTTGGACAGGATCAGGCCCTGTGCCCTGGAGCCAGGACTACCCCAGCAACATACCAAAGCTTACTCTTGGCATGAGGGGAGCAGTTTGTGAACGCAAGTCAGGGGCCCTTAAATATGAGTTCAGCCAAGAGTGCACAGGAACACAAAGACCTATCAGCCCCAGGTACCAGGTTCTTCTCAAGCATCAAAAAGGGAAACTGTTTGGGAATGGTCGGGGGGGGGGGGGGAAGCCTACAGCATGAGGCAAGCACCCACAGTCTGGAAGGAGGCAGCCGTCGTGACATTATGCCCAGGTCCTGACACCTCTGTGCCGGCCTTGCAGAACTGTAGAATGAGGGACAACGTCCTAGTGATGCCCCTGGGCTGAATTCCATCTTTCCAGAACATACCCAAGGTCTCCTGAGTCACTGTAGGCCCTAGTTCCTCAAAGTCCTTCTTCGTATTCTACTAATGGGGGAAGGTCCATAGTAGGCAGAGACCATGGGGTACAGTGTGGGTACCCTATCTTAGAGCATGTGAGGGGATTAGACAGTCATTGAGCAATCGAAACTGAACTAGGCAGCTGGAGGACAAGCCCAGGAGGCTGGCAGGGCATTCATTCTAACGTGCGTTGTTAATGTCTGGCTTTCTAGTAACAGCCTTTGTTGTGAAGAACTCAGCGGCAAAGCAGGTGCTGGTGGCTCATGCCTATAATTGTAGCTACTCAGGAGGCTGAGATCTGAGTATTGCAGTTCAAAGCCAGGTCTGGACAGGATAGCCCGTGACAGTTCTGTCTCCAATTAACTATCAAAAAGCCAGAAGTGGCACTGTGGCTCAAGTGGTGAAGCATTCGCCTTGAGCAAAAAACCTCAGAGGCAGTGCCCAGGCCCTGAGTTCAAGTCAGTTCAAGCACACACACACACACACACACACACACACACACACACACACACACACACACACACACACACACACACAGGACTAGTGATCTCTGGTTTCAAGCATTTCCAGCTGTCTCCTGTCCTTCTGTACCGAGCCAGATAGTAGTTGGGACCATCAGATGAAGTCCTCTCCACAGGACTCTTTCCTTGTCTCCTTACCCAGCATTTCCGGGCAGGAGAATGTTGAGGGAAGGGTGCCCAGTAGAGCCATCGAAGGTCTCCACCAAACTTAAGTTTGCGGGAGGGGGTAGAGAGGGCAATCAAACCCCGCCCACTGCATCGGTACCGCCCCCAACCGTCCCAAACTCGGAGTAGGGGCTGGTGGGTGGGGCGCAGCTTGGTCAGCTGAGACACAGTCACGGGACCCGCCGCCAACTCCGTCTGTGCTCCTGGAAGAAAGTGGGTGATGAATTGGGGTCTGGGGGGGGGGTCAGTTCAGCGGGAACGGGTCTGTCCTACAGGGTGTCATGGGATTGGTGGGTTTAAAAGCCCAGCGCAGACGTGGGGTGCAGGGCTGAGGGTTAGGCAGCTGTGGAGTCCAAGGAAGCCTGCACAGAAAGCTGGGTCTTAGGGCGCTGAGAAAGTTTCCCTTAGGGATCCCGGAACGTCTGCCGTCCCCAGGACATGGAGGAGCAGCGGGAGACCCTGCAGGTGTGGAAGGAGCGAGTGCAGCAGGAACTAGACCGCGTGGTGGCTTTCTGGGTGGAGCATTCCCACGACCAGGAGCACGGGTGAGCACCCCTGCCAGGGACTTCACCCCTCTCGGAAACCTCTACCTCCCTGGGAGTGACTTTCGGATCTGCTGCGGGGAGGCAGGGAGCCTTTGAGGGGGGGGTGCATGTTTCTCCCCGCTTTTGTCCCCCAGGGGTTTCTTCACGTGCCTTGGTCACAACGGGAAGGTATTTGATGACCTCAAATATGTCTGGCTGCAAGCAAGGCAGGTAGGTAGGCTGTGTTCTCATCGGAGCCTCGGGGCCTGTCCAGCCTTGGTTCCACACACTGGCCAAGACCCGCCATCTCCACACCTGGCTTCCCCCAGTGACCCCTCTGTTCCTGCAACAGGTATGGATGTATTGTCGCTTGTACCGCAATTTCCAGCGCTTCCACCAATCTGAGCTTCTGGACTCAGCCAAAGCAGGTATTGGCCTCCAGCTCCCCCCAACTCCCCAGGGGCCTCACCCCTATTCATTCAATACACCCCCCCCAGAGTGCCTCATTCCTGGGGGCAGGACGTCCTCCGAAGAGTTAAAGGACCGGGAGGTGCTAAGGCCTTGGGGAATGGGGACGGTCCTTGTGAATTCTGCCAAATGCCAACTCCCCCAACCACCAGGTGGCGAGTTTTTGCTGCGTTCTGCACGTGTGGCCCCTCCTGGCAAGAAGTGCGCCTTTGTGCTGACTCGGGACGGCCGCCCCAGCAAGGTGCAGCGGACCATCTTCAGCGAGTGTTTTTACACCATGGCCATGAACGAGCTGTGGAGGGTGACCGGGGAAGTGCGGTACCAGGTGAGTGGGAAGAGGCTGAGAGCTGACCATGCAGGATCAAAGCCAGCATTGCAAGGAAACTTGGTGAAACTCTTCTCTCCAATAAACTACTCAGAAAAAGCCACAAGTGGCGCTGTGGCTCAAGCGGTGGAGCACTAACCTTGACCAAAAGAAGCTCAGAGGCAAAGCCCAGGCCCTGAGTTCAAGTCCCATGAGTGGCACACACAAAAAAGAAGTCCTCAGCTCCTGCCATTGCTGCTGCATCTCTGGGCCTGGGAGCTCGCAGCCCACATCTCTATGTCATGTTGTAACTCTGGAACTGTGGGTGTTTCCTCTTCTCGTCCCTGGAAGCCTCCTTCTACTTCCTGCAACCCAAGGGCTCCGGCATTACTGGGTGCCTGACTGGGAGGGGTCCCCTTGGTGCCACACCCTCTTTGCACCCCAGCACTGAGCACATCAGCAGGTCTGTCCTGGAGTGGCGTTCCTGCTGCACCTGCGCCTTCTCATCACAGGATGTTGGGGGACAGGGCACACAGCCTCACCAGGGGCTCCCCTCTCTGCAGAATGAAGCAGTGGAAATGATGGATGAAATCGTGCACTGGGTGCGGGAGGATCCCTCGGGGCTAGGCCAGCCTCAGCTGTCAGGGACCCCGGATGCAGAGCCCATGGCCGTGCCCATGATGCTGCTCAACCTGGTACAGCAGCTCAGCGAGGATGACGCACAGCTAGCAGGCAAATATGCACAGCTGGAGGACTGGTGTGCCCACAGGATTCTGCAGCACGTCCAGGTGAGGCCCACCCCCCTCCCCTCTCCTCTCCCCTCCCCTTCCCACTCTCCTCTCCCCCTGGAGGGGCCTCTGGGCTTGGTGCAGCAGATGGCCCGTCCTCAGGCCTGCAGGGCTGGGTAGGGTTGATGATTGCTGGGACTGTGCCCGTGGGTAGAGATTGGAAGGGAGTGGAAGTGAGCGCTGATCCTCTCCAGCCTGGAGGGAATGCAAATGTGCCTAGCCTGCCCAAGTTCAAAGTTTGCTCCCTCCCCTCAGGAGGGCCAGGCCTGAGGGAAAGATCACAGTCTCTTAGGCTCAGGATATGAATTCAAATGCCCTTCTGGGATGGGTGGGAGGGTAGACCGGAAGGGATAGGTTTTTGTTTGTTTGTTTGTTTGTTTGTTTTTTGTTTGTCTTGGAACTTGAACGCTGGGCCTAGGTATTGTCCCCGAGCTCTTCAAGGCTACCACCCTAGCCCTTGAGCCACAGCACCACTTCCAGTTTTCTGGTGGTTAATTGCAGGTAAGAGTCTCACAGACTTTTGGCCTGGGCTGCATGGAACCAAGATCCTCAGATCTCAGCCTCTTGAGTAGCTAGGATGACAGGCGTGAGCCACCATGCCCAGCAATGGATTTTTTTTTTAAGCTCATCTTTATAACTGCCAAACTCTGGGCCTGAAACACCTGACTGCTCTTTCCCGGCAGAGGGATGGACAGGTTGTGCTGGAGAATGTGTCGGTGGATGGCAAGGAACTCCCTGGTTGCCTAGGAAGACACCAGAACCCAGGTGAGGGGAAGAGTGTGTTGGGCTTTGCCTGGAGAAAGACAGCCTCAGCCTTGAACTTGGGATTTTAGCTGTGGGAAATTGCCTTCTCCCTTCTCCTTCCACCAAAGTATAGGTAGAAAGTCTGAGTGGGGGACCAGGAGTGTGGTCTAGTGCTTGCCTAGCATGTACTAAGCCGTGAGTTCAATTTTTCAGTACCGCATATGTAGAACAAGCCAAAAGTGTGCTGTGGCTCAAGTGGTAGAGCACTAGCTTTGAGGAAGCTCAAGGACAGTGTCCAGGCCTTGATTTCAAGCTGTAGTAATGGCAAAAAAAAAGAAAGAAGAAAGCCAGAGTGGGTGCCTCACAACTGTAATCGTAGCTACTCAGGAAGCTGAGGTCTGAAATCTTGGGTCCAGCCCCTTTTTGTGGGTCTTGCAGCTTGAATTCTGGGCCTGGGTGCTGTCCCTGAGCTCTTCAGCTCAAGGCTACCGCCCTACCCTTGAGCCAAGCCCCATTTCCCGTTTTCTAGAGGTTAATTGGAGATAAGAGTCTCAGGTCCTTTTGTGCCCGGGCTGGCTTTGAACTTTGACCCTCAGATCTCAGCCTCCTGCTTAGCTAGGATTACAGGCGTGAGCCACTGAGCCACTGCAAGCCACTGTGCTTGGCATTACGTTTTTTTGTTGTTATAGGTTTTTGTTTTTAGTGGGTCATGGAGCTTGAACTTTGGGCCTGGGTGTTGTCCCTGAGCTCTTTAGCTCAAGGCTACTGCCCTACCCCTTGAGCCACAGCCCCAGTTTTGAGACTCTTGTTTCCATAAAATAGCCAGAAGTAGAGGTGTGGCTCAAGTGGTAGAGTGCCAGTGTTCAGCAATAGAAGCAGCCAGGCCCTGAGTTCAAGTCCGAGTAGTGGAAGGAATAGGCAGAGGGAGAAGACAGGCTTGCCCAGTCTGAGGAGTAGAGCCCAGGTGGGACGGAAAGGATAAAAGTTGGGTAGAGCCATTACGGGAAGGGAGTGCAGAGCTACTCTTACCATTAGGGATGGAGGGGCTGAGAGTTGAACAGGAAGCCTGGGGATCAAATCACTTTCTCCCTTACCCTGACTCCTTATCAGGTCACGCTTTAGAAGCTGGCTGGTTCCTGCTCCATTATGCCAGGAGGAAAGACGATCCCAAACTTCGAGCCCATATTATTGACAAGTTCCTCCTGTTGCCTTTTCACTCTGGATGGGACCAGGAGCATGGAGGCCTCTTCTACTTCCAAGATGCTGATGGGCTCTGCCCTACACAGGTGGGAGTGCTCAGCGTCTTGTAAGGCTTCCTGCCCTGTCCACAGCCTTGTCTGACAAAAAGAGGAAGCTGGGGCTGGATTTGAACCTAGCGCTCAAAACTTAACCCCTTGTCACTTGGTAACAGTTGGGAGCCGAATGTTGATCCTCTAGCTGGGGGTGGATCCGTGTGCAAAGGGTGTAAGGACAGCCTGGCACAAATAGGACCTTTCCATTCAAGAGCTAAAGGGAAGTCTACCCTGTATCCCTTTACGGGATTGCTTGGGGGCACATCCAGGGCAGCGAGGAGCTAGAACCACTGTGAGGGCCATTCAGGATCCAGCTCCCCTCGCTACTTCATCAAACCCCTGCGCCCGGTGAAGACTGAGCAAGGGAGCCCTGGACTAGGTGACAGTCCTGCTGACAGGCCCCAGGGCCCTGGCCTTCACTGCCTCTGCTTTGCTCTCAGCTGGAGTGGGACATGAAGCTGTGGTGGCCACACTGTGAGGCCATGGTCGCCTTCCTCATGGGTTACTGTGACAGCGGGGACCCTGCCTTGCTTCGCCTCTTTGAGCAGGTGGCTGAATACACCTTCCGCCAGGTGAGCAAGTGCTTGTCTCCTGGCCCACTGGTGTGAAGAGGAGATGGGAGGGAGGGGAGTGCGGGGGGAGACTGGCTGCCCAAGGGACTCTGACCTGCTAGAGCCCAACTTGGAGTGACACGGGAACTGTGACAGAATTTCTAAGCCTTCCGTTGAGAGGAAGAAGTTAAAGATGTCCAGATGCCTGGGACATATTAAGCTTTGACTTTCCTTTCTTTTTTTGGTCCATCATGGGGCCTTCGCTCTAATGGTCTGGGCGCTGTCCCTGAGCTCTTCTCCTCAAGACTATCATTCTACCACTTAAGCTACAGAACCACCTCTAGTTTTCTAGTGCTTTTGTTGGAGCTAAAAGTCTCATGTACTTTCCTGCAGAGCTGGCTTCAATCCGAGATCCTCAGATCTGAGCCTTCTGAGTAGATAGGATTACAGGTTTGAGCTACCAGCACCTGTCCAAACTAAGCTTTTTCTTAAACCAAGAGAAAGAATGGGAGGGGCCAGAAACGATGAGAAGCGCCCTTCAAGTTCTTGGTGGGGGACTTGCTTGGGACCCTAAGAGGCCCAATTGGGTGGGAACAAAAGATTGGTATAGCTGTGCAGTGGTTCACGCCTGTAATCCTAGCTATTCAGGAGGCTGAGATCTGAGGATGAAGGTTCAAAGCCAGCCAGAGCACAAAAGAACCAGAGACTCATCTCCAATTAACCTCTAGAAAATAGGAAATGGAGCTTGGCTCAAGAGTAGGGCGGTAGCCTTGAGCTGAAGAGCTCGGGGCCAGCGCCCAGGAGTTCAAGCCCCATGACCCCCCCACACACAAAAAAGATTGATGGTATGTTTTCATACCTGCAAAAGGCCATCCACAGATGTGGTTGGGACTCTGAGGTGGAGTCTGCGGGCTCGAGGCCTTCGAGAAAATGAGAATTTGCATTAACTTGTCACTGAACTCTAACACTTTCCATTTTGATTGGAGCCAACAAAATTCTAGTTGTGTTTCTACTACAATGCAATTAGAAAGATAACGTCAACCATCTCGCTTCTTTTTACCATTATTTCCAAGCAGCACAAATACTAGACCTGTGTTTCCATTTCACTACATACTGTATTCATTGAAGAACATGGGTTAGCTGGGTGGAGTGGATCACACCTGTAATCATAGCTAATCAGGTGGCTGAAATCTAAAGATCAAGTTCAAAGCCAGCCAGGACACTAAAAACCATGTATCTCCAATTAATCACTAGAAAATGGGAAGTGGGGCTGTGACTCAAGGGGTAGAGTGGTATCCTTGAGTTGGAGAGCTCAGGGATAAGGTCCAGGCCCAGAGTTCAAGCCCAATGACCCCCCCACCATACACAAAAAGAACATGGGTTAGAGGGCACTGGTTTAGAACACAATGACAAGAGGGTGGCTCATACCTGCAATCTTAGCTTGTTTTTTTTGTTTTTTTGTTTTTTTTTTTTGGCCAGTCCTGGCTTGAACTCAGGGCGTGAGCACTGTCCTTGGACTTTCTCAAGGCTAGAGCTCTACCACTTGAGCAACAGAACTACTTCCGCCTTTTTTCTATGTAGAACTGAGGAATCAAATCCACATCTTCGTGAGTGCTAGGTAAACATTGTACCACTAGGCCAAACTCCCGGCCCCAAATCTTAGCTTCTTAGAAGGTCGGTATCTGAGGATTGCATTTGAAGCCAGCAGGAAACTAATAGCCTTTTTTATTTCCGTCGGTCATGAGGCTTGAGCTCTAGGCCTGGGCATTTTCTCTTTAGCTCAAGGAGAGAGCTCTTCTCTATATTTTTGTGTCTTTTTCCCTCCAGTCCTGGGGCTTGAACTCGGTGCCTTAGCACTATTCTTGGCCTTTTTCAAGGCTAGAGCTGTACCACCTGAGCCTCAGCACCACTTCTGGCTTTGTTCTCTGTATGTGGTACTGAGGAATTGAACCCGGGTCTTTGTGCATGTTAGGAAAGCACTCTACCACTAGGCCAAACTCCTGGCCTGCTCTTTCTTTATTCTAATACACTGACGTGGAGCAGGGAAGGCCTGGTGGGCCATCGATGCTCACATCTCAGCCTCCTGACTAGATAGAATTATAGGCCACCAGTGCCCTGCATCTAAGAGACTTTTTTTTTTGGCCAGTCCTGGGCTTGAGCACTAGATAGGATTATAGGCCACCAGTGCCCTGCATCTAAGAGACTTTTTTTTTGGCCAGTCCAGGGCCTGAGCACTGTCCTTGGATTTTCTCAAGGCTAGAGCTCTACCACTTGAGCCTCAGCACCAGTTCCGGCTTTTTTTTTCTATGTATGTGGTACCAAGGAATTGAATCCGGGTCTTCATGCATGCTAGGCAAGCACTCTACCACTAGGCCAAACTCCAGGTCCCTAAGAGACTTTTGTGTACAATTAACTACCAAAAAATCTGGGAGGATTTGTGGCTCAGGTGGTAGAGAGTGAGCCTTGATCACAAAACTTAAGGACAAGTACGCAAACCTCAAGTTCAAGCCCCAGGACCAGCAATATATATATATATATGAACATGGTAGAGATAACATTAAACAATTTAACAATCACAAGAGCTAGGTAGGTGTGTTGTGTTCAGTTATGGTTCTAATACTCTGGAGGCCGAGGAAGGAGGATCATGGGATTGAGGCCAGCTTGCTCAGTGTCAAATTAAACCAAATCAACAAAAATGTTATAAACAGGTAAGTCATCCTGCACTAAGCAACAATCAACAATGAACACACAAACAGAAATTCAGGTATCAGGAAAAAAAAAACTGGACAGAAAGCACAGAAATACTCTATGTCTCACTTTTTTTTTTTTTGCCAGTCCTGGGCTTGAGCTCAGGGCCTGAGCACTGTCCTTGGACTTTCTCAAGGCTAGGGCTCTACCACTTGAGCCTCAGCACCACTTCTGGCTTTTTTTTCTATGTATGTGGTGCCAAGGAATCAAACCCGGGTCTTCATGCATGCTAGGCAAGCACTTTAACCTCTAGGCCAAACTCTCAGCCCTCTATGTCTCACTTTTTGCTCTTGTTTTTAGTCATGAGGCTTTAACTTGGGACTTGAGCTATTTTCCACAAGGCTTGTCTCCAGTGTGAGCTACTACATTACTTCCTGTGTCATGGTGGTTAATTGAAGATAAGAATCCCAGGGATTGGGCCGGGAGTTTGGCCTAGTGGTTAAAGTGCTTGCCTAACATGCATGAAGACCCGGGTTCGATTCCTCAATACCACATACATAGAAAAAAGCCGGAAGTGGTGCTGACGCTCAAGTGGTAGAGCTCTAGCCTTGAGAAAGTCCAAGGACAGTGCTCAGGCCCTGAGCTCAAGCCCAGGACTGGCAAAAAAAAAATCCCAGGGACTTTCCTGGTAGGCTGGTTCTGAAAGGTGGACCTCAGATCTCAACCTCCTGAGTAGCTAGGATTACAGGTGTGAGCCCTAGTGGCTAGCTATTTGCCTTATTTTGCTCTTTTCTTTTTCTTTTTGTCATGCTAGTATAGTGTCTTGTGTCCAATCAAGTGAAATGCAAGTAATGAAAAGGCACGAGTAGTGTTGCTAAAAGCGACCAAAAAAAAAAAAAAAGAGTTGGGGCTAGTGGCTGGTATGTAATCCTAACTTAGGAGGTTGAGATCAAAGTGTGAAGGAGGATCGAAGTCTAAAGCCAGACTAGGCAGAAAAAAGTCCAAGACTCTTGTCTACAAAACAACTAGCAAAGCTGGACACTGATGGGTGACACCTGTAATCTTAGATACTCTGGAAGTTCACATTTAAGGATGTCAGTTTAAAGCTAGCTTGGGTAGAAAAAGTCATGAGGCTCTTATTTCCAACTAAGTAGCAAAAAGGCGGCCATGAAGGTGTGGCTCAAGTGGTAGAGTTCCAGCTGTGAGTGGAAAAGATGTGAAAACAAAGGTCCTGAGTTCAAGTTTCAGAAAATAAACAATACAGAAGTAGTTTTACCTCTCAAGTCACAATTTGAGACTTGACTGGGTCTCTATTACTTGAGCCTCAACTGTAGGCTAGCGTTATGCTGCTTTAACCTAAGAGATAGAGTCTCAACTTTTCTGCCCAGGCTGGGATTATAGGTTTGTGAGTCAGTGCCCTATGGCAAAGGCGTAAACTTTAATGAAGCTGGTTTGCTGTAGTTCTGGGAAGGGATCCCAGTTATCAGAGAAGTGCCCGAGTGTAGGCCTTTGACTATATGTTGGGGATCTGGGAGAGCTGAAAGGCCTGGGTGGAATGGGTGGGGTGCAGCTTGAGAATAATTTAGAATGGGTCATTCCAGTCCACTTACCTGCTGTTCCTCTGATCTGAGGCTGCAGGGCCTGAATGTGTACTGTCTGTGGGACTGGAGAAACAGGAATTTGAATGGAGTCACTGGTTACCAACTTTACTGGCATGAAAGCATCCATCCAGCTTTTCTTTTAAATCTACTGTATGAAATACAAGTCGTGTAAACATTTTTTACATAACCTTTTTCTTTATTGGTCATGGCCATTGAACTCATTTTCCCTGAGATTTTTCATTCAAGTCTACTGCTCAACTACTTTGAGCTACAGCTCCACTCCTACATTTTGAGTGATTTGGTAGAGATAAATGTGAAGGGGACTTTTTTTTTTTGGTCTGGGAAGGCTTTGTACTGTAATTCTTAGTTCTCAGCCTTCTGAGTATGTAGGATTGTAGGTGTGAGTCAACAATGGCTTGGCAAAGTTTTTTTTTGTTGTTGTTTCTGTTTTGCTAGCGTACTAGGGCTTGAACCCAGTGCTTTTTCTGTTTGGTGGGCTTGTGTTCAACCACGTAAGTCAAGGTGCTTGCAGCGTTTATTCATTTGTCTGTTCCAGTCCACCCGCAGCACAAGGCTTGCTGTGTCCTACTGGTCCCTGCTTTCCTTTTTCACCGGGATGTATGGTGTCGCTTGCTGGCACGGATGCTGGCGGCGGGTGTGAGGCTCGCGCGTGCTAGCTGTCACTGTCTCATTGTTACAGTTCAGCGATTCCGAGTTTGGGGAATGGTTTGGCTATCTGAACCGAGAGGGGAAAGTGGCGCTCACCATCAAGGGGGGTCCTTTCAAAGGTGAGTCTGCAGTGACTCCGCGGGACAGAAGGGGTTTGGGGGTCGTGGCCATCGGGTTATTCTGTTTCCAACGCTGGTGCGTGCGGGTTTCTCCGCAGGCTGCTTCCACGTGCCCCGGTGTCTGGCCATGTGCGAGGAGATGCTGGGCTCCCTCCTGAGCCGCGTTGCTTCGGACCCCGACCCCATGTGTTCCCCATCTTCGGTCCCCGCCTGCGATGGCGCGAAATAAAACAGCCTGCTTCACCTGCCAGTGTGCGCACACTCTGTGGGCCCGCGGGAGGGGGACAGCGACCGCCCTGCATTGCTGCTCGACAGGCACCGGCTTGCCAGGCCGGCGCCGCGCCCATCCTCGCCCACGCCCAGCGCGCTGGCCGGTCGCTGTCATTGGCCTGGTGGGCGGACCCACCCTGTGCGCGGGACCACCCTGCACATTGGCCGATGGCCAGGAGGGCGGGTGGAGCGATCTCCGTACTTCCGGTCGGTGACCGGCCCGAAGTGTACCGCCTCTTCCGCCGCCGCTCCGGAGAGCCGGTTCCTTAGCTCCAGCCCTGGCCCCGGTCCCCGCTGCGTGGCTGTGGAGCGCAGCGGCAGCTGACTGCGCGTTCACGATCTGCTGGGACCTGGAAGCCCCGCCGCCGTGATGAACATCCGCAATGCTAGGGTGAGAGGCTGGGGCGGGAGGCTGTCCGCGCCGCGTGGGCGCCGGGCTAGGTGGCCGCGTGCGCATGCTCCCAGGAGACCCGGTGGCCTTGCGCTCCCTTGGCCGCGTGATCTGAAAGGCTGAGTGAGCCCGCAGAGGCAACAGGGCGCCCTGTGCTGGGGTCGCGATGGTCCCCGGTTTACCTGATGTCACAGATCCCTCGGTGGGGCTCCAGGAACCTCTTGCCTTTTTCGCTCATTGCTGCGAAGGGTTATTGTGCATGGGCGTCTGTGGGCCAGGCCGAGTGCAAAGTCACACATTCGCAGCCCTGCCCAACGCCAGGGGAGGGCAATCTGAAAAGATGCAAGATCAGGAGCTGGGTTCTCTCCTGACTGAGGCCTACTTAGCACACCCCGGAACTGAGTGCGGGCCCCTGTGCCCCCTGCAGCCCGAGGACCTGATGAACATGCAGCACTGCAACCTCCTCTGCCTGCCTGAGAACTACCAGATGAAATACTACTTCTACCACGGCCTCTCCTGGCCCCAGGTAAGCAACAGTCCAGTACGTTCACTGGGCCACAAATGGCGAGCCAAGGCCTGAAAAGATCCCAGAGGGTGCTACGGCCCCCTGATGCCATACAGGGCACATGGAAAGGCGCCTGAAGGGACCGTGGGTAGGACCCCTTTGCCTACCTTGTCTCTGTTCTCATTCAGGTCCGGAACAGGGCACAGTGTGGTGTGTGATACACTGAGCCACTGAGTGCACGTCCCAAGCTGTCACAACCAACCACTGGACCACAATGGTGTCAGGCCACCAGCAGGAGGCCACCGGAGGGTTCCTCTAGCTTGCTCTGGCAAACTCATTTTCTCACTTCCTTTTCTTCTCTCACCAGCTCTCTTACATTGCTGAAGACGAGAATGGCAAGATTGTGGGGTACGTCCTGGCCAAAATGTGAGTCATCAAAAAGAAAGCAATTTTCTGTTCAGTGCCTAGGCAGGGGTCACCCTTCCGTGGAGGAGTCCAATACTTTCCTCATCTAGGAACCCTGCTGGGCATTTTAAAAAATGAACTGGATTATTTTTTCAGACGAAGTTAAGTGCATGGAAAGTTGAGCAGAAGGTACAGACTTCCCCATACAAGGTCTTGCCCAGGCTTCTTCCTTTGCAAACGTGTTGGGTTGCACAACTGGACATGTGGCTTTAGTGATAGAGCTGCAGCCTTCAGTGAAAAGGCCAAGTGAGACGTGAGCTTGAACTGGCACCAAACCAAACAGAAGCAAACAAAAAACTTAACATGTTGCACTAGGGAAGTACTTCTGTATTTAGTGAAGATACAATACTGATACATTGTAACTAAATGTCTTTTTTTTAATGCTAGTCTTAAGGTTGAACTCAGCTCTGGTAGCTCCCTGACCTTTTCCTCTTTTAGCCAGTCCTGACGCTTGGCCTTAGCTCCTGGACACTGTCCCTAGGCTTTTGCTCAAGGCTAGCACTCTACCACTTGAGACACAGTACCATTTCCAAACTTCTCTTTATGAGGTACTGAGGAATTGAACGCAGAGCTTCATGCATTCAAATAAAGCACTCTTGTACTAAGCCACATTGCCAGTCTCGGTAGATTTTTTTGTTTATTTAGTGCTCTATTAAGTGAACCACAACTTCCCTTCTAACATTTTGCTGATTCACTGGAGGTAAAAGTCTCATGTAGTTTTCAGCCTGGGCTGGCTTCAAACCATGATTCTCAGACCTTAGCTTCCTGAATAACTAGAATTATAAATGTGAACCACTGCTTTCAATGACTACTTTATGGTTGTGACTCTCTCGACTGGGACAATTGAACAGTGGTTACCTTTCCAATATCACATCCTTGCCTCTCCATGAACCTGGCAACCACTGATTGCTTTACTGTCCCCATACTTTTGCCCTTTCCACAATGTCAGGATCATATACTCTACATCCTTAGCAAACTTGCTTTTCCCACATGATGATTGACATTCAAGGACTGTCTTTTTTTTTTCTCTTCTCCAAAAAAGGGGGCTTGAACTCTGGGGCTGGGTGCTGTCCCTGAGATCTTTTTGTTTGTTTCTTTGCTTGGTCATTGGGCTTGAACTCCAAGGCTGGGAGCTGCCCCTGAGCCTCTTTGTGCTCAAGGCTAGTGTTTTACCACTTGAGCTATGGCACCAATTCTACTTTCTCATGGTTAATTGGAGATAAGCGTTCCAATCCCTGCCATTCCCAGCCTCACTGTGGGATAACTTTTGCTCCTCCTCAAGGAGTTTGCACTGGTATGTGTGCGTATCCTAGGCTCCTTTCTAGGCCCCTCCTTTTTCCTGCAGGGAAGAGGACCCAGATGATGTACCCCACGGACATATCACATCACTGGTGAGTGCAGCTTACTAAGCCCTGGGCCCAAATGGAAGGGATAGCCATCAAAATCCCACTGGCACTCCATCTTCTTCCAGGCTGTGAAGCGTTCCCATCGGCGCCTTGGCCTGGCTCAGAAGCTGATGGACCAGGCCTCTCGAGCCATGATAGAGAACTTCAACGCCAAATATGTCTCCCTCCATGTCAGAAAAAGGTGGAAGCCAAGCTGAGGGAAGGGGCAATGTGGGGAAGGGGGAGGAAGACTTACCATCTTTACCACGGTTCTGGGGTCCCCTGCCTTTTGGAGAAGATGTGATTTAGTGGGAAGGGGGACCAGGAGGAGGGGCAGGACCTGGACATGGCCTGCCAATCTGCCTGGCCAAGTTTGTGCAGCTCAGCAGTGCCTTGTTCCCCTGCAGTAACCGGGCCGCCCTGCACCTCTATTCCAACACCCTCAACTTTCAGTAAGTACATCAACATCTTCCCATGGGGCACTGGGGGAGGGACTGACAAGGGGAAGAGGCAATGCGCCCCACATATGTCTCTGTATGTAGTGGCTACTGGCTGACAAGTTGTCTGCTGAAGTGTGCCTCGGGTGGGATGTGGTAGAGAATGGCCTGGCTGTCTTCTGGGTAGAGGAATAGTGGCTGGTGAGGGCCTTTTTTTCCCCACACCGGTCCTGATGCTTCAGCTCATTCTATGCAATGTCCCTGAGCTTCTTTGGCTCAAAGCTAGTGCTCTACCATTTGAACCAAAGCACTAATTCCAGCTTTTTTATGAGTCCTTTATTGGAAATAAGACTCTCATGGCCTTTCCAACCTGGGCTGGATTTGAACTGTGATCCTTAGATTTCAGCCTTCTGAATAGCTAGGATGACAGGTGAGCCACCACCACCCAACCTGGTGAAGGATTCTTAGTGCTAGTTTGGAGTTAGGCCTGGAGTTTGGCCTAGTGGTAGAGTCCTCGCTCATCATGCACAAAGCCCTGGGTTCAATTCCTCAATACTATGTACATAGAAAAAGGAAGAAGTGGTGCTGTGGCTCAAGTGGTAAGAGTTCTAGCGCATGCGCAAGAGAGACAGAGGGAGAGAGAGAGAAGGGGGGGAGAGAGGCACAGAGGCAGAGGCGCTTCTGGCATTAAAATGCCATGTAGAGTAGGGTTGGAGTGGGCTGTCCACGGAGGGTCCCCTGAGACATATTCAGCTTAAGCTTGATGGTAGGGTGAAAAGAAGGATCTTAAGGGCAGGGCCGTAGCTGGGATGCTGGGCTTTACAACCAATCCAGAGAGAATCTATTCACCCAGTTAAGGATGCCCCCAAGACCTGTTGCATAGGAATTGCCAACAATTCCTTTAACTAGCAATCAACTCTCTGGTAGCAAGGTCACCCCTTAATGTACCCCATCTTCCAGTGTGGATGTTGCCTCTCAGCCACCCTCACTTAGCTCTAGCACCCTTCCCTGGTTTCCATCACTAGTGCTGAGCACAGGAACCAACAGTTGCTCTGTAGGTAAGGGTGGGTAAGGAAGGAAAAGAGTGGATTCAGAGCTTCAGCTCATAAGATACCACAGCCTGGCAGGTGGCTCATGCCTGCAACCCTAGCTACTCAGGAGGCCGAGACTGCAGGATGGCAGTTCACAGCCAGGGCGTGTGCACACTCTCTCTCTCTCTCTCTCTCTCTCTCTCTCTCTCTCTCTCTCTCTCTCTCTCTCTCTCTCTCACACACACACACACATGTAACAAGTCCTTACTACTTAATCAAAAAAGTCCTTACTGGTTAATCTAGGAATAAAATCGTGGGCAATGTAACGGGAGAGCTTACTGTTAGCCTTTCGTGGGTTTAACAGAGAAGTCCATGGTGGAAATGTGGCTACTTGAAAGAGCTTTTTTGGTGTTGATAGTGGTGGTCATGCGGCTTGAACTTGGGTTCCTGGCCACTGGTCCCTGAACCTTTTTTTTTCAGTCCTGGCCTTGAACTCAGGGCCTGAGCACTGTCCTTGGGATTTCTCAAGGCTAGAGCTCTACCACTTGAGCCGCAGCACCACTTCCAGATTTTTCTGGGTATGTATGTGGTGCTGAAGAATGGAATCCAAGTCTTTATGCATGCTAGGAGAGCACTCTACCACTAGGCCACACTCATGGCCCCAAGGTCCCTGAGCTTTTTTTGATCAAGGCTAGTACTCATCATTTTGAGCTACAGCTCCATTTCTGGTTTTTCAGTGGTTAATTGGAGATAGGATTGGTTAATAGGATTGGGACTTTTGTGCCTGGGCTGGCTTCGAACCATGATCCTCAGATCTTAGCCTCCTCAATAGCTAGAATTACAGGTGTGAGCCACCCATGTCTAGCTGAAAGAGTTCTTACAGGAGGAGCAAAAACAGTCAGGAAAATGACATCCAATTAGCATATGCTACAGAAGACCAGGAGACTTTGTCCCTACATTGATTTGGTTCTTTCTTTTTTCAGGATCAGCGAAGTGGAGCCTAAATACTATGCAGATGGAGAAGATGCATACGCCATGAAGAGGGACCTCACTCAGATGGCGGATGAGGTAAGAGTCCTGCAGCCAAAGGGGAGGGTTGCCAGCCCTGACACAAGAGGCTGGGTGACACTGGCTTTGGGTGCCAGCTCTTGCATTACAAACACTAGTCGTTAGGGCCTATGTTCACATCTTTTCTAAGCCTCCTTAGATGGGGCAGATGCGAGTGGCTGGCCTCAGAGGAGGCCCTCCCCCACAGTTCTGGTTTGAGGTAGAATCTCCCAGGCACAATTTAAGAGGCACCTGCATGTGCATGTTCATGTGCATGCACTTGTCCTGTGCTTGAACTCAGGGTCTGGACACTCACTGTTTCTGAGTGTTTTGTCAAGGCTAGCACTCTATTAACTGAATTACAGCACTACTTCCAGATTTTTCTGAGTAGTTTATTAGAGATAAGAGTTTCAGGGACTTTATTGCCTGCGATGGCTTCCAACTTGTGATTCTCAGATCTCAACCTCCTGAGTAGCGAGGATCACAGGTGTGAGCCACTGGTACCTAGCGGGAGAAGACCTTGTAGAGACACAATGGGACAGGTAGGGCACAGCTATGTCTTTCTTGCTCAGGACTGGGAAGAAAGAGGAGGCCAGGTCTCCTGGGAGGCAGGATGTTCAAGGGGCACTGGTCTGTCTTGGGGACTCCCAGTAGCCCATTTGAGGAAAGCACAAAGGAGTGTTTACTCACTTACGAGGGTAGCAGGTAGACCAGTTCTCCTCACCCAGTCCTATTTCAAGCCCTAGCTTCGTTGCCTCTAAGGGTGTCCCTTCCCCAGCCAGTGACAGTGACTGGCTCCCCTTGTCCCATCATCTTTTTCCACCCACTTCTCTCTGTCTTCTGTTCACAGCTCCGGCGGCACCTAGAGCTGAAAGAAAAGGGAAGGCACATGGGTGCTGTGGAGAGCAAGGCAGAGAGCAAAGGCAATGCGCTTCCTGGCTCAGAAGGCTGTCGTGAAGAGAAGGGCCTGGCTGCAGAGGATAGCGGAGGGGACAGCAAGGATCTCAGTGAGGTCAGCGAGACTACAGAGAGCACAGACGTGAAGGACAGCTCAGAGGCCTCTGACTCAGCCTCCTAGATCGTGTCTGCCCCATCCTTCTCATGAGTTTTCACAATAAATTTCACCCTATGGCCTTGGGGAATTAGAGTGTGTGTGTGTGTGTGTGTGTGTGTGTGTGTGTGTGTGTGTGTGTGTGTGTAAGAGAGAGACAGAGGGGGAGGGAGGGAGGGAGAAAGAGAGAGGTAGGGAGAGGTGAGTGTGCATATTTGGGATACGGGTGCTGTGTCCAGAACACTGCCTATTGGCCCAGAACAATCTTCCCAAGCTTATAGTGGAAAGGAAGAGGGTTTTTTTTTTAATGGCTTAGAGAGTGGCATTACCAAGTGGGTCTAAGATACTGTACAGATGGAGAAGACACATTTGCAATGAAGCAGGATCTCCCTCAGATGGCCCACGAGGTAAGAGTCCCACAGTCAAGGGGGGCAAAGGTGGCCGGCCACACAGCAGCCCTGACATGGGAGGCTTTGGGGAGGCGCTTTGGGTGCCAGCTGTTGTATCACAGACTGGCAGTTAGGGCCTCTCTTCACATCTTTCTAAGCCTCCTTAGGTTGAGAACTGTGTCCTGACTGGATTCAGATGCGGACATCTTCCCCAGTTCTGTTCTCTGAGGCACCCCAGGCATTGGGGAATTTTTGGTTGGGGTGGAGGTGCCTCTCTCTCAATTCTCTACAAACTCTGATGGCTTATTACAGCTTTGGGTTGTGGAAGACATTTTCCCTCAGATCCCAACTCTGCCTGTGCTTCCATGGGCTCCTGTGTCATCATAATGTCCCAGGGGTGAACCAGACATTCTTTTTTTGTGTGTGCTGGTCATGGGGGCTGTTCCTGAATGGCTTTAGCTCAAGGCTAAAGCTCTACCACTTGAGCCATAGCGCCACTTCCTGCTTTTTATTGGTCATTTATTGGAGATAAGAATCTCTGGGCAGGCTTCAAACTGCATTCCTCACATCTCAGCCTCCTGAGTAGCTGGTTTTACAGGCATGAGTCACTGGTACCCAGCTCTTGAGGCTTTCTAACTGTCCACAGGGAATGCGTTCCCAGGGACAAGCCTAGTCTGGACAGCTTGTTTCAAGGGCAGTCCTTGTATATTTAGTTTTCTTTGTTGCTTCTGCTTTGCTTTTTCATTCTGTTTCCCTCCTTCAGCTCTTCTTCCCTAGTCATGCTTATTTTTCAGCTCCAGCAGCTCCAGTTTGTAGCTCCTGGATCTCAAGTGCCTTTGCCTAGCTGCTCATTGGCTAATGGCCCGACCTGCCATCTAGTTTCTGAAGCCGTTAAGTGTCCCTGATTGCATCCATGCCACCCCTGTAGTCAGCAAGTGTCCAGCTTGCTGTTGTGTTTGTGTTTTCACTCTCTCCTAATACTCTTCATGTGATTACATTTATTTTTATGCCAGTCATGGGGCTTGAACTCAGTGCCTGGGCACTGTCTGTGAGCTTTTTGCTCAAGACAAGCACAATACTACTTGAACCACAGTGCTACTTCTTTTTCTGACTAGTTTATTGGAGATGAGAGTCTCAGAGTTTCCTGTCTGTGCTGACTCGAACTGGGATCCTTAGATCCCAGCCTCCTGAGTAGGGAGGATAACAGGCGTGAGCCACCCCGGCCCAGCTGAAATTGACTTCAAGTGCACTAGTCATCCCCATCTTTCCTCCACCACCCAGTTCTAGGGTTTGAACTCAGGGCCTGGGCACTGTCCATGAGCTTCTTTTGCTCACTGCTCCACTTCCAGCTTTTTTTTTTCCTTTTTGAGTAGTTTATTGCAGATAAAAATCTCATGGACTTTTCTGCCTGGGTTGGCTTTGAACCATGATCCTCAGGTTCCTGAATATCTAGAATTACAGGTGTGAGCCACCAACTCTGGGGCATATGATTCCATTATATGAAATGTCCAGAAAAAGTCAATTTTGTGTATAATGAAAGCAGTCCGTAGTTATCAGGAGTTGGAGGAAGGGGGAATAGTGGCTTTGTTAGTGGCATGTTTTTTTTTTCTTTTCATGGTAAGGATGTGTAATAGAATTAGTTGGTAGTGATATTAACACACCTTTAGAACTAACCAAAAATGAATGAATTATTGGTGGCTCTACCTGTAATCTTTTTTTTTTTTGCCAGTCCTGGGCTTGAGCTCAGGGCCTGAGCACTGTCCTTGGACTTTCTCAAGGCTAGAGCTCTACCACTTGAGCCTCAGCACCACTTCTGGCTTTTTTCTATGTATGTGGTACCGAGGAATCGAACCCGGGTCTTCATGCATGCTAGGCAAGTACTTTAACCACTGGGCCAAACTCCTGGCCCCTCTATCTGTAATCTTAACTACTAAATAGGCTGAGATCTGAGGATGGCAATTCAAAGCTAGCCCAGGTAGGAAAGCCCCTGAGACTTTTCTCCAGTAAACTCAAAAAACCTGGAAATGGAGCTGTGGCTCAAAATGGGTGAATACTGACTTTCAGCAAAAGAAGTTCAGGGACAATGCCCAGGCTCAGAGTGGATGAGGCCCCAGAACCAGCAAAAGAAAGAAAAGAGTTAAAGAAAAGAACACTTTAAAAGAGCCAATTTGGCTGGGAATGTGGCAGCATTGGAGTTCCATTCCTCAGCATTCCTCAGTACAGTATAAATAGAAAAAGCCAGAAGGGGAGCTGTGGCTCAGGTGGTAGCTTTGAGTAAAAGCTCAGGGACAGTGCGCAGGCTCCGAGTTCAATCAAGTTCCAGAAAGCAACGATCTGTCTGGGAGCCAATCATGCGTATAATCCTAGCTAATTCTGAGGCTGAGATGTGAAGATTACGGTTTGAGGTCAATTGGGGCAGCGAAGTCAATGAGAATTTTTTTTTTGTCCATGAGACTCTTTAACCCAGAAAAGGTTGGAAGTAAGCTTGACACTGGTGGTTCATGCCTGTAATTCTGCTCAGGAGGCTGAGATGTGAGGATCACAGGTGGAAGGCAGCGCAAGAAAGAATATCTGAGACTTATGTCAACTTGCCCACCTAAAAACTGGAGGTGGAGCTGTGGCTCAAGTGGGAGAGCGCGAACTTTGAAAAGAAAAAAAAAATTGGGAACAGTGCCCAGGAACTGAGGGTGCAGGACCAGAACCAAAAGAAAAACTAAAGAAAAAAATTAATCAATTCATGTTATTTGAATTACATGCCAATAACATGCTGAGGAATGGACAAAAGAGAACTTTTAAATTTTAGATGTAGTAAATCTGTGGTATATAGTTAATCTCTGTCTTCTGCCTCCCCTCACTGTGTCTCTGTCTCTGTCTCTCTCCTCTGTCAGTGCCAGTCCTGGAGTTTGAACTCAGAGCTTGGGCACTGTTCTTGAGGTTCTTTTGCTCAAGACTAGCACTCTGCCCTTGCAGCGCAGCTCTAACAGGTATTTTTGAGCTCTGTTAGATAAAGAGTAACAGTGGGTGAATATGACAAAAGTGCATTGTATTTTGAGAATGTCATAGTGAAATTTTTTGTACAATTAATAGTCACTAATGAAAAAGCGGAGAAAAGTATGTCCACCCCTCCAGCTCGCTCTTTCTTCTTTCTTTCTTTTCTTTGTTTCTTGTTTGTGCGTTTTTGCCATTCCCGAGGCTTGAACTCGTGACTCTGAGCCTTTCCTGAGCTTTTCTGCTCAAGGCTATTTCTCTACTACTTGCATTACAGCTTCACTTCCAGGATTTTTGGTGGTTAGTCGGAGATAAGTCTTAGGGAGTTTCCTATCCGGGTAGGCTTTGAACAGCAATCCTGAGATCTCATCCTCTTGGGTAGGTAGGATTACAGGCGTGAGCCACAGCGTCCTGCTATCCCTAAGGTTTTCACGGCCTGAACTTTGCCCTTACATCGCCGCTGTACCTATCTTTCTAGTCATTTCTTTGGCTACAATGCCATCACTCCGTTGCTTCCAAAGTTTCTAGGTGTGTACTGCCTGGCTGCCGCCCCCCAACAGAGTTCCGCACTTGAGGTGTCAGTATACTGTGCCTGCTACTATATTAGAGGCACAAGGTTTCCCAACAAAGCCAAACAATTCACTACTACGACCTAGAGCACGGTTTCCGTCGCTGGCGACTGGCACAGGAAACCGGAGGATGTGAGGCGGGGCCTGGACAGGAAAAGCACGCTTGCGCACGGATGCCTCTCCTTATTTTCGCTGCGTTCTGATTGGCTGAAATTATGATCTCCGTTAGTACTGGTCAAAACGGCTTCTCGTCCCGCCCACGGCACCTTAGGCCACTCTCTTCCGCTTCGCTAGGCGGTGACGGATTTAGTTCCCAGGCTCTGATTGGTCCAACAGGGCCGAGAACAAATTGCAAACGATTGGCGGTGGGCATGCGCGCTACCTCGGCCGCGCCCTAGCGCTGGAGGGAGGGAGATCGCGGAGGCTCCCTGAGGGCCCCTGCGGAGTCCTTCCAGTGACGCCCAGCCCGTTTTACCCTCCCTGCTCCACAAGCTGAGCTACGCTCTCGGCTGCCCCCTCTGTCCACAGGCGGTCAGATTTGTAGGGAGAAGATGAGAGCAAAGGAACATAGAAAGAGGGGGGAAAGCTATAGTCTCTCTGGTCCCTACAGGCCCAGCACCCCCCCCCCCAATTTCCTCTGCCTCTGCAGCAACCCTTCTCCGTGCAGCGGCTGCTTCTGTGTCCCTGAGCTGAGGCTACAGGACCGAGGGTGGGGAAGCACGAGGCCCTGTCTGGTGAGGATAGGCTTCAGAAATGCGATCCAGTTCTCCTTTTCTTTCTTTGCTGTCCTCCTTGAAAGGCAGTAACCAGACTTACAGTTGATCTCATCTTCCTGAATTCATCTTCCTAGGAGCTTACCTGACACATCAACCCTCTAATAACCGCTCTGGATCTAGTCTACTCCTCAGTCAGCTTGAAATCTCACCATCTTGTGGGAGCTGATTGGCATTTGGGTTGTTAAAGGAGAAATTGGAGCTAGGGACCGAACAAACAATAGGGTGTGGTTTCTTTCAGGACTTTAAATGCCAAACATGTATCTGGAGTCCAAGGTTACTCAGGATTTTTTTTTTCTACAGTGACTTTATTTTGTTCTTAATATGCTCAAGGTTTTCATTTTGTTTGTTCTTTTTGCTTTTCAGTCAGTATTCTTAGAGGGGCGGAATAGGACATCAGCTGCATACTTCTGTGGTGAGAAAATGAAGGAATCTCAAAGCCAGTTCGGCAGCCATTTCCTGCGTGATGAAATGCTGTGTGTGGCTCTGCTGTGTGAATGAGACTTTGGGGAAAGAAGTCACGGTTCAGGCAGAGTTTGTGAAAGCCAGTAAGATGCGTTAGATTAGCCAATGAGGGACATGAGTACCTTGTTCCCTTTTAAGCTTGAGCCAGTGCTGGCACGTGTCTCCACACAGGTTCATGTGTGGAGATGCATGCATGGTATTTTGGGATTAGCTGCTAAAAGTACAGCTCTTAGGCGTGGCAGAGTGTGGTTAGGTTCCGTCAAGGGCCACTGTGCACATGGCAGTGTGTTTCAGAAGGGCTTTGATACTGGAGATGAGGAATTTTGTTTTCTTTCTGCAATAAAATTCACTGGTTTTCCGTCAAAGGGCTAGAAGTATGGCTATAGCTTTTTCTGTGACCACAGATGTGCAGATCAAGGTCATGTGTGCCCACCGGAGCCCTTTGACGTCCATGTATACAAGAACACTAGTACCTGCAAGTCTTGGCCTGCTTTGCCTGTGTCCCACCATCTAGCATAACGCAAGGATTTCCCTCCACACAAAGCAGATAATTAATCATGTATCCTCTGCCACATGCCTCCTCAATTCCCAATTTACTGGAGGAAAACTGTAGTTCTGTGGCTTAGACTTGGCAGGAGCTGAGGGAAACTGTATCACCACTGGTTGAGAGAAGTCCCAACACTAGCCCCAAGGGCTTGCTGGCTGAAACCTTGTTGTGAAGGGGCTGCCTGGGAGAGGGCAGGTGCTAGCAATATCAGAAAGGAGGCAGCAAACTGTCTTCCGGCAGCAGGAAGTGGTAACCACCTATGGGGAAATGAGGCTGGTTCTTCCTTTTGGGGTTGAGAGAAGGGGAACCAGAGCTGAACACTGCTCCCTACCCCCAAGGGGGCCTGGAGGGAACACAGGCAGCTGCAGAACTTCCCACCCCAGCTCTCCAGGGTCCTAAGATCTCTCAGGCTGTAACTCAGGAAGTGGCAGTGTCTGGTGTCCTGGAAGGCTAGGGGAGGCAGGCAACTCAGGGAGAATCCTGGGCGTAGAGCAGCTGTGGGGCCACAATTAGCTGGTATAGAGAGCCAGGGCCCATGGGAAGTGGCAGTAGTGATCATAGATAGGCTTCTGAAGATGGTGCCAGCGCGCCGGGCACCTCTTGTACTGACTGCTTACCCATGGCGCTTGGGCACAAGGTGGTCTAGGTATAGGCCCAATAGGAGGCGGTTGCAATGAGACTGGGAGAGGGCGCTCTTCCCCGGACAGCCCCTCAGGGGCTGCGGCAGGTCTGGGCCGCCCCGCCCCCCGGGGGGACCGCGCTGGGGGCGGGGCGGGGCGGAGCCGCCACACGGTGCTGGCTGAGACCCTGGGTTCCAGCTTCTGGCTTCTCTCCGCCACCCGCGTGGGAGAATCCGAGCTCGACGGCGCGGCCGTGTGGCCGCCATGGCGGCACACGGGAAGCTGCGACGGGACAGGGGGCTGCAGGCGGAGTATGAGTCGCAAGTCAAAGGTGAGAGGGTTTTAGACAGCCCTGGCTTAGTTCCTGCAGAGTCCTCGAAGTTTGTGGGTGCCCCACAACCAGCGTCCACCGTTGCTCCCCAGCAACCTGGACGGGGGGTGGAGGAGCGGAACCTCATATTTCTTGGCACTCCTTTGGCCTCATCTGCCCGCAGGCCCTACTCCTTTCGCCCTTCTTTGAATTCTCTGCTATGTATGGGTCTGCTGTTCCCCACTCATGGGACACCGAAGACGCTGGTGGCCCG
Source organism: Megascapheus bottae (assembly GCF_031878675.1). Lineage (NCBI taxonomy): Eukaryota > Metazoa > Chordata > Mammalia > Rodentia > Geomyidae > Megascapheus > Megascapheus bottae. The sequence goes on along the minus strand of NC_143547.1, from coordinate 104,887,227 downwards.
AGGAGTGGTGGACTGAGAATGTGGCATGCTGGTTGGACGGTAGTAGGCTCCTTGCATTTTGCTGGAAGATGATCTGGGGGAAGGGAGGGATGAGCAGGATGCTGGGATTGGTGGCCACCTCAGCCAAGCACCACTGGAGTCTAGTGCCTCTTGGCCCTTTCACTCCTTCTTGGCACGTAGGAGAGCGTGCGAGCCAGGGTCAGGCTGGACTAGTGAATGTTCCCGGGACACATTTCTCAGACCTGCCTGTGTAGCCTTCTGCAGTTACACCCCTTTCGGTTCTGATAAGCATTCCAGTGCAAATCCCATGCAAACAGACTTTACAGATTCTTTGCTGTCCACTCCTTTTATGTGGGGTGGGGTGACTCCTGCAAAAGAAAGAATGTAGCATCTGAGGAGCCAAAGTTTGCTGTACCCTCCACATGTTGGATGCCTTAGCCCTTCCATCTGCTCCATCTTACCTGTTGTGAAAACAAGCTCAGAGAGGGACAGTACAACAGCTGCAAGGAGGTAAAGCAAAAACAAACAAAAAAAAACACTTGAAGTATTTTCCAACCTTACATGCACAATCTGATGTAATAAATCAGCGCAACAATTTATACCAGCGTGTCCTGGTTAAAACACACTGCCTGATGTCCAGAAGCAGCTTAGGGTGACTACAGAGAGGAGCAGCTGTGCAACTCTAGCCTTTATCATTTCTCAGATGGAGACAGTGATCCCATCCCACTTCCTCAAAATGCAGCGAGACTGGTAGACTTTGAAAACTCTTCAGTCAGAAGATACAGGGTAGTTAATTCTCCCTGAACAGAGCAGTTTTGAGCAAGATGTCTTTAAGACTTACTTATATCTCCAACCACTTGTAGCCTGTTTCCCATCTCACTTCCCAAAGAGACCTTCCAACAATGTTAGAAAAAACAAAGGTACGATCTTGACTCCCAAAATTCTGCAAGATCAGCATAGGGACAGTTTGGGAGGCCATCTTTTCTGTGTCTGCCTGTCACCAGAACTAAGAATGAATGCCTTGCTCAACAGATGCACTGGTGGGCCTGAGGCCCACTTTTCCAATTCAAATATGAGGGAATCCCTCTTGGCAGATGTTTCCCCCCCACACATCTGTTTTGTCTCAGACTCTGGGAATTCATGGCTGTGTAAGAGAGACTGGGTCCCTGCACTCACATGGTTCACAGGTCTGATGGGAGAGACACTCGGTAAACAAGCCATCACATGAAAGCCATCCTTCCATGTAACCACTGGGAAGCAAAGAGGGTGTAACGAGACAGCCTTAGCTGCGGGGAGGGGGGAGGTTTGGGACAGCATTCTCTGAGCTCACTGACATCTAGAGGCTGGGAGCTACGCACTGGGCATCTGCCCCCCATGGACCTGAAATGCAATTGCCTTCCACTAGCCAGTGCATAGATCCAGATACTGATGGAGCTTTTGCTGCTGGCCGTGAAGAATCAATACCATGGTGTTGTCTCCTGCTCCATTCAGCACTGTTCAATTGTAATAGGTCCCCAGGGAATACAGTTCTTCCTGGTGGGCAGGACAAGCTTGGAATGACTGACTTTCTTTCCTTCCTTCCTTCCTTCCTTCCTTCCTTCCTTCCTTCCTTCCTTTCTTTTTCTTGTGCTGCTACTGGGACTTGAACTCAGGATCTTGTCCTCTTGCTTAGCTTTTCTTTTACTCAGTTAGCACCACTTATACCTTCACTTCTGGCTTTTTGCTGCTTAATTGGAGATAAAAGTCTTGGGGATGTTTTTCTGCCCAGGCTGTGGAACTCAGCCTCCTGAGTAGCTAGGATTATAGGAATGACTTACTGGAGCCATGTGAAACTTCGTATGTGTGTCTGTGTGTGTGTGTCTGTGTCTTTGTGTGTACACGTGCTTGTACTAGGGCTTAAACTCAGGGCCTGGACACTGTCCCCTGCCTTTTTTGCTCAAGACTGGTGCTCTATCATCACTTGAGCCCCAACTACACATCTGGCTTTTGGGTGTTTAATCAGAGATGAGAGTCTCATGGACTTTCCTGTCTGGCCTGGCCTTGAACTATGATCCTCAGATCTCACCCTCCAGAGTAGCTAAGATTGTAGGCGGCACTGGCTCTTCCCTTTGGAAGTACTCTACCCTCCAGGTTTGCATTTTCCTAGGTTGATTCCCTGGTAGAAAGAGTCCCTCATTCAGCAAGTCAGCAACCTTGCTAGGCACATGTCTAGTCAGTCCAGAAGGGTAGGGTGGAGTCTGAGATGTGAGTGACAAATGGAGCCCAATGTGGAGCACGTAGACTCAGGGAAGAAGTCAGTCCCATCACACATTGTGAATGGGGACTGTGAATGGGAGAAGATAAGCTCTAAGACATAATTGAGAAATGACTGGAGAAAGGGACCAGGAGGTCCCTTATCCCACAGGTTCTGAAAAGTCAGTCAAGACAGAAATCCACCCATTCTGAGCTTGTGACAAGTGGTTCTTTCTTTGTTCCTTTCTTCGGTAGTGCTGGGGTTTGAACTCAGAGCCTATGCTTTCTGCCTCAGCTTTTGTGCTCAAGGATCATGCCTTATGACTTTAGCCACAACTCCATTTCCAACTTTTTACTGGTTAATTGGTGAAAAGAGAAGACACATGGACTGTCGTGCCTAAATGGCTTTGATTCATGGTCCCAAGACGTGAGCCTCCTGAGTGCTGGGATTATGGGCATGAACCACTGGGGCTCAGCTCACAATGGAGTTACTTGGAACATCCACTCCAGGTCCTGTCCTTCAGGCTGGATTTTTGGTCCCAGTCTCTGCTCCTTGCCACCTGAACTAAGCCAACAGTTGCCCTCTTCCATGTCCCATAGCAGCTAGATGGCTCTGGAAATGCCGCAGGTCTATATAGCTCAGCCCAGCCAGCCTTCCTCTGCATGGGGTCAGGGGAGCCCTACCTCCTCCCAGGCCTTCTGTGTCCAGGACCATGTTGATCTTATTTATTTACTTTCTTGGCGCTCATTGCTTCTTGCCATTCTTATATGTGTCTGCTCCTTGTTGTCTGTCCTGCCTCCAATCCCAGCTCTAGGAGAGTGTGAAATCAACGTTGTACTCAATGAAGAAATCAAGCTGAAGTTAAGACTCTCTTATTTCCTCAGGGCCTCTGTGCTCATCTGGACACTGGTTGGGGGAGGGGGCACAGTGTTTCAGCAGCTTTCTGATGAACGTGCCTGGACTGTAACTCAAGTGGTAGAACCCCAGCCTTGTGCACAAAAGCACAAGGACAGCACCAAGGTCCAGAGTTCAAGTCCCAGGACCGGCACGCACACACGCGCACACACACACACACACACACACACACACACACACACACACACACACACACACAGATACGTCCCGTCCCTGGTCTGGCTTCATAGGCAATGCATGGCAGCCAGGCCTGAGCTGTGGTCTCCATGTGTCTGGGCCCCTTGTAGCAATTCGCTGGCAGCTGGGCGAGCAGCTACGCTGTGTGGAGCTGCAGGGGGAGCTGCGGCGGGAGCTGCTGCAGGAGCTGGTGGAGTTCATGCGGCGCCGAGCAGAGGTGGAGCTCGAGTACTCCCGGGGCCTGGAAAAGCTGGCCGAGCGCTTCGCCAGCCGGGGAGGCCGCCTGGGGGGCAACAGTCGAGAGCAGCAGAGCTTCCGGTGGGTACCACGTTGGCAGCAGTGCTATGGCAGGCCCTGGAGCTTGTAGGCAACTTAGTATGAGTGGCCCTCTGCCCTCAGGAAGGAACCGTCCCTCCTGTCACCCCTACATTGCTGGGCTGTGCTGCTGGAGCAGACGCGGCAGCAGAGCCGGGAGAGCGCGGCTCTCAGCGAGGTGCTGGCTGGGCCCCTGGTCCAGCGCTTGGGTCACATCGCCGAGGATGTAGGTCGCATTGTCAGAAAGGTAGGGTTCAGGTCTAGGGCCACACAAGCTGTAGAGGCTCTTACCTGGGGGTGCTATGGCTGGGAGGTTAGGTCGGAACCTGTGTGGCCCGTGGTCCCAAGCCAAGATGGGGAGGGGCCTCCCAGAAGGGTGGCAGGGACTCATGCAGAGTGGTACTGTGCTCACACTATGTCCTCGGCCTCTAGAGTAAGGACCTGGTGCAGCAGCTGCAGGATGAGCTCCTGGAGGTGGTCTCAGAGCTCCAGACGGTGAGGAAGTGTGGGGCAGGGCCCCACCCCAGTGGCCCAGGGACAAGTACCAAGGAGAAAGGAAGCAAGAGCGGCCTCTGGCCAGGCTCAGGGAGAAGCAAGTGCATCGAGAGACATGGGTTTGGGGGACTTTGGGCAAACTGGGGACAGGGCTGATATGGAGTCCCAGGGAGGCTGCCACGGGGGAGGAGGGACATGCTGGCTGTGGCCCTCAACATGGCTGCCTTGCCTTGGGCCTCTGCAGACCAAGAAAACATACCAGCTGTACCACATGGAGAGCGTGAACGCTGAAGCCAAGCTCCGGGAAGCAGAGCGGCAGGAGGAGAAGCGAACAGGCCGGAGTGCCTTGCCTGCCCCTGCCAATGCTGCCACAACTGCCAACACTGACGTGGGGCCCCTCCGCAAGAGCTCCCTCAAAAAGGGAGGACGGCTGGTGGAAAAGGTAGGCCTGGAAGGCTGTCAGCCATCTTCTCATCCCCCTCGAAAGGTTCCTAGCCTTTGCTCTACAAGGCCTCGACCGTCTCTGGGGGTTAGGGCAGCCTGATACAGTTTGCCCTACATTCCCAACTGGTCTTGCATAGCCCCTCGGGGCCAGAGCTGAGGGAGTCCCAAGCCCAAGGGATTTTGCTCCCAGCCACTCCATGAGGGTTTCAGTGGATAGAGGGCAAGATGACCCAGGATGAGGTAACATGTGAGGAGAAAGAGCATGTATTTGGGAGGTGTCCCCAGAGACAGACGAGGACGCAGGGCATTGTGGGGTTGCCATGTGGCTAGAGAAACACGGGAGACAGAAAACTTTTGAGTCCATATTGAGACTTTTCTTTTTTTTCCGTGAGTGGGGGCAGGGGGGCTCGGAGCTTAAACTCAGGGCCCAGGAGCTATTGTTGAGCTTTTCTACTCATTGTGAGCACCGTACCTTTGAGCCACAGCTCTACTTGTGGCCTTTTTGGTAGTTAATTGGTGATAAGACTCTCACAGACTTGCCTGCTGGCTTTGAACCATGATCCTCCCATCTCAGCCTCCTGAGTGGCTAGGATTTCACACCACTCCTGGCTCCACATTGAAGGTGGAGAGGAGGGGATAGTGATTATATAGAAACTCAGAGATGGGGGCAGCCTGCCAACTAGGAGACCCCGATGATGTGTCTTATTGTCTTAAACAGCGTCAGGCCAAGTTCTTAGAGCACAAAGTCAAGTGTACCAAGGCACGGAATGAGTACCTGCTCAGCCTGGCCAGTGTCAATGCGGCTGTCAGCAACTACTACTTGCATGATATCTTGGACCTCTTGGATGTGAGTCGTATTTGAGAGGAAGGCGGGGAGGTCTCCATGCCCTGTGGCTCGGGGGCTGCAGCTCCACGTCACCCAACTGTGTCCTCGCTTCTCTCCAGTGCTGTGACACAGGCTTCCACTTGGCCCTGGGGCAGGCCCTCCGCAGTTACACAGCTACCAAGAGCCGCGCCCACACCTCCCGGCTGCAAGGCCTGGGCAGCCTGGAAGAGGCTCTGGAGGCCCTGGACCCTCCAGGGGACAAGGCCAAGGTGCTCGAGGTGCACGCTATGGCCTTTTGCCTCCCAGTGCGTTTTGACTACCATCCCCACGAGGGCGATGAGGTAAGGGTCACGCTCCATGCTCCAAGCGTGGTGACAAAGGTCTTCATTCTAATGCTGCACAGTCAAATGATCCACACTTCGTCAAGGAAAAAAAGAAAGAAAGAAAGAAAGAAAGACACCTCCTGAGTGTGCTCAGTCTTCACTTCTCAGCCCTTCATCCCATAGCCCGAGGAAAATATAGTCCATTTGTCACTGGTGTTAGCGGAAGCTAACTTAGAGGGGGCTTTTTTTTTTTGCCAGTCCTGAGCTTGAACTCAGGGCCTGAGCACTGTCCTTGGACTTTCTCAAGGCTAGAGCTCTACCACTTGAGCCTCAGCACCACTTCTGATTTTTTTCTATATGTGGTACTGAGGAATTGAAGCCGGGTCTTCATACATGCTAGGCAAGCACTTTAACCACTAGGCCCTGTAGAGGGGGCTTTTTTTAATTCATGGCTGATATTCTATCACTTCAACCACAACTCCACTTCCAGCTTTTTTTTGTTTTGTTTTGGTCATAAGCCTTGACCTCTGGGCCTGGGCACTGTCCCTGAGCTCTTTAGCTCAAAGCTAGAGCTCTACCACTTGAGCCACAGTGCTATTTCGTTTTCTTGTGGTTAATTGGAAGAAAGAGTCTCATACAATTTGGTGCCCCGGATAGCTTTGAACCGATATCCTCATATCTCAGCCTCCTGACTAGCTAAGATTACAGAAATGTGCTATGTAGTCTTTTGTGTCCTGCTTACCATGATGTTTTCTAGTTGTTTCCCTGTTGTAGCATAGAATAACATTTAGTTTCCTTTCCTGGTGGACTCTATTCATGGGTGGACTACAGGTTGTTTTTTTTTTTTTTTTTTTTGCCAGTCCTGGGCTTGAGCTCAGGACCTAAGCACTGTCCTTGGACTTTCTCAAGGCTAGAGCTCTACCACTTGAGCCTTGACACCACTTCTGGCTTTTTTTTTCTATGTGTGTGGTACCGAGGAATCGAACCCGGGTCTTCGTGCATGCTAGGCAAGCACTCTAACACTAGGCCATGCTCCTAGCCCCTCACGTTTTTTCATTAATTACTTGGATTGTTTCCACCTTTGCACTTATTTTTTAAAAAATGCCAGTTCTGGGCTAGAACTCAGCCTGGGTACTGTCCCTGAGCTTTGTTTTTTCCCTCAAGGCTAGAACACTACTGATTGAGCCACAGTGCCACTTCTGGCTTTTTCTCAGTAGTTAGAGATAGGAATCTCATAGACTTGTCTTCTCTTTTCTTTTATTTTTTTTGGTTGTGGACTTGAACTCTGGGCCTGGATGCTGTCCCTGAGCTCTTCAGCTCAAGGCTACCACCTTACCCATGAGCCACAGCACCACTTCTGGTTTTCTGGTGGTTAATTGGAGATGAGTCTCAGAGACTTTTGTGCCCAGGCTGGCTTTGAACCTTGATGTTAAGATTTCAGCCTCCTGAGTAGCTAGGATTACAGGAGTGAGCCACTGGTCCCTGGCTGGCTACCTATGGAGTTTTGTGAGTATTGTTTCCATGGACATTTATAGATGAGAGTTGATATGAGCAGAGAGATTCATGGCTCTAAGGTACGGCAGTCCCAGAATCAGCCACCAGGCTGCAGAAGTGTGCCTTGTTCCTGAGGCCCACCCTCACTTCTGTGGTAGGCCCCGCTTTCAGCTCCTGCTACTGCCCTCTGCAGGTGGCTGAAATTCAGGTGGAGTTGGAGCTGCGTGATGAGATTTTGCCCAGGGCCCAAAATATCCAAAGTCGCCTGAACCGACAGACCATTGAGATAGAGGAGGTATGAATGTCTGGGTTTGGGGCGGGGGCGGGGCAGGGGAGCCCTGTCTAGGTTTGGCTATCCTACCACTTCCCTCCTCCTATTCAGTCTTTCTGTGTCCCGTGCTTTTATTTTTTTCCCTACTATCAGGGCTTGAGCTCAAGGGTCTGAGTGCTCTCCCTTAGCTGTTTCATTCACCAGTAGCACTCTACCACTTGAGCCTTAGCACCACTTCCAGCTTTTTCTTTGTATGTGGTACTGAGGAATCGAACCCAGGGCTTCATGCATGTTAGACAAACACTCTACCACTACGTCACACTCCCCGCTCTCCTTAAGACTCTTACCTCCAATTAACCACTAGACAACCAGAAGTGGTGAGGTGGCACAAGTGGTAGAGTACTAACTTGGAGCAGAAAATGCTCAGGGACAGTGCCCAGGCCCTGAATTCAAGACCCAGGACTGGACCGAGAGAGAGAGTCAGCCCTCACATGTCAGCCTGTTCTGATTATGGGCATGAGCCATATGTGGGGCTGTCTTCCGGCTTTGAGCATGCTGATGCTATTCCGTCAGGTAAACAAGACACTGAAGGCGACTCTGCAGGCTCTACTGGAGCTGATGGGATCAGATGATGGTGATGCCCTAGACTCCATCCAGGCCAGCCCTTCTACAGAGTCCCTCAAGTCTACTAGCTCAGACCCTGGCACAAAGCAGGCAGGCCGGAGACGGGTCCAGCAGCAGGAAACAGAGACCTTCTACATTATGGTGAGACCTGGCAGGTGGAGGGGTGCCCATAGGGCAGGAGGGGCACAAGTTGCCTGACCAGATCGAAAACTCGATGCTCTTCTCGGCCCTCCAGAAGCTCCAGGAGTATGTGAGCGGCCGGAGCATCCTTGCCAAGCTACAGGCCAAGCACGAGAAGCTTCAGGAGGCCATACAACGCAGTGAGTCCTGGCCCTCAGCCTGCCTTTTCCTTCCCCTCCTGGGGCCTGGAGCCTCACCTGCCTTCCTCAGCTTGTGGTCCTCTGCCAGAGAGGAAATAACAACCCAACAAGAGCCCTGGCCACTCTTCTACCCTTGCCTTTGTGCTACACCTCTCTCTGTTCTCTCTCTCTCTCTCTCTCTCTCTCTCTCTCTCTCTCTCTCTCTCTCTCTCTCTCTCTCTCTCTCTCTCTCTCTCTCTCTCTCTCTCTCTCTCTCTTTTGCCAGTCCTGGGGCTTGAACTCAGGGCCTGAGCACTGTCCTTGGACTTTCTCAAGGCTAGAGCTCTACCACTTGAGCCTCAGCACCACTTCTGGCTTTTTTCTATGTATGTGGTACCGAGGAATCAAACCTGGGTCTTCATGCATGCTAGGCAAGCACTTTAACCACTAGGCCAAACTCCAGGCCCCTCTCTGCGGTTCTTTGTTGACCCCCGGTCATATTTTCTTCCCTGTAGGTGACAAGGAGGAGCTGTCTTGGTGAGTCATTTAGGAGATGTTGGCTGCTCTGGAAGTCCTCTGTCTCCCTCTCCTTGGTACCCAGCTGTGCTGCTTAGTCCTCTGTGGCCTCAACATTCCATTTTATCCAGTGGATTCTAGAAGGACTTGGGAGGTTCAGGGCCCTGTCTGGTTGGAGTAAGGGTGGGACATCCTATTTTCCATGCCTGTTCTCCTTAGAGCCAATTCCCATTCACTGTAGCACTCAGTACATGAAGAGAAGATTCCAGAAAAGCCGCCATCCCCGTCCTAGCTCCCAATATAACCACAAACTCTTTGGAGGAGACATGGAGAAGTTTATTCAGGTACTTTATCCCACTCTATAGTCAATTTCAAGCTGTCCCTGACCCTTCTGGTCTTTCTCTAGCTCTGGATTACTTCTGTGGGCCAAATGACTGCCTTGATCCTAGGGTTCCCCATTCCTGACCTTCCTGCATGGATTTCCATGTTGCTTTCCAGAGAGGTGTTTTCCAGATCTCAGCTAAGCTGCCCCTTGGCTCCTGGACCCCCACTAATGGAAAAGGGCTGTTAACAAATACAAAAAGCGGGGCTGGGAGTTTGGCTTAGTGGTAGAGTGCTTGCCTAGCATGCATGAAGACCTGGGTTTGATTCCTCAGTACCACAAACATAGAAAAAGCCGGAAATGGTGTTGTGGTTCAAGTGGTAGAGCTCTAGCTTTAATGAAGCCCAACAAGCCAGGCACAGGCATGGTGGCTCATGCCTGTAATCCTAGCTACTCAAGAGGCTGATATCTGAAGATGAATGTTCAAAGCCAGCCTGGGCACAATAGGACCTGAGACTCTTATCTCCAATTAACCTCTAGAAAATGGGAAGTGGGGTTTGGTTCCTGGGTAGGCTGGTAGCCTAGAACAGAAGAGCTCAGGGACAATGCCCAGGCCCAGGGGTAGAGCAGTAGCCTTGAGCTGAAGAGCTCAGGGACAGTGCCCAGGCCAAGTTCAAGCCCCATGATCCACAAGAAAAAAAAAGCCAAAGGACAGCACTCACTTGGAGTTCAAGCCCCTGGACTGGCAAAAAAAAAAGAAAGAGAGGGGGGGAGAGAAAAGAAGGAAGGAAGGAAGAAAGAGAGAGAGAGGAAAGAAAGAAAGAAAGAAAGAAAGAAAGAAAGAAAGAAAGAAAGAAAGAAAGAAAGAAAGAAAGAGGGCCGGAAGTATGGCATGGTGGTGGAATGCTTACCCAATTTTCACAAAGCCCTGTGTTCGATTCCTCGGTACCACATACACAGAAAAAGGCAGAACTGGTGCTGTCACTCAAATGGTACAGAGTTAGCCTTGGGAAAGCTCAAGAACAGTGCCCAGGCTCTGAGTTCAAGCTCCAGGATTAGCAAAAAACAAATACAATAAATACAAAAGGGTGGGGCAGCAATGTTTTAAGGGTAATAATGTTGAATCTTCCCCCTGTCCCCAAGACTGGGCGATCAGCTTCTATCCACTGTGGACTTGGCAGTCTCACACAGTGAAATAAGGGAAGAGAGAGAGAGAGAGAGAGAGAGAGAGAGAGAGAGAGAGAGAGAGAGAGAGAGAGAGAGGGAGAGAGCACGAGTGCGCGCTAGCCACCAGTGCCTCACACCTGTAATCCTCGCTACTCACAGGGCTGAGGATTGTGGTTCAGAGTCAGGGGCAGGAGAGCACCAAAAAAGCCAAAAGTGGAGCTGTGGCTTAAGTGATGGAATGCTAGCCTTCAGCAAAAATGCTGAGGGAGGTCGGGAGTTTGGCCTAGTGGTAGAGTGCTTGCCTAGCATGCATGAAGACCAGGGTTCGATTCCTCAGTACCACATACATAGAAAAAAAAACTGGAAATAGTGCTGAGGCTCAAGTGGTAGAGCTCTAGCCTTGAGAAAGTCCAAGGACAGTGCTCAGGCCCTGAGCTCAAGCCCAGGACTGGCAAAAAAAATGCTGAGGGAGAGTGCTCAGGGGACACACACACACACACACACACACAGACACACACAGAAATAATATTGTTGGTAATTTTGTGATTATGTACATAGAATATTGAAAATAATCTGTCTTCTTAATGAACAAGTTTGAGTTTTGCAGTGCTACTTGATTCAAGGTCAACATCCAAATTGTGATTATGCTTTTACATTCTAGCTACAATTTGCAAATCAAATGTAAAACAGTATCTAAAATAGCACCAGAAATAGCAAGCCACTTAGACACTGTTAAAAAGAAAACAATGCAGACACAGGGCGTGCTCCACTGTGTCTGAGTGACATAAGCCCCGGCTTGTCTCTCCACAGAGTTCAGGCCAAACTGTACCTCTGGTGGTAGAGAGCTGTGTCCGCTTCATTAACCTCAATGGTAAGCACGGCCCAGTGCCTCCTGCCACCCTGGCACCTGTGTGGTACTAGGCAACTGGTCTAGGGGGCTAGCCTAGGAAGGGAGGGGACTGTGCCCTCCAGCTCCTTATCTTCCACAGGCCTGCAGCACCAGGGCATCTTCCGGGTGTCTGGTGCCCAGCCTCGGATCTCAGAGATCCGTGATGCATTTGAGAGAGGTAAGGATGTGCCAGGTGTGTGTGTGGGGGGGTAGTGGGGCCTCCACAGCCAGTCGGTCACCTCATGTTGTCCACCTGCTTATCCACAGGGGAGGACCCTCTGGTGGAGGGCTGCACCACCCATGACCTGGACTCAGTAGCTGGGGTGTTAAAGCTCTATTTCCGGAGTCTTGAGCCCCCACTCTTCCAGGCAGAGCTATTCAATGAGCTTCTGGCTTCGGCAGGTGAGGCGAGGCCTCAGGCTGGCTGGGTGGGTTGGCATGTGAATGAGGGCTTCACCACTCATTGTCCTGTGTTTGGGACTGCTTGCCACAGAGCTGGAGGCCATGACGGCACGGGTTGAGCCTGTGAGCCGGCTGCTGGCTCAGCTGCCAGGCGCAGTGTTGGTGGTTCTGCGCTACCTCTTCACCTTTCTCAATCAGTGAGTGGTTCTTTTTTTTGGGGGGGGGGACTGGCAATGGGGGAGGAAGGGACAGCAGTGTTGAAGCTCCTTGCTTGTGACTCCCCTATGTACCCACTAGCTTGGCACAGTACAGTGATGAGAACATGATGGACCCCTACAATCTGGCTGTGTGCTTCGGGCCCACACTGCTTCCCGTGCCCGCTGGGCAGGACCCTGTAGCCCTGCAGGGCCGGGTTAACCAGCTGGTACAGACACTCATCCTGCAGCCTGGACAGGTCTTCCCATCCTTGGCTGCTCTGCCAGGCCCCGTGTATGAGAAGTGCATGGCACCACCTTCTGCCACCTGCCTGGGGTATGCTCTTGGTGCTGCCTGGTGTGGGCAGGGGCTCTCCTGCACATAAGCCATGCTTACCTACCTTCTTGCTTCTCAACATCAGGGACACACATCTGGAGAGTCTAGGGGAGAATGAGCCAGAGGTGGAGGCTGGGACCACAGCTCAGGAGGATGGTGAGGCGGGTTGGGAAAGACCCTACCCTGTTTCTTCTCTTGGTGCCTACTGCATCACCAGTTGGTCCCCCTCTTCTCCCCAGACCCAGAAAGTGGTGTCATAGAGGCCGTGGCCTGCTTTGCATACACGGGCCGCACGGCCCAGGAGCTGACATTCCAGCGAGGCGACGTGCTGCGACTGCATGTGCGGGCATCGAGTGACTGGTGGCGGGGGGAGCATGCTGGAGTACGAGGCCTTGTTCCCCACAAGTACATCACGCTGCCTGAGGGGTGAGTGTCTGCCACCCTGTCCTAGGCAGCTAGACTGACAGGAACATGTGGGACTACTGAGGTTAACCTCTTCCCTTTGCCACCCCTGACATGGACAGCTTAGCTCAGTGCCCTCACAGGTTCCCTGTCTGTGCCCTGCAGGCTGGAGCTGGATGCACCATCTGAAGCCATTGGCCCCTCTGGGCACAGACGGCAGTGCTCAATCCCAACCTCCCCGGAGCGACACGTGGAGGTGGACAAGGTGAGGCTGCCAGGACAGGCTATGTGGCAGGTTGGGAGCTGTGTCTTTTTTTTTCTTTCTTTACTTCATTCTTTTTTTGTCATGGGGTTTGAACTCTGGGCCTAGGCACTGTCCCTGAGCTCTTCAGTTCAAAGCTACCACCCTACCCCTTGAGCCACAGCACCATTTCTCATTTTCTAGAGATTAATTGGAGTTAAGACTCTCACGGATTTTAGTGCCCAGGCTGGCTTTGAACCTTGATCCTCAGATCTCAGCCTCCTGAATAGCTAGGATTACAGGTGTGAGCCACCACGCCTGGCTTGGGAGCTGTTTCTTAAGGCAAGGTTTCATCTCTGTGCTCCTTGACCTCCATGCAATGCTTCCCACCAGACAAGTGGTTGAAGAGGAGTAGGGAGGAGCATTAAGAGGGAATGGGAATGGAGGGACAGGGCATAGTGGCATGGTTTTTTACTGCGACTGGGGTTTGAACTTGTAGCCACCCACTCTCACTTGGCTTTTCTGTTCAAGTCTGGCACTCCACCACTTGAGCCATAGCTCTACTTCCTGCTTAATTGGAGCTCAGAGTCTCATGGACTTTATTGCCTAGACTGGCTTCAAACTGTGATCCTCAGATCTCAGCCTCCTGAGTAAGTAGGATTACAAGTGTGAGGCACCAGTGCCCAGCTCATGTATTTCCAAACATGGGGGACCAAGCTGTCTAGGGTGGTGTAGCGGACAGGGTCCAGAGTAGGCTTCAAGGCTGGCATTTTAGAACCAGTCTAGGTGATAGGCAATGGCATGGCAGGTGCTTGGCACACCAAGGATGATGACAAGAACAGATGGCAGGGAAACGACAGGATACTGGCAGAGGGAATAAAGCAGGGTTGGGACTAGGGCCTGGCAAGTGACACGACATGAGTAGCCCACTGGACACTGGGCATTGTGGCTCTGGTGAGCTGCACAAGGAAGCCTTGGGTTTGCTGACCCTGAAAAGTGTGTTGGGCTCCAGGTGAGGCTAAGCTAAGCAGGTCGGAGCAGGTGGGTCCATAGGCACAAGCTGCAGCCTGGCAGCTGGCAGTGGGGTATGGGACAATCCCCCACAAGGGAGCTGATGGCCCTGAGGGGCTGTGGTGGAGGCGATGATGTTAGCCAGGGAAAGAGTGGGAGTGAAAAGTGAGGGCGGGGCCCAGCCACTAGGGCTTCAACAGACACCAGGAAAGATGGAGGCGGGGGAGGTGGCCTGGAGATTCAAGCGGAGGAGTGGCATGGTCTGGCATGACAACAGGGTTGGTGGGGTGGGGTAGTAAGAGGAAACCTTCCTCAACTGTCCTTGCATATCTTCTCCAGGCTGTGGCCCAGAACATGGATTCGGTGTTTAAGGAGCTCTTGGGAAAGGCCATTGTTCGCCAGGGCCTCAGGCCAGCAGCTACTGCCTCCCCCAGCCCCAGGACTCGAAGGTGCCTGGACAAGAACAAAGGCTTCCCCCTTGGATCTGGGGCTCCAACTTCCCCCTCGACTTCCCATACCCAGGGCCCAGGCTTGGCCTTTAAGCCCCACTGATGTTCACTGGTGGAGCTGCCAGTGAGCCCGTCCCCCGCCCACCCCCTCACCGGTCTCCAGGCCCTTTGCTTCTCTACAGCTTTGTTACGGAGTAAGGGGTAACAGCTCATAAAGATCTATGCATTGATTCCCTGCTGCCAGCCAGCATTTTGTCTTGGAGTCTGGGCAAAGGATCCAGGGCCAGCTCCCAGTACCTGCAGGTTACTAGAGGCCAGATGCCAAGACAGCAGATTGGACATTTGGAATAGCTTCTGTGGGTGATCCCTAACACCGAGCTGGCAACAGAGTGGCTGTGGTACGTGGACATCTGCACCTTGGTCACTGCATTGTGGCTTTCAGAGCCTTGCAGGGATCTATGGGTAGGGTCATATTTTTTTCCTTTGGTCAGTCATGGCGCTTGAACTTACGACCTAGGCACTGTCCCTTAGCTCTTTTACTTAAGGCTAGCCAACGTTCTACCAGTTTTTTTTTTGGTTGGTTGTGGGGCTTGAACTATGGTCCCGGGTGTTGTCCCTGAGCTCTTTAGCTCAAGGCTACTGCTCTACCCCTTGAGCCATTTCCAGTTTTCTAGTGGTTAATTGGAGATAAGAGTCTCATGGTCCTTAGTACCCGGGCTGACTTTGAACCGTGATCCTTAGATCTCAGCCTCCTGAGTAGCTTACGATTATAGGTGTGAGCCACTGCACCTGCTTGCTCTACCACTTTTTTTTTTTCAGTCTTGGGCTTGAGCTCAGGGCCTGAGCATTGTCCTTGGGTTTTCTCAAGGTTAGCGCTCTACCACTTTAGCCACGGTACCACTACCAGCATTTTCTGTGTATGTGGTACTGAGGAATCAAACCCAGGTCTTGGTGCATGCTAGGCAAGCACTCTACCACTAGGCCAAACTCTATCACTTTTGAGCCACAGTGCCACTTCCCATTTTCCGGTAGTTAGTTAGATAAGAATCTCATGGGCTTTCCTGCCTGGGCTGGCTTTAAATGACACTCGTCAGATCTTTGACTCCTGAGATCTCATCTGGGATTGTAGTGTAAGCCACCAGTGGTGCCCTGGTGGATGGGGTCTTCCTCTGTCCCCTTCCCCACACTTACAATACCCTATCCACAGACATTCCTTATCCCATGGAAAATGAACTGCATCTTTTTATTAGGAAGAGAGAAAGAAAGGAGTGTCTAGCAAGGCACAGACTACCAAGTTCCCTGGCCCCACACTGCTCCTTCCTCTTTGGCTCTCTAGGCCTCTAGCCCATGGGGGGGTAGCACATGCCTTTGTATTACCTGCCACCCCCATATCCTGTGGCGCTCTGCTCCAACTTCTTCTCATTCTTGGCACAAAGGAGCTGACTGAAAGGGCCCCTTATAGTCCTAGAGCCAGAAGTCCTCCAGGGGTCACTGTGGACAGTGAGGGGGCTTTGCCCACAACCACATAATGAAGTGACAGGCCCCAGGGCTCCAGCCAGTTCTCTGCACCGTGGCTCCCGCAGTCAGTGTCAGACAGGCAGCTGAAGTACAAGGAGACTTTGGAAAGAAAGAACCCACAGTTGCTCAGGATGAGGTATCCTTGGCCAAGGAGGAGCTGGCAGTGGCACAAGACTCATCTTGGGGCCCCGGACTGAGTGGAATGCGCCTTCGCACGCAGCACAGCAGGCTGCGCAGCTCCGAGGAGACGCTGCTGCTGAAGAAAGCGTAGATCCAGGGGTTGGTGCAGCTGTTGAGGCTGGCCAGCAGCATGAGCAGCACGAACGGGGGCCCTGTGGACGAGCCAGGCTGCGTGTTAGGGGCCATAGGACACGTGGGTGGAGTAGGGGAGAGCCAGTCCCGAGTACCCCCACTTCCATACCTACCTTCCCGAGGTGCCTCTGGGTCCCACGCTGCCCATAGCTGCACCAGGAAGAAGGGCGCCCAGCACAGCACATAAACAATCACGATCACCAGCGTCATCCGCACGGTTTTGGCCATGGCTGCCGATACTCGGGCTCCCTCGCTAGGACTGCTGGTCCGGTGCCCTCTGCGGCGCCCCCCAGCCCTCTCTGATGGCCCTGGCACCAAACTGGCATGGATCTCCCTGAAGATGAGAACCTGACAGGCGGCGATCCCCAGGGCAGGTGCCACAAACACCATCAGAGCTATCCAGGTGACATAGGCACGTAGGCCCCAGGGCTCTGCGAAGCGGGCCCAGCAGTCGAAGACCCCACTGCCGTCTCCCACGTCACGCTGGGCAAAGATGAAGAGCTGTGGCAGGCTGAGAAGGAGCGAGAAGGCCCAGGCCACCAGCACTGGCCGGTTCCAGCGAGCCCCGCCGCCATGGCGGTATGCCACCATAGGGCGGCATATGGCTCGGTGGCGGTCCAGTGTCATAGCCAGGATCAGGTAGGAGGACGCATACATGCCCACCATCTGCAGGTACTTGACAGCCCGGCACAAGGCATCGGGCCCTTGGAAACGGTCAGTAGCATCCCAGGCTAGCTGGGGCAGCACTTGAAACAGAGCCACAGCCAGGTCAGCTAGGCACAAGTGACCGATGAAGACATGCATGGGTGCCCAGCGGCCACGCCGGCCTCGCCGTACTAGGGCCCCCAACACCAGGCCATTGCCCAAGGCCACAGCCACGAAGACCATGGAGAGCAGAGCCAGTTCGGCCTGGGCTAGCAATGGGTCCCGGGAATCCAGTGGCTTCTCCGGGCTGCTGTTGCCAGGAGGATTAGGGGGAGACAGGGTCGCAGGTACAGCTAAGCAAACATGGGGGACAAAGAGCTAAGTTAGACACGGTGCTGTGCAGGTTCCCCAGGCCAAGGAGATTCCCACCCAGTGCCAGAGCTGGCAGCAGGCAGCTGATGCTTTTCCTCTCCTGTGAATGCTTGCCCCCTGTTGACTCCCTCAGCACCCCTACTACTCCTCACCTCACCCCAACTAGGGGATCCGGAGTTCAATGGCTGGGGTCTTACCCGAAATGGTGGATGGCAGGAGCATGGTGGGGCAGCTGTAGATATCCTTAGCACCTGGACACAGATGCGACCTCAGCTTGTACTTGAGAGGCCAGCTCTGCTGCCAGTGCCACAGCACACAAGCCCTTTAGAGAGAGGCAACAGTGCCAGGTGCTTGTCAGTGTGCACCTGCCTGGACTGCAGATTCAACCTGTGCCTGGCCCTGGGCAGAAGAAGCCCAGGAGCCGTAAGACAAACACACACAAGCCAGGATCGGCCCTGGGCCTGGCAGCGTGTGCCTCACACATAGGGATGAGCATCCAAGGCAGAGTCTCCTGCTCCAGCAGAGGCCCCAAGAAAACCCTGCTGCCAGCCTAGGGTCTAGGTAGGAGGGAGTAAGGGTGCTCCTCCCCCCCCCCAGGCCTTTCATAGCCCTTTACCTGGCTGGGCTCCTGGGCAGCTAGGCAGCGAGAAGGTGGCTCCAGCGGTCAGATCTGCTCTCCATCCAGGGCCCCGCCCCAACCCAACCCAACCCAGCCTCTGGGAGTGACCGGCACAGGAGGGGACTTCCTTCCCCTCCCCCACCCCCTCCCCTGGCCTCCCGCCTCCATCCACCCGGAAGTAGGTTCCTGGCCTCCAGTTTCCCTTCTTGCCCCCAGGCTTCCCTGATCTGTCCCCTAGACTGTTAACCCCCATTCCTGAGCACCCTGAGCCTGTATCAGCCAGTCTGCAGCTTAACCCAACAGCAAGGTGTGTCCCACCCCTGAGAGCCCACCTTCCTCCCCTGCTGCTCTGCCTGGTCTTTGGGAGTGGGGACACTCAGGCTGGAAAGAGATGAGCCTGGCCATGGGTCACAGCTTTTTCATGACAAAGTCTTACTCCCCTTTCCCAGACCCTGCTCTACACTGTCTTTGGACCAAGGTGAGGAAGGGGTAAATGCCACTACAAGGAGGGAGGGCCTCCCAGGCCCAAACGGGCTCCGCCTCCTCTATTAGGGCCGCCTGGCTGGAGATGAGGGACAGGAAGGGGGTGGGGTGTAGGGGTCAAGCCAGGGCTTAATGTACCCCTGTAAACTCCAGCTTCCTCCCCAGGGGCCTGTGGGAGCCAGGAACACCCCACCCTTTCCCTCCTCCCCCCACCTGCCAGCTACCTGCGCTAGGAGGAGGGGCTTCCGGCTGACCTCCATCTGTGTACCTGTTCCTCTGGCTTCCTTTTGGTCTTGGAGTAGTCCTCCCCCATTTGCTGTCTTTGTCTTTCTCACACACAGGTACAGGCACACATCCACAAAGCACACGCAACACAGACTCCCACATTCCTGTACTGAGGAAAGGCACTAGTGCGTGAGTCTCCATGCAGAGTCCTGCCCTCCACCCCCACCTCTACCCTCCTGGCAGCCCATATGCTCCCCCTCTTTCTAGTCAGCCTGACTAGGGCCAGCCCAGCTCTACACTGCAGTCTGGTCACCCACCCAAGGCCAAGCTCCTTTTTTCCTGTTTGTCTTCTCCATTGACCTATAAGGCTAAAGACCCAAACAGCTTTAGCCTGGCCCAGGCTCAGGAGCCCAGCCACTAGTCAAAGGCGCCTCTGCCTGGCCACATAGCCCTGTGGTGCCTGCGTGCCTTCCCAGCCCCAAGAAGGGCTGGGTGACTTGCTTCTCTTTTTTTTTTAGGTCTGGCTTTGGGATATGAACTTGGTACCTGACCCTTTCTCTCACTGGCTAGCCAAACCCCCAAGCTCAATGCGTCCCTTCTATAGAGATACAGCTACACATGCCACATGCACCTCAGATATGCACCGCACAAACACACAGCCAATACACAATGACATAACACACAGTGTATTGAGCTCATGCCATACCCACGTACTCTGCTCCCCTCCTTACAATGGGCACAGCTGCTGGGAGCCCTCAGGAATGCAGTCTCCCCTGGAATGATACACAACCCACTGTTAATAACCTAGACGCATCGGGCCTACTTTCCAGATGCCATCCACATCAAAGATGATGCCAAAGAGACAGCCACTTGGGAAAAGACCCACCCCACCTAGCACATCCTGTCTGCCTTCCCCCATGTCCACCCCCCTTTACCTGTCAGCTGGCAGAGAAGCCCAGGGCACCAGGGAAGACATCAAAATAAGGCTTTGGTCGCTTGCTTTGTTCCTGCTCAGCCTTGTGACTGTCAGTGCACAGCTGGTCGTTCCTCACCTTCCCCTTGTCTAAAATGGCAGTTAACAAGCTGGACTCTGGATGATGGCAGCAGGAAGGAAATAAAGGAGACACCTTTCTACCTGGAGCTAAGATGGAAGCTGAAGAAAGGAAAGACCCCAGGATATCCCAGAAGTGAGGCCGTCTTTTGGGATAAGCAGGCAAGCAACTCCTTAATTGCTGTCTGAATGTGGCCACACAGGGTTGGAGCCACAGGTAATGTGGGATGCCCTTCTCCCTTCCCCTCAAGTCAGGTGACCATGTGGGGTCATCTTGGCTTGGCTGCATAGACTCATTTCCTGTTGTCAAACCATTGCTTTCTTTTCTGGACCCCAAGAAACAAGAAGTGGGGTTTATGTTCCCATCAAGTTGAGCCTTCCTCAGTCAAGACAAGTGTGGACAACCCTCAGGAGGAGCTAATCACCAGAAAGTTCCCCTCCACAGCTAAGAATCTCGGAAGGCTGGGAACTTGTGGGTGTACACATGCAGGCACTGCCTCGGTGCTGTGCCAGGAGACAGGCCTGGCTGGGCTGAGTCCCACCGCTGGCATCAAGGAGCCCATCAGAGGGGAGAGGCCCTGGGCAGGCCCCTGCCTCAGCCACTGCACAGAGGTCCAAGAAAATGGGGTTGGCAGCATTTAGCACAGGAAGACCTACCAGGGATTATTCACCATCAGGGCCATGTGAGTCAGCAGAGTGCATCCGGCTGCCAGGAGCCCCTGTCCTATGTCCTATGTTGAAGAGGACCAGGGTGTCTACCTGGAGGGGGGCATGGCCCATTTTCTCTCTCACCCCAGGCCCCTCTGCTTGTCCTCCCTAGTCTCTGTAAGATTTACAGCAAGGGCCAGGAGTTTGGCCTAGGGGTAGAGTACTTGCCTAGCATACATAAAGCCCTGGGTTTGATTCCTTGGTACCACATACATAGAAAAAGCTGGAAGTGGTGCTGTTGGCTCAAGTAGTATATTGGTAGCCTTGAGAAAACCCAAGTATAGTCCCAGGCACTGAGTTCAAGCTCCAGGACTGGCAAAAAAAAAGTACAGAAAAGGCTTTGTGGGTGAAGCAGGTGTGATGTGACCCAGATCTCCCTTAGCTGTCAAGGGAGGAGCACAGAGGGACAGGGGACACCAGGGGCGAAGAATAACATGGACCATCTCAGGTCCCAGCCAAATAGGAGGGGCAAAACCAAAGAAGCCCAGGTGGGTCTGCCTTTTTCCACTGCTTGCTCATGATCAGAGTCTTTCACTCATTAAACCCCAGGCTCACTGACCTTACATTGTGGATTTAGAAGAACCTGAGCCCAGCCTAGGAGGCAGTGGGCCTGTGCAGAGATGAGGGGAAGCAGGCAGGTGGGCACACAGGTAGAACCAAGGATGTGGTAAAGAAGAGAAACACATGGGGCCAGGAGCGTGGCCCAACATGCACGAAGACCTGGGTTAGATCCCTTGCAACCACTTACATAGCAAAAACCAGAAGTGGGGCCAGGAGTTTGGCCTAGTGATAGAGTGCTTGCCTAGCATGCATGAAGCCCTGGGTTCAATTCCTTGGTACCACACACATAGAAAAGGCTGGAAGTGGTTCTGTGGCTCAAGTGGTAGAGCTCTATCTAGCCTTGAGAAAGCCCAAGGTCAGTGCTCAAGACCCGGGACTGGAAAAAAAAAAGAAGGGAAATGCCAAGACAGCCTCTCTGGACCATGACCTAGAAGTAGGGGGAAAAGAAGATGCCCTACCACAACAAAGGAACTGGCAAACCTCTGTGAGGCCATAACCTTGGAGGGAGAGAAGAAACACAACTGTGTCTAGGGGTACACAAATGCAGGCGACCAATTCATGTGAGGTAGTGGAAAGAATGAATGAGCTGCACATGTGCCAAGATGAATGCATGTCACTTCAACTGGTGAGCAGACTGGGGACAGTCCCCTGTCATTCGAGCACCTGGAAGAGAGCCCATGGAGGAAGGAGAAGATAGCTGGGTCTGAGGAGGAGGATGAGTGTGAAAATAATTTAATACAAATTGGTGGTTTGGGATCACCATGGCCACTGAAGACAGGAAGACAGAGTGACAAGTACTTCAAAACCATCATCCAATTGTCACCATGCACCTGGAGGATGGATTCTTCACAGTAGGGCACCTCCTCGCTGGATGGGTGAGTGGGCAGAGAGCTGCTTCCCCAGATGGCTTTGCGGTCCTCATGAGAGGGCCAAGCTGTTGGTTTAAACAGGTGAGATTGTTTGATAAGGCCCCTTTCAAAAAACTTCGTTTCTCTACTCAGAAGTAACTGATTTTATTCCTGTGAGTGGCTCTTGATGCTTGCCTCTGTGCTTCTCTCTTACCATGTGCAATTCTTCCTCTACTTTGGTAAATTTACAGCAGCTCATTCTCTGCAGTTTCTTTTTTTTCTTTTTCTTTCTTTTTTTTTTTTTTTTTTTTGGTCAGCCATGGTGCTTGAACTCTGGGCCTGGGCATTGTCCCTGAGCTCTTCAGTTCAAGGTTATCGCTCTACCCCTTGAGCCACAGCACCACTTCCAGTTTTCTGGTGGTTAGTTGGAGATAAGAGTCTCAAGGACTTTGGGGCTGCCTTTGAACCCCAATCCTCAGATCTCAGCCTCCTGAGTAGTTAGGATTACAGGCGTGAGTCACCGGCGCCCGCTGACTTTTTTGTTTTTGAGTGCAGGTAATGGAGTTGAACTCACGACCTGGCACTTTTAATAAGCTTTTTCACTTATTGGTGGTACTCCACCCCTTGAGACATATGTTAACTTTTTGGCTTTTTGGTGGTTTAGTAGAGTATCCCAGGCTTTGTCTGCTGGAACTGGCTTTGAACTGTGATCCTCAAATTTACCTTCCAGAGTAGCTAGGATTACAGGTGTCAGCCACCAGTAACTGGTATATTTGTAGCTCTTACATTTAGATTTGATTCAAGTTAAATTTTCTTCATGGAGTGACATAAAGGTCAAGATTTATTCTCAGCATGTGGATGTGTAGTTGTTTCCACACCGTTTGTTCCAAAAGGTTGACCTTTCCCTGCTGGATGACCATGACAGCTTTGCTGCAAAGCAATGGATCGTATGTGTATGAGTCCGTTCCTGGATTTGGATTCTGTTCCATGATTTCTAGTATCTGTTCTTATGCCAACCTTATACTTTTTTATGACTGTAGAATTCTAGCAAGTCTGCAAATCAGATAATACAAATATATATATATATATATATATATTTTTTTTTTTTTTTGCCAGTCCTGGGCTTGAGCTCAGGGCCTGAGCACTGTCCTTGGCTTTTCTCAAGGCTAGAGCTCTACCACTTGAGCCTCAGCAGCACTTCTGGCTTTTTTCTACGTATGTGGTACCGAGGAATCGAACCCGGGTCTTCATGCATGCTAGGCAAGCACTCTACCACTACGCCAAACTCCTGGCCCCTAATAATGAGTCTTTAAGGGTGGAAGTTTGACTCGAATGGAAGAGCACCTGCTTAGCAAGCACAAAGGCCTGATTTGAAACTCTACTGTCTCTAAATTATAATAATTGCAATAGTGTGTCTTCCAACCCATGAACATGGGATTTCTCTTCATTTATTTGAGTTTATTTAACTTCTCTTAGTGATGTTTTGTAGTTTTCAGCATGTGGGTTTTGCAAATATATTGCTAAGTTATTCTTAAGTATTTAATATTTTCAGTACTGAGATAATGGCACTTTTATTTACTTAAGGCTTATTGAGATAGGATCTTGCTCTGTAACCCAACCTTGCCTGGAACTCTTCCTCCTGCCTCCTGAGCCTCCTGAGTACAGAGAGAACAGGCCTGTGATACCACATCCCGCTATAGATAGTACTTTTCTGTATGTGTGCCAGATTGATCTTGAATTCAGGGCCTTGGTGAAGTTGCTCTTTCATGCTCTGCTAGGCGAGTGCTAGTACTTTTCTCTTTTTATTTCATTTTCCTGAAGTTCATTTCCATAAACATTATTTTGTAAGATCAGAAGCCCTTAGCACTTTTCTACGTTTTTCTTTTCAGTCTTGGCGTTTGAATTCTGGGCCTGGACGCTGTCCCTGAGCTCTTCAGCTCAAGGCTACCACCCTACCCCTTGCGGCACAAAGCCACTTCCGGTTTTCTAGTGATTAATTGGAGATAAGAATCTTCCGAGTCTTGCAGAGTGTGGTGGGTCATGCTTGTAATCTTAGCTACTCCGGAGGCTGAGATCGGAGGCTCAAGGTTCAAAGCCAGCCCAGGCACAAAAGGACCTCTAGAAAACGGGAAGTGGGGCTTGGCTCAAGGGTAACGCGGTAGCCTTGAGCTGATGAGCTCAGGGACAGCACCCATGCCCAGTTCAAGCCCCAAGACCCACAAAGAAAATAGTCTCAAGGTCCTAAGTGTTGAAGCTGGTTTTGAATCACAATCCTTCAAAGTGCTTTTTTATTTGAAAATGTTGGGAATGCTATTTCCTAGATGTCCATTTGTTGTTTCTAATTCAACATCTTTGGGGTCCTCTACCATTTAACTCCTGCAGCATTTACTAGGCTTGTTCCAGGGTCCCGACTGCCATGCAGGTGAATATTCCATGTGCACTTGTGAATCATGTCGTAAGCTGCTTTTGGATGTTAAGCTCTATAAATATCAACTAGGTCAATGTTGCTGCTGATGTTATTCAAATGTGTATTATGACTGACTTTTTTTCCTGTCTGTATGATCTACCACTGAGAAAAGGTTGTTAAGTCTAAAAGTAGCTTTGAAGAGTTGTCTTTTTAAACAACCTGTTAATTATATCAAATTCTGTTTTATGAGCCAGGAGTTTGGCTTAGTGGTAGAGTGCTTGCCTAGCATATACAAAGATCCAGGTTCAATTCTTTAATACCACATACACAGGAAAAAGCTCGAAGTGATGCTGTGGCTCAAGTGGTAGAGCTCTAGCCTTGAGAAAGCCCAAGGACAGTGCCCAGGCCCTGGGTTCAAGCTCTAAGACTGGCAAAGAAATGTTTTATATATTTGAGATATTAGTTATTATGTGCTTACATATTTGGAATACTTATGTCTTCTTTATTTTTCCGCCTCCTTGTCTCTGTGAATTGCCTTTATCTTGAGTTCTACTTTGTGTGATATTAACACACCCTATCAGCTTTCTTATCCTCATTATTTTCTTGGGTTATCTTTTCACATGTCTGTGACTTCATGCTTAAAACATGATCCTTGTAAATAACATATAGCTATTTTCTCTAAGGCTGACAGTCTCTGCCTTTTAACTAGTGTGAAGCAGATTGTGTTTTTCAAAGGTAGCCCCAACAATACCCCACATCCCACATGCTCTTCTGGACTGCTGCCACCTCTCCATCAAGGGGTGGAGTTTAACACCCCTCCCTCGAGTCAGCTGGGCGTGGTCATGGCTTGTTTCGAATTAAGATAATTTGCGGAAAGGCTGGGAGGCCTGTGCTGCCTTACTAGAAGGATTGTCGTTTGTCAGGACCACCACCCAACAACCAGGAGAAAGTTTCAATCTTGGGCTGGGATGTAGCTCAGTGGCAAAGCACTTGCCTAGCAAGTACAACGTCCTGGGTTCAATCCCCAGTACCAAAAAAGTAAAGACAAAAAAAAATATAGTTAAAAAAACCCAAACAAACCAACAATGAAAATTCCAATCTGCTCTGAGAAAACACAACAGAGAGGCTCAGCCAGCTCTGACTTGCTGTGGTGCCACAGCAACTACGTGAAAAAAAAACCTGAACCTGCAGATTGATAATGTCTTTTATTAGTTTTGGAAATTTTTAGTCAGAGCTCCTTGCATGTTTCTGATGCCACATCTCTGCACACGGATTTAAACTATTTGACATGCTTAGCCACATTTCTGATCCTCTGTGCCTTTGTGTTCTTTGCCTCCCCACACCAGATTTGTTTTTCTTTGTGTTTTAGTCTGGAACATTTCTACTTGCTAGTGTGAGCCCTTCCCAAATGCCCTTAAAAATGTGGCAACTTAGTTAGTGCTCTGATACAAATATGGGTAAATTAATACAGTTATCAATGGACTTTTTTGTGAATTCTGGGACTTGAACTCTGGGCTCGAGTGCTGTCCCTGGGCTCTTTTTTTCCCCCTTTTTCTTGGTCATGGGGCTTGAATCAGGGCCTGGGCAGTGTTTCTGAGCTTTGTTGCTCAAGGCTAGTGCTCTACCACTTAAGCCACAGCTCTGCTACTGGCTGTGTGTCTGTCAATCTGTCTGTCTGAGTGTGTGTGTGTGTGTGCACGTAGAGGTGAGTCTCTCAGATTTTCCTACCCTACTGGCTTTGAACCATGATCCTCAGATCCCAGTCTTCTGAGTAGCTAGGATTACAGCTGTGAGCCACTGGTGGTTGCCTTAGAAGCATTCTTAAGTAGCATATGTTAGTTGTATAATTAGGGCTTCTCTGTACCACATTAACCTCACCTCCTCTGTCATTCTCCCTTTACCCCCTCTGCTTTGGAAAAAAAATAATGTTTTATTTTCATACATTTCAACCCTATCCACTAACACTTTCTTCCACTGATAATTCCCCCAACAGAGCCTCTTTTACTTTCATGCCATTCATTTTTTCCCAGTCCTGGGTCTTGAACTCAGGGCCTGAGCACTGTTCCTGGGTTTTCTCAAGGCTAGAGCTCTACTACTTGAGCCACAGCACCACTTCTGGCTTTTTTTCTATGAATGTGGTACCTAGAAGTCAAACTGGGGTCTTCATGCATAATAGGCAAGCACTTTATCACTAGGCCAAACTCCTGGCCCAAAGTTTGCCATTCAATTTTTTTAGTGTGTATTAATTACACCAAGGAGTTTCCCCATAGTGTTTCACACATGGAAATATTATACTCTGCTCAGATAATCGCTTTATATTACTATTTTTTTATAAGTCGTGGAACTTGAACTCTGGGCCTGGGCACCGTCCCTGAGCTCTTCAGCTCAAAGCCACCACCCTAGCCCTTGAACTACAGTGCCACTTCTGGTTTTCTAGTGGTTAATTGGAGATAAGAGTCTCACTGACTTTAATTCCGGGGCTGGCTTTGAACCTCCATACTTAGATTCAGCCTCCCACGTAGCTAGGATTGTGGGCATGAACCACCACACTGGGCAGTGGTTCTTGAGTTTGAACTTAGGGTGTTAAGCTTGCAGATATTCTTAACATCAAGCCATGCCTCCGGCCCTTATTTGCACTCGTTTTTATTTTATTGTGCCAATATTGAGGCTTGATCTAGGGATCTGCAAAGTGTTTCCACTTATGGCTCATACACTACCATTTAAGCCATGTCTACTGTCCTGCACTGTATTTTTTTTTTGCAAGTTGTGGAGTTTGAACTCAGGGTCTAGGCACTGTCCCTGAGCTGCTTTTGCTCCAGCCTACCGCTCTACCACTTGAGCCACAGCACCACTTCTGGGGTTTTTTTGCATGTGGTACTGTGGTCTTTGTGCATGCTAGGCAAGCACTCTACCACTAGGCCAAATTCCCTGCCAAAGTACTGTATTTTTAAATTGTATTTTTACTGTTCAACAAATCGTCTCATGAATACAATACATCTTGATTTGTGCAACCGCTTTCATCCTTTTCCTCCATCCCTACCAACCCTACCCCTCCTTTTGTTTTTTTAATTTTGTAAAATATACACTGAATGTTATGACTACATTCTCTCCCTCCTTCCTTTCTTTATTCGTCATTTTGGGCCAGTACTGGGACTTGAATTCAGGGCCTGGTCAGTATCCCATAGGCTTTTCATTCAAGGCTAGCACTCTAACCACTTGCGCTACAGAGGCATTCCAATACTTTTTGTGAGTTGTGGGGCTTGAACTCGGCCTGGGCATTGTCCCTGAGCTCTTCAGCTCAAGGCTACTGCCATACCCCTTGAACCACAGTGTCACTTCCTCTGATTTTTGCTGGTTGATTGGAGACAAGAATTTGACAGAGTTTGCGGCTCTGGCTGGCTTCAAACCATGATTCTCAGATCTCAGTCTCATATGTGGCTAAGATTACAGGTGGGAATTAAATTGTCCTTCTTGAGAGGGTCCATCTACAAGGACTGCCACACAGGGTAATGGCACGGCTTGAACATATGAATGAGAGCCGGACAGATGGTCCTACTAAACATCACATGGGCTTACACAGACCATGATCTGAACCAGGAGTTGACTCTTGGCCAAGAACAGCTAGTGTACATGGCCACAGAGGAGAGGGGTGATAAGGAGTGGCTGTAACAGCCGTTGAGGGCACAGCTGGGGTTAGACAACCTGGGCCTTTCAGCAGCTTAAAACCTTCTGGGCCTGGCTCTGATCCACCCATCTGAGACACTGCCTTCTTCATTCGTATGGGAACCCTTTCTGAAATGGAGAAAGTGAAGAAGCCATTTGAAGAGATGTACTGGGGGCCCAAGGTAGATTGTAGATGAGAGAAAACCAAGAGCAGAGGAGCTAATTGAAACGCAAAAGTGACGGGAGGGATGGAGTTACAAGATAGCAAGAAACAGTTGACATGAACATGTTCCAGACTGGCACAGTGACTCACGCCTGTAATCCTAGCTATTCAGGAGGCTGAGATCTGAGGATCAAGGCTCAAAGCCAGCCCAGGCATTAAAGTACATGAGACTCTTAACCCCAATTAATCACTAGAAAACCGGAAATGGTGCTGTGGCTCAGGGAGTAGGATGGTAACCTTGAGCTGAAGAGCTCAGGGACAGCGCCCAGGCCCAGACATCAAGTTCCATGACCAACAAGAAAAAAATCTCAGGGACAGCAACCAGGCCCTGGGGTAGGGCAGTAGCCTTGATCTGAAGAGCTCAGGGACTGTGCCCAGGCCCAGAATTAAAGCCCCGGGACCGACAAAAAGAAGTTCTCACTGTGGGACGAGGTTTGGGTTTTTACCTGGGACTTGAACTCCGGATGCTCTCCCTGAGCTTTTGCTCAAGGCTTTCATTCCTAGCATTCTACCACTTTCAGTTTTCTGGTGGTTAATTGGAGATAAGACTCTCAGAGACTTTCCTGCCCAGGATTGATTCAAATCACAATCCTCACATCTCAGCCTCCCGAGTAGCTAGGATAACAGGTGAAAGCCATCAGCTCCTGGCTTAGATGCGGGTTTGATCAGGTCAAGAAGGCTTTGGGAAGTTGAGTGTGATGGTACTTACTTGTTTGTTCGCTTGTAGTGCTGAGTACCAAACTCAGCCTCACAAGTGTTCATCTACTGAGCTAAATCTCCAACTCGAAGTGTCATCTACTTGTGACTCAGCACTGGGGAGGCTGAGGCAGGAGGATCCAGAGTTCCAAACCAACCTAGGATACACACACAAAGGCTAGTCTGGCCATATCATAACACCCTGTCTCAATAAACAAACAACACAACGTCTTAGGAGATAAAAACAGCAAGAAAATCAGAGGTTGGAGTGCCAGGAATTTGGCCTAGTTGTAAGAGTGCTTGCCTAGCATGCATGAAGACCCTGGTTTGATTCCTTGGTACCACATACATAGAAAAAAGCCAGAAGTGATGCTGTGGCTCAAGTGGTAGAGTTCTAGCCTTTAGAAAAACCAAGAACAATGCCCGGGCCCTGAGTTCCATCTCCATGACTGGCAAAAAAAAGAGAGGTTGAATAATATGAGTGGTAGTTCACATCTGAAAACCTGGCTACTTGAGATACCAAGAACCAAAGGATCATGGTTTCAAGCCAGCTCAAGCAGAAAAAGTTCACTAGGTCTCTTCTTAACCCCTAGCTGGCGTGTGGTATGTGACTACCATTCCAAGATCTATGGGAGACTCAGATTAGGAGATCATGGATCCAGGCCAGCCAAGCAGAAAAGTCTGTGAGATCCTATCTCTACGGAAGACAAAGTGGACCCATGGTGTGGAAACATGGTATGTGCCTGTGTCTAGCGAAGATGCAAAGCCCTAAGTAGGTGCCAATCACACCGCAGATAAGTGCTTGGGAGGGAAGCATAATTAATCATGCCTGAGCCGAGACAGGGAGGCTCACACCTGCATTCTAACTATTCACCAGACTGACATCCAGATGATCCACACTCTTGGGTAGAAAAGTCTGTGAAACTATCTCCAAATAACCAGCCTGGCTAGCAGGCAGGAGCATGGTCTAGTGTAGACTGCTTGCCTAGCATCCACAAACTCCTGGGTTTGATTCCTCGATACCACATACACAGAAAAGGCCTGAAGTGGTGCTGTGGCTCAAGTGGTAGAGCCCTAGCCTTGAGAAAGTCCAAGAACAGTGCCAAGGCCCTGAGTTCAAGCTCCAGGACGGGCAAAAAATGCTTGGCTAGTGAAGCAATGGTGACTAACACCTGTAATCCTAGGTACTCAGGAGGCTGAGAGAGGTGAGGATCATGGTTGAAAGCCAGCCTCGGCAGGAACATGTGAGAGACTCTTATCTACAACCAACCACCAAAAAGAGACTGCTAGACTTAAGCAGAAAAGCTCAGGGGCAGCTCCCAGGCTGAGTTCAAGCTCCAGAACCAGCAAAAAAAGAAGCCTAGCTAGAGACAGATCTCGTGTTATAGCTGTACTGTAGCAAATGCAAGGCCTAGAATTCAAATCCTAGTTTAAAAATGCGTAAGTTATATACATTTATATACTGATTATATATATATATATTAAAGCACATGTATATTTTTGAGACATGATCTTGCTATGTTGCCCATGCTGGCCTTCAACTTGTGGGTTCAAGCTATCTTCCTGCCTTAGCCTCCTTATAGCTTGCAGTCAAGCCGTATTTTGAGATGTGAATCCCCAAGCAAACCAAAAACTGAAGAAGCCATAGAGTGCAAAACACATTGAGAACTCATTGAGCAGGACAGAGCTTGGATTCACACAGACGCACTTCTGTTGTGCCTCAGTTTCCTCACCTGTAAAATGAGATAGTACTAGTATATACCTCCTGTAGTGAGTGTGTCATGGAATCGAAGTCCCTGACTCTTCGGGTGAAAGGAGGTTATATGCATGCTCTATGATCGTGTAACACATGGAAATGCTATGATTTTTTTTTTCTGTTTGTTGTGGAGCTTGAACTCTAGGCCTGGGCACTGTCCCTGAGCTCTTAAGCTCAAAGCTACCACCATACCCCAGTTTTGGGCACTGTCCCTGAGTTCTTCAGCTTAAGGCTACCGCCTTACCCCTTGTGCCACAGTGCCACTTCCAGTTTTTAGACGTTAATTGGAGATAAGAGTTTCAGTGTTTAGTGCCTGGGCTGGCCTTGAACCTTGATCCTCAGAGCTCAGCCTCCTGAGCAGCTAGGATTACAGGGGTGAGCCACAGTGCCAGGCTGAAAATGCCATGCTTTAGAATGCCACTAAGCATTTATTATCTCACAGATTCTCTGGGGCAGCTGAAGGTATGGCTTACGTGGATGCTTAGTAGCAAGCTCTTATGTGGTTGATGCCGGGCTGCTGGTTACACCTGGTCACATGAAGGTTTGGCTGGAAGATGTGGCTTGCTTTTTTTTGTTGAGCAGTCCTGGGACTTGAACTCAGGCCTGGGCCACTGTCCCTGAGCTCTTCAGCTCAAGACTAGTGTTCTACCACTTGAACCACAGCACTACTTTCAGTTTTCTGGAGGTTAATTGGAGATGAGTTTCATGAACTCTCCTGCCTGGGCTGGCTTTGAACCATAATCCGCAAATCTCAGGCTCCTGAGTAGCTAGGATTATAGGTGTAAGCCATCAGTGCCCACGTTATTGTTGTATTTTCTTTTCTTTTTTTCATATATTTCTATTGTAATTAACAGGAGGGTAACATATTCACCAGATAGCACATGCATTACTTCACAGTCATTGATGCCCTTTCTCATGTCTTGGTTCCCATTTCCCTCCCCCCCCACTCCCGCCCCTTGTTGTTGTATTTTCATACATACACATAAAGTACTTCAACCACATTCCCCCTTCTTCACTCCCTCCTGCTTATGCCCACTCTTCCTAAAGAACTTGTTCATTCTCTTCTAATTCTTTTTTTTTGCCGTTCCCGAGGCTTGAACTCAGGGCCTGAGCACTATCCTTGGACTTTCTCAAGGTTAGAGCTCTACCACTTGAGACATAGTACCATTTCCAGCTTTTTTCTGTGTATGTGGTATCGAAGAATTGAAGCTGGGTCTTGGTGCATGCTAGGCAAGCACCCTACCACTAGGCCAAACTCCCGGCCCCTCTTGTAATTCTCTTTTTGTGTGTCTATTAGTACTGGGGAGCCTCAACTCAAGGCCTGAGCACTGTTCCTGATCTTTTTTTTTGACTCAAAACTAGCACTCTAGGGGCTGGGAGTTTGGCCTAGTAGTAGAGTGCTTGCCTAGCATGCACGAAAACCCGGGTTCAATTCCTCAGTACCACATATATAGAAAAAAAACAGAAGTGGTGCTGAGGCTCAAGTGGTAGAGCTCTAGCCTTGAGAAAGTCCAAGGACAGTGCTCAGGCCCTGAGCTCAAACCCAGGACTGGCCAAAAAAAAAAAAAAAAACAACTAGCACACTATCACTTGAACCACAGATCTACTTCTGACTTTTCTGTGGTTAATTGGAAATAAGATTCTCATAGATTTTCCTACCTGGACTGGCTTTGAACCATGATCCTTAGATTTTTGCCCCTAAGTAATTAGGATTACAGGCTTAGCCTGCAATTAATTATAGCAAGGGCTTTTGCTATGGTGCAGAATTGCTGTGTTGCTCAGGCTGGTGTGAAACTGGCCAATCCTCCTGCCTCAGTCTCCCGGGTGCTGAGAGTACAAGGCAGCATGCCAGCTGGGTGCCACTTCTTGAAGTCTCAAGGAATTAGTGTACCTACATTACAGCCGTCAAAATAGAAATATTGATTAACTTTAGAATTTGTTAAGAATGCATGTTAAAATAGATACAGTAATTACTAAAAAATTCATACACTGCTTGTAAACAGAGGGGGAAGGGAAAGGAGAAAGCAAATTCAATCCATCCGAAACATGACCAAGATCAGAGCTTGCACTTGGGCCTGTCACACGCTCTCAGCTTTCATTGCATACTGTGAATGATCACAAGCTGGATCGCGCCCAGATGGCCATGCATCTGAGCTTTGCAATACCTCTTGCTACTACTGCAGCCAGGTACACTCACCTGACATCTGATGGTAAAGGGGAGGCAGTGGCTGGACATGAAGAAAGCTCGTGTGGGCTGGGATGTAGCTCAGTGTTGAGGTTTAAACTCAGGGCCTCAAGTTTACTTCCAAACTTTCCTTTTTCCTCTCTCTCTCTGTCTCTCTGTCTCTCTCTGTCTCTCTGTCTCTCTGTCTCTCTGTCTCTCTCTGTCTCTCTGTCTCTCTGTGTCTCTGTCTCTCTCTCTCTCTCTGTGTCTCTCTCTCTCTCTCTCTCTCTCTCTCTCTCTCTCTCTCTGTCTCTCTCTCTCTTTCTATCTCTCTCTGTCTTTTTTTTTGACAGTCCTGGGCTGGAACTCTGGGCCTGGGCACTGTCTCTGAGCTTCTTTTGCTTAAAGCTAGCACTCTACCACTTAAGCCACAGTGCCACTTCTAGCTTTTTCTGCTTACGTGGTACTGAGAAATTGAACCTAGGGCTTCGTGCGTGCCAGATGAGCACTCTACCACTAGGCCACACTCTCAGCCCCACTTATGCTGTACTACTATAAAGCAAAGGTAGGCCGAGAGTGTGGCCTAGTGGTAGAGTGCTTGCCTAGCATGCACGAAGACCTGGGTTCGATTCCTCGGTACCATATACATAGCAAAAAGCCGGAAGTGGTGCTGAGGCTCAAGTGGTAGAGTGCTAGCCTTGAGAAAGTCCAAGGACAGTGCTCAAGCCCTGAGCCCCAAGCCCAGGACTGGCAAAATAAAATAAAATAAATAATAAAAAGCAGCAAAGGTAGAAGCAGATTGAGATGGTAGAGCACTAGCTGAGCAAGTAAACCAAGAAAGTGCTAAGCCATGAGTCCAAACCTTACTGCTATTACAAAAGAAAAATGACAAATACACAAAAGGTATGCCTCAAGATGCTGGATTTGGCCAGGTGCTGGTGGCTCACACCTGTAATCCTAGCTACTCAGGAGGCTGAGATCTGAGGATCA
Source organism: Megascapheus bottae (assembly GCF_031878675.1). NCBI lineage: Eukaryota > Metazoa > Chordata > Mammalia > Rodentia > Geomyidae > Megascapheus > Megascapheus bottae. The sequence goes on along the minus strand of NC_143547.1, from coordinate 104,853,640 downwards.
TGGTTTGAACCCAGATATAGTAGTCTTTGAGACTCTTATTTCCAATTAGCCACCAGAAAACTGGAATTGGTGCTGTGGGTCAAAGTGCTAGAGAACTAGCCTTGAGTAAAGAGCTCAAGACTGGTGCTCAGGCCTTGAATTTGAGCCCCATGACAGAAAAAAAAGGTTGATGTTACTGTACGGGCAAGTTCCTAACCCCAGGTGTTTCATTTACCTTCTGGGTAAGTTTGCGTAAGTCGTTGACGTCTCCGAACCTCAGGTTCCTGATGTGAGAAATGTGAGCACAAGCAGTCCATATTCTGTAGTGAGAGGCTCAGGAGGAATGAGTGAAGACTACCTGAACTACATGATATCGCTGTGGGAACCCCAGTTTTCTCTGGGGGAGAATCATGGGGCTTTCATTATGCGATCCTCTGCAGATGCAATGAAGTAAGGAAAGTCTCTTTCATGGGGGGCTCAGTGACCCATTTCTGGAGCAATTTGGGAGAAACAGAAGCATGGATGAACCTCATGGGTGACTGTGCCATATAAATCTGCTAATATAGGAACCATGCGTGGAACAATGACAAATTCATGGCAGTGCTTACCAAATGTGCTATCATGTAACAATAGCAGGTAATAGGTTATGATTAATGGAGAGTGCAGCCAATGTTAGACATTAGTGGGTGCATGTTAAATGGGCTCTTTTCCTTTTTTTTGCTGGTCATGGTCATGGGGCTGGTCTGGATGTTGTCCCTGAGCTCTTCAGCTCAAGGCTCCCGTCTTACCCTTGTAGGCACAGCCCCAGTTCTGGTTTTCTAGTGATTCATTGTCGATAAGGGTCTCAAGGTCTTTAGTGCCTGGGCTGGCTTTGAACTATCATCCTCAGATCTAAGCCCTCTGAGTAGGTAGGATTATCTGTTACTTTGTTACTGTATTCCTGTCAATGTCACTCTCATGATCCATATGATATCGCAGCTCAGGTAAAGGATTTGGGTTGAGGCCTGGATTGCCAGGGTGAGTGGATGCAGCAACTTGAGCGAGGCTTAGGTCAGCTTCTGCCAGGCCTATCACAGCTCCTATCAGTTCAGACAGGAAGCTGAAGTCAGCTGGGTGCTCATGGAAAATACCGTTTTCTGCCCAGCTCATGTGCCCCCAGCCTTATGTGTGACCAGGGCAGTCTCAGTGTCCAGTGCTGTCTAGTGAACACACTGAACTACTGGCATGTCACCAGCAGTGGTCAGGTCAGTTCCGTTCAGGGTCATGGGAGGGTAGTGGTAGAGGAAGGGATTATAGAGCGTCCTTGGGTTGCTTACATATTCTCTCTCTCTCTCTCTCTCTCTCTCTCTCTCTCTCTCTCTCTCTCTCTCTCTCTCTCTCTCTCTCTCTCTCTCTCTCTCTCTGTTTCTCTCTGTCTGTCTGTCTCTCTGTGTCTATCTATGTGTTTCTCTGTCTCTCTGTGTCCTATCTTCCCTCTCTCCCTTCCTCCACTTAGGGGCGTAGTCTTGTCCATTCTCAGAGGGCCGTCATGAGGACACCCCAAGAATGTTTTTGCTGAGGAAAGGAAGGTGTAGGGAGTGGTCCAATTGGGTGGGTGGGTTGGGTGCAGAACCTGTTATCACTGGGGAGGGGTGTTGGGAGGCTAAGCTGAGGGCCTCAGGAACGCTTCAGTAAGCAACAGGCATGCCCATAAAAATACCGTGGCCACCAGGGCTGCAATCTGCCATCTGGGCCGTAGGCCTTCCTTGCCCTGCGGCTGAAGCCGGATCTGCTTTCGCCTGGTAATTCCAGCCCCCTCCAGGCTGCGTGGCTGCATTGGCTGGGAGGTTTCCCTCGCCAGCCTGGAAGGGGGGCGCTGGGGAGGAGGGCCCTTCCTCCTTCCACATTCATTCCGCTCCAAGGGCTTTCAGACTGTGGGGCGGGCGGAAAAGGTTGGGGTGAGGGCAATCCCGAGGAACAAAGAAATGAGATAGCGAACCTGGAGCGGAGTTTGGGGTGGCAGGTTGAGGGCCATCCTCTTCGCAGGAGCTTTCCATCAGTGGGCTTGGCTGTGGCCTAATTTCTGGCTGGGGCTGTGGAGTGCGCAGAAGCCTGTCCACTACCCCGCCTCTGTGGCAGGTTGGCGCGGGGTGGGGGGGGATGGGGACGGGGGTGAGAGTCCTGTACCCCTTCCATAAGGACTCCTACCAGGTATCCTGGATTGGGAGTGAAGGATTTGAAGGAGAGCTTGGGGAGATGGGAGGACTTCTGCAGGGAAGGGCGTGGGAGAGGGGGACGATCAAACCGTGGACCAGGGCACCCGTGTGTCCCGGGCCAGCTTGCTTAAGGGTGCGCGTCCGTCCGTCCTTGGCTGGCACCCTGGCAGGCTGCATCGGGGGAATTTGTTTCTCAGCCCTATTCCTCTCTCCACCTCCCAGCACTCCAGGAACACCCCTGCCTGGGATTTCCAAATCTGAGCCTCCACAGCGCTCGGGCTCCCTTGTGATGGGGTGGAGGGGCCTTGGGCAGGGGACTCCTGCCAGCGCCCATCCACCCAAGTGCTTGTCCGCCTCAGCGGCCTGGCTCTGCAGGGACAAGGGGAGAGGGTGTGGCGGGGCGGGGCCGATGGCTGGGAGGTGATCTCACTCCTCCCCTCCTCCCCTTCCTCCACCTCTTCTCTCTTTCCCCTCCTCCCCCTTGGCGGCGCTCCCTCCCTCTCCCCTCGGCGCAGCCCGCCCCGCCCCTCCCCGCCTTGCTGCTGCCTCTGCAGCAGCATCAGCATCGGCTTCGCAGACTTCCTCGCGCGGCGGTCCGAGGCCGGCGGCGTGCGGAGGCTGGGCCGGAGGCTGGGCGGGCCGCCCGGGGCAGCGGCGGCGGCACGGCTCAGGTAAGGCGAGCTGACCCGATCATTTCGCACTGGCCCCTGCGACCCTGTCGCCTGAGCCCTGTGTGGGGCAGGGAGCAAGGAGGGCTCTAATGGGCTCTGCGGCGGGAGCCCCACCCATGCGTGCCACCCAGCTCCAGGCACTAGGGAATGGCGGGGTCCAGGGGGAGGACGCTGGGTGCCAGAGACCGACAGGTGAGGGGTATATGAGAAGAGAGGGGCATGAGGGGGACCAGGAGGATCTGACTGGACAGGTGCAGTCAAGTTGCCATGTCCCTGTAAGTGTGTACGTGGGCAAGAAGGGAATTGAGAACAGCCCAGTGCCCCACCACTTTGGACCGCCGTGGGGTGTGGCTCTGGGCGTGGCTGCCCCTCATCCCTATTCTGGAACCCTGGGTGGCAAAAAAAATACCCAGCCGCCTATGGCAACATGGTGTGAGTATGGAGATTGTGGGGGGCAGATGGAGCGAAACTGTTCCTGAATTGGGGGTTAGGCAGGAAGACGGAGAAGAGCACTGGGTGCTGCCTCCCCTCCATTCCAAAGTGGGGAGGGGGCTTTGTTCTCCTCCTTCTTGCCAAATGCCAGCCCGGGGTGCCCTGAAAAGCGACTGGAGAAGGAGCATCTTCGCTTACGAGGTGCAGCACACATTTTTCTAAAGACCTTTCCCGCAGGCTCCGTGACTAATAATGATGCCACTGGAAGAGATAGCTTTGCTACCCATTCATGTGCCTCCGGCACACATGCACACAGAATGCCGGCCCAGCCAGGAGGGGCTGCGGGAGGCAGGTCCCGTTTGGCTCAGGGCCAAGAGCTTAAGGAAAGCAAGATGCTTCAGGCCCTGGGTCAGATTCCTACTTCTTCCTCCACAAGGTCAGAAATTTAGGGTGTCTTGATTGACAGGAGGGGCAAAGAACAGGTAGTACAGCCCATGGTCCCCCACAGGGTATCTGGAACCCCCTTTCATGCCAACTGTCTCAGGAAGGCAGGACCACCATCTGTTCACTCTAAGAACCGAGGGTTTGGCATAACGTCCAGGTAGACACCCTGGTCCTCTTCCACACAGGGCATAGGACAGGGGCTCCTGGCAGCCGGATGCACTCTGCTGACTCACATGGCCCTGATGGTGAATAATCCCTGGTAGGTGTTCCTGTGCTAAATGCTGCCAACCCCATTTTCCTGGACCTATGTGTGGTGGCTGAGGCAGGGGCCTGCCCAGGGCCTCTCCCCTCTGATGGGCTCCTTGATGCCAGCGGTGGGACTCAGCCCAGCCAGGCCTCTCTCCTGGCACAGCTCCCAGGCAGTGCCTATACATTCTTACTCGTTGATCCTAAGTCTTCCAGAACCCTTTCCTATCTAGGGTTACATGGCACATTGGAAGCATGGCTCACCCTGGGAACTGGCTGGTTCCTGGGTGTTCCTCTTTGCCATGTCCCAGTGTCCCTCTCAGTATATTTCTGTATCTGTATGTGTCTATAGTCCCCTCAAAATAATACAACTTACTGTAGTCAATTTGAAGCATACATAGAACAAAAGAAATGAAGAATCACTGCAGGTGTGATCACCAAGACAGAAGCACAGTAACCACACCCCAGCCTTCTTGCTTTGCTAGCACTCCACCACTCAATTCCAAGACAGTGCCCCCCCCCCCCGCACTGCCCATAAGTGCCAGGGTCTCTTCCTTTGCAGCTCGTAATTTGTACTGCTTTTGCAATGACTGCCCAGAATTGAGTGCTCATCCATGGGCAGACGTTCACTAGGCAGCTTCTCAGTGCCAGGCCTTGTGTTGCCCATGGAAATGACCAACCAGCACCACTGCATGGTGTGCAAATTATGAGCATTTGAATGGAAAAGAGGGATGAAGGGCCTTATCTAAATGTGACTCCACTGAGTGTGAGTGGCTCGTCAGTGCTCTCCAGTTGGCCTCCTCCAATTTCCAAGATGAGCACTTGGCCATGTCTGGCTAGAGAGGGTCAAAGGGAGGGCCTGCTGAGCCACGTTAGCCATGCCTCAGCCCACTGAGCAGGGCCATTCAGACTTGAGACTTCACTTGAACAGCAGTCTTTGCTAATCTCTCAGGTCTCTTTCAAGACAAATGGACGCTAATACCACCCAAAATGGCAGGGAGGGTGGCATGGCTTTCCACAGTGGCTCAGCCTGGCCACTCTAGTGGCAGCTGGTAGCACAAGGCCAATCCCAGGAAAGTGTAGAAAATGTTCTCCCAGAGAATGGGAAGTAGAGGCTGGGTGCTATGCAGACGCCTGCTGCCTTCCCTCTGTGGATGTGAGTGCGGGACCCCACCCTGTGCTACAGATACTGGAGGTTGAACGCTGGATTCTGGCTGTAGGCTGTGTCTTCGCCCTGCCTTGTTCCTATTTCTGGGAAGGCTGGAGTTACATTCTTGGGTGAAGCCATCTGGAATGGTCCCCCTGCAGTCTCCCCAGCCTCTGTCCAGCCTGTAATCGTTCTGTCACTTGTTGTGATCTGCCCATCCTTCTGCTCCCACCGCCTCCTTGCTGCCACCATGTCAGCTTCCATCCTTTCCTTATTTCTCTATAGGGGTGGGGGTGGGAGACGCAACCCCCCTTCTGCTCTTTTCCCTGTCTTGTTCTGAACACTTCCCATTCTATGTCCACTGCTCTTTCAGATCCCCTTTTGTTTGTCTTTGACCTTTCTTCACCCTCCCTGCTTCCCCCCCCCAAAGCCTCTCCCTCCTCCCTCAAGGGCTGCTGTGAGTTCCTTTGGGCACCTCATTGAGGCTCCACGCGCCTGGATTAGGCCTAGAACCCGACCCCCTGGGGCCTCATCTGACCTACCGGGTGGCATGGGGGCGCCGGTGGCCACCACCCAGAGGAGGGCTACAGGATGCAGCAAGCCCTCCTTGCCTGCTCTCCAACTAGCAACAGGGTCTTTGTGGCTTCCCAAGGCTGTGGTGAGAGAGAAAGGGAGGAGCCAAAAGAGGGCGGGGAGTTCCTTTGCAGGGAGAGGATCTAGTCTACTGGGCTTTCTAGAAGCTTTTCTTTGTCCACTGTCCCCCCCCCACCCCCAGGCCTCAGGAGCTGGCTTCTGCCCTTCCAGGTCAACTAACAGCAGGGTCACTGCCTTCCTGCTCAGCAGTGCATGTCGGTCTCTGGCCCCTAAACCTGCCAGAAGTAGCTGTGTAAGCCAGGAATGGGGTGGAGCAGGAGGGTGGCACAGTCCTGGGCTTTATGCATTTGGCCAAGGTAGATTTCTGAGCCTGTGCCCATGAATGCCAGTCTGAGGGTGGAGCTGAAAGCATGGGGAGTGCAGTATCCATTGCTGGGCAGAGAGGTACTGAGAGAGTACCCCAGTGCACAGGTTTGCACGAGATGCACTGCTGAGAGACTTTGGGATTGGTGTGGTGTGTGTGTTTGTGTGTGTGTACACGTTTAACTTCTAGTATTGGCTGGAGTTGGGTAGTATATTTGACTGCGTCTACACTTTGCATATGTGTGTGTGTTCTTGAGAGAGCATGCACGCATGTCTATGTATTCACATCGTTCCCTTCAGACACCTTAATAGGGTTTGTGCCGGGAAGGGGTGCAGTGAATCACATGGGCACACAATGTCTAGTGAACCCAGCTGCCTGTGTTCATGCCTTAGGAATGCTAAAGCTCTAAGAAGGACAGAGGCGCAATTGTCCACCCCCGGGCTTCCTGTGGCCCTTCTGCCCTTTAACCTTCGGGAACAGGGTTTCCCCGGGGGGGGTCTGGTGGGGCCTGGGGAAGCCATTTCTAACACGACCAGGCTGCTCTGTTGGTCACCATTCCCTAGTACCTACTCTGTACTGCCTACTTATTCTGCAAACTCATAGCCAAAGGAGGGGAAGTGATGCATATTGTCACTCTGTCTCCTGGGACTTGGTCCCTGAAGCCCCTTCTAATGTAACATGATCTTCACTCACTGAGAAAGCTCAGGGCTGGGAGGGGCCCTGTGTGCTGCTTCCTCGTCTGCCTTTGTGATTCTGGGAAACTAAGGCCTTGTTCCACCCCCCCCTCAGATCTAGTCTTCCCTTCAGCACACGAATGGAGTCATGGTAGGCTGTAGATGTAGAGATGTCTTCCAGGTAGTGAAAGGCCTCTGTGAGTGGGCTCTAGAGTCATATGTCACAAGAAAGGAGTTAAAGCAGTTCACAGTTCTGGGGAGCCCCCAGTGCCTCAGGCTGAGGGGACCCTACCCCACGGATAGACAGGTTGTTTGGAATCAGGCTCCTGCTAGGTGCTGAGGTACAATGTTGCTCGCATTGCATTTGTGCATGCCTCCAAAATGTCCCTCTGTGCCTTCCACATTTGCCTGCCATCTGCCTAACAAATAGACTTGTCCCCAGGGGACAGAATGGCTTGGAGGCCATCTTAGTCGATGGCCCTGGGTCCTAAGAGTCCCCGAGAAGTCACTGGACCCCAGAATAGCTCTTGGCAATTTCAGGAGCCTGAAATCTCACCCCGGTGAGTGTTCACTTCTGGGCCCCAATTTCCTTATATGCAGGGAGCTGGTAAGGGTGGAATGGATTTCTGAGCTTGACAGTGCATAGGAGAGTCCTTGGAATGTGCGAAGTGCTACCCTTCAGCTCATTTAAGAAAATGAAGCTAACTGAAATCACAATGTGTGGAGTGGAGTGTGACAGGTGAGGAGAGTGTAGGGTGGGGCCAACCAAGGGTGAGAAGTCTTCCTTTCTTCCCCACAAAGAGTTAACCTCTATCTGCCCCCCACCATTAAGGAAAATGGTCCTTTACAGGTGAGCCTCAGTTGCCTTGGAGACTGAAGCCTCCAGCAAAAAGGGTGTTGGGATGAGGGGGGCTGAGGCAGGATGAGGGCTGGGGGAGCTGAGGTGGGGCTCACATACCTTCGCTCCATTCTTCATTTAGGCAGGGGTGAGGAGAGAGTCTATAATTTCTGGGCTTCTAGTTACCTGTGGGGGCTGCCTTGAGCAGCTGCCTTTATGTATTATCTAAACAACCCAATAGGCTCCATACAGCAAGGCTTCTCCCACCTCTGCTAGCAGGCTCCATCACCATAGAAACCAGCCAGCCACAGCCTGGTGGGGAGGGGGGAGGAGCCTTAAAGGGACATGGAATATGAGATTCAGGTGACACCCATCGTCCTATATCTGCAGTGACAGGCACAAAGGCTCACACCCCTACCCCTAGGCCTGCACAACCTGGATCTGCCACCCACCCCTTGACCTTTTCATGTATCCAGGGCACTGTCCCTGATCTGACTTGCTGGGTCATCAAATGCTGCCTCCTAATAGATGAAGTGGGCCCTCTTGTTGCTTCCTCTTTTTTGGTCAGTCATGGGGCTTGGACTCTGGGCCTGGGCGCTGTCCCTGAGCTCTTTAGCTCAAGGCTACCACACTATCCCTTGAGCCACAGCATCACTTCCCGTTTTCTGGTGGTTAATTGGAGATGACAGTCTCACAGACTTTCCTGCCCAGGCTGGCTTTGAACTATGACCCTTAGATTTAATCTCCTGAATTGTTAGGATCACAGGCATGAGCTATTGGCACCCAGCTTGCTGCTTTTATTTATTTTTTTTTGAGAACTACTTGTAGCAGGAGGGAGAGCTGATGGACACATGGGCTGTATGCATATGCAGGATACCCCCTGGGGTGTGTGTGTGTGTGTGTGTGTGTGTGTGTGTGTGTGTGTGTGTGTGTGTTCAGAATTGATGCAGCACCCTAGGTCTCAGCCAGGCTTCCTAACCTCTCAGGTCCTTCCTTAGCAACCAGCTTCCTTTCAGACAGGCAAGCAGTGCAGTGCAGATGGTAATGCACCGTGTGATGGAGTAGACGAGTACTCCCCAGGGGGTCCAGGGCACATGGGGGGGTCAGGGGTGAGGCTCCTTTGGGGCTGTCACTGATCTTCTCCCTATAAACCTTGTCCCCCTTAGTGCCACAGCCCTTCTCCCCACCTGATCAGTGCAGTTTGTCAGACCCCTCCCACAAGGGATGGGGGGCAGGATGAGTTCATCTGGCACTTTCCCAACACACTAGCTGATGTACACAGTTGGTGTGCAAATGCATAGAAACCACAGTTACTGTTGTGCCTGTGGTTGCCTGTCACTTTCCCAAGCCTGGCAGCTGCTCACTCAAACACATATGCACACACATGTATGCACATGCACACGCACGCACACACACACACACGTACACACACACACTCACAGAGCAATTGTTCAAGGATCTGTTGAGATCCCCCGAGTACTTCTCCCTCCTACACCCGTCCTCCCTGCAGGAATGTGTACCTGTCCTCTGGCACATGTAGATGGGTTGGCTAGCAGTGGCTCATTCATCTTGTCTTACAACTGTCCTCTTGCCCTCATGCCACAAGTGGGCAGTGACTTGTTGTCTGTCACTGTGAGGCTTTGTTTGTCTCTCTGGCCCTTGTTTAGCCTCTATTTGTGTCTCTTCTGCTCATTCAGCCAGTCTGACCTGCAAGCCTTGAGAAATGCCCCTCCCTGACCCAGGCTCATCTTCTCCCTCCCCGCCCCTTGCCTGGCACACCCCCTAGGGATATGAAAGCTGTAGAGGCATCATTTGCCTCCACGCAGGCGCACATGCACACGCCCACTCCTCACTTCTTCCTGCCATTTCTGAGCAGTGTTTTCTGCAGCCATGTCTCACCCTTTGTACTCCCTTTTCCTTTGCCTTCCCTTTCCCCTAGGCTTGATCTCCATTGGTGGATTTCCCCACCTTAGTTATCCTAGTCTTCCAAAGGCTGTCTTTGTCTCCTGTTCCCAGCCCCACTTCTCTGCCTCTCCTGCTCCCTCCAACCTCTTCTCACTGTGTCTGTCACCCCCAGTAGGCTGGGCCCTGACTCCATCTGTGGAATACTTACCCATCCTCCTTTGCCCTTGGTGGAGCTGATGGGGGGTCGGGGCCTGCTGCGCTAACAACCTTAGTTTGCTCTATAATTGCTTGAGGAATAGTAAGAGATCAGAGACCCAGCAGCGGCGGGAAGGGGGGCAGGAGTGCCCCCTCCCAGCTGTTAGAGGCCTCGCAAACATTCTGGTTCTTTTCTTCCACTATCTGAATGCCCAGGGTGGTGAAAAGAGGGGTGAAACATACCAGAAGGTGGAAAGAAAACTGAATACAAGGCTTTGAGGAGTTGGGATGAATCCAGGGTGGTACAGCATGGCACCAGGAAATTGGGGGGTCTTATGTTTCCCCTATGTATCTACCCCAGCATCCCTGTGGGAACATAGACATGGCAGACTAATGGGGAAACTAGCATTGCAGAAATCATCAGTCCAATAACCAGAGCATGAAAGCCTCCTCATAGCCAGGACGAGCTGTCTTTGAGCTTTCTTTGCTTCAGCTTCCTTCCCTTCCCCCTCAGAAGACCAAGGCTCACAGCTCCCAGGGCTGCTGTTTGATCGCTTGCTCTCTGATCTGAGTCTCCCACTGCTTCCTACAGGCCTTGAAGTCAAGGCCAAGGCTGCCTGAGGCCCAGGCCTAATAGCACTGGCTTTGTGGGCAAAACATCCACTGTTCTCCTCCCTTCTGTCTCCAGCTTAGCTCTTGCAAGTTAGGGCCTGGCCATCCATATTCCACTTCTTGCCCATCCACATTTATCTTTCGGCCTCTAGGCTATCCACGTTGACCCATACAGGTGTTTCTCCACCACCTTCACCAGCTCCAAGCCCACCGCTACTCTCGTCCTTCATTCTCTGCGCCTCGTCTTTGGCAATTTACCACTTTTACCACTCTGTTCAAGTGCTTTCTTCCATAACACGAATTTGTTGTTCCAGCTTGCCTCCTCACAGTCCACATGCCTTAGTATGACCTTACAGGCCTCCTTACCTATTATTTTGGCCTAGTTTCCCCTTTGACAAGGTCCTGTCTGGATTTCATACCTCTGGCTCTTCCCTCTCCTGCACTTGTCTCTTTTCAGATGTGCAGTTTAAGCTGCCTCTTCTATAATCTGATCATTGTGAGAGAAGGCTTCTCTTGGATCCCCACTCTTGGGATCCATTTCATGTAGGTAGACACATAAGTGTGTCTAGCATTGCTTGACTTTGTGGTGGATACATCTAGCAGTTGAACTTTGAAAATTAAAAAAAAAAGAGCCAGAAGTTGGGACTACCAGACACGAGAGATATCAGAAATAGTATCCTGCCGGGTGTGGTGGCTCATTCCTTTTATCCTAGCTACTCAGGAGCCTGAGATCTGAGGATCGAGGTTCAAAGCCAACCTGGGTACTAAAGTCCATGAGACTCTTATCTATAATTAACCATCAGAAAACCAGAAGTGGTGCGGTGGCTCAAGGGGTAGGGTGGTGGCCTTAAGCTGAAGCACTCAGGGACAATGAACAGGCCCAGTGTTCAAGATTCACAACTGACACACACAAAATAGTGTCCTGAGAAATGACCCAGAGATTTCCCTGGCCCTTGCCTTGATTCTGTCTTGGAACATATGGAAGTAAGAAGATCACAATCGCCTGTATTATTTATTGAGCCCCTAACCCCCCCAGGCATGGGCCACTGTACCCAGATCAAGGCACTTTCTTCATTCCTTCCTCCTCTCAATTCTTCTTCCTCTTCTTTCACTCCCACTTCTTCCTCCTACTCCTCCCTTCTTTTTGTGCCAGTACTTGTACTTGAACTCAGAACCTTTCACTCTTTTGCTTTGTGGGTCATGGGGCTTGACCTCTGGGCTTGGGCACTGTCCCTGAGCTCGTCAGTCCAAGGCTACCACCCTATGTCTGGGCCTGGGCATTGTCCCTGAGCTCTTCAACTCAATACTGCCTTCCTACCCCTGGAGCCTCAGTGCCACTTCCAGTGGGTAACTGAAGATAAGAGTCTCATAGACTTTAGTGCCTGGGCTGGCTTTGGACCAAGATCCTCAGATCTGAGCCTCCAGAATAGTTAGGATTACAGGCTTAAGTCACCATGCCCGGCTAGAACCTTGCACTCTTGAGTGGCTTTTTTTCTGCTCAAAGCTGGCTTTCTATCACTTGTGCCTCCATTTCTGGTTAATTGGAGATAAGAGTCATGGAATGCGGCTTAGTGGTACAGTGCTTGCCTGGCATGCATGAATCCCTGGGTTCAATTCTTCAGTACTACATAAACAAAAAAGCCTTTAAAAGCTCAGCTTGCTGAGCAGCTAGAATATAGGTCACTGGCACTCAGCTCAAGCTGCCAACTGTGATTCTAAGATCTCAGCCTCCTAAGGAACTAGGATTACAGGCGTGAGCCACACAATCTGGCTTTGTCACCACTTCTCTTTTTTTCTGTTTGTTATTAGGACTGAGATTTAGTGCCCTTGTTTGTCTTACTTATTGATGGTTGGCCATCAAGTACTTCAGCCACAGCTTCACTGTGGTATTGTACTGGAACTTGGAGGAACAAGCTAACTGATTTTCCTGCCTGGGTTGGCTTCAGATATCAGCCTACTGAGTATCTAGGATTACCAGCGTCTGGCTCCCACACAATTTTGAGGAGAAGCTTCCTTCCTCATTCTTCTTTCATTTCCTATCCACTAGCAAAACCCTAAATTAGTTGATACTGAAAACTGTAGCCATAAGACCATAAGAAAATTCTTATTTCACATGCTAGCAGACATCCATATTCCTCCTGCAGTGATCCATATACATGCAGACACACACACACACACACACAGACACAGACACACACAGACACATAGACACACAGACACCCATACAGCGTGTAGACCTCAGTTAATTTCCCCTGCAGACACTCTAACAAAATATACTCACTCATGAGTGCACTTTCCCTAGAAAAGACACACACATATGCTCATGCACACTCAGCCACATGAATTTTGGTGTGTGTGTGGCTTTCCCTGTACATGCAGATCCACATCCTCACACATGCCCCGGCACACCTGCTCATAGGCACATCAAGACACACATGGGAATGCATGCCCAGAGCAGCTGGTGGCATGCACAGGGGGGGTTGATTGGGGCAACAAGTTGGTGTTGGGGAGGCAGCTGGCAGGCAGAGACAGAATAAGAAGGGAATGGAAGGCAATTGGAAGCTAAGCCAAGGCTATCTCTTCCAGATTTCTCCTCTAAGGTAGGGGGTGGGGGTGGGGGTGGGAGGGAAAGGATGAGGAAGCCTCCCTTCCTGCGGCTGCGGGGAGGGGCTGTGGGCGGGGCTACAATCCTGGCTGGCCCAGATGTTAGTCACTAATGTCCATCGGTCCATTCTTTCTTGTCTCTTCCCCATACCTTCTCTTCCCAACTCCCTTCCCCTGGTGCCCCCTCCCATCACTGGCAGCTATACCTTAAGTGAACCATCAGCTCCCATCCTTCTGGCTGGAGCGTGAGCTGAGCACGGCTGGCTGTGCCGCGCCAAGCCGCCGGCGCTGCTGGGAAGATGGTCGCGGCGCTGCGGTACGTGTGGCCGCTGCTTCTCTGCAGCCCCTGCCTGCTCATCCAGATTCCCCACGAATGTGAGTAGTTGCAAGGAGCCGCAGCGCCTTCACTCGCTGCTCTTCTTGGTCTTCCTTTATTTTCGACCCCCACTCCGCCCCCCCGCACCCCAGTTCCTATTCTGGACTGTCAGCTCTTCTTTACTGAGCACCTAAGGGCATTGGGTCAAGGGAGAAAGCTCGGGGCATGTGAGCACCATGGACAAGGACCTGCGCGATTCCAGGACCATGGACAGCAGACTGCGCTGTCTGAGACCCTTAACCTATCCTTTCCCACCGACTCCAACTCCTGTGTTTCTGTCCCTCCTACACACACTCAGAAATATGGTGGCCAGGAGAATGGGGTAAGACTCAATTCTCAGCGACCCTGTTGAAAATCTCAATTCCATTACTACTTTAGGAAATCCCACACTGCCTCTTTCCCATTTGGGGCCCTTGAAAATACCAGGTCCTAACCTAACAGCCTCTGGATCTTTTATTTTCTATGTAATTATTTTGTGGAGATGTGGGGGGCAGTCACAGGTATAATCAGGATATATCTAATAAGGTGGTGACTAAAGAATCAGTATCTATATGTGCTTTAGGAGCTAGGCATATTACATATTTCTATGTGAGTTGGGTCTTGATAAGTGTGGGTATTTGTGACTATAATTTTGATTTTCTCTATAGGTAAGTCTGTGAATCATTGTAACAGTTACTTATTGATCAGGTCTGTAAAGCTCTGGCACTATTTGACTATAATATTTGATTGTTGAGAGCTGTGTGTACATGTCAATAAGAACATGTTTGTCTCTGGTGCTTTTTTTTTTTTTTACTGGGATTAGCTTTTCTCTTTAGTATGGTAAGAATTGCATATACACTGGCTTAACTGCCTGCTGTCCCTTCCAAAGGAGCATTTTCATGGGGCGCTGCTGGCTTACACCTGTAATCCTAGCAATTCAACAGGCTGCGATCTGAGGGTTGTGGTTCAAATCCATCTGAGGCAAGAGCACAAAAGCTCACACACACTGCCAAGGCCCTGAGTTCAAGCCCCATGACTGACAAAAAGTAAAAAAGAGTATGTGATAGATTATCATGTAAAAAGGATCTAAGTGCCTTCAGCTTAAAAGCTCTAATCCCTGCGTGCCTCACTTTGCCACCTTTTGCTCTGAGCCTGGACATGGAGATACCATCTAAAAAGTAGGAGTGGAGAAAACTAGGGATGGGACTGAAGCCAAGAGAAGTAGGCTTAGAAAGCAGCTGGCATCAGGGAGCAGCAAAAGTTTGGAGGAGATGATAGGCTGCTAGGATAGAGGTTGGGTTGCCCCCTTACTCACACAGCATATGGAGGTGTCCATATTCGCACCCATGCAAAATCCCACCACCACCACCATCGATCCACATGGACACAAGAATGTATTTGGATCACCAGATACACACAAAGGAATACTTTTCCATACTGACATAACGGTAAGTAGCCTACAACATTATACACTTCATGAAACCTGAGCATACACAGACAGATCTACAGGTGTATTTGGGCATGCCCCAAGTGAACAGATACACTACAGATACTGGAAAATCTATTGCAATATGCACATTTCTGGATATCCTTCCATGTGCTCAGACCCTCATATTTGTATATTTGTACCTGTGTATTGCTCCTCCAGTCCTTAGCCTCCTCTCCATTGCTTTTCAAGCATTGCCTTGTGGTATGAAATGCCAGGGTCTCATTTTGGCTATGAGCCCACTGTTCTAGTAAGAGGGTTGGCCCATCTTAATTGGGTGTGTCTGCATGTAATGAGGACAGGGAGATTTTTCTTAATGGCAAGGAGACAGAATTTTTCCAGAGACTGCAGCAGCTCCAGGCTTGGACGATTGAAATCTCCCCTCTACCTCTTCTTTTCCAGCCAGACCAGGCCCTTTTGTCTGTTTTCCTGTTTCCTCCACGGTAGATTTTCCCTATGCCATCATCCTTGTCACTGTCTTGCTTTCAGACTGACTGTGCTGGCCCTCTCCAGCTCAGAGCCCTCTAAGATGTCCCTAGGGAGCTCTTTTCTCTCTTCCTGGGCCCCTTACACGGAGGTCTTTTGCACAGACAAAGCTTTAGGAGCCAAACGCCCTACTCCTCTGCCTCCTCTCCCCTCTCTCAGTCCCCTCCCTACTTCTGCTTCCCGGAGTCCAAGGGGTTGGGGCAGTTGCTCTGACCTCTGCCCCAGGGCTCTTGGTGGCCACCCCGAGAGGAAGGAAGGAGACTGAAGGAGGGCTGGTGCCATTTCTGCCCTGCGGGCTGTGGAGGCTCAGATGCAGCTGGGCCTTTGGGAGGCTTTGGAGGGGGAGGGGCCACTAGGCTCTGAAGGCTGGGCTTGGATAATTGAAAACACTGAGCTGTGCTAATTGGATTAGGAGGGAAGTGGGCTGGAGCAGGGGAGGGTATGCTGGTTGTTGGCTGTCGGCGCCCAATCTTCCATAACATCCTGGGTGGGGCCGAAGCCAGTTCAGCACACAGCCATGCCAGGCGTTGTCTGGGGCTACACCTTCAGTCCTGGTTAAAGGCAAGATTCCCCCCTCCCACCACCCTCCTCCATGCCTCATCTCAGTTTAGTGAAGCCCTTTCCTTGGGCAGTGCCCCACTTAGGGAGGGATTATCTGGATTCTGTCCTGTCTCTTTGAGTTTAAACTGCCACTGCTGCCTCCTGGCATGTCCCATTGTTCCCTTTTCTGTCCCATCATCCCCGCGCTGCCAATCTCTGCCTCTCAACATTTCTCTCCCTTTTCTCCCTTGCTGTCTGGACTTCTCAGATGAAGGACACCACGGTAAGTGGGAGGTGGGATGGGAGTGTGGCCGGAAGGTCAAGCAGAGGGAAGGAGGCCACACACATGTCCCACATGTGCAGTTCCCCTCTCCTGGTGTGTGCTGTGCAGCTCTGGTGGAAGTCTTTCCTGGATCTTGTGTCCCTGTGCCTACTGTCTCAAGATAGAGGCTTCTGGCAGCCTCTCCTCACTCACCAGTCTGGGGCTTTGCTCTGTGCCCATGAGGAGATTGGCACTACTCATGGTGTCCATCCACTGCTGTCCTTTTTACCCTCTGCAAGTTTGGCTTTTGTTCTTGTCGTCTTATCTCTGTCCCTCTTCATTCATTTTTCTTTTTTTATTTGTATGTGGTACTGAGGAATGGAACCCTGGTCTTCATGCATGCTAGGCAAGCCCTCTACCACTAGGCCACACTCCCGGCCCCCAGGCAGACATAATTTTTACCACTAGTCTTCTCATCGTGTCCCCAGTGATGGAGCCACCTGTCATTACTGAACAGTCTTCACAGCGTGTGGTCGTCTTCCCCACCGATGACATCAGCCTCAAGTGTGAAGCCAGAGGCAAACCAGAAGTGCAGTGAGTGACCCCCATATCTGAGTCTGTGTTGTTCACTGCTGACTACAGCTTCTAGTTATCAGGCCTCCCTGAGCCACCTAAGTCCTGAGTCCAGAAGGTCCTGCATGGTCTTCAGTCCTTGTCCACCCCTGCTTCCACCCTTGGTGAGGGGGAGTTCACGAGCTGTGTGAACCCTCAACTCCATGTTGTTTCAGTCCTTGTTCTAGGTGGCAGGGTCTCCAGCCTCTGAGCTCTATTCTGCCCACAGGTTTCGCTGGACAAAGGATGGCATACACTTCAAACCCAAGGAAGAAGTGGGGGTGACCGTGCACGAATCACCCCACTCTGGCTCCTTCACCATCACAGGCAACAACAGCTTTGCCCAGAGGTTCCAGGGCATCTATCGCTGCTTTGCCAGCAATATGCTGGGCACTGCTATGTCTCATGAGATCCACCTCATGGCCGAGGGTGCGAGGCCTTGTGGGAACTGGGGAGGGAGGGAGGGAGGAACTGCAATATGTGAATGGCATCTTCAGACAGGTCTTGGAGGCTGGTGTGGGGTCTGGGCTGGCAGCTACTGTCCCGGAGCTGGCTGAAGCATTTGAGGGAGTGGCGTCCTGGCAGCACTCAGCCCTTCCCAGCGGTTCTCATCACCTCTTCCTCTTTTCCTCAGAAGTGTGCTCTGTCTCTGCCATATCACTTTCTGCACTCAACTGCATCCATCATTCCCTCTTCCGTCTCCCAGTCTGTCTCAGGTCCTGTCTAGTAGAGCTGCCAGTGGGCTGCAGGCTATGGATGGGCTGGATGGGTGATGGTTGACCTAGTGCCTGGTCTGTCCTTGCCTCTGGCTGGCCATGTTGTCCCTGTCTGAGTCACTGTCTGGCTTGAGCTTAGTGGCTTCTATTTCCGCCTTGTTTCCTTCTCCACCGTTTTCGGGTCATGTCCACCTCAGCTATTTATCTGGCACCATCTATTTTCCACTTTGAGCTCTGCTGCCATCCTCATATCTCTTGCTCTCTCTTGCTCCCACTCTTCCTTTCACTCCTGTCGGCTGTGGGGCTCCGTCTTTATCTGTGTTGCCCTTTCCCTGGGGCTTTCCCTCTGCATTCCATCCTCCCTGATCTTTTTCTTCTTTCCCCTCCTCACCCCTCCAGTTACCTTGGGAACCGTTGCCATGGTTTCCGTGTCAAGATGATGGAAGGGTCTGTGACTCCCTCATCCGTCCACAGCTCCCCTCCCCCACTACCGCACCTCAGCTCCCCCCACTCATCCTCGTCCTTTCCTCAGGGTGGACAGGAGAGCTAAGAAGTGTGGAAGGTTAACCCTTTATGTCCATCTAGTCCTGTTCCACCCTCTCATCCCTGTGACAGGGTTCACTGCGAGCCAAGAAACATGCAGTTTCTACCTTGCAGCCTGCCCCTCTCACACCCTTGTCCATCGGCAGGATAGCTTTCCCTCTTGTTGTTCCTGGCTTGGACTGCCTTGACAGGAAGAGAGCACCAGCCACTCTGTCCCTTCTAGGTGCCCCCAAGTGGCCAAAGGAGACAGTGAAACCTGTGGAGGTGGAAGAAGGGGAGTCAGTGGTTCTACCTTGCAACCCTCCACCCAGTGCAGACCCACTCCGGATCTACTGGATGAACAGCAGTGCGTGTGGGAGGAGCTGCCGCTGGGGGTGCAGTGTCACGGGGTGGATATTTCTAGAACAGGTCATGATGTTACCTCCTTGCCCCCTTTGCAGAGATTTTGCACATCAAGCAGGATGAACGGGTGACAATGGGCCAGAATGGCAACCTCTACTTTGCCAATGTACTCACCTCAGACAACCACTCCGACTACATCTGCAATGCCCACTTCCTTGGTACCCGGACCATCATTCAGAAGGAGCCCATTGACCTCCGGGTGAAGGCCAGTGAGTGCCAAGAGTTCTGCCAGTCCTCTGTTCCTCCATTGTTTCTCAAAGCCAGGCCCTAGCCATCCCAGCAGAGATCGATCACATATTCCCAAGCTTCCTCAGAGACAACTTGACTCCTGCTCCAGAGATCAGGCACACTGTGTGTGTGGGGGGGGTCCTGGGATTTGAACTCAGGGTCTGGGCACTGAACTTGAGCTTCTTTTGCTCATGTTTAGCACTCTACCACTTATACCACAACTCCACGTCTGGCCTTTTGGTAGTGTATTGGAAATTTCCTGCCCAGGCTGGCTTTGAACCTTGATCCTCAGATCTCAGCCTCCTGAGTAACTAAGATTACAGGTGTGAGCCACCATGCCCAGCCACAAACACTTGTTATTTTGAGACAGGGCGTTACTGTGTAACCCAGGTGGGCTTTGAACTTGTGATCCTCTTGCCTCGGTTTTCCAAATGACCGCTTAGCGTAGAGGAGTGCACTGCCACTGTTTTTACAGTGCTGGGGATGGAACCAAAGGCCTCATGCATTTTAGGCTAGACTTCTAGCTCTGAGTAGCGAGGATCATAGGTGAAAGCCAACTCTCCAGCCATTTTGTGAAACAGAGGAGCAAACAGACCAAGGGGCTCCCTAGGGTACCCAGCTTTGTGACTTGCCTCCCATTTTTCCTGGCAGCCAACAGCATGATTGACAGGAAGCCACGCCTACTCTTCCCCACCAACTCCAGCAGCAATCCAGTGGCCTTGCAGGGACAATCATTAGTTCTGGAGTGCATTGCCGAGGGCTTGTGAGTCTGAGTGTTTCGGGCAGGAGATGGCTAGGGCTGGGTGACCCTAGAAGGGACTTAGGCCTGTGGGCTGAATGGCCTTGTTCCTTCCCCCCTTTTCTCCTCCTTGAACCACGGTTTTGGGCAGCCCCACACCCACCATCAAGTGGTTCCGTCCCGGTGGCCCCATGCCAGCAGACCGTGTCATTTACCAGAACCACAATAAGACTCTGCAGTTGCTGAATGTGGGTGAGGAGGATGACAGCAGCGAGTACCAGTGCCTGGCTGAGAACTCACTGGGCACTGCCCAGCATGTCTACCACATCAACGTGGAGGGTATGCGCCTGCTCAGTTGTCACAGGATCCCCAGCTTGGTCTCTGAGAATGATGGCCTGCAATGCCCACAGTCACCGGGGAGGGCAGGGGCTGCACAAGGGGTGACTGCAGGCTGCGGGTGAAGGAGAGCTCCTTTCTTCTTCTCAGCCTCCCCATACTGGCTGCATAAACCCCAGAACCAGTTGTATGGGCCGGGAGAGACTGCCCGTTTGGACTGCCAGGTCCAGGGCAGGCCCCAGCCGGAGGTCACCTGGAGATTCAACGGCATCTCTGTGGATGGTGAGCAGGGTCTTGGGAGGGGCGGTGAGGATGGTGACCTCGAGAATGTGGAGGGGACTGAGGAGCTGTTGCCCACCCAGAGCTGGCCAAGGACCAGAAGTACCGGATCCATGAGGGCACTCTGATCATCAGCAACTTGCAGCCCAGTGACACAATGGTGACCCAGTGTGAGGCCCGGAACCAGCACGGGCTCCTGCTGGCCAACGCCTACATCTATGTTGTCCGTGAGTGCGAGCAAGCCGAGCCTACCCACCTGCCCTGCGTCCCTTCCTTGTTCACAGCCCCCTCCTGTCCCTGCCGCTCCCCCAGATGAGTCAGCTAGCAGCCGGTATGTCCTCGAGTGTCCCCTTCACCACAGTAGAGGGGGCAAATGGAGGAAGGGGAGGCTCTTGTCATTACGCTTGAGCAGAGGTGGACCCTGGGTAAGACGCAGCCCAAGCCAGCCTAATGGCTGTCTTGTGGAGTCTCAGGGAAGACGGGGCTGAGTCGGAAAGAGGCAGACTAGTGCCATTTGGATGACTAGAATATATCCACACCAGAGAGTACTGTGCATTTAAGAAGCCAGCCATGCAGGGTACTGTGCTGTGAGGATGTTGAGTGGATGTTGGCTTCACTTCTGCTTGTGGCCCCTCTTCCTGCCCCATCTTCTGAGATTGTTCTTCCCCCAGAGCTGCCAGCGACAATCCTCACAGGAGACAATCAGACCTACATGGCAGTTGAGGGCAGCACTGCTTACCTGCTGTGCAAGGCCTTTGGAGCCCCTGTGCCCAGCGTCCAGTGGTGAGTGCCTCATTGTGGTGGACGCCTGCATGCTGTCATCTGGTCCGGGGAGCCCAGGCCAGTTACCTGAGCCAAACGAACCTGCTCCCTCTAGGCTGGATGAGGGAGGGAGCACAGTACTTCAGGATGAACGCTTCTTCCCGTATGCCAATGGGACCCTGGGCATCCGAGACCTCCAGGCCAATGACACCGGACGCTATTTCTGCCAGGCTGCCAATGACCAGAACAACATGTCTATTGTGGCTAACCTGCAGGTTAAAGGTCAGTTGATTGCCGCCTCCCCCACCCCAACCCCGTCACTAGCAGTGTCCCCAAGAGGGAGGGAGAGCATCTCGAGTTCATCACACTGACTGGCCCTCCTCTTCATTACCCTCCAGAAGCAACCCAGATCACACAGGGGCCTCGCAACGCAACGGAGAAGAAAGGCTCAAGGGTGACATTTACGTGTCAGGCTTCCTTTGATCCCTCCTTGCAGCCCCGCATCACCTGGCGTAGGGACAGGCGAGACCTCCAGGAACTTGGGGACAGTGACAAGTGAGGGCTCTGTGCCAAACTTGGGTGGGGGTAGCTGGAGAAGAGCTGGAGACACAGGCACACCTTGTCCATGCAGGAAGCTCCATTGCTTCACAGGGCTATGTCCTTGACTGAACGGGGCATGGGCTGTGGGGAAGGCGGGGTGGGGGAGGACAGGAGTCCAGATGGCAGGGAAGGGGTGTGGCTCCTGGGAGGTAAAGGATGAACACAGCCCCTTCCCCAGGTACTTCATAGATGATGGGCGTCTAGTCATCCACAGCCTGGACTACAGAGACCAGGGCAACTACAGCTGTGTTGCTGGCACAGAGCTGGATGAGGTGGAGAGCAGGGCTCAGCTCTTGGTGGTGGGTAAGTGCTGAGAATGGGGCCCCAGGAGGCTCAGGCTCATATTTCCAATCCCTTTTAAGCGGGGAGGGGGGCTCTTGAAGTGCGGGGCCAAAGAATCCACCCTTCATGGCCCTCAGGGAGTCCCGGGCCCGTGCCTCGGCTGGAGCTATCCGATCACCTGCTGCTAAAACAGAGCCAGGTGGACCTGTCATGGAGCCCCGCTGAAGACCACAATGCCCCCATCGAGAGTAAGAGCTTTGTCTGCACTATCCCCTGACTGCCATTATCCCTGCCAGCCCTAACTCTTTCTAGGCTCCTTCTTCCTTCCTCCTAGAGCTGTGGGGGCACAAATGTCCACCTTGTTGGGGCATATACTTGTGTTCTGGGGGCTCATGGCTTCTTAAGGGGGTCCCAAGTGGCTTGGGACTCAGGGAGCTCCAGACTTGTGCCCATCCCCCACGCCCCTGCCTGCTAAGCCACAGACCAGTGACTCCATGACTCGTTCACTTCTTGGCAGAGTATGACATTGAATTTGAGGACAAGGAAAGGGCGCC
Source organism: Megascapheus bottae (assembly GCF_031878675.1). Classification (NCBI taxonomy): domain Eukaryota; kingdom Metazoa; phylum Chordata; class Mammalia; order Rodentia; family Geomyidae; genus Megascapheus; species Megascapheus bottae. Next base: position 104,831,558 of record NC_143547.1, on the reverse strand, counting down.
TGACAAGTGGTACAGTCTGGGCAAGGTGCCAGGGAACCAGACCTCTACCACCCTCAAGCTGTCGCCATATGTCCACTATACCTTTAGAGTCACTGCCATCAACAAATACGGCCCTGGAGAGCCTAGCCCAGCCTCTGACCCTGTGGTCACACCTGAGGCAGGTGAGTGAAGGAAGCCCCCTCTCCCAGGCCACCGGCTTCTTGGGGCTCACAGGGAGAGCCTGGAGACGTGCTGCTTCTAGGCTTTCAGTGTTCTAGGGCTGCTGGGATTGCTGGGCTGCTCCCTTGGGGCTTCTTAGCTTATTGCCTCAGGGGTCAGAGGGCGTGCCCTTCCATTGTTTTGTCTCTGTGTGCACACACATGCGCACCAGTCTTTGGGCTGCAAATTAGGCTTTGTGATCAAGTTATTGTTGTAGCACTGGAGCCACAGCTTCATCTCTGGGTTCTTTATGGTTAATGGGAGATAAGAGTCTCATGGACTTTCTTGCCGGGTCTGGCTTTGAACTGAGATCCTCAAATCTCAGTCTGCTGAGTAGCTTCAAATATAAGCCGGAGCCACTGACCACCAGCCCTGTTGTTCTCATAACATGTTCATTTCTAGCCCCAGAGAAGAACCCAGTGGATGTGAAAGGAGAAGGGAATGAGACGGACAATATGGTCATCACTTGGAAGGTACGGGTCCCTGGGCTAGGGAGGAGGGAATGACTGGGCATAGCTGTATAGGGGGCAGTAACATTTAGCCAACCTTTCCTTTTCTGCTGCTCCTCTCCAGCCCCTCCGGTGGATGGATTGGAATGCTCCCCACGTTCAGTATCGTGTGCAATGGCGCCAACAGGGCACTCATGGGAACTGGCAGGAGCAGACTGTGAGCGACCCTCTTCTGGTGGTTTCGAACACACCCACCTTTGTGCCTTATGAGATCAAAGTGCAGGCGGTCAATAGTCAGGGCAAAGGCCCTGAGCCCCAGGTCATCATTGGCTACTCGGGAGAGGACTGTAAGTATCATATGGCACCCACATCCGGAGTGGGTTGGGTCAGTGGGTACAGGTGCACAGCAGTTTCCCATCTGCCATTGACAGTCTCAGAGTACAATTCTTACACATAAGACCAATATTCCACGCACCAGAGTGACATTATGAAATTCGGCACCTGGATACAATATATTTCTGTAACTGACAGCCAGAATTGCTATTGTATCAAGCCGCGCTATGTCCCTCCTCCCATGCAGGGATCTAGTGCAGGTTCATCATCTCACATGTGCAACTCTGACTCAGAAATGCTCCAAAGTCTTTGTGTCAGTGTGACTTCGTAAGTGGAAAATTCCACACCTGACCGCATGTAATAGATAGTCAGAGCAAGGCTCCCGAAAAATATTGTAGCAAAAAATTCTTTCCAAGCTCTGCCTGGAGGCTTATATGAAATACAAAGAGGCTCACTCATTAATTGCTTGCTTAGCAAGCATAAGACCCTGGATGCCAGGGCCTTATGTTTTATTTATTCATTTGTTATTATTTTTTGTCTGTGCTGGAACTTGAACTCTGGGCCTGGGCGCTGTCCCTGAGCTCTTTAGCTCAAGGCTACCACCCGACCACTTGAGCCACAGCACCAATTCTGGTTTTCTGGTGGTTAATTAGAGATGAGAGTCTCATGGACTTTAGTGTCCAGGCTTCGCTTTGAACCCTGAGCCTCAGTTTTCAGCCTCCTGAGTACCTACAATTACAGGCATGAGCCACTTCTTCTTCTTCTTCTTCTTCTTCTTCTTCTTCTTCTTCTTCTTCTTCTTATTATTATTATTATTATTATTATTATTATTATTATTGTTATTATTATTATTATTATCTGTGTGTATGCATGTGTGTGTGTGTGTGTGTGTGTGTGTGTGTGTGTCTGTGTGTGTGTGTGTGTGTGTGTCTGTGTGTGTGTTTTGCCAGTCCTGGGGTTTGAACTCTGTGTTCATGGCTAGCACTGTACCACTCAAGCCATAGCACTACTTCTAGTCTTTTCTGAGTACTCTATTGGAAATAAGAATCTCATGGACTTTCCTGCCTGGGTTGACTTTGAACTGTGGTCCACAGATTTCAGCCTTTTGAATAGCTAGGATTATAGGTGTGATCCACCAGCACCTAGGTTTTTTTTTTGTTTGCTTATTTAGATTTGAAGCTTATCCCAGGGTATCTGTTTATATACAAATATTCCAAGATCTAAAAGAATACAAAATAAGCCCCAACCAATTCTGGTCCCGGTATCTCAGGTAAGGGATATTTAACCTGTACAAGTTACCCTTCTTGTTCAGTTCCTTCAATCTGGAACAGTACCAGAAGTTAACTTTGACTACCTGGCCAATGTTTTGGGTTTTTTTTTCTGTTTTCTGGTTTCTCTCTTATTTTCTTCCTGGGGAAAGCATGATACCATGCACCCCTCCTATTATCCAGGCCCCTCTGCCCCGGGGGGAGGGGCTCTGGGGCTGACCTCAGGGCCCTCTGCCAATCTCTGGCTATTTCTAGACCCCCAGGTGAGCCCGGAAATAGAAGTCATCGAGGCTCTCAACTCAAGTACTGTGCTGGTCAAGTGGTCACCTGTGGACTTGGCACAGGTCAAGGGCCACCTCCGAGGATACAATGTAAGAATTCACATGGTGGGAGCAGGGAAGTCCCCAGGGAAAGGATCAGGATTGAGGGTGGGGACTTCCATGTGCCAGCAGCTTTCCTGGGAGCCCCGGGGTTGGTAGGAAAGGGTCCCAGATAAATGAATGTGGTAGGGAGCACACCCTAGGGTCTCCTTTTCACACCTTCCACTCTGTTGAAGTGCTTTGTCCACCTGTCTAGGTGACATACTGGTGGACAGGCAGTCAGAGGAAGCACAGCAAGCGACATGTCCACAAAGGCCATGTGGTGGTACCTGCCAACACCACTAGAGCCATCCTCAGTGGCCTGAGGCCCTACAGCTCCTACCACCTGGAGGTGCAAGCCTTTAATGGGCGGGGGTTGGGACCTGCCAAGACATTGTCCTTCATCACCCCAGAGGGAGGTGAGTGTGACATCCATACTGCCACACCCCTGTTCCTCCCATCCTGTCCCACCCTTCCAGTGTGAGTGATGACATGTGGCTCTTCTCTTCTCTGCAGTGCCTGGCCACCCCGAGTCACTGCACCTGGAGTGTCAGTCAGATACCAGCCTGCTGTTGCATTGGCAGCCCCCACTCAGCCACAATGGTGTCCTCACAGGCTACGTGCTGTCCTACCACCCCTGTGCGTGGACCACGCCTGGTGTGGGGAGGGGGGAGGGAGGTGGGCGTGCATCACTAGGGAGGATCAGAGCTGGTATCCAAAGCCACTGCTCACTTGTATCCACAGTGGATGTGGGAGGCAAAGAGCAACTGTCCTTTGACCTTCCGGACCCAGAGCTTCGGACCCATAACCTGACCAACCTCAGTCCCTATCTGCGGTACCGATTCCAGCTTCAGGCCACCACGAGCCAAGGTCCTGGCGAGGCCATTGTTCGAGAAGGAGGCACGATGGCTTTGTCTGGTGAGCTGGTGGCTACCCATGGTTGTGGGGGCTCTAGGGCCTGGTCTGGCAGCTGAGCTCAGAATGGCAAGCCTTTTTGACTGGCCAGTGGGTCCCACGAGCCCCCACTCCACTTCTGCATCCCCCAGGGAAGCCAGATTTTGGCAACATCTCCGCGATGGCAGGTGAGAACTACAGCGTCATCTCGTGGGTTCCTAGGGAGGGCCAGTGCAACTTCCAGTTCCACATCTTATTCAAGCCTCCAGCACGTGAGTACACATTGGTTCTGGGGCAGAGATGTCGGGCTCTGGGTCCAGAGAGGCCATCTGACACTCCTGTTCACCCCTGCCTGCCACCCTCTCTCCTTGGTGTAGAAGGAAAGGGGAGTAATTTCCTTCAGTCACAGTCCATCAGCTACAATCAGAGCTCCTACACACAGAAGGACCTGCAGCCTGACACCGAGTATGAGATCCATCTGATTAAGGAGAGCATGATCCTACACCAGATGGCTGTGAAGACCAATGGCACTGGTAAGGCTTAGGAGCCACTCTTGCCTGCCACTGCCACGGGCTTTTGCTGGCTATGATTCACTTTGATCCAGAAGACCCCACCCCTTCCTTCTCTCTCCGCCTAGATTCTGGTTGCTCTTGGAACCCTGCACCTTTTCATACTTTTTCTTCTGTCCCAGAAGCCTTTGTGGCTGCAAGCGAGGTTCACCACAGGGCTGGGTTCTCTCTTCTTCCCGCTCTCCCTCCGTAGGCCGAGTGAGAATCACTCATCCCGATGGCTTCGGCTTCACCTCTGAGGGCTGGTTCATTGGCTTTGTCAGTGCCATCATTCTCTTGCTCCTCATTTTGCTCATCCTCTGCTTTATCAAGCGCAGCAAGGGTGGCAAATATTCAGGTAAGCCCTCCAGACACACACGGACTGCCCCACCCAGCTCAGCATGTGTGAATGGTACAGATGAGGGGACAGAGGAGCCACAGACCACGTTGCCACATCCCTCCCACAAGTCCTTCCCAGGTCCCCAAGTTCTGGCAGGGAAACATGGGTTTGGTAAGGCAGGCCCCATGCCTGGACTGTTTTTCTTCTGGACTAAGTTTGAGAAGATGGCAGCTGGGCCTAGATGGGGTGAGTGGATCATCACCCCAAGACGCTCCTTGCCTTTTCTTTCTATGTGTGGCAGTACTGGGGCTTGAAGTCAGGGTCTAAGCCATCGTCCCTTTACTTTTTCACTCAAGACTGGCACTCTACCATTTGACCCACAGTGCCACATCCAGCTTTTGGCTAGTTATTTGGAAATAAGAGTCTTGGGGATTCTTTTCCTCCTAGGCTGTCTTTGAACTGTGATAGTCAGGTCTCTGCCTTGTGACTATGTAGAATCACGGGTGTAAGCCACTGGGTGCTTCTTAACTAAGTGCTGCTGAGACTATGTATTGGGGGGGCATTCAGGACATAGAGAGATTCACAGGGTCTAGGGTTAGCCGAGGGGCAGGATTGAAAGTTGACGTCCTGTGTGCATCTCCAGTGAAGGACAAGGAAGATACCCAGGTGGACTCTGAAGCGCGGCCAATGAAAGATGAAACCTTTGGTGAATACAGGTGAGCCTGAGCAGGAAGGAGTGTGTGCTGGCACCAGTTTCACCTCATGTTCACAGCTGACCTTTCCTTTCTTTCTTCTCTGTGCTGCTGGGTGGCACCAGGTCCCTGGAGAGGTAAGGCGGGAGCAATAGCAGTGGACTGTCAGAACCCAGTGACAGGGAGTTCCCTTTGGACAGTGCATGCCTGGGAATGCCAGGGCCCCCCTGGCAGCTTTTCCTGGCTCTGCCCCCCCGGGCAACAGCTCCCCTTGCAGAGAAAACCCAACATGCTCTGCTGTTCCTTCCCCTGCTCATGGCCCAGCTAGGTGCTCGGCCTGCCCGTTGTCTTCCTGGTTGCCCCTCTCCCACAGGAGACCCCAAGAGTGGGCATATGCACCAAAGTAGGAGATCTGATGAGGCCCTAAGGCAAGGATGAGCCATTAAGAGTTGTTTGGTAGCTCAGGGCAAGCTTACAGGAAGCCACTATGTGCCTAGTTGGGCCCCCACTGGCAGCTTGACGTTCACCTTCCCCTCTCACCCTTACAGTGACAATGAGGAAAAGGCCTTTGGCAGCAGTCAACCATCTCTCAATGGAGACATCAAGCCCCTGGGCAGCGATGACAGCCTGGCCGATTATGGGGGCAGTGTGGATGTGCAGTTCAACGAGGATGGCTCCTTCATTGGCCAGTACAGTGGCAAGAAAGAGAAGGAGGCAGCGGGAGGCAATGACAGCTCAGGGGCCACCTCCCCCATCAACCCTGCTGTGGCCCTAGAATAAGAAGCTCCATCCAGCTGAGGCAGGATGTGCTTGGCCAACTGCCAGAGGTGCAGGAGAGCCCAACGCCTGCGCTGAGCTGCTCCCTGTCCTCATGGGGCCACAGGAGGCTGAGGTAGGGCCGGGGACAGGAACTTGCAGCCTCACATCCCCTTCCTACCACCCACTCCCCACTTTATTGCCAAAACCCAGCTGTACCTCTTCTGGGCACAAGCTGCTTTGCCTCGGCCTATGGCGGCACATCACCCTCACGTCAGAGACCTTTAGGTTCTGCTTTGCCAACCTGTTTGGACAGAAAGGCCATGGTTTAGGGTGACAGACAAAGGGGTGGCTTGGGAAGTGTGTTTGAGATACCATCCTTCTTGCTCCCCAATTGGGGGCAGACACCGTGGGGTCTCCTCACTACCAGGGTTGGTACCTCACCCTTGCCCAACTACTTCCTTGGCCTAGCCTGACTGAGGAAAGAACTCAGCGTATCTGCAATCTGTTCTCTTTTTCCTTGCTACTTCTGTTGCAGAAATGGGAGCTAGGCAGGCTGGGCACAGTTATTGAGGGATGGGGGAGGGGACATCTGGAGGGTTTGGAGCCACTGCTCCCCAACAGCACACTGGGCCCACATGCTCTCCTGCCCCCCAGTCCACCTTTCAGGAGCTCCATACACACGCTGCCTTTGGTACCCACCACACAACATCCAAGAGGCCTCTGTCACTGCTGGGGGTGGGCACATCACCTCCTCCCAGCCCTCACTACAACCCCAGCCCCCTTAGCAGCCCCCTTTCCCAGCTTCCTTCCTCAGCCTCCTGTTCCCCACCTTGCTGATGTAAATACACCGTGACTTTGAAAGTTTGTATCCTTGCCTTTCCCCATATGCCACTAGTGTGTAGGCCGGTGTCTGAGACTCTAGGTGCTTTCTAGGTTTTATAGCAATTAGCTTTGATGATCCCATCCCAGGAAAAAGAAAAACAAGACAAAAAAAAAGAAAAGAAAAAGAAAGGAAGAGATTGGTTCTCCCAGCTCTGCTGTGTGCCCTGCCAGCAGCCACGGCCTCCCTGTATGCCTTTGCTTGGTCTGTTGATGAGCCCTTTACAAAAAACAAAAGTATATATATATATATGTACATAAATATCAGAATTATAACAGGCAAATAAAAACCTGGAAACAAAAAAGGCCTTTCCTTGTTTTCCCAAGCATGCACGTCGCTGTCCTGGTTCCCCACTTAGGAATTGTCTGGGAACCAGCCTCAGGGTTACATGTGACAACACCACAGCCCTGAACTTTATCTGACACCACGTGGCCCACCCCACTATGCTCTCTGGTCTCAGTGTCCCCTCTCCCAACTACCCTCTTAAGATCAAGATTTGGCTGGGTGTGGTAACTCACGCCTGTAATCCCAGCTACTCAGGAGGCTGACATCTGGGGATTGTGGTTCAAAGCCAGCCCGGGCACTAAAGAACATGAGACTCTTCAATTAACCACCAGAAAATGGGAAGTGGTGCTGTGGCTCAAGGGGTAAGGTGTAGTCTTGAGCTGAAGAGCTCAGGGACAGTGCCCAGGCCCAGAGTTCAAGAACCACGACCAACAAAAAACAAAAAACAAGATTTGGCTTTCATCATGGCTGGCCTGATGTATCCAAGACTCTAGAAATCATGGCGCCCTCAGCCCACAGCCAGTTAGCCAGCACCTGCAGCTTTTCCTTATCCACTAGGACACAGCCACCAAAGCTACAGTCAAGCATCTGCCTGGCTCCCTGGTTCAGGGAATCAGGACATAACCTGGTCTTTGGGGGTGCCGAGGTCCCTAAACCATACAAAGCATAAGACTTTCTGGGAAGTCTCAGAGTGTTTCCTTCCTTCCTTCCTTCCTTCCTTCCTTCCTTCCTTCCTTCCTTCCTTCCTTCCTTCCTTCCTTCCCTCTTTCCTTCCCTCTTTCCTTCCTCTCTCTCTCTCTCTCTCTCTCTCTCTCTCTCTCTCTCTCTCTCTCTCTTTCTTTCTCTCTCCCTTTCTTTCTTTCTTTCTTTCTTTCTTTCTTTCTTTCTTTCTTTCTTTCTTTCTTTCTTTCTTTCTTTCTTTCATTAAATGGTCTCTGAGCTCTTATGCTCAAGGCTACTACCCTACCACTTGAGCCACAGCGCCACATCCAGCCTTTTGGTGGTTAATTGAAGATAAGAGTCTCATGAACTTCCATGACAGGCTGACTTCAGACTGCAACCCTCAGATCTCAGTTTCCTGAGTAGCTAGGTTTACAGGCATGAGCCACTGGTGCCAGGCTCTCCGCTCCAGCTCTTTAAGTTCCATGCCATTCTCCCAACCTTTAGCCCCTGCTGTCTCAGCTGAGGACTTCATCACATCTTTAACTGAGCAGGCAGAAATCATCAGAAAAAAATCTCTCGTATTTATTCCAGTACTGAGAACTGAACTTATGGCCCCGTGCTCTGACTTGGCTTTTGTTTGTTTGCCAGTTATGGGGCTTGAACTCAGGTCCTGGGCATTGTCCCTGAGCTCTTTTACTCAAGGCTAGCACTCTACCACTTTATCACAGCTCTACTTCTGGTTTTCTGGTGCTTAATTGGAGTTAAGAGTTGCAAGGGGAGGGGCTGGGAATGTGACCTGGTGGTAGAGTGCTTGCCTAGCATGCACAAAGACCCTGGGTTCGATTCCTTGGTACCACATACACAGAAAAAGCTGGAAGTGGTGCTGTGGCTCAAGTGGTAGAGTACTAGTCTTGAGAAAGCTTTAGGCCCTGACTTCAAGCCCCAGGACTGGCAAAATGTCTCATGAGGACTTTTCTGCCCAGGCTGGCTTTGAACCATGATCCTCAGTTCTCATCCTCCTGAGTAGCTAGGCATACAGCTGTGAGTCACCAGTGCTTGTCTAAATAAGTAACTTAAACCATAACTTCCACTGAGAGCAACTAGATAAGCTCAATAAAAGAGGAAATATGTTTGCTTGAAAATAAATGATGCTAAGCAGGAAAAGCATTATGGGACCAAGATGTGGGAAAAAGGAAATACTCTGACAAGCTCAGCATTTATAGCTGTTTATGCCTGAAGGTCATCTGCTGAGTGCAGAAGAGGAAGCTGAGTGCTGAAAAGCCAACCAGCTATGGACAGACAACCTAGGAGGCAAAGGGTTCAAAGTGAGTTCTGGACCCACCAAGAAGAAGAAAGAGCCTTTTAGAAATCCCTGCATGTTTTGAATTGGAAACACAAAAGCCCAGAAATAGCTAGTTTGGGAAGAACTCTAGCCCTGCACCAGAAGAGATGCTAATAAAGATTTGAACGTGATGCAATAAAGATTTGACCGATTTCAATCCCTGTAAATTGGATTAAGGCTACCCAGCATTTGTTGTGTCCCAGCTGTCTTCCAGAAACAACCTATTCCTGGCCTCTAATCATTCGTAGTTGTCCACATGCAACGTCTAGCACTTGAAAAACAAAGCCTTACAGAGAGGGAAGTAAAGGTAATAAAAAAAATCTAGATATGATAATATATTGTATATACATTAATTTGTTTATTTGTAATAGAGAAGGGAAGGGGAAAAACAAGATGATTGGGAGGGGGCGGGGGGAAGGAAATGGGGACCAAAACATGAGAAGGGGTATCAATGTGTGAGAAGTAATATGCCCACTAACTGATGTATATAACTGTAACCCCTCTATACGTTACCCCATCCATAAAATACAATTTAAACAAAAAAAAGGAAAAAAAATCTAGGAATGAGCAGGGCACTGGTGGCTTATACCTGTAATTCTAGCTACTCAGAAGGCTAAGATCTGAGGATTCCGGTTCTGAGCCAGCCAAGGCAGAGTCTGTGAGACTCTTCAATAAACTACTCAGAACAAACCAAGTAAGGCTATGGCTAGCTTTGAGCCAAAGAAACTCAAGGACAGTGCCCAGGCCCAGAGTTGAAGACCTACGACTGGCAAAAATAAATAAAAATCTAAATTCCTGCTTTGGCCTGTTGGCTTGGCTTTTGTTAAGGAAAAGAAGAACAGCTTTGGGATAAGGAAGGGTTTTTGAAATGTAAGTTTCGTCTTACACTGGTAAAATGGAATTAAGACACACTTCAGATTATTCAAGAAATGGCAGAAGGTGCTGGTATATACTGAGATTACTGTGTACTGTAGTCTTATTTCAAAGTCATTTTATGTAATACATTTTACCCTATTGAAACTAGTCAATCAGGAGCAGATGGTGAACATGAGCAGAGGGGCAGAGCCTGTTGTGTTAGGGCCAAATTGGGGGAGGGGGAGTCAGCCTGCCTATTCTCTGCTTGCTTGTCAGATTTTTGGCTGATAGCACAATACATCCTTCTACTCCCAGTCCCAGGGTTTGAACTCAGGGCCTGGGCACTGTCCTTGGCTTTCTCAAGGCTAGAGCTTGGGTTAGGAGTGTGGTCTAGTCGTAGAGTTCTTGTCTAGCATGCATGAGCCCTTGGTTCAATTCCTCAGTACCACAAACACAGAAGAAGCTAGAAGGGGTGCTGTGGTTCAAGTGGTAGAGTGCTAGCCTTGAGTAAAAGCAGCTCAGGTACAGCACCCAGGCCCTGAGTTCAAGCACCAGGACCAGCAAAAAAGAAAAAAAATCAAGGTTAGAGTTCCACCACTTGAGCCTCAGCACCACTTCTGGCTTTTTCTATGTATGTGGTACTGAGGAATCGAACCCAGGCCTTTGTGTATGCCAGGTAAGCACTCTACCACTAGGCCAAACTCACTCCCATCCTCTACAGAAGTAGATTTTGCCTTTCTGAGACCTTGTTTTCAACAGATCAGAACAACTCTAATGAAAGTTGAGGGATACCGGGTGGCCTGAGAATAAGGATTCTAGGCATCTGAGACAATTCTTTATTTTCGTGTCTATGATTTGACTCCAGTGGCTCTAGGAGAGCATAAACAATATAGCTTTATCAAATAGCGATTTTAAAATAATTTCATTTAAGCTGGGTGCCTGAGGCTTACTCTTATAATTCTAGCTACTCAGGAAGCTGAGATCTGAGATTCAAGGTTTGAACCCAGCCTGTACAGGAAACGCTGTAAGACCCTTATCTCCAAATAACCAGCACAAAACCAGAAGTAGAGCTGTGGCTCATGTTGTAGGGAGGGGGGAGGAAGAGAGGGGGAGTGTGAGAGAGAGAGAGATGGAGAGGGAGAAAGAGAGGGAAGGAGGCAGGGAGGGGGGAGAGAGAGAGGGAGAGGGAGAGAGGGAGGGGAGAGAGAGGTAGAGAGGGAGAGAGAGAGAGGGAGGGGAGGGATGGGAGGCAGGGAGGGAGGGAAGGAGGGGAGAGGGAGAGAGGGAGAGAGCCAAGGAGAGAAAGATTGGCCATAGATGTTTGAAGAGTTAATGAATAGAAATTTTCTTGCTTTTTTTTGCCAGTCCTGAGGCTTGAACTCAGGGCCTGAGTACTGTCCACTATCCTTGGACTTTCTCAAGGCTAGAGCTCTAACCCTTGAGCCACAGCACCACTTCTAGCTTTGCTATGTATGGTACTGAGGAATCTAACCTGGGTCTTCATGCATGCTAGCCAAGCACTCTACCACTAGACCAAACTCCAGGCCCATGAATAGAAATTTTCTATAATTGATGAAAAGTATTGTCACCATTTTCAGAAGTCATATGAACACAAAGGAGGAGAAAAAAAAAAGGAAAACGCACCTGCACTTACCATCGTAAATTGGAAGAAAAGCAAAAACAGGAAAAATTACTGAATGAGATGGGGTGGGAACAAAGAAGAGACTGATTACCTTTATAGTTACACTGCTATAGTCAACTTCTGTACACAAACTACAGAAACCAGAAAACAAGGCAATTATATATTTGATATGCTAACAAAAAATACTGTTTGCTTGAACGTTATGTTCAATGGAAAGCTGAGTTCTGGCAGCTCATACTTACAATCCTAGCTATTCAACAAACTGTGATCTGAGTATCATAGTTCAAACCCAGCCCAGGCAGAAAAAAACAATCCCTGAGATCCTTTTCTCCAATTAACCACCAAAAAGCTAGCACTGGAGTCATTACTCAATTGGCAGAATGCCAACTGTGAGTGAAAGAGATGAGAACTGGCATGCACACACACACACACACACACACACACACACACACACACACACACACACACACACGCTGTTACAAGGGACTTTTCCCCTGCTTTTTGGAATAGTCTGACCTGTCTGTGAAGCACTTGGGCTTATCTGCTAGGAATATATTCCCCTATCACCCCTCTCTCTTTAGCTAGCCTGTCAGCTGACTGCAGCCATGTGACATAATCCAGGCTAAACCAAAAGACAAGGTCAGCTGCTGACTTCTTAATTATGAACCACTAAGCAGCCCCACGGCCCTACCGTGTTATTTGTTAAAATGTAAAGTTAGTCTACTTGAAATAGTTTTAATGCTGGCAAAAAAAAAGATCCTCCATCACTCCTCAGAGGATGTCCCTTGCATAGACCTTCAGCAATTAGAAGAGAGCTCAACAATTTTATCACTATGTCACAGGCTCAGGATTGTTGATGGCTAAGGCAACAATGGAAAGAATGGTATAGAAAAGCAAATCAAGGGGTCGGGAGTTTGGCCTAGTGGTAGAGTGCTTGCCTAGCATGCACGAAGACCTGGGTTCAATTCCTTGGTACCACATACATAGAAAAAAGCCAGAAGTGGTGTTGAGGTTCAAGCGGTAGAGCTCTAGCCTTGAGAAAATGCAAGGACAGGGTTCATGCCCTGAGCTCAAGCCCAGAACTGGCAAAAAAAGAAAAGAAAAGAAAAGCTAGCTGTGGTGCTACATAGACCCCAAACACCACTTCCTCGCCCCCCAAATACATCCAACTAGTAGATAAATAACTCAGGTGGCTGAAATATGAGGATTGTAGTTTGAAGCCAGACCAGGTAGGAAAGCTTTTTATCTTCAATTAACCACCAAAAAGTTAGAAGTGTAGCTGTGGCATAAATGGTAAAGTGCTAGCCTTGAGCAAAATAGCTCAGGGATAGAGTCAAGGCCCTGAGTTCAAGCCCCAGGACTGACGAACTGCACCCCTCCCCATCCCCACATACACAAACACACATAAAGAATCACAGAGTAGGAAGATAAAGCAAAGTATATCTTGAGGGGTACGTGGTTGGGCGGTTCCTGCAAGGTTTGGCTGGAAGCTACAGGACTCAGGGAAGAGTTACTGGGTCATGAAACTGAGGGCCCGCCCCTAATATTTTGCCCACTTCCCAGGTGTGGGAAGGCACCTAGCTGCTCACTCAATTTGCCTTCATTTTGTTTACCCTTCCCGTGGTATCTTCATTGCCATTCCTGGTTTAAACTTTATAATAGGATTTGGATCCATAATAATATTGGCACATTATTATTATTTTTGTCGGGGGGAGGTCAGTTCTGGGCTTGAGCTCAGGGCCTGGGCACTGTTGTTGGACTTTCTCAAGGCTAGAGCTCTACCACTTGAGCCTCAGCACCACTTCCGGCTTTTTCTATCTGTGTGGTACCAAGGAATTGAACCTGGGTCTTTGTGCATGCTAGGCATGTACCACTAGGCCATGCTCCCGGATTCGTTATTTTCAAATACGGATATTGGGTATAACTGGTACCATCTTAGCATCTTGCTGGATGATGGGGACTTTCCAAAAACTCATAGAGGTGAAGTCCTACCCTACCCCCAGGTGATAGGCTCACCTGAATTCCCAGAAGCACGAGTGTGGGCTGGGATAATAGGTTACTAGACCTGCCAGACCTGTATTATGATCTCGAGAGATTCTTTGAACTCTGGAGCTCCCTGTGACCCTGCCCCTTGACCATGACCCTATTTAAGCCTGTCCACCCCTGCCACTGTTGCACCATGCCTATCTCTGCTGAGCCTCTTCAGGTCTCCACTAGAGTGTATCTGGTCCATTGAAATTGTTTTCTACTTTTTCTTTACTATCCTTGAGGCTCAGTTTCCTAACAATGTTAACTACACTCGAGGCAGCAAAGTTTTGTGGGGACTTGTGTCTGCTTACAGTCACTGGCTTTCTAATAGACTTCATATTCAACCTCTCAGAACGTGGCTTCTGCCAGGCATGGGGGCTCACGCCTGTAATCCTAGCTACTCAGGTGGCTGAAATCTGAGTATCGAGGTTCAAAGCCAGCCCAGGCACTAAGACCATCAGACTCTTATCTCCAGTGAACTACCAGAAAACCAAAAGTGGCGATGTGGCTCAAGGGGTAGGGTGGTAGCCATGCACTGAAGAGCTCAGGGACAAGGTGCAGAGTTCAAGCTCGATAACAAAAGCACACATACACAAAACTTCAAGAGACATTTTGGGGGCCTTATAAGGAAAACTTCTAACTAAAAATTGAAAATCTGGAAGGTTGGCAGCTTAGGCCTGTATGTAATTCTAGCTACTCAGGAAGCTGAGATATTAAGACCATGGTTTGAAGCTAGGCTAGGCAATGAAAACCATTAGAGACTTCTCTCCTATTAAACACTGAAAAGCTAGAAGTGGAGCCGGGGCTCAAGAGGCAGAGTGCCAGCCTTGAGGAAACATGCTAAGAGACAGGGCCCAGGCCCTGAGTTCAAGCCTCAGTACCGGCACACGCATAAAATGTATATTATGAGACTACAGTGTTGAGCTACTTCTTAGGCTTGGATGGGAAAACACCTTGTAAGGAGCTATGAAAAAACACTCAAATAGTTAACTATTTGAAGGCCCAAGCAATAAACATGTCACAGCAGCTAGTAAAATTAATATATGAGCAAGAGAATGTATGCACATCCCTTACTCAGAATGTGCCTTAGCCCTTCACCATGGCTCTGATATATTTCAAGGTTCTCCGGAGGCAAATGCGCTGTGCTGCATTTAAATTTTTTTCTCCTGTTATAATCATTGTCTTGCTTTGCCTCTTACTGAAGACTTGCTGGAAATGCCAGGCACCTGCAACTTGTCCAGAAAAAGATAAAGATAACAGTGAAGCCAATAACATGGAGTTATTTTGCTGTAATACAAGACTATTCTAAAAGCACCTACAAATTAGAAACAAAAAGCCTCATTACTTAGGTAGAAAACCCAGCTGAGACTCTCCTTCCTCTCCCTTCTTTCTGGAGTTCCATTCTCGGTCTTTGACAGTGTATGTAAATCTTTTTCATGGCCAAGGCAGTTCTGGCTAGCATCACAATGAAGATATGCTGCCTCTGCTTTGGGACCTACAGCCAGCTCTTTCAAACGTACTAAAGCATCAAGCAGGAACTATTGAGTTTGGGGGAGGACTCAGGCCCCAGTAAGCTGCCACTGGTCCCCCCAAAACAGAAAACTAACCAGAACATCCAGGCTCCTACTGCTTAGATATGACCGAGAGCTTATTTCCTCTTAGTGCTCCTCCCATCCATCCTGGCACCACTATCTTGATTGTAAGACTTCAATAATAGGCCTATTTCTTTTCAATTTTGTGGTCTGTGTGTGTGTTTACACCTCTCCTGGGGTTGGAACTAAGTGTCTGCATGCTGTCCTTGAGCTCTTATGCTCAAGCCTAGTGTTGTACTACTTTGAGCCACAGCGCCACTTCCCATTTTCTGGTGGTTCATTTTTACTTACATGGGCTTTTGTACTTGGGCTGGCTTTGAACCTTGATCCTCAGTTCTCAGCCTCCTGAGGAGCTAGGATTACAGGCGTGAGCCACCGGTGTCCAGCTGATAACAATTTTTTAAGAGTCTCACAGGGATGAGAATATGGTTTAGTGGGTAGAGTGCTTTCCTAGCATGCATGCAGCTCTGGGTCGGATTCCTCAGTCCTACATAAACAGAAAAAAGTCAGAACTGGTGCTGTGGCTCAAGTGGTAGAGTGATAGCCTTGAGAGAGTCCAAGGACAGTATCCAGGCCCTGAGTTCAAGCCCCAGGACTGGCCAAAAAAAAAGTGTGGTGAACTTTCTTGCCTCAGCTGGCTTCAAACTGTTATTCTCAGATCTTGGGCTCCTGGGTAGTTTGGATTACAGGTGTGAGCCACAAGTGTAGCTTGTTTCAAGTTCACTTTCCTCCAGGGTAATCCAGAGCCAGGTTCTTAGGGTTGGAGGACCTAGGAATGGCTTAACCCTTTGTCCCACTTGGCCTGGCAGGCCCAAAGGAATACATGCATGGTGGATGGCACGGTGTGCCCCCTTGTCTTCACAGTGGAGAACCAGAAGCCACTGCCTCCTAGGTGAGGAGTGTGCCTGTATCTCGGGAGAGAAGGGTGGACACTTCAGTGATAAGCTACTAAACCTGTCAGTCAGTGCCTTGGAATGTCCTGTGACTCTGCCCCCTGCCCCCTGCCCCCTGCCCCCACCCAATTTAGGCTCAGACCAGCTTAGGTGCTATTACAGCATGCCACATGTCTCTTGTTCACATCCTGTATCCTATCTCCTGCCCGTTTTCCTGTCACTATGGCGTCCCAATTCAGCTCTTCACTGGAGCTGACTTGGCTTGTTGCTGTTGTTTTTGTTCTTTCCTCTCTGTCCTGTTTCCTAATCGTGATGTATTTTCTGGCTGCTGGTCTTTGAGACAGGAGTCCTCCAGTCACTGGTCTTTTATTAAAGACTCCAAGATTTGACCTCTCAAAATGAGACTTCTCTGTATTCTTACCATAAAACATAATAGGGTAAGAATTGGGGCAGGGAGCAAGAGGCCTGCATAGTTAAGCAGACTTGGTCAAACTCTGGTCTGGTTGACCATGACTTCCTGGGTGATTCTCTGCGATCCTGGCGGCTCCAGATAAATTGCAATTGCTGGTTGGGTGATCCATTTCTTAGGAGGAGGGACCGTTTACTCCGGAAGGCTCTGGGTTGTCCCCTTATCTGCCTGTAAGTCTTGAAATATTTTAGTTAAATCTTACCTGCTGTTCTCAGTCTCCAAGGAAGAGGGTAGTTTAAATTTAGGACTAATCAACTTTAAAGACTAATCAACTTTACAAGTTTCAGATAGATTCCTTAAATGATTCAATTGTGCATATGCAAATTTGAGCAGGAGTTGGCCCCAAAATTATAGGTAATAGAAGAGACAGGTACAATATGAAGGCAGAAGCTTTGAGAGAGTGGAAAAAAAGGAAAAAACCCAAAACAACAACAACTAAAAATAAAAATAGACAAAACAAGAAGAGTCAGGTGCCCGTGGTTCACACCTATAATCTTAGCTACTCAGGAGGGTGAGATATGAGCATCAAGGTTCAAAGCCAGCCTAAGCAGGAAAGTCTGTAACACTCTTAGCTTCAATTAACCACCAGAAAACCAGAATTGTTGCTGTCGCTCAAAATGCTGTAGTGTTAGCCTTGAGCCAAAGAGTTCAGAGACAATACTTAGACCTGCATTTCAAACCCCAGGACTGACAAGAAAAGAGTTGAGAATATGGCATAGTGGTAGAGTGCTTACCTACTATGCACAAAGACCTGGGTTTGATTCCCTGGTATCACATACACAGAAAAAGCTGGAAGTGGTGCTGTGGCTCAAGTGGTAGACTATTCGCCTAACAAATGTTCAAGGACAGTGCTCAGACCCTGAGTTCAAGCCCCACATACACACAGAAACTCCAAACTTACCCTTGCCTTTAGTTAACCCACTAAACTCACATAGAGGGACAATACTTTCTAATGAAAACAGTCTCTAATTCTCTATAGTATTACCACAAGTAAAAACACGAGGCCCATGTGGCTTTGTGAACAAATTCTAGCAATTCTATAGCCTTCCAGAAAATTGAAAAGGACTATTATCCCATTTATTCAAGAAGGCCAACAAAACCTTAATATTAACTAGACAAAGAACGTTAAAGGAAAATTGTAGGCCCATGTAAGTCATAAATATAGAGATGAAAAGCACTAAATAAAAACTATAGCAAATCATATCTTAATGTGGATAAACTAAAATAACCAATAATGACTAAGTTCAGCATATGTCAGTAATGTAAGGGTGAATATCTTTCAACAAAGGAATAGATTAAAGAAATGACAAATGGTCATCTCATTAGATGCAAAAAAAATTTGTAAATGCAGTGCTTGTTCATTACAAAAAGTGTGTCATATGCTTGGAATAAAAGGAATGCCCAGGGTATAATATAACATATAAGTATATTAAGAAATATTAGAAAAAATTTAAAAATCAAGAACAGCTCTGGGTGCTGGTGGCTTATATCTACAAGCCTAGCTAATCAGGATGCTGAGATCTGAGGATTTTGGTTCAAGGCCAGTCCAGGCAGGAAAGTCCATGAGACTTAGATCTCCAACTAACCAGTAAAAAATTAAAAAGTCAGAAATAGAGTTCTAACTCAAGTGGTAGAGCACTAGTCTTTTTTTGCCAGTCCTGGGCTTGAGCTCAGGGCCTGAGCACTGTCCTTGGACGTTCTCAAGGCTAGAGCTCTACCACTTGAGCCTCAGCACCACTTCTGGCTTTTTTCTATGTATGTGGTACCGAGGAATCGAACCTGGGTCTTCATGCATGCTAGGCAAGCACTTTAACCACTAGGCCAAACTCCTGGCCCGAGCACTAGTCTTGAGCTCAGGGAATAGCAGGTAGGGTCTGAGTTCATGTCTCAGGACTGGTGCATGTACACACACACATGCGCGCACGCGCGCTGCGCGCGCACGCGCGCACACACACACACACACACACACACACACACACAAAACACACAGAGTGCAAGGCCCTGAATTTAAATCCTGGAATAAGCACTAAAAGAAAAAGAAAGACTATTAAATAATAGGGGGAGGGTAGGAAGCACCAGATAAGACAACACATGAGATCAAATTATAACATATGCATGTATAAATTACCATGATGACATCTCTCTGTGCAATTAATATTCTTTGAAAAACAAACAAACAAACAAAAAACTCAGCAGGGCTGGGAGTTTGGCCTAGTGGCAGAGTGCTTGCCTAGCATGCACGAAGACCCAGGTTCAACTCCTCGGTACCACATACAAAGAAAAAAGCTGGAAGTGGTGCTGAGGCTCAAGTGGCAGAGTGCTAGCCTTGAGAAAGTCCAAGGACAGTGCTCAAGCCCTGAGCTCAAGCCCAGGACTGGCAAAAAAAAAATCTCAGAGCTGGTACTGTGGCTTAGTGGTAGATTGCTTGAAGCCCTGAATTCAACTTCTCAGTGCCACATAAACAAAAAGCCAGAAGTGGCCCTGTGGTAGGGTGCTAACTTTGAGCAAAAGAGGCTCAGGGACAGTGCCAAGAACCTGAGTTCAAGCCCCTGGGCTGGCAAAAGAAAATCTCAGGAAATTACATCAGGCTTTGCTGGGTGCATCTATCAACAGGAGGATGAATGGAGATGAATGTGATGTCGTACTTTCCTTGCACATATGAAAATAATGCAATGAAACCTGTTAGAATTCTTTTAAGAAGGGATAAAGGATGAGGGAGAGCGATGGGAGAGCATGACTTTGATGGGGTATCTTGTACGTGTGTGTGTGTGTGATAATGAAACAGCCCTATACAACCAATGTATGCTAATAAAAACTTTCTGAATTGACTTCTGGTGAATCAGGCCTGTAATCGTAGCTACTAAGGAGTCTTAAGATCTGAGAATTTCAGTTCAAAGCCAGCCCAGGCAGGAAAATGTGAGATGTTTATCTCTAATGACCAAAAAGTCAGAAGTGGAAGTGTAGCTCACGTGATAGAGGTAAAAAGCAGAGACACAGCACTCAAGCACCGAGCTCAAGCCCCCCCCACCACACCTCTACAAAAAATGAGAATTTAGCAAGCTGGTAGACATAATGAAGAACAACAAAAACAACAAAAAACCCAACACTAGCTGCTCACACTTGTAATCCTAGCTTTTTAGGAGGCTCAGGTTCAGAGGATTGTGGTTCAGGGCCAGCCTGGGCAGAAGAAGAGCCTGTGAGACTCTATCACCAAAATAATCACCAAAGTCCTGGGTTGGAGGCTTGGTTCAAGTGGTAGTGTAGCAGCCAAGTACGGAAGAGGAGCAAGTGAGAGGCCCTGAGTTCAAACTCTACCACAGGAAAAAACCTAGTTGTATAGCTATTTGGGAGGCTGAAATTGGGAAGATGACAGTTTGAGGTCAGCCCCGAGAGAAAAGTCCATGAACGCTTTCTCAACCAAAGATCTGGGTAGGATGGTAATTTCAATAGGAAACCTAAAGTAGGCGCAGGTGCAGGCTTGGGCAGGAAGGAAGACCCTGGGGAGTCAGAGGCTTGCAGATTATGAGTACCAGGCAAGCCTGGGATACCCTGCCCAAGAGGAAGTAGAGGAAGAGGAGTAGGAAAGGGGAAAGGAGAAGAGTTAATTCTATTGTTTTGTCCAGTCTAGTATCGATGCTTGAACTCAGGGCCAGTGCTCTGTCTCTGAGCTTCTCTGTGCTTTAAGGCTAGTGCTGTACTACTTGAGCAACCGTGCCATACCTTCCATCCTTCCTTTTTCCTTCCTTCCACCTCCCTTTCCCCTTCTCCTTCTGAGGTTTGAACTCAGGGCCTAGGCTTTGTCCCTGAGCTATTTTTTGCTCAAGGCTAGCCCTCTACCAATTGAGCCACAGCAACATTTCTGGCTTTTTCTGTGTTTGTGGTACTGAAGAATCGAACCCACAGCTTCATGCATGTTAGGCAAGTACTCCACAAAGCCACATTCTCAGCCCAGTTCCTTTTTATTTTCTTTCATGGGGCTTGCACTCAGGGCCTGAGCACTGTCCTTGGACTTTCTCAAGGCTAGCACTCTACCAGTTGAGCCACAGCACCACTTCCGGCTTTTTTTATGTATATGGTACATAGGAATCAAACCTGGGTTTTTGTGCATGCTAGGCAAGCACTCTACCACTAGAATAAACTCCCCGCCTCCTTTTTTTAATTTTTTGTCAGTCATGGGGCTTGAACTCAGCGCCTGGGCACTCTCCATGGATGCCTTTTCCTCAAGGTTAGCATTCTGCCACTTGAGCCACAGTATCATCTCCAGCTTTTTGTGTGTATGTGGTACTGAGGATCAATTCCAGGGCTTTGTGCATGATAGGCAAGCACTGTACCACTAGGCTATACTTCTGGCCCTCAGCCAAGTTAATTATTAAAAATGTATACAGTAGAACAAAGGTCAAGACTTAAGTAATACAACACACAGACTGATGTGGTTTAAAAGTCTGTGTCCTTCCAAAATTCCTTTTGTTTTTAAATTGTATTTTATTGTCAGGGTGATGTATAAAGGGGTTACAGTTACATTTGTTACGAAGTGGGCACATTAGTTCTTGAACAATAATACCCCTTCCCATGTTTTTCTCCCACTTTCCCTCCCCCGAATCATGTTTTTCTCCTTCCTTTCCCTATTTGAAATAAACGTATATACAATATACCAGGTAACAAAGTCAGATACAGTAACAACAGGAGAGAAAGAAAAGGGGACCAAAAAAAAAAAACAAAGTCAGATACAGTAACATGAGAGAAACAAAAGAGGACCAAAAAAACCAAAAAACAAAAAACAAAGTCAAGTCAGATACAGTAACAACATGAGAGAAACAAAAGGGGACCAAAAAAAAAAAAAGAGAGAGAAAAGAAATAACTTTACATAGTACTTTAAGAAGAACAACCACAAGGATAAATCTCTTGTTGCCATATCTTGGAGTTCATTTCCCTTAGCTTCATTCTATATGGACATATGTACATAGCAAGAAGATTCCAATAGCCAAAAGCTAGGAAAATCCTAGACACATTCTAATGATTACAAATGAGGGAAACCATGGAGTCTATGTTCCTTTGGGTGTGGCTTACTTCACTTAATGTGATTTTTTTCCCCAAGTTTTTCCATTTCCTTATGAGTAGGACAATGCCATTCTTTCTGATGGCAGCATTGAATTGCATTGTGTTTATATACCACATTTTCTTGATACATTTGTCTACTTCGGGCATCTGGGTTCGTTCCATATCTTTTGAGTATGTGTGGAGGGCTTGAATACAAGTCCTGGGCACTATCCTTAATTTTTTTTCCTCTTAAGGTAGTGCACTTGAGGCACAGTTCCACTTCTGGCTTTTTTGGTTGTTCATTGTAGATTAAGAGTTTCAAACTTTTTATCCAGTGTGGCTTCAAATTGCAATCCTCAGACCTCTGCCTCCGGAGTAGCTAGGATTACAGGCATGAGCCACCTGGCCTACCCCTCCCAAATTCTTAGATGAAACCTGAGTAGAAACGTGACTGTGCGTATGGGGGGGGGGAGGGAACCTGTGTCAGGTTCCTGGGCCATGAAGGCTCCCTTATGCTGTGTGCTCTTCTGAAAGAGGCTCTGGATGTGGGGCATAGCTGATCGGTAGAATATGTGTTCAACCTGGGTCAGACCCTGAGTTGAATGTGTACGCACCAGCACCCTTCAGATGCCTTTTGTTCTGCTTTTGCTGTGGGGTGAGGCAACAGGAGAAGACACAATGGATGCAGCATTGCCTCAGTGGGCATTGGTTTGTTGGCAGCTTTCATTTCCAATGTCCACTCTGCTGTATATGCCATGATTGGTTCGCATCCCAGATTCCAGTCCCATCAGATTCCTATTTCTGTGTGTGAGTGTGTGTGTGTGTGTGTGTGTGTGTGTGTGTGTGTGTGTGTCTGTGTTGCTCCAGTTTCATGCTTGATCCATTAGGGGAGACTACAATGCAAAGAAGCTGCTGAGCGGAGAAGCAATGGCTATGGTGGAAAGGCTGGAGAATGCTTCAACTCAACAGAGGGAAGTCCTTTCACTAAGGGCAATATGGATGCTACAGCTATGTTGCATGGTAGCCGGGAGCTACAGAGACAAATGTCCAGGTAGCTGTTAGGTGAGGAGCAAGAGACTAGCCAGGTATTGGGGACAGGTTGCAACCTGCAATACTGGCTCTTGTGTAAAGTTCTGCTTTGTAGAATGAACTCCTAAGAAGCTACTTATGCCTTTTGTTTAGATTCCAGGAGTGAATCCTTGTGGAAAACATCCTCTGTTACAGCCAGGATTTGGGCGGTGGGAGGGGGAGAGGATGAAAGATATTTGTGATGGAGCCTTTCCCAAATCCAACATCTGTGCGGTGAAGCCTTCCCTCAATTGCCAAAATCTGGCACTAAAGTATAGAGCAATTTTATGGAAGGACCCTCTGTGGTCAGGGGCCGCGGGCTCTGTCCCTCTCAGCTCGTGGGAACCCAAGCCATAGTGTGTGGCTGCTTTCTAGGCAGAGACTCTCCGACCAGGCCAGGCCAGGCTAGGCTTGCAAAAGAAGAGGTGCGATCTGTGGGAGGCCAGAGGAAGACAAGTAGGTATTGCTATAGTGGTGTGCTGGGGTATGCCCCCCCCCCTAGCACAGGTAGCAGTGGGGGGCGCCCCGGGCAGGCTATGCAGGGGAAGGAAGAAAGGCTTCAAGCTATATCAGCGTGCTCCGATCGCAGCCATGGACTCCTTAGCATCACTATGCTTTTTCTTTTTCTTTTCTAAACAAAGGTATTCATTTCAAAGACAGCATGGGGATGGCTCAGCCCAAGGAAGGAATTCAAAAAAGGCAGAGTAGCAGAGATATTCTTACTTTGTGTCCGCAACAAGGGAAGGGTGTGTGTGTGTGTGAAATTACAGCCCCTCATGGAAGCCCAGAACTGTCTGTAGGGGGTCCAGGAGGCGTGTTCCCCAAACGGGACGCACTCTTCGACCAGACTACCGATTGTGCGATTGTGTATGGGAGCGGACACGGGTGTCACGGGGTGCCAGGTGTTTCATCGTCTGCTTGTATCAAGGCTCCGCCCCCAGGTTCCCGCACCGACTCCCGCGGCCCCCCACCTTTCCCGCCCGCACCCAGCCCCATCCCTTCTCCCGCGCGCGTGCGCCCCTTCCCCACACACCTCCCCCGCCGCTGCTGTCGCCAAGGCTGTTGCAGGCGCGCGCGCGCGCCCGTCGTTCCAGGCAGGAGCTGGAGTCAGCTGGTAGGCTGCCGGCCCGCGAGCGGGCGCCTGGAGCTCCAAGAGCCCGATCCGGAGAGGCGGGACCTCGGGTGCGGGCCGGGCCGCGAGCGGGGGCTCCCGTTCGCCGCCGCCCCCCAGGTCGGCGGGCCGGGCCGGGCCAAGCCTCGGCGCGAAGCGCGAAGGCTGGGCTCCCAGGGCTGATGGCCATGGGTGGGAGCCGGAGGCGGCAGCGGCAGCGACAGCGGCGGGCCCCGCGGGCGGAGAGGCGCGCGGCCCTCGGCCCTTGACGGCTCTCGCGGCCAGGCGCGCCCCCGAGCCTACTGGGGGGGGGGCGTAGCCAGGCAACGCCCCGCGCGCCACCCATCCCCCGCTGCCCTTTTTTTCGTGGCCGGGTGCAAGGGAGCATGCCTGCGGCTGGCCTTGGCCAAGGAAGAGTTAAGCTGAGGGGCGTGGAGCTGCCCCCAGTTCGGGGGCGTGCCCCCCTTCTCTGCTAGGGGGCTCTCTCACTGCGCTAGGAAATGGCCCCCGGCCCCAGCCCGGGACCCGAGGTCCCGTGCACCAGCCTGTGAAAGACGTCTTCCCTTTCCCGCCCTCTTTTCCTTGCCGGCCAGCACCATGGGATGTAATATGTGCGTGGTCCAGAAACCGGAGGAGCAGTACAAAGTGATGCTTCAGGTAGGGCAGCCGGGCTGCAAGGACTATGGGCCCAGCCGTGCCACGAGAAGGAGCCGATCGCGTGGGGAGGGCCAGGTGGAGTGGGAGAGGCAGGTGTGGGACGGCAAAGGGGCTTGAAGTGGAAAAGGTAGGAAGCGAGGGACAGGATTGTCCAGATGCTCTGGTTGCTGGGTGTTGGCGCTCCGTGGGAACCCCACGGTTAAGGAGAACTGGGTGGGGGCTGGAGGCGGTGGGGATCATGATTTGGGCGTCCACACGACGAGGATTCCAACCCTGTATGTAGATCAGGCCACGACAGGAAGTTGGGATTGGCCCAGTGAAGACGTGCTTCTGTCCCGGGACAGAGACATGCAATGAGGTCGGGCCCCATAGTGGTTGCATAGCAGCTGGCTCAACTCCGGGCATTCACTATCCCAGCTAGACCCAGAACCAAGAAAGCCACTGGGCACCCCAACTACGGACAGTGGGCAAATCCTGGGCCCGGCAGGCGACTGCCCCAGAAACCCCAACCTGCACTCAACGTCCTATCTAGGGCAGTCTGCACATGCCTGCACCCACTATGGGTTTGGCCCGCATGACCTGTAGGGTCCTGGGCCTTGCAGTGAGTGGGCATCTTTCCGGTCCGACATGCCCCACCCACGTGCTCCTGTTGACACAGTACTCTGTGGCTTACTAGGCGTTGGGGGACTTGGACGCAACACGAAACACATGACCACATGCTAGCACCTTGAGCCTGGCCCCTCAGCTCCAAGTGCGCTTTCCTTGCCTGTGCGTGGCGTCACTACGTGAGTGCATGCCTGTGCCCCGTCTGTGTGTGCACGGAGGTTCCCATGCCCCGTGTGTGTGTACTTTATGTGTACAAATTGCAAGCTTTTAACACAAATGTCTCTCAAATGATGTGGCCTCAGATGCACTAGGACCAAGTACAGAAAGGTCAAGGTCAGGGGCAGTCGGGAACCCAGAAGCACATGCAGGTGCAGACAGGTATGAGTTTAGTACCTCTAGCCTGAGCCCAGCAAGTGCATGTTAGGCTGCTGTTAACTGACAAGCTCCTAGGCTGGGAGCTGGGAGGCAGCACACAGAAGAGGCAGGCACAGCCAAACGGCAAACGGCCATGAACCACAGGATGGGGATATTGAGGTGGCCTTGAAGAAAACAGAATTTGTGCTGTGACCAATGTTGCCCTGGCCATCCATGAACTGCTGAAGGTGCAAGGTGGCAGGGGGTGGCATACAAGTTTTGTTCCAACTTTGTGGCATTTCTATCCCCCTCGCTTTGGGCCTCCCCTAGAAATGCCCATGCCCTCACTTCTCAGACTGCCAGCTTCTACCTTTTCCCTTTTCCATACTGGTCTCCGCTGCTGCAGATTCTCTCTGTTCCCGCTCTTTGATGACATTTGCTGGCCCTTGCTGTTCTTCTTGGTCCAGGAGAGCATGTTGTGAAGTCTGTTGGATTTCTGAATCTAGTGGAAGGAAGACTGGCTTGACTCCAGATCCTATCCTCATTGCTTCCTTTTTCTGGAATCACCCCATCAAAGAGCAGGCAGCTCCCCCTTGCTGCCTTGACTATGGGGTGACCCTTGTGAAAGTCCACCAGGACTGCTTTCAGGAGGCTCTAATGAGCATGAGGGCTGAAGCTGGAGCCTCCCAGATTCACTTCCTCTTTCTCATTCATGGCAGGAGCTGACCCTCTGCTGCCATCCTCCACACACTGTCCTTTACTTTCTCCATTTCTCTCCTGGGCATGGGTATAGATGGGATGGTTGCAAATGTGAAGCTGTCTTTTAAAATTAAGTGGAAGAAAACAAAAATGAATAAAAACAATTCAGAGAAAGCAAGGAGAATGATTAGCGACTCTATTGGTTGCGCCTTTGGAGAAGGACACCCTGGCACAGTCCAGCAGGCCAGAAGCTGCTTCTACTACAACAGACAGGAGCGTTAGTCCCACTTCCTACCTCCCAGAACCCTTGAACACATTTGCTCCCCCACGTCTCCCAAAGGGACATCACCTATGTATGGCCTGGGCACCTGTTGGAGTAATGGACTCCACAGGCACCGCATTTAAGCCCATGAAGTTGGCTTTCAGGAAAATGAAGACATGCAACCAACCAACCTTCCTTTTCATTCCTTTCTTTCTTGTTCTGCGCCTGGGCGCTGTCCATGAGCTTTTATATTCAAGGTTAGCACTCTACCATTTGAGCCACAGCTCCACTGATAACTTTTTGTGGTTAATTGGACATAACATTCTCGTGGGGAATCCTTACATCTCAACCTCCTGAATATCTAGGATTATAGATGTGAGCACCTGTACCATTTACAGTCGTACTAGCAACATATAATTTTCCAATGAGCCTATAAACATCTGTTTTCTGGTTATCTCAGTGCTGTGCTACTGGGTGTGAATTGCCATGTTACTTAGTGTGGCTTTTTGTTTGTTTTGGATAGTGCTGGGAATAAAACCACTACCTCTGACAATAGCCTCATTCCCAGATCTCATGTGGTTTTCATTTGGATCTTGGGCATGTTTTCTTGTGCTTATTAGCCATTTACATGTCTGCTTGGGGAGTATCATCACATTTCTCTGATTATTGGAGCCTTGTACAAACTTTTTGAAATTAGGAAATATGACTCTTTTAACTTTATGTATCCTTTAAGATTGTTTCCGTGTGAATTTTGGGGAAGAATTAAATATCTGAAACGTGAGCTGGAGCTTTCACAGGCATTGTATTGAAGTTGTGTATCAGAAGGCTATTACTCCATTTACTTGAGTCTTTAATATCTTTCAGTGGTATATTGCCTTCTCATTTTAGGCAGTACTGGGGTTTGAACTCAGGGCTTTACTCCACAACTCTTCTGCCTATATATTGCACTTCTTTGTGGTGACTTTATTCAAATGTTTTATTCTTTATCAAGTCTTAGTATATTGTAATAACTTCATTTTAGGCTTTCTCATTGGTATTGTAAGAAATACATTTAGAGGCTGAATACCTGTAGTGTCACGTGTCATGTGTATAATCTTAGCTACTCAGAAAAGTGAGATTTGAGGATTTTTTTAGGCCAACCCAGGCAGAAAAATCATGTGAGACCCTTCAATTAACCACAAAAGAAATATATTGGGTGGCAGGGCAGGGGTTGGGGGTGGGGGTGGGAGGGGTGCTGGGGGGATGGTACCCAGGACCTTGCACTTACCAGGCAAGTGCTCCAACATGGGGCTAGATTCCCAGCTTCTAGACACGATTGTGTACGTGTGTGTGTGTGTGTGTATGTGTATCCTGTTTTTTGTTTTCTTTTGTTTTGTTGGCCTTGGGGCTTGGACTCGGCCTGGGTGTTGTCCCTGAGCTCTTCAGCTCAAGGCTACCGCCTTACCCCCTGAGCCACGCCCACTTCCCATTTTCTAGTAGTTTATTGGACATAAAACTCTACAGTCTTTAGTGCTGGGGCTGGCTTTGAACCAAGATGCTTAGATCTCAGCCTCCTGAGTAGCTAGGATTACAGGTGTGAGCCACTGCATCTGGCTTTGATCCTGTAATCTCATTCAACCATTCAATGTCATTCAATTTGTTTACTAATTCTAGTAGTTTTGGTTTTGTTTTTGTGCCTATCCTGGGGTTTGAATTCAGGACCCGGGCTGTGTCCCTCAGCTTTTTTGCTTAAGCCTAGCACTCTACTATTTGAACCACTTATCTACTGTCAGCTTTTTGCTCATTAATTGGTAATAAGAGTCTCACAGTCTTTTTGAAGCCAGTCTGTGCTAGCTTTAAACCATGGTCCTTAGATTTCAGCCTCCTGAGTAGGTAGGATCGCAGGAATGAGCCACCACTTTCTGGTTTAGTTCTAGTAGATTTTAGTAGAGCTGGGAATGTGGCTTAGTGTTACAGTGCTTGCATAGCATGCATGAAGCCCTGGGTTGCACTCCTCAGTATCACATAAATAGAAAAAAAAACCAAAACAGAAATGGCACTATGGCTCAAGTCATAGAGCACTAGCTTTGAGCACAGAGAGGTGCAGGGACAGTGCCAGGCCCTGAGTTCAAACCCTAGTAATGGCAAAACAATTAAAAATTTTACTTGTTTCCACTGTAGATGCATCCATTTCCCCCCTCTATTCCTCTTCCCTCTCTCCTCTCTTCCTTTCCCCTCTGAGTCTATCTCCAGTACAGTGTTGAGCAGATGAGCAGAAGTGGTCAGAGCAGTTATCCTTGCCTTGTTACTGGTTGCACAAGGAAAAGAAAGTTTCTTGTCTTCCATTTGTAACTTAGGCACGATGTGGGCTTTTTTCCTATGTAGACCAGGCTGGTGTGTGTGTGCGTGAGAGAGAGAGAGAGAGAAAGAAAGAGAGAGACAGAGAGAGAGAGAGAGAGACAGAGAGAGAGAGAGAGAGAGAGAGAGAGAGAGAGAGAGAGAGAGAGAGACAGAGAGAGAGACAGAGAGAGAGAGACAGAGAGAGAGAGACAGAGAGAGAGAGAGAGAGAGAGACAGAGAGAGATAGAGAGACAGAGACAGAGACAGAGACAGAGAGAGAGAATCAGTCCTGGGGCTTGAATTCAGGGCCTTGGTGCTCTCCCTGAGCCTGTTGGTGCTCAAAGCTAGTGCTCTACCACTTGAGCCACAGCTCCACTTCCTGATTTTTGATGGTAATTGGGGATAAGAGTCCAACAGACTTTTCTGCCCGGGCTGGCTTCGAACCTTGGAAGTCAGATCTCAGGCTCCTAAGTAGCATTAGCCCCTGGTGCCCAGCTGCCCAGGTAGTCTTGAATTTGAAATCTCCCTTCTGAGACTGCAGGAGGGTGGCATCGTGTCTGCTTTCATTGTGGGTTTTTCTTTTTCGTTGGTCGTGGGGTTTGAATTCTGGGCTTGGGCGCTGTCCCTGAGCTCCTCAGATCAAGGCTAGTGCTCTACCCCTTTGAGCCACAGCAGTTGTGGGTTTTTCATAGATGCCTTTTTACTAGGTTGAGGAAGCTCTCTATTCCTCATTTGTTGAATGATAAAACACTTGAGGCATTGTTGGATTTTGTCAAGAGCTTTCTCTGTGGCTATTGATGACTTCGTGGTGTTGGTCCTTTATTTTATGGATAATGTTTGTGACAGGCCGTTAATGTGGCATGTCAGAACTCATGCCCATTTCTATTATTCCAGTGGTGTCCTCCCAATATACTGGATGTAGTAAGTCGGGTATGGAGGCAAGGAGAGGAAAGCTTGGGAAATAACAAAGCCCCATTGAAAATGGGGTGTGAATGTGTGTTGACCTAGGAGAAAGAAGTAGCCCAATTATCAAAGATAGATAGCAAACTGTGCACCTCACCCCAAACTACAAGCTAACCAGAGCCTTTCCTCGTGACCCTGCTTGCCACCTCTATCCTTCCCCTCCACCACTTCAGTCATGTCCTACACTCTATGGACCCTATTATGTCTCTGTCTCTCTATCTCCGTCCCATTATTCTGATCTTTCTAAACTTGGTATTCTTTCTTATTCAATGAATGGTAGTACACCATCCCTGATGAACAAAACTGTTCACCACTGCACTCCACTCATGCTTTTGGACAGGGAAAGGGGCAGTGCTGGGGCTTTAGATCAGGGCCTGGGTTCTATCCCTTAGCATTTTATTTTTGCTGGTTGTGGGGTTTGAATTCAGGCCATAAGCAGCGTTGTCCTTAGCTTTTCTGCTCAGGGATAGTGCTCTACCACTTTGAGCCACAGTGCCACTTCCAGTTTCCTGATGGCAAATTGGAGTTAAGAGTCTCACTAATTTACCTGCCTGGACTGGTTTTGAATCCTGATCTTCAGACCTCAGCCTCCTGAGAAGCTACAATTACAGATATGAGCCAGTGATGCCCTGCTAGGTGGTAAGGGTTGAAGTAGCTTGGGACAAAATTTCACTCTGGGGCCGGGAGTTTGGCCTTGTGGTAGAGTGCTTGCCTAGCATGCACGAAGACCCAGGTTCGATTCCTCGGTACCACATACATAGAAAAAAGCCGGAAGTGGTGCTAAGGCTCAA
This sequence comes from Megascapheus bottae, assembly GCF_031878675.1. Lineage (NCBI taxonomy): Eukaryota > Metazoa > Chordata > Mammalia > Rodentia > Geomyidae > Megascapheus > Megascapheus bottae. The sequence goes on along the minus strand of NC_143547.1, from coordinate 104,801,202 downwards.
GTGGTAGAGCTGTAGCCTTGAGAAAATCCAAGGACAGTGCTCAGGCCCTGAGCCCAAGCCCAGGACTGGGAAAAAAATTGGCTTTGCTCTCTCCCCAGAGCATTAGATGAGGTGTTAGCCAAAGAATGGCTCAGTGACTTGTTAGAAGAAGCGCTTGCGTAAGGTGGTAGAGATAATGAAAGCAGAATTTGAATGCACAGCAATGTTCACTGGTGCTTGCATTAGGATGCCCTCGTATCCTATTGGGTTGAGGGCATTACGACTGCCACCAGTCCATTCAGTTGGTCATTAAGGGATGGAAATAACCTATGGACACAGTAGCAGAATAATGTCCAATATTATTCTGAGGTGCTTTTTCCCCCTTTTTATTCGGTGTTGATCCTGGGGCTTGAACTCAGGGCCTGGGTGCTTGTCCCTGAACTTTTGTGCTTGAGGCCAGGGCTTTACCACTTGAGCCACACAGCTCTGTTTCTGGCTTTTTGGTGGTCAATTGGAGATGAGGGTTACAGACTTTCCTGCCTGAGCTGGCTCCTCTGAAAGGGGATCTTCAGATCTCAGCCTCCTGAGTAGCCACCAGAGCCTCCAGCTTATTCTGAGACTTTTTTGAATGTGATAGAAAAGGGAGAAAAAAAAACAACCCATAAAAAGGCCCCCAAGTTATGAGAAAATATGGCATGTATGCTGATTTAGAACAGGGGCTGGTACAACAATAAAGGCACATTTGACCATTTTGTACAGGACAGATGGTGAAGTCTCAGGTTCCAAGATAGCTTTCCCTTTAACAGCATTTTGCCGGTTTTTTGGCTTTCTTGGAGCAATCTCATTCTTTTTCCCCCTCTTTCCTTGTTCTGAGATCAGGTTTACCTTTGCTACTAAAATATATGTAGTATTTGTCTGTGTGCTTGAATTATAGCTTGAACTTTCTCCAGTCGTGACCTGAGTGGTGCCTTCAGTTCCTGACCTGAGGTAGAGGGAGCAAGTGTGACAATGTTCTCAGTACTGGTTCATGTGGGTGGAAAGAAAAACACCTGATCTTGATGACAGTGCTTGGAATTGGTTGGCATTTTCCTGTGTACTGTATGGAGAATTTGTTCCTCCTCATTACTACTTTGTGTGTGTGTGCATGTGTGTGTGTGTGTGTGTGTGTGTGTGTGTGTGTGTGTGTGTGTGTGTGTGCCTCTACTCAAGCTTGAACTTAGGACCTCAAGCTTCTGCTTACCTACGCTATACCACTTGAGCCACACCCCCACTTCATTGTAGGGTCAGTGGAGACAAGATTTGCTTGTTCATTAGAGATATGATTCCTAGCCCAAGGTGTCTATCCTCAAATCTCACCTTCCAGAGTAGCTATGATTATAGGAATAAGCCACTCACAGCTCACTTTCTATGTGCTTTTGAGGCAGGACTGCAGAGAATAGCCAACTTTCCTCTAGAGACATTTCAGGGAGCGTGGGCCAGCTTGCACCCCTTCTGGTTTTGAGGTTGGTAGGGAGAGAAGAGATGGAGTACTAGCCCGTTTTTGGTATTGTTTTGTTTTGTTTTTCTGTGATTGGGGCTTGAACTCTGGGCCTAGGCCAGCTCAAGGATAGAACTCTACCACTTGAATCACAGCTCTATTTCTGACATTTTGTTGGTTATTGGAGATAAGACTTTCAGACTTTCCTGCCTGGCCTGGTTTCAAACTGTGATCCTTAAACCTCAGCTTCCCGGTACCTAGTATTATAGGTAGACGTAAGCTACTGGCACTGGATCTAGCCTGCGTGTTTTCTTTGTGTGTGTGTGTGTGTGTGTGTGTGTGTGTGTGTGTGTGTGTGTGTGTGTGTGTGTGGTGTGTGTGTGTGTGTGTGATGGGGCTTTTGTCCCTGAGCTCTTCAGCTCAAGGCTACCAACCTACCCTTGAGCCAAGCGCCATTTCTCATGTTGCAGAGGTTAATTGGAGATAAGAGTCTCAGGTGCTTTTGTGCTCTGGCTGGCTTTGAACTGTCATCCTCAGATCTCAGCCTTCTGAGTAGCTGGGATTACAGATGTGAGTCACCACGCCCGAATTCTAGCCTGTTTTCGATCAAGCTGAGGAGTAGTCTCCTGAGGGTCCTCACTGTACCCTCCACTATCTGCCTTGCCCTGGCTCTGCTTAAAATGCACATTCTCATTGTCCTGAGTGGGGCCTAGGAGTCTATATTTCTTATCAACTCGGAGTATATGGATGCTGTCGGCCTAAGGGCCTCAGATAGGACTTGTGCTAAATCGCAAGAAGCCCTAAGCGATGCCCATTACTAGGGAAGTAATTGCCACTCCCAGTAAGCAGCAAGGCTTTATTGCAGACCTATAGAGTGCTAAAGGAAATTCCCCAAGTAGAGATCCGAGGGACATGATCTATTCTATGCCATGTGCAGCTAGCCTTGTTTTTCCCCCAACCACACCCTTACCAACATATAAGCAGCCCTTGCTACGTCCTCCCAGCTACTAAAAAGGCTTTGTTGATGCAGTTTCCTAGCTGCCATTGTGCTCTGTCCTCCAGCCCTGAGCAGCAAAGCTAGGTGCAGAGTTAGAGGGGAAAGAGGGGAGGTATGACTTGTCACCTTTGGCAGGGCCTCACCTCTAGATGGTATATGCAGCTGCCATCCTTAGGAATTCTTAGAACTTAAGGCATTTTACAGCCTCCAGTGGAATAAATGACTCAGATGTGAAAGATTGTGGGAAGAACAGGTTGTTTACAAGGTCCCAAAACATTAGCCTTAATGACTAAGGAGCAAGGAAAAGAAATGACACTTTATGCTGCCTGGGTGATAGGTGGTACACATCTGTAATCCCACCACTTGGAAGGCAGAGGTAAGGGAGTATGAGTTTGAGGCCAGTCTGGGCTGTACAGTGAGAACTTGTCTCAAAAAGAAAAAAGGAAGCTGGGGGCAGTGGCTCACACCTATAATCCTAGCTACTCAGGAGGCTGAGATCTGAGGATCTGGGTTCAAAGCCAGCCCGGGCACTAAAGACTATGAGGCTCTTGTCTGCAATTAACCACTAGAAAACCGAAAGTGGCTCTGTGGCTCAATGGGTAGGGCTGTAGCCTTAAGGTGAAGAGTTCGGGGACAATGCCCGGGCCCAGGGGTGGGGCGGTAGCATTGAGGTGAAGAGCTCAGGGAGAGCGCCCAAAGTGCAAGACCCATGACTGTCACACACACACACCACACACACACACAAAGGAAGGAGAAAGAAATAGACAAAGTTCACCTTATAGGGAAAGATCAGTAGCCCTGCTGCCTATGTGAGCAGCAGTGGGAGGAAATGGGGCAGGGGGAGGGATGGTACAGGATCAGCTGGCTGGTGTTCTTGTGTGTGGTGGTCCCTGGCTTGGGCAGTGTCAGATCATCATCTACACTTGAGTCAAAGCTCTTTTCAGCTTTGTGGTAGTTAACTGGAGATAAGAGTCTCATGGACTTTCATACCTCAGCTGACTTCAAACTTCTGTCTTCAGATCTCAGCCTGTTGAGTAGCTACGATTACAGGTATGAACCACTGGCTCCCAACAGAACTTTAAAAAATATTTTTTTTGCCAGACTTAGGGCTTGAACTCAGGGCCTGGGCCGTTTTCTTGTGCTTTCTAAAGGCTAGCACATCGAGCCACAGCATCACTTCCGTGTTTCTCATTCTATGTGGTACCAAGAAATCGAACCCAGGACTTCATGCATGCTAGGCAGCACTCTACCACTAGGACATCTTCTTACTGCCAAACCTTCTTAATTAATGTGAATCTCATTACCAGGAATGAATTGCAAATGAATAATCTGGGGTATTATACAGAGACTCTGTGAAGTGGTCAATGTCATGGAAGTAGGAAAAAAAGTAATAGATTGTTTTTAAATTAAAGAAGACTCATACTGAGACATGATGAGGTAAAATGGGCATACTACTTGATTGAATCTTAGATGAAAAGAAGTTATAAAGGCATTAGCGGTACAATTGGCAAGATCAGATTGTGTGTACAGTAAATTTCATGGTAGGGTGTTGTGCTTTCAAGATGGGAAGTAATGGCTGCTTGCTTTCAATCTTCCTGGAGGTTAGCAATTTCCAAAATCCCAACTGGGAAAAACATAATTGAGGACTTGGGGCCATTGAAAAGACGAGAGAACTGAGAGCCACCAGATGGCTCAGGCTGCGGTTTTCCACACCTCTCGTCTTTGATTTTCTGTCCACTTCCACATCTCAGTCACACCTGTCTGGGAGCAGCTGCTTCCAAGATGTCCTCTGGACACTGCTGACAGCAAAATTCTCAACCAGCAGGTTGGTGGGAACTAAAGGATAACTTCGGGCTTCCTTTTTTCCAGCCTCAGTGCCCTAATCTGCAGGGTGGCAGGAGGGGGCGTGTGCTAACTAACAGTGAGACCCACCACCTATTACCAATGGAAATGAAGGGGACCCAGGAGGTCTCGGGCCTCCAGTAGGGCTCCTCCTCCCACCAGCTCACATTTGCAGACAGGGGAGGTGTGTAGGGGCGCCCAGGCCCCCCCCCATGCTCATCTCCACAGGCGTGCAGTTCACCTGGGACTCGTCCACACGCTAGTTACACCTGCCTGGCAGCAGCTCTGTGGTGGGTCGAGTTTGCACCCACCCTGCGTGTATCCTCCAGCTGCTGTGGCTGTGGCTGCGGCTGCCTCCGCCTCTGTGTGCTCTTTGTCTGAGGCTTCAGGCTCAGAAGGCGGGGCTTCCATGCCTGTGCACCGCCTTCAGCCCCACAGAGAAGCGCCAGCTCCTCCAGCCCAGGGGTGCCTCTGCTGGGACCTGTCTGTTCCCAGACCCCAAAGGCCTACCGGGCCTGTCTTGCACCCGTGATCCAAGCTGCTGCCTGTTGCCCACCTCCCTCTCCCTCATGTCCCCTCAACTACTGAAGGTGCCTACACTTTGTCTGGCATTCTTCGGTCTCAGAATTTTTTTTCCCCTCTGATTCTCATCAGCACTCAGCTCCTGCCCGCGTGTCTGTGCAATGGCCCCACCTCCAACAGCCCCAACCCATATTTAAACCAAAGCTTCTGAAGGCTGTGTCTAGTCTGGCTGACACCCCCACTCCACCAAGCCCCCTCTTTTTCATCACCATCTCAGACAGGCTTTCCTCCCTGTCCCCTGCAATAGATCCACACGTTCCCTTTCCATACTGCAGCTCTGCCACCCCCACTGGGAGCCACTGATCACCTTCTCATCCTTGACTTTAAGGTTTACCCCTAGCCAGTCCATGTCAGGTGGTTCCAAAGTCCGCTGCAAATCTCTTTTTGTGTCTACACTCAGTTTTATAGGTAAGCTAATGATTTCAAATCAAAAACAATTATTACTTCAGCTGAACAGCAGTGGTCACAGGACACCAGATTAGATGGTTTTGGTTTCGGTTAAATACAGGTAAAGTGGCACACTGGAAAAACTTTCAGATCTCAAGAACTTCAAGCTGGAATTGGGAATGTGGCTTAAGAAGTAGAATGCTTGTCTAACATACACAAGGCCCTGTGTTTCATTCCTGATACCACATAAATATATATAAATATATATATATATTTAATTTTGTGGGTCATGTGGCTTGAACTCCCGGGTGTTGTCCCTGAGCTCTTCAGCACAAGGGTACTGCCCTAGTCTTGAGCCAAGCCCCACTTCCCATTTTCTAGAGGTTAATTGGAGATAAGAGTCTCAGGTCCTTTTGTGCCCAGTCTGGCTTTGAACCTTGATCCTCAGATCTCAGCCTCCTGAGGTATCTAGGATTTCAGGCGTGAGTTTGCCTTACCTGGCAAAAAATAAAAATTTAAAAAAGAACTTCAAGCTGGAGGTTAACATTTGCACTGAATGAAAGATATCCACTTTCACCATTTGTGCCCCAACTCAAGCCTCCCCCGTCGTTGACTCTTCCTGTTTGGACATGGCCTGCACTTACTTATGTATTTATTTATTTAGGTGTCAAGTTGCTTGAACTCTGGGCTTGGGTGTTTTCCCTGATCTCTTCAGCTCAAAGCTAGCACCCTACCCCTTGAGCCACAGTCCTACTTCCCATTTTCCACTGATTAATTGGAGATAAGTCTCTTTGTATTACCTGGGCTGGCTTTGAACCACCATCCTTAGATCTCGGCCTTCTGAGGAGCTAGGATTACAGGTGTGAGTCACCCTGACTTACTTATTTTTTGTTGCTTGTGAGACTTGAACTCTGGGCCTGGGCACTCGCTGTCTCTGAGCTCTTCATCTCAACCTAGCACCTACTCCTTGATCCACAGCAGCAAATTCCAGTTTTCTGGTGATTAATTGCAGATAAGAGTCTCACAGCTTTAGGGCTTTAGTGCCCAGACTGCCTTGAACATTGATCCTCAGATCTCAGCCTTCTGACTAGCTAGGATTACAGGTGTGAGCCACCAGGAGATTCTTATCTCCAATTAATTATCAAAAGAAATGAACCTGAAGTAGAGCTGTAGCTTAAAGTGCTAGAGTGCTACCATTGAATGAAGCACAGGGGTTATATGTGCAACAAAATTTGTTGATGGGTTGGGGCCGGGAGTTTGGCCTAGTGGTAGAGTGTCTAGCATGCACGAAGACCCAGGTTCAATTCCTCGGTACCACATACATAGAAAAAGGCTGGAAGTGGTGCTGTGGCTCAAGTGGCAGAGTGCTAGCCTTGACAAAAGCCCAAGAACAGTGCTTAAGCCCTGAGCTCAAGCCCAGGACTGGCAAAAAAAAAAAGAAACGTTATCGATGGCATTTTGTCCATAATGGCATTTTGTCCATTCATTACGCATTTTATACAGCATTATACAACTAACCAGAACAGGTTCATCTTTCAAAAGGAAATCTAGACCTTACTCTCCACTATCCTCCAACTAATTTCTGACAACCATTACTCTTTTCTGTCCCTGTGTATTTGCCTATTATGTAAATCCAATTCAGCAGAAGGAGCTGGGTGTAGCAGTGTGTGCCTAATAATTCCAGCTACAGTAGGAAATAAGAATAGGAGCATTGAAGTCCATGTATTTGCCTGTGAAGGAGATGAGGTCCTATGTAAAAAAAAATAACCAGGGCAAAAAGGGCTAAAGATGTGGTTCAACAGTAGACTGCCTAACAAACATGAGGCCGTGTGTGCTGCCAAAAAAGTCATAGCATTTATGGCCTTTGTGTTTGTTTTATTTACTTTAGAGCATTTTCAAGGTCTATCCATGTTGTAACATGTTTTATTCATTCATAATCCATGCCTTTCTGTAGTTGAATAGTATTCTGCATGTGTACCCCACTGTACCGATCCATTCATCGGTTGGTGAATACTTTCTAACCCTTGGATATATTCAATGGTGCCAGTGTGAATATTTGTGCATTGCTGGGTTCGAAATTCTATGTTTAATCATTGTGTGTGTGTGCGTGCGCGCATGCATGCCATTCCTGGGCTTGAAGTCAGGGTCTGGACAATGTCCTTGAGTGTTTATGCTCAAGGCTAGTGTTCTACCTCTTTGAGCCCTATCTCTACTTCTTTTTCTGAATAGTTTATTGGAGTCTCATACACTTTCCTGCCCTGGCTGGCCTTGAACCATGATCCTCAGATCTCAACCTCCACCAGCGCCTGCCTGGTTTTATGATTTATCTTTTGAGGAACTTCATACTGTTTTCCACAGTGGTGACACTATTTTTCTTTCCCATCAGCAATGTGAGGGTTCAGGGGTCCCCACATCCTCTTCAATACTTGTTACTTTCCTATATGTTCTCATTATGGTTTCAATTTGCCTTTTGCTTTTCCGAGTGATTAATGATTTTGAACATCTTTTTATATGGTTTTTTTTTGGCTCATTTTCTAGCCCTATCTGTCTCTTGCTTCCTTTATTATTAATTAATTAACTTGTGCCAGTTCTGTGGCTTGAACTCAGAGCCTGGGCACTCACTGTTCCTAAGCTTCTTTTGCTCAAGTGTAGCAATCAACCACTTGAGCTCACTGCTCCACTTACAGCTTCTTTTTTTGCCAGTTCTGGGGCTTGAGCTCAGGGCCTGACCACTGTCCTTGGGCTTTCCTCAAGGCTAGAGCTCTACCACCTGAGCCACAGCACCACTTCCAGCTTTTTTCTATGTACGTGGTACCGAGGAATCCAACCGAGGTCTTCGTGCATGCTAGGCAAGCACTCTACCCCTAGGACAAACTACTGTCCCTTATAGCTTCTTTTTTAGTAGTTAATTGTTAAAGAGTCTCAGACTTCCCTGCCCCATCTGACTTCAAACCATGATCCTCAGATCTCAGCCTCCTGAGTCATTGGGATTACAGGCATGAGCCATTAATGCCTGGACTCCTTCCCTTCGTTAAAACACGGACTGAGTCAAATGTACAGTTGTAGTTCTAGGCTAGATGCTCACCTCTAAGGATTCCACTTGTCACATCACTTGCTCTAAGATTCTAAATAGACAAGTAACAGTGACTGGCAGAGAAAGGAAATTTCTTTCCTGTGTGTGTGGGGGGGGGTCATGGGGCTTGAACTTAGCTTGGGTGCTGTTCCTGAGCTCTTTAGCTCAAGGCTACCACCCTACCCTTGAGCCAAGCCCCACTTCCTGTTATCTAGAGATTAATTGGAGATAAGAGTCTCAGGTCCTTTTGTGCCTGGGCTTTGAACCTTGATCCTCAGATCTCAGCTTCCTGAGTAGCTAGGATTACAGGAGTAAGCCACCCATACTTCACTGAGAAAGGAAAAAAAATGTTTATTGTTGGGGTAATGTATAGAGGGGCTGCAATTACATTCGTCAGGTGGTAGGTGCATTACTTCTCACATATTGATACCCCTTCTCATGGTTTTTGTCCCCATTTCCCTCTCCCCACCCTTCCCAATCATCTTGTTTCTCCCCCTTCCCTTTCCTATTTCAAATAAACAAATAAATTTATATATAGTATACCAGGTAACAAAGTTATATCCAGTAACAATATGAGATTAACCAAAGGGCAACAAAAGACAAAAGAAATAACATAGTAAATTAAGAACAACAATCCACACAAGATAAAGCTCTTGTTTCCATATCCTAGAGGTCCTTTCATTTAGTGTCATACTATATGGCCTTATGTACCTAGGTTTTGCTCTATTGTAAATCTCTGCTAGGAGAGCCCAAGGTTTCTACTGATTATGACAAATGAGGGAAACCATTGAGCCTATGTTCCTTTGAGTCTGGCTTACTTCACTTAATATGATTTTTTGCAAGTCTTTCCATTTCTAGAGAAAGGAAATTTCTAACACCATGGTCCCACCACAGGAAGAAGCTAAGTAAGCATCTCAACCTGTTTTTTTTTAAAGGAACATACATGAGATTTAGGGGAGTTTTTGCACTTTTAAAATAGCTATTATTGTTATTATTTTTGTTATGGTCTTGGATCTTGAACTCAGAGCCTGGACACGTCCCTGACCTTTGGTTTTTTTCAAGACTAGCACTTTTTCTCTTGAGTCACAGCTTCTCTTTTGAATTTTGGTAGTTAATTGGCGATGAGTCTCATGGAGTTGACTGCCTGGTGTGGATTTGAATCTTGTTTCTTAGATCTCAGCCTTCTGAATAGCTTGGCTTATAGGCATAAACTACCACCATCTGGCTTAAAATTGTTATTTTTAATTTTTTTTGCCAGTCCTGGGCTTGAGCTCAGGGCCTGAGCACTGTCCTTGGGCTTTTTCAAAGCTAGAGCTCTACGACTTAAGCCACAGCACCACTCTGGCTTTTTCTATGTATATAGTACTGAGGAATCGAACCCGGTTCTTTGTGTATGCTAGGCAAGCACTCTACCACTAGGCCAAACTCCCGGCCTAAAATTATTATTAAGTACTTATACAAATATGTTACATTATTAATTACTTTTACAAATATGTTACAAGTCCATAAGTCAGGTTCTGAACATGTTTCTCAACCAGTGTCATACCTTCCGAGGTTTAGGTTTAAGTACAGGAAGAAATGGGCAGTGAGGAGGAAAAGGTTCAGGCAGAGTGGTCTGGTGGACCATTTCTCCTCTGGGATTCTGTGAAGGGCTGGGGAGATGCTGTTCTCACTGTTCTCACTTGAGGGCAGCATCCGCCTCCCCTGAGAGGACACCTCCCATGCCTCTTCCTCGTGGCTATTTGGGGGTGAGTTGTCCTGTGGGGCTTTGCATAGTGATGTTTCAGATCAGTCCTGTCTTTCTGGAACACAAGGTAATGACTCAGAGTAAAGGAGACAAATGTAAAATGGAGGAATTTTATGCTTCTCCTGGTTAACTTGAGTGCCCAAGTGAGGGAGTCAATACTTTTTTTTTAATGTTTATTGTTGGGGTAATGTATAGAGGGGCTGCAGTTACATTCGTCAGGTGGTAGGCACATTACTTCTCACATATTGGTACCCCTTCTCATGTCTTTGTCCCCATTTCCCTCCCAATCATTTTGTTTCTCTCCCTGCCCTTCCCTATTTCAAATGAACAAATAAGGGTGTCAAAACCAATTTTTTGAGTCCTGGAGGTTGAACTCAGGGCTTGAGCACTGTCCTTGCGTTTTCTCAAGGCTAGAGCTCTACCAATTGAGCCACAGCATCACTTCCAGCTTTTTCTGTGTATGTGGTACAAAGGAATTGAATCCGGGTCTTTGTGCATGCTAGGCAAGCACTCTACCACTAGGCCACACTCCCAGCCCCAGTACTTTTTTCTCCCAGTACTAGATAGACTTTGAGTCATGGGCCTTTGGATTCCTCACACAGCTTGCTTGCTTATGGCTGGCACTCTACCACTTGAACTACACTTCCAGCCAGACTTTTGATGATGAATAGGGAGATAGAATCTCTTGTCCTACCCCCTACAAATGTGGGCAGAGGCAACCAGTTTGAGGTCCTGTGGTAAACCCCTGCACATGTAAGCCCTCCTTTCCCTTGATTATCCTCTAATACCCATGCCCAGCACAACCCCCACTGCTTCTCCTCTTTAGTTATTCCCAGGCCAGCGAACTTGGTCCCTTCTCCACATTGCCCTGTCCACCTTCCAGTCTGGTCACTTCCCCCACAGCCCTGGCAGCGGGCTCTCCCTGACAGTCGAGGCTCACAGCATGGATGGGAGGGTGCAGCAGTGCAGGGACCTCACTCGCAACCAAGGGGTACAACGTGGCACAGCTGCCCCCCCAGCCATGGGCTAAAAAAGGGCGCAGGATGGGCTCAGCCCCGCTGTAGACACAACCACCAAGGGTCCTGCAGGCTCTGGTTCTTCCCCTCCCTGGTCCGCTGGAGTCTGCTTTATTCCCCTACACAGGACCCTCCTCTCTCCTTGGCCTCAGACATTGTGCCAGGGAAGGCCGGGGCCATAGTGCACTGTGGCTACCCATAGTCATTTCAGGGAGTGAATCATGGGACCTGAAACAAGGGGACGACAGGAGAGCCAGACCACAGGCTGTGGCTTCCTAGGCCACCTTCTCTGGGAGAGTGGAGACTGTGCTCTATTTCTTCTTCCCAACACTATCTTCCTTCCCAAATGAGGGCCTTTCTGATCCCAGACATTGGCTTACTTATGTATGCTGCTCCTGGGGCTTGAATTCAGGGCCAGATGCTGTCTCTTAGCTTTTTATTCATGGCTCGCTAGAACCACTGTGCTCCATATCTGGCTTTTTATGGATAGAGATAAGAGTCTCTTGGATTTTCTTATCTGGACTGGCTTTGAACCATGACACATCTGGGCCTCCTCAGATGCTACGATTATAGCTGTGAGTCACTGCTGCCTGGTTTTTCTTTTCTTTTTCTTTTTTTTACTTTGTGTGTGTGCTGGTACTAGGGCTTGAAGTCCGGGCCTGGACTCTCCCTTAGCTTTTTGTGCTGAAGGTTGGCACTGTACCTCTTGAGCCACATTTCCACTTTCAGCCTTTTGGGGACAATTGGCTCCCAAAGGATACATTTCCTATAATGCTATTCTTTAAGTTTGTAAATTTTGGTCTTAGTAACTTCACCTAAAACAGAAATCACAATGGCAATTTGGATACCTGCTCTGGCATTTTGAATGCACTTCCTGTGCACCAGGCATGTTGTAACACCGGCAAAAATGCTGCTGAACATTCTTGAAATTAAATTCAGATCCTGTTTCTCAAAGGGTCTGATGAACCTTTTTGTTTTCTTTTGGGTCAGTGCTGATGCTTGAACTCAGGATCTGAGGTTTTGTGCTCCACCACTGCTCTACTTCTGGTGGCTTCTCATTGGAGATTAGCATCTCATAGTCTTTACTACCAGAGTCTCATGGACTTTCCTACCAGGGCTAACTTGGAACCACAATCCTCAGATATCAGCCTCTTGAGTAGCTAGAATTACAGGCCTCAGCCACTAGCAGCTGGCTAATGAATCTTTTCAAACATCTTTGTAGCTGCTGACAAATCCTCCATGTGCACACAGAAGGAAGGGGGCTGTGAGTTGGAACTTGCTGGGCTGAGTGTGTTTGCATGGCGGACTCCAGGTGGCAGTCAAGATCTCCAAATTCAGCTATTTTAGAAGCAAATGGGGGGGGGGAGAAGCCATGACAGTGTGCATAAGCTAGCCAGCATGGCCCAGTGCTATTTCTGGGGACTATGATTACTAGGAACTGTGTCTGTATGTGGTGGGGCTTTGAACTCAGGGCTTTACACTTAGTAGAAAAGTACTTTACCACTTCCGTCATAGTCACTGTGAGACTTTATTTTGATCTTTGTATCCCCTGTTTCCTCAGTGTGATGCTTTATGCATTTTTTTTGCCAGTCCTGGGCTTGAGCTCAGGGCCTGAGCACTGTCCTTGGACTTTTCTCAAGGCTAGAGCTCTACCACTTGAGCCTCAGCACCACTTCCGGCTTTTCCTTTTCTCTTTCTTTCTTTCTTTCTTTCTTTCTTTCTTTCTTTCTTTCTTTCTTTCTTTCTTTCTTTCTTTCTTTCTTGTTTTGGTGAGTCATGGGGCTTGAACTCTGGGCCTGGGTGCTGTTCCTGAGCTCTTCAGCTTAAGACTACCCCTACCCTTGAGCCAAACCCCCAATTCCGGTTTTCTGGTGATTAATTGGCGATAAGAGTCTCATGTTCTTTACTGCCCAGGCTGGCTTTGAACCTTGATCCTCAGACCTCAGCCTCCTGAGTAGTTGGGATTTCAGGCGTGAGCTACCACATCCGGCCACTTCTGGCTTTTTCTGTGTATGTGGTACTGAGAAATGGAACCCAGGGCTTTTTGCATGTTAGGCAAGCACTGTACCGCTAGGCCACACTCCCAGCCCTCTCCCCTTTGTTTTTGGGAGGTACTGGAGTTTGATATCTGTGCTTACTAGGCTGGTCCTGCTGTTTGCTGGTTATATTGGAGGCCAAATCTTGGACTTTTCTGCCTGAACTCATACAAGCTATCCTCTGGAATAGTTAGGGTTACAGACTTCAGCCACCACCATGTTTATCTCATCCTATATGATTCTTCGGTTTGCAGTCAAGAAATTCTCATTCTTGTAGGATACACCCATGTCACTCCCAAGCCTGAGGGCTTTCCTGGCTTCTGGTTTTTCTTTTCCCTCATTTAGTGTTTGGGTATTTTCTAGAATTTCCACTCTGAGGTGCCACTTTCTCCATCTTGCTTCTTGAGTTTCTCCTGGGATTCTTTTGCTGGACCCTGGGCCTGGGCCCAGATTAGCCAACACTTCCTTGTGCCCTGATGAGAAGAAGGTGAATTGGGAGATGCCAGAGTAAAGAAGTGAGTTCTCCTTTCTTGGCTTCCATCCCTCACCGAAGGAGGACATAAAGGGTGCAGTACGCTCCAGGACCAGCGCTTCAGAGACTGGCCAGGCTTGAGCCAGCCTTCTGTGGAGTCTGCCTTGCTTTTGTCCTTTCCACCCGTGGATCTGCTCAACCCACGCTGGTAGCAATGCTGCTTCCTCCGTGGACCCTGACCTGCCATGGCCTGCTTGTCATCCTGGCCACTGTACAGCCTCTCCTGGCTCACAACTTGACTGAATGGAGACAATAACAGCTTGTGTTAAGGTTGCTCAGGGTTCACATCCATGATCTTGCCAGGAACTTGGCACAAAGCAAGCACCCAAGAAAGCATGGTGGGTTTAGACATTCACTTCTTTGCCATTTGGCCATGTCTTATACAGCTCTAGGCTTCCTGTGTGTCAGTGTTTTCTCCTTAGCAAGTCAGTGGCCATATGAGGACACACAGAACAAGCTTGGGGCAGCTTTCTCTGCACTGCCCCCTCCCCTGCTCTGCTGCAGAGATACTTGGTGGTAAATGGGGTCCATACTCATGACTTCAGATTGGTTGAGCACCATGTACAACTCGCTGCACTGCTTAGCATGGTTCAGTCATTTCAGTCACGCCCAAGGGATTCTTCTCCTAGGTCTTCGGGAGGCTGGCTCCCACCTCAGTGCTGCCAGATGTACAAGTGGGCCCGAGTGGAAGGATACCACAGTGTTAGGTGGCTTTTTTTTCCTGCCAGTCCTGGGGCTTGAATTCTGGACCTAGGCACTGTCCCTGAGCTTCTTTTCTTTTGCTCAAGGCAAGCTTTCTGCCATTTGAGCCCACAGTGCCACTTCCAGCATTTTTAGTAGCTTTATTTTAGAGATAAGATTCTCATGGACTTGAGTTCCTGGGCTAGCTTTGAACCTTGATCCTCAGATCTCAGCCTCCCGAGTAGCTAGGATTACAGGTGTGAGCCATTGGTTTTCCAGCTTGTAGCTGGCTTTTGCCAAAGGCAGGACTGAAAGGTGTTAAAAGGCAAGAACAGAGTCTCCACACCCAGCACCAATAGCACATCAAGCTGGCCTTGCGTGGGGCCCAGTGATCCCCACATGGCACTCTGGGGAAGAAGCTGACAAGTGGGGTTTGCTGGGGAATGAGGGTACTAAGAGACTGGCATCCACAGGTGGGGAGCAGATCCCCTGGGTGCTGATTAGCAGCTCAGGGTCCTGCTGGCCTTCCTGTCCACAGAGGGAAGGAGTAGGACCTTGAGGGTTCTCACAGAGCGATGTCTCTGCCACAGGTGAACGGGAAGGAGCTCTCCAAGCTGTCTCAGGAGCAAACCCTAGAGGCCCTGCGAGCCTCCAAGGAGCCCCTGGTGATCCAGGTGCTGAGACGCAGCCCCCGCCTGCGGGGGGACAGCTCCTGCCATGACCTTCAGCTGGTGGACAGTGGCACTCAGACCGACATCACCTTCGAGCATATCATGGCGCTGGGCAAGCTGCGCCCGCCCACCCCACCCATGGGCGTCCTGGAGCCGTACGTCCTCTCTGAGCTGTGAGTTGCCCACAGGAGGGCCCCAGGCCCTGCCTCCAGAGGCGCCACTGATGCAGCTCTAGCCATGGCAAGGAGACCCGACTTGGCCTGCCCCTCTTGGGCAGGAGCAGGCTTCTTGGCCTCCAAAACTTGACCATGGCAGCGTCAGCAGGCCAACACGCCTCGACCGTGCTGTTCCTCCATTTTTTTCCCTCCTCTGACGTCCCATCGTCTCTGCCTCCTCCTCACGGCATTACTCCTTGAATCTTCTCACATCTCTTATCTGTCCCATTCCTCCACCTGCTCTGAATTTCCTCCATCTCTTCAGCTTCTTTCTTTGGTCCACTCAGACGAGGGGCCTGTCATCCAGGCCAGGTGGTCCGTGATCATGTGAATGCTCAGTCATTGTGACGCAGGGAGGGAGACCGCGGGGCTGTGAGCAGCCACCCTTAGCTTTGGGGCCAGGCAGGCATGCCCTGGAGGCAGAGGGGTGCCGGTCTGTTCTGCAGAAGGCCTCTAGTGCTTGGGTAACTCCTGGGGGTGGTGCATGAGTGGGACAAGTGCTGGGGGCAGGTGGGGTGCCTGGAGTTTTGAAGGGGACAAGTCCTAGCTCGGGGGATGAGGTGGGGAGAGGGAGGCATGCCTGGGTCCTCAAGGTGGACCCGTGCACACTCCTGTATCTGGAACTTTCCTGGTTCCTCTGATCCTTTAGCAAAGGGGTAGGCTAAGGAGGAGGAAGTACCTGACCGCCTACCCTGGAAGTTGCACCCGGAGCAGGGCTCCATGCCAAGTGTCCTGGGGCTGGCCAGCCTGGAGCTAGGGCTAGGGTGCCACAGGAGCCAGCAGCCTGCCTGACCCCCGCCTTCTCCTGGTCAGCCCCCCGATCAGCCATGAGTATTATGACCCAGCGGAGTTCATGGAGGGCGGCCCACAGGAGGCAGACCGTATGGACGAACTGGAGTATGAGGTGAGCCTGGAGGCCAGACAGGGCCTGCAGCCAGCCCGAGGAGCCAGTGCAGACCTGCTTTCTGCAGCCCTGCCCAGGCCTGGCTCCAGCTGCCTCCAGTGAGCGCCTGGCTGAGTTAGGGAGGGTACGGGTGACGTGTGGTGCGTTCTGTGTTGGTGAGTCTTTGTCCCATGCATGGCTGTCCTGTGCATCCTCTATGTGTACATCGTGTGCAGCATGGGTATTTCTTGGCACGAGACACACTGAACGCTTGCGCCATTTGGGATGGTAAGAGAAGGAAGCCCTGAGAGCCAGAAGCTGCACACTCAGTTCCGGTGACTGGAGGGGGAGGTGAAGGGGCTGCTGGGGGCGAGAGGCTGGGCTGAGGCTGCTGCAAGCTGCATGCCTCCTTGCTCATGCGGCCTGGGCCTTTCTACCTCTGCTTCCTCCCATACCCCATGTGGCAGGAGGTGGAGTTGTATAAAAGCAGCCACCGAGACAAGCTGGGCCTGATGGTATGCTACCGCACGGATGATGAGGAAGACCTGGGCATCTACGTCGGAGAGGTATGGAGGTGGGCACTGAGCACAGAGACAGCCTAAAGCTGCCATTATCTGCCTGGGCCTTCCATGTGTCACAGTAGGCTGCAAGGTGAAGTTCTTAGCCCTGCAGCCTGTTGCTTCTGTAGGCAGTATCCTACACATTCAGGCCCAGGCTTTGTTCTCTCCCAAATGCTGCAGCCAGCCACTGCAGGACTTCCATCAGCTGTTTCCTAATGAAGCCCATCTCTAGCTGCAGACTGGTGGCTCATACTTGTAATCCTAGCTACTCAGGAGGCTGAGATCTGAGGATCATGGTTCAAATCCAGCCCAGGCAGGAAAGTCCATGAGATTTTGTGTGTGTGTGTGTGTGTGTGTGTGTGTGTGTGTGTGTGTGTGTGTGTGTATATATATATATATATATATATATATATATATATATATATATGTTGCCAGTGCTAGGCTTGAGCTCAGGGCCTAAGCATTGTCCTTGGGCTTTCTCAAGACTACAGCTCTACCACTTGAGCCACACAGCACCAGTTATGGCTTTTTCTATGTATGTGGTATCAAGGAATCAAACCCAGGTCTTCGTGCATGCTAGGCAAGCCGTCTATCACTAGGTAAACTCCTAGCTCCCTCTGTATATAAGATTCTTATCTTCAATTAACCACCAGAAAACCAGAAGTGCAGCCACAGTTCAATGTAGTAGAGAGCCCATGGAAAGTACCCAGGTTCTGAATTCAAGTCCCACAACTGTCCCTCCTAAAAAAAAAAGGAAAAGCTCACCTTCGTTGCACTATCTATTAAACCCAAGACGCTGATATTTTTATGATGAAGAAGGATACAAGAGCATAGGTCTTTTTTTTGCCAGTTCTGGAGCTTGAACTCAGGGCCTGAGCACTGTCCTTGGGTTTTGTTAAGGCTACAGCGCTACCACTTGAGCCACAGCACCGCTTCTGGTTTTTTTCTATGTATGTGGTACTGATGGACTGAAACCTGGTCTTCATGCATGCTAGGCAAACACTCTACCACCAGGCCAAACTTCTGGCCCCAATAGCATAGGTTTTGATGACAAGGAATACATGTTGATGCATAGGAATGCTGAAGTTGGGGGTAAGGTCATTGAAATATTAAGTAGGGGCTCATTAGCATGAGCTCTCCCAAGGGAGGGAGGCAAAGTTCCCAAGGGCCTCTGCTGTGCTTCCTGGAGCTTGGAAGCTGCTTCTGGGAGTTGAGGCAGGAATGACAGAGCCTTCAGTTTGCTTAGCCATCAAGGCAAGGCTACCCCTTCTCCCTGCAAAGGCCATCACAGTAGCTGCTAAGTCCCCAAGATGCATGTGTCCTGCAGGTAAACCCCAACAGCATCGCAGCCAAAGACGGCCGGATCCGTGAGGGAGACCGCATCATCCAGGTGAGCATTTTGAAACTTCACCTAGTCCCAGCCCTCTTTTAAGGAGCACTAGCCTGATGGCTGGCCACCTGCGCTGTCTGAAACCTGGGTGGGACCTCACGTCTCTTCTGTTCAACTGCCCCTAAGGACTGCTGTGTACCCAGGAAATCCATGGGTACCACCCAACCTCCTTTCCCTCTGTGTTTGGTCCATCTTGTTCTGCCAGCACATGTATTCTCACATACCATTAACGCCCTGTCCTGCTCTGCCATGGCCCTTAGCTTCTTGTTGATTGTCCCTGGCCTGTCACAGATTAATGGCATGGACGTCCAGAACCGAGAAGAGGCTGTAGCCATGCTGAGCCAGGAGGAGAACACGAATATCTCCCTACTTGTAGCCCGGCCTGAAAGTCAGGTGGGTGTCCACGTCCACCTACAGGGCAACCTGGAGCCCCCAACATGACATTCTCTGCTTGGCAGTTGCACATCTGTGATAGATGCACAGATAGATATAACAATTGCCTGAAGTTGTGGGGTGGAGGAGCAGGGGGTTCCCAGAGCCTGCTTCTCCTCCCAGTCTCTGGTGGCTGAGTAGAGTGAGACTGAGACAACCGTCCCTCTTTTGGGGTTGTTTGATTGACTTTCATCGAGAGTATGGGTCCTGCAGGGGAAGCAGGGAGGGTCTGTAATATGGTAAATGATGAAGATATAACAAGTCCATCTCTGCAGCTAGCGAAGCGGTGGAAGGACAGCGATCGGGATGACTTCCTAGATGACTTTGGCTCTGAGAATGAGGGGAAGCTGAAGTCACCCCCTGAGCAACAGGTACAGAAGGAGGAAGGGCTCCTGGTGGGGGAGTAAGAAAAGGACGAGGGATGGGCTGGGGCCCTATAGGGCCTTGTAACAGACCAGATAAGGAGCTAGCCTTGAAAGCCCTGCGAGGTTTGTCACATCTTTGCTGGATCCCAACTGACTATACTGCTCTTTCCTACTGTAGCCTGGAGATGAGGAGAAGAGGGCTGCTGATGTGGGTCCAGGCCTGAGCAACAGTCAGGATCTGGACAGCGGTGTAGGCCGGACTGACGAGAGCACCCGCAATGAAGAAAGTTCAGAACATGACCTGCTGGGGGATGAGCCCCCAAGCACGACCAACACCCCTGGAAGCTTACGCAAGTTTGGTCTACAAGGGGAGGCCCTGCAGAGCAGGGACTTCCACTTCAGCATGGACTCACTGCTGGCCGAGGGGGCGGGGATGGGGGGAGGGGACGTGCCCGGCCTCACTGATGAGGAGTATGAGCGCTACCGGGAGCTGCTGGAGATCAAGTGCCACCTGGAGAATGGCAACCAGCTAGGCATTCTCTTCTCCCGGGCCTCCAGTGGTAACAGCGCCTTGGATGTCAACCGCAACGAGAGCCTGGGCCATGAGATGGCGATGCTGGAGGAGGAGCTGAGGCACCTGGAATTCAAGTGCCGCAACATCCTTCGGGCCCAGAAGATGCAGCAGCTGAGGGAGCGCTGCATGAAGGCCTGGCTACTGGAGGAAGAGAGCCTGTATGACCTGGCAGCCAGTGAGCCCAAGAAGCATGAGCTATCAGACATCTCAGAGCTGCCGGAGAAGTCAGATAAGGACAGCACCAGCGCCTACAACACAGGGGAGAGCTGTCGCAGCACGCCGCTGTTGGTGGAGCCCATGCCCGAGAGCCCTCTGAAGCGAGCCACAGCTGCCAACTCCAACTTGAACCGGACTCCACCCGGCCCCCCTGTCACCACCCACCCTAAGGCGGCCCCTCCACCAGGGAGCCCTGCCAAGTTCCGATCCCTCTCCCGGGATGCCAATGGTGGCCGGAGACAGCATGCAGAGGAGCGCGTCCGCCGCAGTCCCAAGACTGGGGCGACCTTGGAGCGCGTGGGCCCTGAAGGCAGCCCTTACCTGTCACGGCGCCACCGGGGCCAGGGCCAGGAGAGTGAGCACTACCATAGCTGCATGCAGCTGGCCCCAACACGTGGCCTAGAAGAGCTAGGCCATGGCTCCTTGGGGTTTGCCGCGGGTCCTCGGGTGGGTGGGGTGGTGGCCGCAGCTGCTGAAGCCCCTCGCATGGAGTGGAAGGTGAAGGTGCGCAGCGATGGTACCCGCTATGTGGCCAAGCGGCCTGTGCGAGACCGGCTGCTGAAGGCCCGGGCCTTGAAGATCCGGGAGGAGCGCAGCGGCATGACCACTGATGACGATGCTGTGAGCGAGATGAAGATGGGCCGCTACTGGAGCAAGGAGGAGCGGAAACAGCACCTCATCCGTGCCCGGGAGCATCGGAAGCGGCGTGAGTTTATGATGCAGAGCCGGCTGGAGTGTTTGAGGGAGCAGCAGAATGGCGACAGCAAGCCTGAGCTCAACATCATTGCCTTGAGCCACCGCAAGACCATGAAGAAGCGAAACAAGAAGATCCTAGATAACTGGATCACCATCCAGGAGATGCTGGCCCACGGCGCACGCTCAGCTGATGGCAAGCGGGTCTACAACCCTCTGCTCTCAGTCACCACGGTCTGAGTTATCCAGGCAACCTGGCCCAGAGGCCTTCAGAGCCCCTGGGGTCCAGCCGCCCCTCACACTTCCCTAGAATCTAGTTCGTGTGTCTGTGTGTGTGCTTGCACGCTGTGCTTGGGCACCACTCCTACCTGTCTTTTGTGTGTGTGCACAGGACTTGGTTAAGCAGAGAAGACCCAAGAAGGGACACTTCCTTTCCGACACATGCTTCCTTCTCCCCAAGTAAAGAGCTCATGTTGTTACACCCTGAATTGAGGGCATACCTACAGTGGGCTGTGTATGCGTGCACACACGCTGCTGACATACACCTAACTTCTTAAAAGTGATGATTTGGAGACAAGGAAATGGGTACACAAGAGAGGTGCAGTGGACTTTCCTAAGCACAAGGCGAGGACCAGCGTCACTGCTGAGCGCGGCCTCTCCCCACCCCTGGGAGCTGAAGTTATTTGTAGACAAAGGCAACCCTGAATTTTGTGGTTTTTCTCCCTTTCTGTGCTTGCCAATAGTTGTTTTTTGTTTTGTGGATCTGCTCTGGGGGCTCGCAGCTCCTTCAAGCAGCCTGAGGAAGGTGGACCTCACCGAGGGTTAGCTGGGAAGGAGGTGGGTGAGGAAGGGAGGGCTAGGGTGGGAGGGAAGGGGGGGAATGGTGGGAGGAATGGGAAGCAGCTGACTTGGTGGCCCCCCCATTCTGAGGGATGGGAACCTGTGTCTTGGCTTTCAAGGTTCACCTTTAGGGGCCACCACCTCCCCCAGTGAATGACTATAGGGATTAAGGGGTAGTTTCCATTTCAAAAGAATACACTGAGCCTGAGTCTGTATCTGATGCTATCTTAGATGTCAAGATTAGGAAGACTTCAGGCTGTCTTGGCCTAGAGAGGACCCAGTGACAGGGAGGTGGGCTCAACTGAGGGAAATGTCTCCAGGCTCTTGGTGTTACAACTTGTAAATGTGCCACCTGTGTGGTGCCCTTCAAGCTTGTGGATGCCCAGCTTAGAGGCAGACTCCCCCCACCCCACCTGCATCTAAAGAATAAAGCAAGCAGCCTTTTTACTTGGTTGAATTGTGTCTTCCCTGTGTTTATTCTGATTGAACTGTTTTGTCTGTGCCAGGAGAAGAGATATCTTTGTTATCCCTACATGAAGAGTCCAACAGCAAGTTGGTGATGGATGATAGGCCCAAATGGTTGTGAGTGGTAAATCGGGGCCCTTCCCCAAAGCTGCATTGTGCTGCTGCTGGGAAGGCTGGGACACAAGATTACAGCCTCACCCCTGACTGCCACACAAAGAAAGGTGCAGCACGTTATGGTAGCCCTCCACTGGGCTGAGCCTGGGCTCCTTTGGCTGGCTTAGGGGAGGGAGTGGAAGTGTCAGCAGGGTTGGTGGCACATCGTTACTGAGGCCCTGAATTCCTCTCACTTGCCATTGGGCCAGATGGTGAAACCAGAACCTAAAAGAGCAAGCAGTTAGCTGCTGAAGTCACTTGCCATTTGCTCCTTAGGCACAACAGGGAGCAGCTATTCCCCCACTGGGCTTTATTTGGAATCAGAAACCTCATCTACTGAACTGGTATATGTGGCCTGGTCCTGTCTTCTCTGCCCACTTTCCAAGGCATGCTTTACCCTAGCCTGGGTGGGAACCCTTGGCACCCTTTGGCTGGTGAACTCAGGCCAACCTCACATTAAACTTCCAATCCCACCAGTGCCTTAGGACAGAGTCCAGGAAGGCATTACATACTGAGGAGCCCTTATCCTCGTAGTTGACCCAGTTGCCAGGGTGCTGTCACCTGGTTCCAATGATCTCATTGTCACCCTAACAAAGGCACTGTGAGGCATATATGTGTGATGGGTTTGCTAGGATTTGTGTCAGGCCAGCCCCTTTGGGCCTAGAGACTTTACTATCTCACTCACCATCCGTACCATGAAAGAACACCAATCATCCAGTGATTAGGAAGCAGTACGCACCAAGCCTGGAAAGTGGGCTTGTGGGAGGGCTGAGGTGAGTTGGCACCTGAGTATGTGCAGGGGTGTCTGCACGGTGTCATTTATACAAATATACAGGAGCCTTCACAAAGATGATGGTTAGGACCTATGCTGCTGATTGCTAGATTTGAGAGAAATTAAGGAAGGAAGGACTCTCCATTCCTACCCTGATGGCCCTAAGAAGATGGTGACCCAGCTCTGTCACAAGGACTACATGAGGCACAGGTAAAAAAAAGTCTTTGCTGAAGAGGTCACATGGACGGCCCTGGTCCCAAACCATGTAGGCAACCAGGACAAGGGCACAGAGAAGGGGACACAGGAAGGCAAAGGTGGAGGAAGGTTTACAAGGCATGGCAACCACAAGCCAAGAGCAGTGAGTGTTTATTGAAAGAAGTAAAGGAGGGCTGGGGTGCTGCGCTCAGGCCTGGATATGACTCTTTGCGCTGAAGGCCAGGTAGTAGATCACCAGGCCTATTACTGCAGCCAGCACCTCAGTAGACACCCAGGGCCCATTCCAGGTACCCTGCAAGAAAGAAGAGCACAAGGAAGTCAGCTCAGTTGGGGGGACTGATGGGTTATTGTTGAAAGAACTTATGGCCACTTGTCTCTGGGCACAAAAACACACACTGGCCAATGACAGACAAATAGGTAAAGCAACACTATGGGGAGATGGGAGGCTTCCGTCAGCCCTAACTCCCAGAACAAAAAAAACCCCAAAACAATGAGGTGAGCCGTGTTCCCATAACGAGACTACTTACCCTATGGTCCACACTGACTGTGAAAAGGGGTGAGATGATGGAAACGTCCTCATTATTCCTCTGAGCCTGCAAAAGGAGGTGATAGAGTGAAGAAGTGCTCAGTAGACTGGCCAGGTGGGGTAGAGGGGTGGGAGAAACAGCACTGGCCCGAGTCACAGAACAGCAAAGGGAGAAAACAGGTAGCAGAGAAGGAAGGGGCAGGTAGGGCAGGAACACAGGACAACACTTCCTCTGCCCATCCTGCCCCCATACACGTGAGGATGCTAATGAAGTTCCAGAAGGGGGCGGAAAGGTTAGCAGGCTAGAGCTTGCTGTGGGATCAGGGCATACCTTCCCTCCTTGGGGACTCAGGAAGGATCCAGACGATACTCACCTTCCTTAAGAGGCTATAGGACTCCTCATCGAAGAATCTGACCTCATAGGTGCCTGCATGGGCATTCTTGTGGTCCAGGCTCCAGGACACCTGGGTGGTGGTGTTTAGCAGGAAGTGGGCATCATGGACACAGGAGGGACTACCTTGCCAATGCTGGCACATCGGCTCTGCAAGCAGGCCCCAAATTCTGGAACCCTGCTCCTGCATCAAGTCCTAACTACAAGCAGGAGCACATAGTCTTCCCCAACCCCGGACTTGATGTTCTTACCTGGTAGCGGCCCACATCCTGACCCCGGGTCACAGGGAATTGTTTTCCACTGACATCAGCATAAAGAGCCATGTTCTGCATTCATGGGAAGAACAAAGGGAGTCACGTTCTCTAACCACAAAACTAAGCACAAAAATAGGCCAACAATAACCCAGAACCACGTTAGTAATACAGTCACTAAGTTTCCCCTTCACTATCCCTTGGGGAGCTAAGTGTCTCCCTCCCTATTATAGCCTGTCCTGGCCTAATGACCACAGTATTGACTACGGACAGGGTGGGATGACAGAAATGCCTTCTTCATTTCTCACACCTTCTGAGGGAAGTGCTAGGGTTGGGGACCAAGTACGCTTCGCAAGTATACCCCCAAAATTCAAAGAACTTTTGGGAATATGAGTTAATGGCTCCTCAATCTCATTGTTGTTCACAAAACATTCACATGGCAGCCAGGCACGATGGCTCACATCTGTAATCCTAGCTAATCAGGAGGCTGAGGTCTGAGGATCTAGGTTCAAAAGGCCTTGAGACTCTTATCTCCAATTAATAACCAGAAAACTGGGAATGGGACTGTGGCTCAGGGGGTAAGACGGTAGCTTTGAGCTGAAATGCTCAGGGACAATGCCCAGGCTGAGAGTTCAAGCCCCATGACTAACAAAAAAAAAAAAAGAAAAATTCACATAGGTGCATACCTTGGTAAAGAGTACCAGAAAAGGAACTAGGGGCCTGGAGGTTAGCCCCAGTGATTTCTGCAGTTCCAGACATTCATTCAGGAAACAGTAGGGTGTCTACCCGATGCTAATGAATGTAGGCAAAGCACACAAAGCATGTCAGGAAACTACTCCTGAAATACTTGCGGAGATGTCTTCCTGTGCCCTGATCTCCTTCCAGGCCCCTGTGAATAAGAAGCCTTATCCTAACTGTTACTAGATTCTCAGTCAGATTGTTGACTGTAGGTAAGGAGCATTGTTCCTGGCTTTGCCCTGCACCCTCCCGGCCAAACTCCCACATTCTCACCTGTACCCTGTTCTTGCATGTCAGGGAGATCTCTACAATGAAGACGGTCTCAGTGGAAATGACTGCGTCTGAAGTAGTGTAGTAGGAAGGGGTGATCTGGGGCTCCAAGCAGGCCTCTGCTGCAGGGAAGAGGCAAAGCCAACTCTTGTGAATGCTGGGTTGAGGACACAAAGGGCCTGGCTGGGCTCTCCCTTTCATACTGAATCATACACACAGGTCCTTCTGCCCAGCCAGGTGGGATCTGGGAGAGAAATTCCAGCACTCAAGTACAGTGGACTAGTGTAATGATCCAAAACAGCTCTGGGAAAAGCAAGAAGACTATAGAGATGGACCTCAGTTTAACAGTAGGGAAGAGGAAGTAGGCATCTGGGTAGCACAGGAAGTGGATTTACTGTACCACTTGTGTCTGTGCACCTCAGAGGCCAAGATGGCTGCGCCAGCCTTGATTCAGAGCTGTTCAGTGTCCCCCAAGAGGTTACTGAAAGCAATCTCAGCAGAGACTCAAAGCTGGTGCTGGCAATCCATGTTTCAAGATGAGGAAAAGGATCTCTGCAACTCGACAGCTGACAGGTCAAGGCTGGTCCCAGTGTTCCCCAAAAGGCACAAACAGAAGAGGTTCTGGATCCAAGTACACAACTTGTCTCAGTAAACTAGGCAGCCACAAGAAAGGTGTAACCATCCCACAGTACTTTAAGTGCGAAAGGTCTCAACCAATTGCTCTCCAAATGTGATATCTTGCTAGAATGATTGTTTGAGGGTCTGGGTAGCTAAAGGAAGATGCCCGGGAATGGAAGCCGGAAGTTATTCTCAGGACTCAGTAGGTAGGCTTCCCTACACACACACACCCCACACACACCCGCCCTATGGTGAACACAGAGGAGCTTCTATCACATTTTATAGCTAGGCTGTTTCTTTCAAACTAGCCCTGGTTATGGCCTGGGGCGAGGGTGCCGGCTTTAACAATCTCCCAAACACTTCCCCGGAGTCCAGGCTGAGCTCAACTCCGCCACCAGGTGTTAAGAAGATAACATGAATATAAATCAATGGGACTGTGGCTCATTGCGAACTCTGGTCGAAAGAGGAAAGTAACCTCACCCGTTTTTGCCGTGGCACTCCAGGTCCCTGCTTAGTTGTTTGGCATCCTACCTAACTTGCCATGCTCTCTTCCCTTTTGTAGGGACAGTCTGTGCCTGTCTCCCTTCGCCCTGAGTTTCCTGGGGTAGCTTCGCCAGGCCCGCACTACCTCCTTCCTGGCAGCCCCGTCTCTCACAGCGACTGCTCAGCGCTGGAGAGCTTGCTAGCGTCCCAGCTACCCACTGGGTTAGCGAGCAGGAGAAGCAGGGACGTGTCATCTTCCCGATGGGAGGCGGTGGCTGGGAACACGGTGCAGGACTTGAGAGTCTCCCATGAGCAAAAGAGAAAAAGATGTGCCTGCTTCTGCCAGTAGCCTGGTTGGTGGGTAAACATGTGTGGCACTTTGGTCGCCGCGCCCCGCAGCGACAGGCCCCGGTAACGGCCAGACCCCCACCTTGCCCGCACCCTTCCTCCCCCCAGCGCCACCTGCCACGGGACAGAGGTTCGCCAGAAGCAAGCGCCGGCCAGGCCGCTACCTGAGCAGCAAGAGAGGCCGGACAACAGGAGAAGCGCCAGGGCGCCGAGAGATGCCATCGCCGCCATCGCTTCTTCTCTGCCGATGGGAAAAGAGAGCAAACTGCCCTGAACACGCGGAGCAGATGAGGAAGCGCGACGCGTAAGCAGCCTCGGCAGCCAATCGCGTGCCGGCGGGCTAGGCTAGACTGTGTGACGTTGCTGGCCGCACTGACGTGTCCCCTCCCCGAGCCAGGGGCACTGCCGGCTGTGCTCCCCCCACAAGATGGCGGCCACGACACTCCAAACACCGGAAAGGGGCGTGGGAACCGGCGCGGCTGTGCGCGTGCTCAATGCAACGCCTACACCTTCCCCTGTATAGCGCGCTTCGTCGAACTCTCGCGAGAACAGTGTGTTCAAGTTGAGATCTGCTGCGGCTGTCACTTTCCATCATGGCGCTCAAGGTGGCCACTGCCGTCAGCGGCGCTGCAAAGGTAGTGCTCAGGCCAGCCGTGTTCGGCCGTCCCTGGGAGGTGAGTAGGGGAGCAGGCTACACGACAGCTGCAGTCCACGCCAAGAAACTACACCTCATTGCGGCCAGGACGGCGCCGCCGGTCTGGAAACGGCCTGCAGTTCCATTGGCTGCGGTTCCCGGCAGGGGCGGGCAGATGCTCAGCTCCGGGGTTCATTGGCCTCCTCCGCTGTCGGTGTGGGAAATTGACTCAAGTTGGCCCTCGTCTGTGTCAGGTGGCAGGGGTTCCTTAGGGTTCGAGAGAGTGGGCTTCAGAGGCTGAGTGTCACTGCCCTAAGTGTCCTTGGCCTTGTTCTCTTAAGGCCATCACGTGCACCGACCCGCATTACCGGTACCGCGTTAGGTATCCCGTTCATGGACTCAGTTCCTCCTCTGGTTTCCCTCTCCTGGACGGTTTTGTCATCTGTCCCCGCGGAGGTGTAAAATCAGACGTTACCAAATCAACCCTCCTACCTGTCACATTCTTAGAGCCTCTAATTTCCCTTTCCTCAAGCGCCTGTAATAAGAGGGAGCTAGGGTTTCTGACGCTTCTGGAGGCTGCTATGGCTTTGCTTCCCAATTCTCCATTTGCATTCCTAGGTATTCAGCTACAATTCTCTTGGTTAAAGTGAGAATACCTTAGGTTCTGGTTAGTACTGCTTAACAGCAGCTAGCCAACACTGGCGCTGGGAAATAAGAGATATGACCTCCAGTCCCTGCTACCCCACCGACCGACTACATGGCCTTGGAGCAGTTACCTCCTCGCTCTTGGTTCAATGTCCCCTCTGACCTGTGGAGGAACTGGACTTCATGTTCTCAAAGCATCCTGTCAATGCTGACCTACAGCTCCATGATTTTGCTGACATTCCCTGGGGACACTTCCTCTTCCTGTGTTTCCCCTTCTGTTCTCTGGGTGAAATGGCAAATACTTTATGCTATTATCTTTAAAATCTGGTTTCTTCCACTTTGCAGATGTGAGGACAGAAGCAAATAGAGCATTTCCAGAGACCCTATGGGCTTCAGCAGCTAGGCAACTTCTGCAAGTTTTGTTTTGCTTTTGCTAATCTTGGGGCTTGAACTCAAGGCTCGGCTTGAGCTTCTTTTGCTCAAGCCTAGCACTCTACCACTTGAGCCACAGCATCACTTCTGGCTTTTTCTATGTATGTGCTACCTAGGAATCAAACGTAGGGCTTCATGCATGCTAGGCAAGCACTCTACCACTAAGCTACATTCTCAGCCCTCCACAAGTGTTTTTCCCCCCAGGTACTAGGGTTTGAACTTCGTGTAGAATTGACTATGCTTCAGCTCTACTACTTGAGCCACACACCGCAGCCTTTTTGCTTTCCTTATTATCAGAAGCTTTTCAGCCTGAGTGTGAGCCATCTGTGTGTGCTTGATGCATAGCTGTAATGACAGGTGGGGGCCAGCATGCTTAGCTTTTTATTGGTTGAGATGGAGGTCTTGTGAACTTTTTGCCCAGGCTGCCCTGGAACTGGGATCCTTCTGATCTCAACCACCTCAGGAGCTAGGATTCTAGGTGAAGGCTTCCAACACCCATTTTCTGGAAGTTATTTGGTGGTAATACTGAGATTTGAACGTAAGGTATAACAATAGCTAGGCCTATGCTCTATCACTTAGACTGTACCCCTAGTTCCTTCCTCAGGTTCTTCACGCTTGTACCTGTGTGTGTCTGTGTGTGTACTGTGGTTTGAACTCAGAACCTCAAACTCAGCTTTTTTGCTCAAGTCTCATGGACTTTCCTGCCCAGTCAAGCATTGAACCAGGGTCCATAGATCTTAACCTCTTGAGTAGCTATAGCCATGAGCTACTGGTTGGTGTCCAGGCACACAGAAGTTCTTTTTGAAAAAGTTTTTGTATTTTATTGTCAGGGTGATGTATACAGGGGTTACAGTTACACTCATCAGGTAGTAGGTACATTGCTTCTGGAACATTGATAACCTTTCCCATGTTTTTCCACCCACTTTCCATTCCTCCACCCCCTCCTAATCATCCTCTTTCCCCTTCCCTTCCCTATTTCAAATAAGCAAATAAACATATATCCAGTATAACAGATACCAAAGTAAGATACAGTAACAAGATGAGATAAACCTTAACAGGGAAAAAAAGAGAAAATAAGAATAACAATCGCAAATAAACCTCTTTTTTCCATATCCTGAAGTTCATTTGGCTTAGCCTCATACTCTATGGCCATATGTACATAGCTTTGGAGCTATTGTGATCCTTGACTGGGCGAGAATCCTAGACATATTCTAACTGTTAAAAATGATGGAAGTCATGGAGCCTATATTCCTTTGGGTCTGGCTTACTTCACTGAATGTGATTTTTTTTTTCTCACAACCACAACCAAAGCCCAAGAGGAATTCAGGAGTCAGCCCTCATCCCCCAAGGACACCAGCTCTGAACTCTGATGTGCTGGGCTGGTGTGTTCTGGCAAGGTCAAGTTCTGCATGTGCCTCAGTACAGGTTCGTCTTCTGTATAGGGGCCTATAAACAGTGTGCAAATCTCTTGCTTTAGCTTCTAGCAGTTGCATGAAGTCAATGCTTCCCTTCTATAGATTTCTTTTCTTTTCCTGTTGTCAAGTTGTGGCGCTTGAACTCGGGGCCTGGGCTCTGTCCCTGCGCTCTTTTGCTCAAGGTTAGTGCTCTAATACTTTGAGACATTGAGTCATATTATAGTGTCACTTCTGTTTTTTGAGTGGTTAATTGGAGAATAGAGTCTCATGGGGACTTTTCTGGCTTGGAATCGCAATCATCACATCTCAGCTTCCTGAGTAGCTAGGATTACAGGCGTGAACTACCAGCACCTGGCCCCTTCCCAGGGATTTCAGACAGGAACATTTAGCTATCTTGATAGTAACAGATGGTAGATTTGCACCGAGATCTCACAGACCTCCTTGTTATTCATTTTTGATAAAATTGCTCCTTGTGTTCCAGTTCTGGGCCACATACTGTGTTGGATCTAGGAGTAACAGCAGAAGACCAGTCAGCATGGGCTCTGCTCTGTATATGGGGAGGGAGCAAAACAACAATCGTAACCTGTGGAGGTGGTTTATCGATGGTGGGTCATTCATCATCCACCCAGGCCATGAACTTATTAGTATTCCTCTCTAGCATCAGGCTTCAGAAAATGGCTGCACACTGCTTTCTGATGTGCCAGTCCTGGGATTTGAACCCAGGGCCTGGATGCTTTACCTGAGCTTCTTTTGCTCAAAGCTAGCTCCCTGCCACTTGAGCCACAGCTCTGCTTCTGGCTTTTTTGGTGGTTAATTAGAGATAAGATTCTCATGGACTTTCCTGCCTGGGCTGACAGAATCATGATCATTGAGATGTCAGCGTCCTGAGTAGCTGGGATTCCAGGTATGAGCCACCAGTGCCCGGGTACTCAATGCATCTGATTTCTGTTCTGAAGGGCTTATTTGACAACAATACGATATTATCTTCTTACTTCCATGTTCTGATTTACTGTAGCGACTGTTCTGGGTTTGTAGTAAAGAAATTGTAGTAAACTAGGCAGGTGCCAGGCTTGTGATCCAAGCTACTCAGGAGCCTGAGATCTGAGGATCGTGGTTCAAAGCCAGCCCAGGCACAGCAGTCTTATCTCCAATTAATCACTAGGAAATGGGAAGTGGTACTGTGGCTCAAGAGGTAGGGTATGGTAGCCTTGAACTGAAGAGCTCAGGGACAATGCCCAGGCCCAGAGATCAAGCCCCATAACCAAGAAAAAAGCAAAAGAGAGACAGAGACACAGAGGGGGGAGAGGGAGGGAGGCAGAAGAAAGAATTTGTAATAAACTGACTCCTTCCTTCAGCAAGGTAATTCCAGCTCTTGTCAACTTGACTTTTGGGGCTGGACAAGCAACCTTGACATTTGCTTTCTTCTTGGCAGGCTCTCCGGAGGAACATCTCCTCAGTAAGTACCTTTCTGAGATGTGCATGCCCATGTGTGTGTTTCTGTATCTCTGCACGTGTATATACACATTGATGTATACACGCTATGCGTACACATGTGTGTACACATGTGCCTGCACCTCGTTGTTCCCTGGCTTTCGTGTCCTTCCCTCCGAGGCATGGTCTCCAGAGGTCACTCACCTCGCCCTTCCCTGAGTTGTGCTAGACAGCGTCTCCAGGGAAAAGGCCTTGGTTCTCTGGTCACTGCCTTGTGCCTCCAACCTTGGCTGATACGTGTCTTCTTCCTTTCTGTCCTCCCTCTAGCAACAAACAATTGTGAGTATTCTGTTCCTCCTCTCTGCTAGATTTCTGGGGCTCCTAGCTGCTTTGGGGTTATCCCATGTTCAGGTGGGCTGCTGCTGACCAGGTTAACCCTGGCAGAATGGCTCTGTCTTGGATGGAGAAAGCCCCTCCCCTCTGCCCGAGCTGGCCCCTTAAGGTTGGCTGACCTTTGGGACCAGTAATGATGGGAAGAAAAGAACTGCCTGAAGCCCCTGGACACATGTAAAGGACCCAAAGGCTCACCTCCCCTTTCTCCTTCTTTCTAGCCTCCATCAGCTAAGTATGGCGGGCGACACACAGTGACTATGATCCCAGGGGATGGCATTGGACCAGAGCTGATGTTGCACGTAAAGTCTGTGTTCAGGTATGGAGATACTTGTCCCCAGGACGGTTGTGCCCTGGGTCTAACCAGAGGTTTCCAACATGAGCAGGGTGAACCCACCAGTTGGGGCTTGCTCAAGTGCCTGGTGAAATGGAGGCAGGGAGGCCTTGTATTCCAATACCTCTCCTCAGGCTGAATTCCGGGATGACTTTATCAGTTGGAAAGGGTGGGCCCAGTCCCTTCTCAGCCAGAGCCAGGTCAGAGGGGGCAGGAAAGAAGGAAGAGGCCTTGGCATGCACTGGCCTGGGTGGGCTTCCTAAAGGAAGCACCAGATGCTCTAGGCCATCCTGCCTTATGCTGCTCCTTTGCAGGCATGCATGTGTGCCTGTGGACTTTGAAGAAGTGCACGTGAGCTCCAATGCCGATGAAGAGGACATCCGCAATGCCATCATGGCTATCCGCCGCAACCGCGTAGCCTTGAAGGGTGAGTTCTGGGGCCAGGCTGAAGTGCTGAGGAAGATTCCTTTTACCTCTGGGCACCAGTGGCTCACGTCTGTCATCCTAGCTACTCAGAAGGCTGAGATCAGAGTCCTGTTTGAAGGCAGCCTGGGCAGGGCTCTGTGAAACTCCTTTGTTTTCTTCTTAAAAATGTGTTGTAAAGGTGATGACAGGCTGGTGTGGGGGAGGATTATAGTTACATAAGTAAGTAATGAGTACCTACATTTATTTATTTATTTTTGGCCAGCTCTGGGGCTTGAACTCAGGGCTTGGGTACTGTTCCTGAGCTTCTTTTGCTAAAGGGCATTCTACCACTTGAGCCATAGCACCATTTCCAAGTACTTTCATTTATGTATGTATTTTTTATGGAGCTTCTTTTTTTTCCATTATGGGGCTTGAACTCAGGGCCTAGGCATTATTCTTGGGCTTTCTCAAGGCTGATGCTCTACCACTTGAACCACAGCACCACTTCTGGCTTTTTGTGTGTAGGTGGTACCAAGGAATCGAACCCAGGGCACTCTGTGGGCCAAGGACATTTGTTTGTTTTGTCTTTTGTCTGTTGTGGGACTTGAACTCTGTGCCTGGGTGCTGTACCTGAGCTCTTCAGCTCAAGGCTACCACCCTACCCTTGACCCACAGCACCACTTCTGGTTTTCTCATGGTTAATTGGAGATAACAGTCTCAAGGACGTTACTGCCCAGGCTGGCTTTAAACCTCGAACCTCAGATTTCAGCCTCCTGAGTAGCTAGGATTACAAGTTTGAGCCACCGTGCCTGGCTATACATTTGTTTTTAAATACTGTTTTGCCTACTCCCTCATTTTCTCCTGCTTACCACTTCCCGCTCCTCTCCTTAACCCCAAGTTGTAAAGTTCATTTCCAACAGTGTCTAGTGAGTATCATTGTTTCATTACTTCAGCATTTGTCCTACTGTTTCTGTGATTCTCTTTCCCTTCCAAGGATCAGATAAGCTTACATTTGAGACAAAGGGTACAGAAAACTAAAAGAATAATGTGAGACTCTTTCCTTCAATTAACCATAAAAAGTCAGAAGTGGAGATGTGGCTCAAGGAGCACTGGGCTTGAACACAAAAGTTCAGGGACAATACCCAGGCCTGGGATTGGCAAAATAAAAAAGATCCCTTTTTACCACTGACTAGACTTGTGGGGCCCCCTGGCTTCCGTTGAGGGGTCTTCTGGCTGGACAGATTTGTCATCGTTTTAGTCTGTGTAGCTTGTCTGGGCTTTGTGACACTGTGACTCTTAAGACCTTGATGTCTCTAGGCTGATGACCTCCATCCAGCCCTCCTCTTTAGACAGCACTCTGCCCAGACCAGCTTTGGTCCTGAGTGTTTCTTCACAGACCCACGCAGGGATGCCATTCTGCCTGCTGCCTTGGCTTTGGCTGTAGAGCTGTTGATGTTGCAGACAAGTATTCCAATTGCCTCCCCTGTTTTGCCTCAACAACACCAGTCATCTGTGTCTAAGGCATATGAGCCCCAGGTACTGGCAGTCCCCCGAGCGTACTGCCAGGCACAGGGTGCCCTTGCTAGTTTATGTGAAGTCAGCCTGGGTAGGGGGCATATTGGAGGAGCAGGCAGTCTTGGTGAGCTAACAAAGACCTTTTTGCCTAACTCCTTATGGCTGCCCTCTGCAGCAGCTTCTGTCCCTAGCCTCAAAGGATCTACGCTTTCCCTCCTCTGGGTGCCAAGGCTACAGGGCCAGGCCTGGTACAGCCAAGCTATGGTCTACTTGTGGCCTTTTCTAGACAGTCACTATGTGGCTCAGAGTTGGGGATTGTGTAGTGTGGTGGTTTGGGACCTGGCAGTAAACCTGGTAAAGGTCACCGTGTTAGTGCCAACTTGGCTAGGCAGGCTGTGCATAAACAGGATTGGTTACATTTTGTTGAGGTGGAGGAAGCCTGAGCATAGAGTGGCAGAGCTTCCTGGCCAACTGGAAATCATTTATCCATTTGATAAATATTCATTGAGTACCTACTATATGCCAGGTGTTCTAGTAGGTCCTTGATATACCCACTATTTAAAACACACACACACACACACACACACACACACACACACACACACACACACACACACACACGTACCTTCTGCCCATGTGGGGCCTACATTGCCGATTACATCCTAGTGTTCCATGAAATATTGCTCTCTTAAAAGCTACCTTGTCCTGCAGCTAGAGCAGCTCCGTGCATGTTCCCTGGTCAGGCAGGGGATATGGAAGCACAGCTAAGCCTGGGCTCTCTTATCCAGCCTGCTTGTATTGCTGTTGTTTTGCAGGCAACATCGAAACAAATCATAACTTGCCACCTTCCCACAAATCCCGCAACAACATCCTTCGGTGAGAGCCCGGTGCATGGGGTGGACTGGTGAATCTGCACTGAGAGGGCTGTGACTCTGGCAAGATGCCACTCCAGCATAGCCTACCTCTTCTCTCCTCTGCCCTCCTTCCAGCACCAGCCTGGATCTCTATGCCAATGTCATTCACTGTAAGAGCCTCCCGGGAGTGGTGACCCGGCACAAGGACATCGACATTCTCATTGTGCGGGAGAACACAGAGGGCGAATACAGCAGCCTGGAGCATGAGGTAGCCAAGTTGTGGGACCCTCGTGGGTTATAAGACACTGGTGGTTACAAGGCACAGGGTCATTGTTGAGGAGAGACCTTAAGGAAGCAAGAAAAGGTCAAGCTGATGCCCCAGGGAGAAACCGGAAGTCCTCAGTGATAGGGTCACATTGTGGAGCTCCCATCATGCCTCACTTCTCCCCTGCTCCTTCACAGAGTGTGACAGGAGTGGTAGAGAGTCTGAAGATCATCACCAAGGCCAAGTCC
Organism: Megascapheus bottae; assembly: GCF_031878675.1. Classification (NCBI taxonomy): domain Eukaryota; kingdom Metazoa; phylum Chordata; class Mammalia; order Rodentia; family Geomyidae; genus Megascapheus; species Megascapheus bottae. Next base: position 104,766,215 of record NC_143547.1, on the reverse strand, counting down.
TTGCGGATTGCTGAGTATGCCTTCAAGCTGGCCCACGAGAGTGGCCGGAAGAAGGTGACGGCCGTCCATAAGGCCAACATCATGTATGTATGTTGCATCCCCTGAAGCAGCTCTTGAAGTGCTTACTCGGCCTTTTTATTTTAGTTATTTTTTTTTCGTGCCAGTCCTGGGGCTTGAAGTCAGGGTGTAGGTACTGTCCCTGAGCTTTTCTGCTCAAGGCTGGCACCCTACACCTTGAGTCTCACTTCATTTCCAACTTCATACTGGTTCATTGAGGTAAGAATCTCAAAGACTTTCCTTCCTGGGCTGGGGTTGAACTGTGATCCGCAGATTTCAGCCTTCTGAGTAGCTGGGATTACAGGCGTGAGACAGTGGCTGCCCATCAAGCAGCCATGCCCAGGGTTGTACCCTGGTGTCTCCAAAGGCCTGTACCCTGGCCAGAGTGCATTCACAGGGAAGATGGGGTGGGATTATGCCCGTTGTGCAGGTGGGGGCAAGTTAAAGCTTAGTTCTTAGACTTCCATGGCCTTTGGCACACTTCGCCCCTCCAGCTAACTTTAGTGATCGGCCAAGATGGTATCATGTGTCTCCCCTCTCTCACCTCTGCCTAGGAAACTGGGTGATGGACTCTTTCTCCAGTGCTGCAAGGAGGTGGCAGCTCGCTATCCCCAGATCACCTTTGAGAACATGATTGTGGACAACACCACTATGCAGGTTCTTAGCCTCCCGGGCTCCACAGCCTCTTGCCCTGTGTACCCCTGCCTCTCTAAGTGACCTCCCTCCTTGTCCTGCAGCTGGTATCACGGCCCCAGCAATTTGATGTCATGGTGATGCCCAATCTCTACGGCAACATTGTCAACAACGTCTGTGCAGGGCTGGTCGGGGGTCCAGGCCTTGTGGCTGGGGCCAACTATGGCCATGCATATGCAGTGTTTGAGACGGTGAGTGTCCAGGGGCAGCCCTGCCCTTTCCTTGTTGTCTCAACAGCTGCGGGGGGGGGGGGCTGCATTCACAACCCGGGCAGTGCCAGGCAACCATCAGCATTGCTGAGCTGCTCGCATATGTGGCATTCTGGGAGAAATCTGTGGACCCTTGCGCTCCCCCATCCCCTTTCCTCATGTCTCTTCACCTACTCTATATACGTGGGCATGTTCACACGTCCCTCCTGTCCTTTGCAGGCTACAAGAAACACTGGCAAGAGTATTGCCAACAAGAACATCGCCAACCCCACCGCCACACTGCTGGCGAGTTGCATGATGCTGGACCACCTCAAGTAAGAGGCGCCCTGACGCCTGGCTGTGGGCTCAGCCAGTCTTCTAGGCCCTGGCAACCAAACGCTGCATCTTCTGCTCTTCTAGGCTGCACTCCTATGCCAGTTCCATCCGCAAAGCTGTCTTGGCATCCATGGACAATGAAAATGTGAGGCTTCCCTCCTCTGTGCAGTGTTGAGCTGCTGTGGCCAGCCTGAGGGGCTGGACCTAGCAATCAACACAGGTTTCAGTCGGGTAGGGTTTTTAGGCCTTCTCTGGTCCTCTTGCCCTCCCAGTAACAGTACCAGGGAGACAGTTAGGCAGCCTTGGGTTACCTGAGAGGTAAGGGTGGACATTGGCAGGTCTGATGGGCCCAAGCTTCTTTGTCTCCCCAGATGCACACTCCGGATATTGGGGGTCAGGGCACCACATCCGAAGCTATCCAGGACATCATCCGTCACATCCACGTCATCAACGGCCGGGCTGTGGAGGCCTAGGTTCTCCCTGGGGCCACCTCAGCTGTCCCCTAGAATTCCTGTCACCCCAGCATCCCAGCCTGCTTGATGGGTAGACCACAGAATAAACAGCTTCTGCCCTAGATCATGGCCGTGTGCTTCTCTTACTCTGGGACACAAGTGTTTCAGGTCACACTTTATTAAGAAAAGGAAAAACACGCACTTTTCCCCCTCGGAGAGCCCTCCAGGTGAATCGCGGGCTATGAAGACGCTGGCATCGAGTGGGAGAGGCGAAGGAAGCTCCACTTTGAAAGCACTGAGCTGGGACACAGCTTGCCCAACCTGCTGCTCCCTGTGGCAGTGGGGAAGCTAAGGGTTGAGCCAGGGGTGCTGGAGACAGTCTGCAGCGCTGGCCCGCTTCTCCGGGAGGTATTCCATCATGGGCAGCAGGAAGGCACTGAACTGTGTGGCCTGCTCCAGGGGCCACTCGTACTTCTCCATGAGCACCTCATATAGGCCCCAGTGCTTGAGGTTATGGATGTGCCGCAGCTCTCCTAGGAGCCAGGAAACCTCAGTGAGTCTCCCTGCCAGGTTTCCTCCTGCCAGACCCAGGCCTTCCCTCTCGTACCCTACTCCAGGGGCCGGAGCCCACTCAGCCCCCACCTCTGCGGTTGAAGAACTCGCGGGAATAGCGGCCAGAGAGGGCGAAGGCGGGGGGGATGTCTCCCAGGAGCTCCACAATGTGAGCGATGTGGTCTGTGGGCACAGAGAGATAGGCAGGCTGCAGATGAGCCTGTGGGCTTCAGGCCATGAAGCTGAGCCCAAGGCCTGCCTCTCCTACCCTCATCACGACTGTAGTCTTCTCCAGAGTGAGGCTCGAACAGGTAGTCGCCAGTGGCTAGCTCAAAGGCCTGGAAGGAGGGGCAGATGAGGCTACTGGCAGACAAGCTAGCCCTGGGTGAGGGGCATGCAGGAGAGCAGGGTGTACCATGCACGCTGTGCTCCAGATGTCAGCTGGGGGTCCGTACTCTGCACCAATCAGCACCTCCACTGCCCGGTACTGTCGAGTCTGAATGTCCTCAGTGAAGTGCTTGTGCTGCAGGCAAGGGAAACCCTGGGGACGGGAGCCTGGGCCAAGCTGCGACTCCCTCCCAACCCTCCCACCTCTGGTTCACGCACCCAAGAGCCCCACGAGGCTCATTCTGATTCTTAGGCTCCCCAGACCCATAGATTGCAGGAGAGACTGGCCAGGTAGCCTGATGCTGGCTCCTTCCAGCGGCCCCTGCCTTTTGCCATGGATCCTGCTGACTGCAGGACCTTGTTGCCCCAGGGCAGCGGCAGGAAGTAGCTCTCAGTTGTGCAAGGGGAGCTGCCATGCCAACCTCTTGTCACACAATGGGCTCTGTGCCCTGTGGGCCCAGGCAGGGCTCCCCAAGAACAGCCTCCGTCCCCAAGGTACTCATACCACCCAGCAGGCATTGCCCAGGTCTGCGATCTTAATCTTGATCTTGTCTGCGTTTTGGGGCTCCAGGGGGTTCACCAGGAGGTTCGAAGCACCAAATGGTGCTGAAGAGAGAAGAGAAGGGAGAAGAGTTGAACTGAGTGACCCAGCTCTTGCACCACAGCTGTCCACTGCCCCGTCACCCGTACTCACTGCTGGGCGACAGGAGGCCCCCAGTCTCACGCTGGTTCGATGAGCCTGAGAGGATGGAGCAGGAGGCCGGCGAGAACAGGGAGCCTGAGAAGCCCGAGGTCTGCGAGCTGGGGCTGAGGCTGCGGTTGCCCCTCGGGGCAGGGGAAGAAGAAGCTGAGGAGGGCCCAGCCCTGGCACCCCCTGGGTGGCAACCTGAAGATGATGTGGAGCCACTGCCCCCCTCTAGTCTTGAGGCAGAATCTGGGGAGATGGGGCAGAGGTACGCATGAGCAGAGGCCGGCAGCCTGTGTGTGCCATGCAGCCCCGCGCCCTTCTTGGTGCCTCACCCTCAGCCTGGGCTGCGGCCTCCATGGCCTCCAGCCTCTGTAGGTCCCGCAGCCGCTCCTCCAGCAGTCGCTTCTGCTGTTTACGTTTGCGCCTCATCTTCTTCCTCTTGTTTTTGGACAGCTTACCGGTCTGCTGCCAAAGTGAGGTGACCCCGGGGCTCCAATGGGTGCTGCCCCTTGGTCCCCACCTCTCCCTTCTTTCTTTTTTTTTTTCTTTTTCGGCTCCTTCATGCTGCAAATGCTTCAGAGGACCTGGGTCTGCCTGGAGCCACTTCCTGCCCCCTCCCCTGCCCTAGGTGCAAAGAATCTGAACTAGCCATTTGGAGAAGACACGCTGTCCTGCCATGGAAGCCATGGTAGGCTCAGCTGCCTCTGAGGGCAGCCTGGGGCATGTGACCTAGTAGTCTATGTATCTCTCCATTGGGGCCATCCAGCCTGAAGTGCCAGTGCGGGCATGTGGGGCTGAGCTGGGACACGTGGGCTGAGGGGTAAGCTCTGACAAGGTGGCCTCCAGCGCACTCAGACAGGAAGATGGGGAAAGGGTGCCACCACTTACCAAGACCTCCTGGGGGGCAGTGCTGACTGGGGAGGGGAGGGAGAAAAGAGAGGGAGATTGAGGCAGAGACTGAGGCTCAGAGGCCCGGCCCGGCCCAGCATATGTTCTTGGTTACCTGTGGAGCGGGACACGGGTGGCGCCCCCGACTGCTGCCACTCTGTGGCCTCAGCAGCCAGTCGCCTAATGTAGGCGTCCCCGACACACAACAGGATGTTCTCGGGCTTGATGTCTGTGTGGATGATCTTGCACTTGGTGTGAAGGTAGTCCAGACCATGCAGCACCTGCAGAGGGCCAAGAGTGAACTGAAAAAGCCACACACATGCCACGCCCGGCCGGCAGGGCAGCACGTACCTGCCGCACAATACTCTTGACACAGGGCACAGGCAGCCCCTGGTAGTTGGACTTGATGATCCACTTGAGGAGCTGGTGGCCCAGGACCTCCAGCACCATGCACACGTCTGTGGCCTCGAGTGAAGGCACCCGAGGGTGTACATGGAAGACGGATACAAGCCCTACCCACACGCAGCTGCACAGGGGAACGAGACCCTAGCAGTGCTGTTATTTCCAGTGTCCCGCCATCGTCAGAGGCATGCCAATTGGAATGGCATATTTTGTGTTTCTCCTCTCAGACTAGCCCTGGGTCTTTGGCCAGTTAGGCTAACGGAACTGAAGTGGCGCCTGACACTTGGGGGAACTCAGCAACATCCACAATAATCACCAAGCTGTGTACCATGCCCACCCCAACCCAAATGCCTCCACAGGGTGGGGTTATTTTGTAGACTTGTTCCAGCGAGCAACAACCCCTGTCGGGCAGCAAATGGAGACCCCCGACACTTGAGAAGGGCTAAGCCAGCTCCTTTGCTGCCACACCGCTTCACTTGTCTTCTAAAGGATACGAACGCCATTAACCCCTGAGATCCTGAAGTCATCAATGAGCTGAACAATGGTCTCTCTTTTAGGGTCACTAGGGTCACTGTCCCGGACCTAGAACAAAAAGCCCAGGGGCCACAGATGGCTCTACGCCGCTCCTCACCTACTCCCCGGAAGTAGCTCTGCTCCCCACTCCACTCATCCAGTTGGGCCCCACTTGAAGAAAAACTTGTGCTGCTGCCAGCCCTCTAGAGTCTCCGTGTCAGTGGAGCCAGCGGCAGCCTGGCCCTCTGGGAGCCCCAGCAGGCCCTGCACCCACATTGCCAGGCCCTGGGCAGCTCCCAGGGAGCCCGGAGCGACAGGGGAGGTGCCTCACACATTTCAGGAGCTTGATCTCATCCACAGCTGTCTCGGTGTAATGCCCTGCGCTCTTCACCACTTTCAGGGCCACAAAGCGCTTGCGCCTGCAACATGGAGACCCTCATCGGTTATTGGCCCTGGCTACACTCACACAGCCATGGTCATAGTCTTAACCCAGGGGTGAGGCCAAGCCATCCATGGCCCCTGGAGCTTGTGAGAGTCACTCACTGGATGTCCCAACAGAGCCACACAGTGGAGAAGTGGCCCCAGCCCAGCTTGCGCACCACGTGGTACCGCCCATTGAAGAGGTCGCCGATCTTCACCGGGTAGTAGCCACCTGCCGAGGAAGCCAGGAGAGAAGAGTGGGTAAATGTCCTCCATTGTCTGTGTGGGCAGCCCAGTCCTGCCAGCCATCTGGCCCTCCAGCCACCCTAGTCTTCCAGGGCTGACCTGAACTTCCTGCACTGGCAATCGGGCCACATACACCCAAGATGGGACCTCACCCTTGCAGTAGTCCTTGGGGTCTTCCTGTTCCTCATCATCTGAGCCCAGGAGCCCCTGCAGCATCTGAGGCGCCACTGTGGCAGGGGCTAGTTCAGAGCCCGAGGACCCGGGCCCATAGGAGGTCTGCGAACTGCAGGGAGGGAGGGAGGGTAGGCCGTGAGCGCATGAGGTGCCAGGGACCCCAGGTGCCTGGCTGAGCCATACCTGCTGCTGCTTCCGTCACCACTGTCCCCCCCACCGCCACCGCTTGTGCTGGCACTCATCCTGGCCTCAGGGCCACAGCTCCGGCACCCTAGGCGGCTGCTCCTGTGGGGCCCAGCCGTGGCCTGTGCATTTATAGCCTCTGCTGCTGATCTCACCCGACTTTATAAATAGAATCCCAGCTGCTCAGCTGTGGGCAAGGTATGTGGCTCGGGGAGGGGGCAGTGCACAGAGCTGGCCCTGGAGGACCTGCCCCTGAGGCTGAGCCCCTCGGCTTTGCCCACACCCCAGGAGCAGAGCTGATAGGGCAGTGACTCAATCCGCAGAGACACCTAGAAGAAGACAGAGCACTCTGCGATCCTCTATGGCTGACTGTGATGGGGAAGTGTTAACAGGGTGACTGTCCTCAAGCTGAACCCCCCTTTTTTTCAATGTGTGCCAGTCCTGACACTCGGATTCATGGCTGCCCCTGAGCTTTTCTGCTCAAAGCTCCAGGGTGCTACCTCTTGAACCACAGCTCCCCTTCTGGCTTTTATCTGCTTTGTTGGACTAAAAGTCTCATAGACTTTTTGGCTCCAGCTGGCTTCAGAGTTCGATCCTCACGTCTCAGCCTCCTGAGTCGCCACTAGGATTATCGGCGTGAGCCACCAGCATCCAGCTTGAGTCCCACCTCTTCACACTGTAGGGCACAGGGCCTACTTTCGAAGTTCCCAAGCGTTCTTGGACATCCCCCTTAGCCCACTCAGGAGTGCTCCTGCTTATGTGTAGCTCTGGTCCTAGTTGCCTAGAGTCCGCAGGCATCTAAGACAAGTGGACAAGTGGGATCCCAGCTGTGCCTGGAAAGTGGGTGTCTTCTTTTTTTCTGCTAGTCCTGGATCTGAATTTGGGGCCTGGGCACTGTTCCTGACCTTCTTCGCCTCAAGGCTAGCACTCTACCTCTTGAGCCACAGCACCACTTCCGACTTTTTCTGTGTATGTGCTACTGAGGAATGGAACCCAGGGCTTCATGTATGTTAGGCAAGCACTCTACCAGCAAGCTAATTCCCAGCCACTGTCAACCTGCATGGCCTCCTCCTAGCCCTAGGGCAGGCTGCCCATGCTTTGTTTTCTGTCCCCATGAACACTTGCGAGGGGCCCATTGTGGGCCACCTCTGTCATGTTCACCCTGGGGAACAAACAGCCTGATGCTACTGCATAAAAGCTGGGTGGTGACAGGGGAGCCTGTGACCTTAGAACTGCATGGAAGACCAGGAAGAATTGGGAAATACAGCACACAGCAAGGTCTAAGGCCCACAGGTAAAACATGCTAGAAACTTCCACATGTCGGCCATACCGTAACATGGTTGGGGGCCCTGTCTGGGACTTTGGGTGTCAGTGAGGGCTCCGCTGAGACTGACAACCACTTTTGTTTTTTAGAAAGCTTATTCCAGATAGTTCTACAAGGGAATAGAGGGTCAAGGGTAGAGCGAGATGGCTCATACCTATAATCCAAGCTACTCAAAAGGCTGAGATCTGAGGATCAAGGTTCAAAGCCTGTCTGGGCACTAAAGTCTGTGAGACTCTTATCTGCAATTAACCACTAGAAAACCGGGAGTGGTGCTGTTGCTCAAGGGGTAGAGCGGTAGCCTTGAGCTGAAGAGCTCAGGGACAGTGCCCAGGCCCAGAGTTCAAGCCCCACAACTGACAATAAATAAATAAAGAAAGAAGAAAGAAAAAGAAAGAAAGAAAGAAAGAAAGAAAGAAAGAAAGAAAGAAAGAAAGAAAGAGCTGCGAGGCCAGTCATGAGCTGCTGCGACTGAGTGGAGTGCATGGCACTCGCATTGTTTATCGTAAGGTGGGAGAATGACCCAGTGTCCTGGCCCAGGAAAACTAAGTGTAGAGGTGGATCAGACATACATAGAGAGGGTAGCTTTCCTGCGCAGGGAGTCAGGAGAGGAGGGAGCAGGACAAACACTGAAGAGATGCTTTCACCTCTTTTGGGCAGCAGATTACAGCCAGAGGGTTAAGGGGGCTCCGATACCCATCTTTTTCTGTTGTCATTTTCTTTTTTTCTTCCCTAAAAATAGTTTTACACTTCTCGGTTTTTTTGTCCCCCCTCTCTCTAGCTCTTTATCTCCCCACCTCCCCCTTCCTCTTTCTCTGTCTGTCCCTCCTTCTCTCACCCCTCTGTTTCTCCCCCTTCTGTCCCTCCCTCCCTCTCTTTCCTTCTCCCCCACCTCACTGGGGACCATGAACTTTGACCATGCTTTTGATTCTTTCAGGAGAAGAAGGGACTAGAGATTGAGTTCTTTTTTTTTCTATAAACATGTATTTCTATTTTATTTCCAGATGTGATTCTTCAGCAAGCAAATAAATACAATGGGAGAGGGTAAGGATCGTTATAAATTAGAATAAGCTTGGGAATGGTAGATGGTGGGCACCATATCACACCCAGGCTTTGCCAGTCCCTCCTTGGCCCCTGGCTTGGTCCGGGGTCATAGCCACTTGCAGTGCTGGGTCCTGCTTGCTAGTGGTCTCCCAGCCGGTGAAGCTCGAGTGTCGCTGTGGGCCAAGCTCACAAGTCAGTCACTTTGTTCTCTACCAGGGCAGCAATTTGCTGCAGGCGGCAGGCCAGCTGCATTTTCTGGGCCACAGGGTCCTCTTCTAGGGCGCTGATGATCTGCCAAGGCAGCAGAGGCACCAGCCTGAGGCTCTAGGCCTCTGTCCATTAGCCCAGGAAGGCCCATTTCCCCAGCCTCTGGTCCAGCTCAGCTGGACACCTTACTTTCCCTCTGCCTGGATTGGGCTACCCCTCAGGAAGTTCTCAGGTCTCGACCTTCGCTTACCTTAATCCAAGTGCCTTATACCACACCGCCACAGTGTCGTGGGCCTCACCTGGTCATAATACCTGTGGATGTGGCTGTAGAGTTCCTGCAGGGCCTCCAGACACTGGGGGGCAGAGGTGTAGTTCTGGGGAGAGCATGAAGGGGGGCTGTGAGGACCTACGTAACCGGGCCTCAAGCCACAAGGCTCTCTCCTGGCCCCCACCCCACCCTGTCAGTTAGTCTCGCCATCAAGTGTGGAGGGATGCACAGCCTGAGCTGCATCTCACCCCAGAGAGCTCGGCCAAGACAGAGTTCATCTCCTGGTAGCTGGCGGGAGAGCTCTGGCGAATGTCCGCATAGTACCTGCAGGTGGCGGATGAGTTAGGTGTGGGCGGCCCCAGCCCCCCACCCCAGCCCTGCTGTCTTGTGACACCTACTTCTCCACCATCTGCTTGTAGCGAGGGATCTCCCGGGCGTAGAGCAGTTTATTCACCGGGGAATCCTGCTCCAGGTAGAGGAGGCACAAGGTATGAGCTGACCAGTGTCCGCCCTCCTGTCTCACACACACCCCTCCCCAACCCTGCGAAGAAGCCCTGTGCTTTCCCCTATGGGCTTTTATGCCTCCAGCACTGTTGGCTCTGGCCTTACCCGGCCTACTTTGTGTTCTGAGACTGTGCAGGAGTCAATGAAGGTCTGCGCGATGACAGCCAAGACAGCATCCACATTGTCCGGCACTTGCACGTCAAAGATGAGCTGTGGGTTCTTCAACGTGTTCACCCAGAACCGCAACAACAAGCTGGGGACGCACGTTGAGTGTGGAGATGAGGCTTGTTTCCTCACTGGACCCTCCCATCCTCGCGCACTCCAGCCCCACTCGCTTTACAGGGTGTCTGGTTGCTCGAGCTGGGAGCTGGGCCGCAGGAGTCCATGTTTACTTTCATGGCCCAGTGGCCTGGGCTCCCGAGTCCCTTTCCTATGAGCTCGTGCTGGCAGGGGAGGTGGGGATGCAGATATGCAAGGTGAATGCTTCAAAGCTGGCTTCCTGTCTCATACCTGCTGCCATGCCCTAGTAATGCCATTGTCCCCTGTGACTCAGTGGAGCATGCGCACAGTGAGTGTGGGAAAGCTACCTGTTTGTCTTCCAGATGTGCAGGGTCTCAGGGTCTTCAATGCCGTGCTTCTCTGCCAACTCATCGAGGAAGTCAAACAGGTACTTGATGGCGATGGGGACTGGTCGGTTCACACTAAGGATGGCCTGGAACGTGTCATCCACAAACTTCTGCAGTGTGCCCTGCAAGGCAGGGGATGGAGGGCATGTGGAAGGCAGAGTATGAAGGGGCCTGTCACCCTTCTTCTCCAGGACCACGCTGCTCCCCAACTCAATCAGACTATGCCCCCCCCCAGCCCCAGCCACACTGACCTTCATGGACAATAGACGGGTGAGGTAGATTTCCGGAATGGCCTTGGCTCGAGCCCGCTCCCGCTCCCGCTCCCGCACACTGCTGCGCCTGGATTTCGCCCCTTCCGATTCCTCAGCAGCTTTCACTAGGTGCCAGAGCCGTAGGCCATCCTCTTCAGCATCCTCCAGCATGGGAATATCTGAGGGAGTGGGCACCTGGCCTCAGTCCATGCTCCTGCCCCTAAGCTGTGCCAGTGGCCTCGGATGTGCAGCCCACCCTCCCGCAGGGGTGGGCAGGGTAGAGAGCAGGGACAAGAAGGGGGGCCATGGCCCAGAAGTTTGCTCAACCTGACATGCCATGGGTTCAAATCTTCCACTCCTTGCTTTAACCTACAGCTTTGGCTAGCGCCACTGGCAAGGTGGAGTGGGTGACCGAGGCCAGTCCTATGGCATGCCTTGCGTTCCTAGTTGCTCAGCCTGGGCTGTGGGAACTGTAGACTAGGGCCCACGCTTGTTCTCATGGCACCCCCAGCCCCCAGCAGTTGGGCCAAAATTCTCACTCTCTCCAGAAGGGCAGCTCTGAGCCAGGCTCTGGGACACAGCGCCACCATTGGGTAGCTGTGGGATCAGCACCACGGTTGCTCCGTCTGGAACCTGCAGGCCAATAGTGGAGCAGCATATAAGCCCTGCACTGGCCTTGCAGCATGCCCTGCAGCCCACTCACCCACTTTGCCACTCAGCCAGCACCTTGTAGTGCTGCAGCGTGTTGAGTCTCTTCCAGTGGTTTTGAGTCACTGAGGTCAAGTCCTCATCTGACAGGGTGAGGTGGCCAGCCAGGCCTGAGCGCCACTCTGAGGACGCAGGGAATCACATTGGCATGGTCTCTTCCCAACCTTCCCATTGGTAGAACTAAATGGCCGCCAGAGGAACAGGGCTGGGTGTGGAGAGGGGAGGGGGCGTGGGACTCTCACCAAGGTCTAGGGCCTGCACTGAAGGCCTCTGGGAGTAAGGGGTGCCCTTGTAGACTTGGTCCAACACCTTCTCCTTAACTTGGGTAATGGTGTCCGTGTCGAGTACCCGGGCTGGCACTCGCTGTACTTCGCTGCTCCCTGCCACCCCGCCAGCCCCTGGGCCCACCAGCACCGTCAGCGTCAGGGGCTGGAAGTCCACGTCCTCCCGCAGCAGGTGGCTGTCATTCAGCGTCCGTTTTGCCTTGCCTGTCACAGCATCCACAGGGCCCTTGTCCACCTGGTACTTTATGGCTCGGAAAAGCATGTACAGGGGCTCACCGGCTACCTCCTGCAACCATCAACATGGACAGGCATTCACTCCAGGGCACTGCACCCAGCAAGGCACAGCAGAGGGCATGAAGAGAGAGCGGGGAACAGCCTCCAGTAAGGAAGGAAAGGACAGCAGCTCATGCAAGCCTCTGGACTAGGGCCTCGAGCCCTTCTTGCCTCTGACTGGCATCCAGGTAGGCAAAGAATCTGGAGCCTTCCCTTCCCAGCACTCTTTAGCTCAGCTTCATAGTGGATCTGCTGAGCACGGGGAAGGATCTTAGGGCCTGTATCTAATGCTGTATCCTGAGTCCCAGCCAGAGGCCTTAGGGGAATTTGGGCACAGGTCAGAGAGGCCACAGGCAGGCAGCAGCTCTCAAGTGTTGGGATATTAGAAGGGTGCCATCAAGCGCTGACGGAACTACCTGGACAGTGCCCCTTACCCTGAGGAAGGCATATAGACATATGGACAGCCAGTTAGTGAGCAGCTTCTCCACCATGGTCTCCGTCCTGTGGAAGGAAGCCCAGGTCTGTGGTAAAGACGATCTTCAACTCCCCCCACTGCCCCCCCCATTTTGTGTGTGTTACTCCTAGAGCTTGAACTCAGGGCCTGGAAGCTGTTCCTTAGCTTTTATGCTATCACTTGAGTCACAGCTCCACTTCTGGCTTTTTGGTGATTATTAGAGACAAGAGTTTCATGGACTTTCCTGCCTGCGGCTTTTTTTTTCTCGTCCTGGGGCTTGAATAATTCAGGGCATGAGCACTGTTCTTGTGCTTTCCTCAAGGCTAGAGCTCTACCACTTGAGCCACAGCACCACTTCTGGATTTTCTATGGATGTGATACTGAGGAATGGAACCCAGGGCTTCATGCACACTAGGCAAGCACTGTACCACTAGTCCACACTCCCGGCCCCCAGAGCTGGCTTTGAACTGCACTCCTCAGATCTCAGCCTTTTGAGTAGCTGGGATTACAGGTGTGAGCCACTGGCACCCAGCCTCAACTCCCATTTCAGCCCTGTTCCCAAGGCTCCCGGTCGCCCACCCCAGGGACAGTGTGCAGTCCCTGCCACCATATCCAAGTCAAGACCAACCTGCGCAGCATAAGTTTGGGGTTCTTGTGGATGTAATGGGCCGCCAGGTCACCAAGCAAGGTCCTCATGATGTCGGTCAAGTACTCCAGCTTGCTGTGCAGGGCCAGAGACAGCAGTGAAGCGACGTGGCAGCGGTCCCTCTGCGAAAAGCTGGGCTGCTCCTCCAGGGTGTGGATGAGCTAGGCAGGGAGCTGGCATTCACTTCAGGAAACTCCCTGCATCCCCCTGTCTGGCCATCCCTCTTGCCCAGTCTGACCCATTGTCAGAGCCGTGTTGCTGTCAGGTGAGGCTCCCTGCTGCCCACCCCGCCCTCCAGTGTCCAGGTGACTCACTGTGAGGAGGAAGAGCTTGCTGTTGAGCAGGTTGGAGAGCTGTGTGAGCCCCTGGCACACAGTGGCACGGCGGCCCTCCTCCACAGACCCCTCAAACTCGGGCCGCAGTGGGCAGCCACCATGACCAGGGAAGAAGGCACGCTCGGCGTACGTGTGGTAGTCCAGGAAGGGGATCCCGCTGGCCTCCAGGTCGCTGCTGAGGTCTGTCATCTCAGTCATGAGGTCTGCGGCAGGGAACCATCACGGTTTGCGCTCAGGCCTTGCAGGGTCGCCGGCCCCCTTCAGCCCACCTCCGAGCACCAAACCTGTGAACTCCTTGCGGCACTGGTCTCCCACTCCAGTCTCTAAGTTCTCTAGCTGCACTAGAACTTTCTGGTAGTCCCGCAGGGCTTGCTTGCTTTTGTGCCTGGGCCCAAAGAGCAAATGTCAGCCATGGGCTCAGAGCAGCCTGGCTGCCTGCCTGAGCTCTGAACCGGGGAAGTCCTGTGGGTCACAATGAAGGAAATGTGCCCAAGCTCCGTGAGCTGGGAGAGGCCTTACCTGTACATGAGGGTCAGAAGCAGCACGGCAGTGGTGAGCACGGCAGCACCCATGCCCAGGCCCACTTGCGCCTCCACAGGGAACATGGATATGGCGGGCTCTACCTCGTACTGAACAGGGCCCAGGGCCAAGCGTACATTGCCCATCTGTACCTGCATGGGAGGGGCTCCTGAGCTCCGGCCTGCCGTGCTTGGCATGGCTATGGTGGGGGCAGGGTGTACTCACTACAAACTGTGGCAGGCCACTGGAGCTGTTGGTGGGTTGAGGGGCTCGTGGGGGTGGCTCGCAGTACAGGTGGGTGAGTGTGAGCGTCTTCACCAGGCACTCGCCATCCCCGATGTGCACTCTCACCTCCTCCTTGCTGATTCCCAGGTTGAGGCCCTCCCCCTGGGATGCATACCAGGAGCCTGAGTCTGGAGAGCCTGCAACAGGGCATCCTAGTACCCTGGCAATGCCCAGTGGCAGTAAGCGTACCTCTACATCCAACACGTGGCCTGGCTTCAGGCGGTAGGGCCGGGCGAGCCCGTCACGACTCAGAGGTGCCAGACGGGGATTGGGCTGGTACAGGAAAGCCTGGCCCCCATTGGCACTGGTGAAGTCCACATGCACGTTGTCTAGGGCAAAAAACACCCGCTTCGGGTGGGCCCCCTCTGGTACTGCAGGGCTGCGGCACAGGAGGAGGCTGGACGAGTTCACAGAACAGACTGTAGAGCACTGGGGTAAGATGGTGGGTTGCCGTCCAGTTAGCTAGGGGCTTCTTTGCACCCTCCTGCCTCCCTCCGTGCATGTGGCTCAGGCTCAGCCGTGCCACCCGCTGCGGTGGGTAGACATACTTGCAACAAGCCCCCCTCAAGCTGAATACAGGCACGTGGCTCCGCAGCAGGAGCACCGCAGCTCCTTCTTGACTTCAGGTCCTGGTCCTGGGCCGCCAAAGTCTCGTCTTCTGTCTCAGCTTCCAGCCACACAGACAACAAGGGCTGCCACACCACATCCAGGCCTGTACCCCTGACACGGATCAGCCGCCCACCGCTGGGCCAGGATGAAAGTCAGAGAGGCACAAGGGTACAGGGAAGCCCGCCCAACTCACCCATTTTCCTTTTTTTTTTTTTGCCAGTCCTGGGACTGGAACTCAGGGTCTGGGCACTGTCCCTGAGCTTCTTTTGCTCAAGACTTAGCACTCTACCACTTGAGCCACAGAGAAGAATTTCACCAACTTTTCTGCCTGGGCTGGCTTTGAACCGTACTCCTCAGACCTCAGCCTGCTGACTAGTTACGATTACAGGCATGAGCTCCCGGCATTCAACTCCCATTTTCCCTCTGACTTAGTGTTCAGCTGCTTGTGGGCTGGCCAGGCTACTCACCCCCGGAAGCTGACACTGGGTTCTGCTGCCACAAGCTGAGGATTGGCAGTGTAGTGAAAGGGACTGGTGAGCAGCTTGCGTTCGGCATGGCCAAAAACCACAAGGACCACTGCTTCTCCTGGCATGGCCTGGGGCAGGGTGCGACACACAATGGCCTCTGGACATACAGGTTCCAGGCTGCAGAGTGAAGGAGATGTCTCACCCCGGGCTCTCATTACTGCTCTCCAACCTAGCCGTGGCCTGGTCACCTATGAAGGCCCCACTTGCCTTCTCCAACAAGGACAGAAATCACTGCAAATTGGCATCATACCACTTTATTTGCAATCGGATGACCTATCTATCTATCTATCTATCATCTCTTTTGCTGGTACTCGAGCTTAAAGTCAGCCTAGGCACTTATCCCTCAGCTTTTTCATTCAAGGATGGTGCTCTACCATTTGAGCCACAACTCCACTTCTGGCTTTTTGGAAAAATCCCACGTACTTTTCTGCCTAGGTTAGCTTCTAACCACGATCCTCTGATCACAGCCTCTGGAGTAGCTAGGTAGATGGAATTCTTGGATCCACTGTCCCCACTGGAGGAGAGGGGATAGTAAAGCCTGCTGGAAGCGCCCTCCACATGAGAGCAGCCGGCATTGCTGGAGGTCGTCACCATGCCTGGTGGGCAGCAGGGCTAGATACTCACATGGGGCAGGGTTGGCCACCCACAAAGGCGCTGATGTTGCCTCCTGTCTGAAGGTGGTGCCCATGGATAGTGAGCTGGGTACCGCCTGCCTGGGGGCCCCACCGTGGACTCAGGCTCAGCAGGATGGGGTCCTGGAGAACAGGAAAGACTGAGGTAGGATAACAGCTTGGTATTACACTACGTATTCCCAAGGCCTTACAGCTGTGTGGAGCAGGCCTGCCTCGTGGCTTCCCAAGGGTCAGGGGCTCCTTCCAGAAGCACTGTGCCCTCCTTCTGCATCCCTGTACTGGCCAGCTTTTCCCCTGTCTGCCACTGCCCTATAAGGAGGGCTCTGCTTTTACTACCGGTTTCTGTCTCAAGGGACAGTTTGCATACTCAAAAGCCCTGGGCTGGAAACACTGACATCCACCTGCCCCTTGGGGTACTACAGGTGACAAGCAGAATTCCTGTCGTAACCTACCCCGGTTGCTACCTTTCCTATCCTGGTCTTATGACTCCAGCAATGGCACACTACGTGCCTAGGGCATAGGTTGCCATGTTGAGGCAGCCCGCCCCGTTTTCCCCATCCCCTGTGCCTTCAGGCAACTAGGCCTTCCACAAGTCCTGACAGTTGTGTGCTCAGACTGGTCTGCCTGCCTGCTGTGCTTGCTGCCCGCTGCCATATACCTCCCTCCTGGACAGCTGCCAATGGCGGTGTCCTTGCCATCTTGTCACTTGCCTCAGTTGCTCTTCACGGAGATCACATGGACTGCCATTTGGATGTACAGCCTTGGAACCGCTTTGATATCCTCACTGGGTAACCATCCCACCCCCTTCCCACCATCCTAACGCCCTCCTTCCTTCCCACCATGTTTTACGTTATGACTGCTTCAGAGAAAGCACTGACCTGATAGGTGAAGCGCTGGCTGGAGATGCCAGGTGGTCGACTCTTAATGGCTACTTGGACTGGCCCCGCAGTGCCATTGGGGGCAGGAGATGTCACACACACAATCCTGTGAAGCCAAGGTCCAGTAGCTGCTCAGCGCCCTGGAGAGGTTTGGCAGCCTGCCAGCTGCTGCCTGGAGGCTGCTTCTTTCCCTCCCGTGCTTGTTTTCCTTTTGTACTGTGACCCAGGGCCCCACATTTCTTGGCTACAAGCTTCCCTTCTCTTTGGGTGGCCAGTTTCTTTTGTTTTTTGCCAGTCCTGGGCTGAGCACTGTCCTTGGACTTTCTCAAGGCTAGAGCTCTACCACTTGAGCCTCAGCACCACTTCCAGCTTTTTACTATGTATGTGGTACTGAGGAATTGAACCCGGGTCTTCGTGCATGCTAGGCAAGCACTCTACCACTAGGCCAAATTCCCAGCCATGGGTGGCCAGTTTCTTTCTTTCTTTGTTTTTGGTGTCAGTCCTGGGCTTGAACTCAGGGCCTGGACATTTTTTTTTTGCTCAAGGCTAGCACTTCATCGCTTGAACCACAGCTCCACTTGCAGCTTTTTAAAAATTCTTAATAGTTTATCAAAGAGTCTTACAGGCTTTCTTGCCTAGTCCGGCTTCTGTCCATGATTCTCAGATGTCAGCCTGCTGAGTAGCTAGGATGACAGGCACAGGCCACCAGTGCCAGCTTAGGATAGCAGTTTCTGAGGACGCACTAGGAGTAGCGTCCCCACCCACACACCCATCCACTCCTGCCCAGGGGCCTCACCGGGTGGAAGTGCGGTAGAGAAAAGGGTCCGGACTGCAGGGCCGGCCAGCTACACTCACAGCATCCTGCACATCAGCAAAATCCCGGCCCAGGTTGGAGCCCAGGATGGTGATTGCCAAGCCACCCTCTGGGGGGCCAGTCAGGGGCTCAATCTATATCACAGAAAGATGGCAGATGGATTTTCCCACCTGAGCACCTCACTCAGCCAGTCAGACTGTGACTGAAGCAAGCTTCTAAGGATTGGGGGACTGAGGCAAGGGTGGAGTAACAACAGGGCAGAAGGCTAGGGAAGAAGGAGGGGGCGTGGCTGGGAAGTGAGGCCCGCCCCTTCCTGTCTCCTGCCAGGCGGGCCAGCCGGGAGCTCACCGCATCAATGCTGGGTGTAGGACACAGCTGCTCCACGGAGCCTGGTGGGCACAGCGGGCCATAACGACAGGCTGGCTGGCCGTCGCTGCACCACAGGCAGCCCAGGCTCCTATTGGCTGCCTGGCAGTGGCTGCAGTCCGGGTGGCCCACAGTGCAGTCATACAGGGTCACTAGGGGCGTCAAGCAGCAGGCTGAAACACCACCCTCCTGTTGTCCTCCCTGCCTCTGGCTGCCTTGTTACCCCCTGCGACTCACCATGAAGGGCTTGGGCATTGTCCAGACGTTGTATGTCATCCCGAGTGACGTAGACAGGCACCGGGAGCTCCCGCTGGGACAGAGACAAGTGGAACTGTGGGCAGAGGGCAGGATGAGGCTGGAGGCGTCTCTGCCTCCCGCCTCCTCAAGAACATGCCACCCCTAGAATGAGTATGATTGGCCACTACAGCCCAGGGCATAGTGTTCCTGACACACAGCAACATTATGGGCAGAGCAGGATGAAAGGGGACTGAGAAAAGTGGGGACTAGAGGGCTAGAGAAAGTGTCCCGTGGTAAGTGAAGTTGGCTGGGGAGCCCCCCCACCTGCTGGACCTGGCAGTGGATGAGGCCTGTGTCTCCATCTGTGTTCTCTAGGGAGGCTGCTACCCTCTTCAGTTCTCCAGGCAGCTCCAGCCAGCAATGGTAGTTGGCAGGAAGACCCTGGGGGGAGATGCACAGGTCAGTCACCCGGGCACTCTCACCTCTCCCCATCGTGCACCCCCTCCCTTCCTGCTTGACTACTCACTTGGAAATAGTGCAGATTCCGAACATATAGGGTCAAATGGCTCTCCCAGCCCACAGGCACCAACTGGGGACCTGCCAGGCCTTCAATCTGGGGGCAAGCCCCTGGGCCACGAACCTGGATATCCACCTGGAGAAATGAGAGCTTTTAGCTCTTTCAAAAACCTAAAGGTGCATCCTGTGCCTATAGTGGTGGCCATGGCAGGTTGAGCAGGAGAAGGGAGACGTGGGGGTCAACACCCACCTCGTGCGTGCTGTACACTGTTTTCTCACCCTCTGGGCAGTGCTCTCCATATATACAGCGGTTGCTCTGGGGGCACCAATGGCACCGCCAGACGCTGCTCACACATGTGCGGCACCTGCAGAGGCATGGGTCTGCTCAGGCTGGGAGCTGTCTGCGGTTGTCACCCCTACCCACCAGGAACCAGACCCAGAAACTCACGGGGCGGCCACCTCCAAGGCCTGGACAGCACTGCAGTCATAGAAGGAGAAGTTGGTGACAGCCACGGTCACATCCTCAAACATCAGGGCCAGGGGCAAGGTGACATGGTCTGGGAGGGGTTAGAGGTAGCAGAGGTTATGCGGCTCCTGCCCACCCCAGTGCCAACCTTGGATGGCTACTCAGGAGACCCCCTCACCTGTGCCTGGAGGGTTAAGTGGCACCTGGTCTTGTGGAGGGGTGACACAGGTCACTTGGGGCCCTTCCACATGTGCCAGACTGTCGTGGTCCCCAAAGGCGCAATGGAAGTATTCATCCACAGCCAGGTTGGGCAGCCGGGGAACAAACAAGATCACCTGGGATGTGTAAGAGGAAAACAGATAGCCAAGAGCAGAGTGGTGTGGCTTGAAGGTAAAGGCCATGGTGGGATGTGAGCAGAGGCGGTGAGTGGGTCATATCCCCACAGGCAAGGGCCATGCTGTCTAGACGATGGGCAGTGTCAGACACCTACCTGGCCCTGCTCCTGGCGGGCATGGTGGGCTGGCAGCAGGCTCTGGATGTGGAGACAGTGATTGTCTTCATAGCTCCACAACCACTGGCTGGGCTGGGCTGCCCGTGTGCACTGACTTTTCCGGGTACACCTGCCAGGCAGGGACCCATTGAGTCATTGTGTGCGTGCCAGGCTTCTTGGATGCCTGGTAATAGGGGGATGAGACTTTGGCCTAGACTGTGAGTGAGAAGGGTCACTCTTGGCAAGACTGTTAGGGATTCCTGAGCTGCTGCAGGAAAGTTGAAATGGGCAAAGGGACATTAGCAGATGGGTAAGGGTCTTTGAGAAGTGACCGGCCTGGACCTGAGGCAGGGCTCTGCAAATGAGACATGAACAGGAGGGGCAATCAGAAAGTGAGCACTGCCCACATTCATGGCTTAGTGGGCTGGAGCAGGACAGAGAAACTCATAGATGTCCTGAGTTAGTAAGCAATCATGGCTGCCTTCACAGCCGACACACCTATGGGTCCAAGTCAAGGCTTAGGCTCCACACTCACCTGCCCTGAAGGATGCACCAACCACACAAGGGGTCCTGGGCAAGAAGGCAGCTGGTACAGTCGGGGAACTGAGGGCAGGCTGCCACCGGCACGCGGTCCACCTGTACAGGCAGCAAGGGACAGATACTATAGCTACAGAGACGCGGGCCTCGTAGAGCTCCATCTCCACCTGCCTGGGACAGGTCTCACCTGTTGGGCAGTCAAGACATAGACGTGGCCACCACTACTGTCTACCAGTAGGTCTGGGCTGATGGCTGAGCCCGGAGGCCCCACTTGTTGAGAGTGATATATCTGGCCTTGAGAGCTGTTGAGAAAAACCTGGGCAGGGGCACAAGGACAGTCCTTGGGCCATACTGCCAGCTAAGGCCAGCTGTCCAGATGGCCAGAAGCTGAGTGCGCAGCGTTCCTGTGTTCCTCCTACCAGGGGCTCTTTTTTAGGAACATTAGGAGTCTCAGGAAGGAACTCCCCCTCCCCCTAGCCACTCCCTTTCCTGCTAGGCCAACTAGGAGAGTTGTTGTCACTTTTCCTACTCTGCGCTCTCAGGGCTATAGGGACTCCCCAGGAAGGCGCAATGTTGGGACAACAGGGATGCCCTGACTGACGCCCTTGGATTTCAGGCCATTCTGTGATGCAGGAGAACAGCTACAAAGAGATAAGCAAGTTAGTAGGCGGGAAGAGGTCATCCAGGCTGTCTTGACCAACTCTGAGGTCAGGCCTGCCTGGTACGAATGCCTATCCACCTTGATTATTGATTCCTGTTAGAGTAGGCAGAGAGGCTCATGGGCAGTCACCTGTCTCAAAGCCAGAGCAGGGTATGGCCCTACCGAATGCCTAGGTGTGGCAAGACAATGCCACCTATCAGCAGGATGCACGCTGACAGGGGCTGGGTCCTGGAAAACTTCCCTGAGCCATTGGTAACAGAAACACCCGGCCTGGCAGTGTGGCGAGCACTTAGGGCAAGTCTTGTCCGCTGGTCAGGTTCTTACCTTATGTAGCTGGCCCTGGGTGTCCCCTACGAAGGCTATTGTGTGCCCATCTGCCTGGAGGGCTGCCACGGCACTGATGGGCTGCTGGAGCTTCAGCACAGGCTGGGCCTGCACAGGCTGGCGGCCAGAAATCGGGCTGGGGGTATGTTCATCACCACAGGGATAGGACTTTGGGGAGTCCTAGAGGGCAAAGAGTGATCAATGAGCTCCCAGGAGAGATAGGTCACTCCCCTAGGCCCAAGGTGTTGGTAGAAGACACCTAAGCAGCCAGCGAGAAGGAAGCCAGGAAGGACCTAGAGGGCCAAAACACTGGGCCCCTGAGCCCTGAAGCATGCCAAGCTAGAGACAGAGTTGGCTCTCTACTGACTTTCTATAGGCAAGAGTACCCCTGCTCCATGCCACAGAAGGAGAGGGCTAGACAGACCGGCAAGCAAGACGAGAAAGGGAAGGAGGGAGCCTGGGTAGGAATTGGGGAGTTGGTCTTTGGCTACTCACGGGGGGCAGAGTGACACAACGTGATGTGACACCATATTCCACAGTCGCTTCTTCTATGCCACTGGAGCTGCGGCCGCCACTCGTGTAGCAGAGTCGCCGGGCCTCCTCCATGCTCCTATCCAGCTCAGCCAGGGAAAAGGTACACAGAGTCCCATAGGTTCCCTTGGGGCCTGCAGCGAATGCCCCTAACAAGGTGCCAGAGGCAAGGAAGGCAGCCTGGATGAGGCCTTGGCCCTGGCAGGCAAAGGGCACTTCCACATAGGAGTAAAGGTTGGCATCTCCCAGACAGACACGGGCCACATAAGAACGGTACTCAGCCTGGGCCCGGGCCCCACGACGGCGGAAAACGAAGTAGGCAGAGTGGGCATCAGCAAAGGCCCCCACATAGCTGTTGTTGTAGTCTGAGAAGTCGCCTACCACCAAGCGGCCCAGGCCCTCACTTGAGAAGGGCTGGGGCCCAGCCAGCTGGCGCACGGTTAGTGGTGGCACTCCTGCTGACAGCTTCCCTGCTAGGCCGCGGGCCACCAGCAGGAGGTCTTGGCCTGGCAAGGGCACCACTAGACCCACTGTTGCCACTCCTGGGGTGTTGGCAGCCACAAATTGCCCATCACCAGGGTCTTCGGGCCGATACAGCACCTCGGCCACATTGTCAAGGTGCCGCTTCTCACATACACCTTGCCTTACCTGCCCACAAGCCACCAGCTCCTGGGTCCTGCTGCTCACCAGCAAGAGCTGGTTGGCATTGTCAGTGAGCCTGGCCTGCGGGCACTCGCCTGGTTCATGGAAAGGCACACAGTCGGGACTGTCCATGACAGGCCCGGTGACAGCCACAGCCTCCATGTGCAGCTCAGGGCTGAGCTGGAAGAGGCGGTTCACTGCCCCCACGTAGAGTGTACCCCGGCCTGGTGCCAGCGCCAAGTGGTTCAAGGTGGTGTTGGGTGCAAAGAAGCGATGGGCTCCAAAGTGGGACGGTAGCAGCAATAGCAGGAGGTGGAGGCAGAAGGGAGGCCGGAGAGCCATCCTCACCGCGGCCTGTGGAGACGTCTCCGCGTGAGGCCAGCGCGCCAGGCCCCGCCGGCATTCCCCACTCAGAGCACAAGGGGCCAACGTAGACAGAGACTGACAAGTGAACCGGGGCACACATGGAGTCAAGGAAGGCAGAATGGAGACCGCAAGAAGAGAGAGGTTCATAGTCAGGGAGGGAGGAGGGGGGAAGAAGGCTAAAAGACAGAGAGAAAAATACAGAGAGAGCACAGACAAGCAGCCAGAGAGAAGAGGACAGAAAACAAGGACAAAGAAAGTGGCCATGAGTTAGAGAAAGAGACGAGTGGGATGAGGGCATGCGTGTGTCTGGGCACATGTGCACACACAAGGATAGAATTATTTCGTCTTCGTATGCATGTGGATGAGAAGAGAGGGACATCCTGACATGCACGAGCAGCAAGGCTCTGATCGACAGAGTGGGCAGTGAAGCGGGGGAGATGGGAGCAGGAAGACGAATGGAAGCCACAGCCACAGAGTGACCCTGTACTTAGCCACGCAGACAGGAGAGGGGACAAGAGGAACCAGGCTCCTTGGTGGCAAGGAGCCAGACATAGCAAAAGAGACAGGGAGGGAAAAGTCATGGTCTCAGCTGCACAGGGAGACCCTCCCCCACTTTCACAGAAGCAAGGGAGAGACTTGGCCATTGGCTAAAATATAAGCAGTTATGGCCTCACATGTCCCTCAAGACGGCCCAGCCGATGCCACAAAAAGTCTGAGATTTGGGGTGGCCAGCGCAGGGTCAAGAGAGAGAGCTGTGAGCCACCTAGAGGATGCCACACCAGGAGGCAAGGCAAGATGCAAGGAGGGTGGGGTGGGAGGTCTTTCCCTCTGCTTCACAGACCCTAGAAGTCAGGGCCTGGCAGCAGAAGGGTGTTGGTGTGGGAGTGTTGATGTGGAAAGGTAGAGAAGGATAGCTTGACTGGAGAGGAAGGACTGAGAGGGAGGGAGGGGAAACTCAACTGAGGTAGTCCCGGGGTGTGTCTGGAGGGGACACTGAGTCTGAGCCACAGAAGGCAAGGGTGAGGTCCCGCAACCTCAGCTGAGGAGCACTGAGCGCAACTCCTGCCATGCCCATGTCCTGCGGTGGGCACAAGTGACTCGTTAGCAGACCTGCTCTAGCTGGCTGCTTAGGTGACAGATGGAAGAGACCCTAGGCAGGGCAGTTAGAAAGGAGCAGGAATTGGTGGTAGTCGTTAAATTGAGCTAGAGTCCACACAGCTGAGTGTGTGGGCATGTGACAGCCAGGACTTCTCCAGTGCCACTCAGGAAGGCCCCATAGCTCCTTATCTCAGGAACACAGACAGCAAGGGCATAGGCAGGCGTTTCCTGTGACCCTGAGTATATCGAGGCAGTGTGTGGTGTGTGTGGCTGGAGAGATGAAGCTGCCATCTGGAGAGGCCCAGGACATTGAAGCCCTGTGCCAAGGCTGCCCAGTGTTGGAGGTCCTGTTCTGGGCTATTTACCCCCACCCTGCTCCTCCCAGAGACCTATTTGGGAATGCAAGGCCGAGGTACTTACCTCCACTAAGGAGTGAGAGCGGTGGCGTCTCCTGGGCAGTGTGGTACGTCTCCTCACATCAGCTGCCCCAGGGCAGTGGTGACGGGCACAGGATGGCTGTGGGGGGCATTGTCCTGAGTGGGAGGGAGATAGTGGAGGTTTGCCCCATTCATGCTGGCCCTGGGGGAGGGAGGAGGAGGTGGGGGATGGGGGGCAAAGGCCTGGCGACCGGGCTCCACCACAGCTGGCAGCTTTGTCAATAGTGTCCAGGCCAAGGCAGCCCTGCCTCCACCCCAACAATGTCCCCTCTGTCCAGAGGCCCAGGCCACAGACCTACTATCTGGTGCTCTTACCCCCACTCAGGCGGGCTGTTCTGGCCAGGGGGCTCCCTGGCGCTCCCCACATGCAGGGAGACACTCCACTGCCCCCACCCCCCACGCCGGCCTGGGATCTGAGGACAAAGAGGCAGGGTTTCCTTCCTATCTGGCCCACAGCTCTGGTGCCTGTCCAGGCTGCCCCTCCCTCAGTTCCTCCGGGGTCCCTGGGAAGGGCACGGGGTGGACCTCAGAGCCTCCACTGTAGAGCCCAGGGCACTGAGCCCCTGCATACCATCCTCAGCCTTGGTAGCCTTGGTGCCTGGCTCAAGTGCCAATCGTGGCCCTCAATGCCTGCCTTTGTGCAGGCTGGAGCCTTGGAGGCAGTGACAAAGGCAGCCCCGTGCGGAGGCCTTGCTCCCCCACCCTCTGGCCTGGAATAAGACTGTCTCCATCCAACCCTACCCCCTGGAAACTGGCAAACGTTGTGCAGGTACCGCATGGTAATGGGGAAAGCCACTGGAGGACACTGCATTGGTGGGGGGGGCGATGAAGCTGAGCCCAGGAAGGGCCCAGACACCAGAATGAACCCTCAGCTTCAGCTATGCACTGTCCCACTCCCCTTTCCTCACCCCAAGGAAAAGCCTCTCCTAGGATGGACCTAGATCCCCTCCATGCAAGAGGAAGAGAGGGGAGTGGCTTGTGGCTCACGGCCACCCTTATAATGTACCTTGGGGCTGCGGTTGGGGTCCCTGCTTCCTCCATAGTGTTTGGTAGCAGCCAGCGCTAGGAGGAAGGTGACTGTTGCAGCCTGGCTGAGCCGGTTGGGTGGCTGTGGGGGAGGGGAGACAGGTAGGCTGCCTCCCCAGCCTGTACCCTGCTCCTTGCTGGTGCCAGCTGTCCCATTTGAGGGGCGGGCAGAAGCACTGTTCTTTACCTCCTAGTTCCAGTGTCACTCCACATGGGGTCATTATGCTCCCAGGCTCCAGAAGGGATTGGACTGGCACCTCATAGCTTCTGCCAGGCTCCAGCTAATTGAAGCTACATACACTCACACTCTGGCTTATCCCCCAGCCCAGTGATTCCTGTACCCGGTGCCCAAACCAGCCCCAGCTCTTGCCTACCTGAGTGGGCCCCTTGCGGGTCTTAGGAGCACCTGGAGGTGCCAGGAGTGTGTCTCGCTGGAGCCTCAGCCTCCTTCCCCACAATGCAACGGTCCCAGCCCAACACATCCCGGCGGGCCTGGCCAAGGAGCCCAACCCCTTGTGTCCCGCCCCCTTTCCCAGGGCGCAGGGCAGGACGCTGCTGCCCTTTGCTGGTCTTGGTGGGTGCTGCAGAGGGTTGGCTTCTAGGCACCTGGCTGTGGCAAGTGAGAACAAGCACTGCCTTTCTGTTGGGCCTGTGGGCATTTCCTAACTTTCCATAGCATGTTTGTTCATACCCTTTGATAGATATTAGCGGATGTGGTTATTTCCCTTAGGTCATAGGTGGGAAACTGGGTAGGGTAGGAAGGCATGGGAAGTCAGAAAAGTTCCACAATTTATTTTTGCTTGTTGTGGTGTTTGAACTCAGTGCCTGAGTTCGCTTTCTCAACGCTACAGCTCTACCACTTAAGCCAGAGCACCAATTCCAGCCAATTCCGAGGAATTGAATCTGGGTCTTCACATATGGTAGGCAAGCACTCTACCACTAGGCCAAACGTGCAGCCCCTTGCACAAAGTTTTGCAGCTAGTAAAGGACAAGGCTTAGAATCAAGCACAGACTCCCTGCACGTATACATCTGGTCAGACCACCCAAAAACATACACTTGGCAGGTGTAGAGCAGGAGACAACATACATGACATGCTCATAGCATGCTCAGGAAACTGTGGGGATTTCCTTCATGCCCAGCCCATGAAGCTGGTGGAGAGTGGGTTATGAAATGCAGAGCGCTGGGCACAGTGATTCATGCCTGTAATCCTAGCTTCTCAGGAGGCTGAGATCTAAGGATCATAGTTTCAAGTCAGCCCTGGCAAGAAAATCTGTGAGACTATTATTTTCAATTAATCACACACACACACACACACACACACACACACACCACACACACACACACACACACACACACACACACACGCACACACACACGGAAGTGGAGCTGTGGCTCAAGTGGTAGCCTTAAGGAAAAAAAAAAAAGCTCAGGGATAGTGCCCGTGTCCTAAGTTGAAGCCCCATTGTGCATGCACATACTCTTTGATGTCTGTCTGTCTATCTGTCTGTCTGTCTGTCTGTCTGTCTGTCTCTCTCTCTCTCTCTCTCTCTCTCTCTCTCTCTCTCTCTCACACACACACACACACACACACACACACACACACACACACACACACACATACACACATACACACACACACACACAATGTAGAGGTCAACAAATTAAGTAAAGTCTTGATCGCTAAGCTCCAGAATTTGGGTCTGCCTTTCTATGCCCTGTAAACAGCCTTGTATCCAAGATAGGAGCCGTGGGGAGAAGAAAGGAGAAGGTAGTGAGACTAGTACCATTACTGGTGTGTGTGGGGGACAATGCAGATGGTAGGAGTCTGAAAAACCTCCTGTTGTACGTACAAGGGTAGGGAAAGACAGGAGAACATAGGAGCCCCAACCGTAAATCTTTTCTGCTAGGGCCCTGTTCTCTGTAGTCTCCAGTGGAGGGTGGGGGAGACAGTGAGGAAAGTAAGAGAGGAACCAAGAGGCAGGAGGGGATCATCAACAGGGCCTTTGGAGTCTTAGATGACGGCTTTCTGGGTGCCTGAGTTTGTAGATGTTGGCAAGAGACTTGCTGGGTGAGAGTAGAGACATGGACCTAGACACTGGTGGCTCATACTTTTGCTCAAGACTAGCACTCTACCACTTGAACCACAGTGCCACTTCTGGAATTTTCTGTTTATGTAGTGCTGAAGAATCGAACCTATGGCTTCACACATGCAAGGCAAGCACTCTACCACTAAGCTACATTACCAGCCCAACAATGTCCTATTTTCAACTTTTTCTCTTCTATTAGCTAGGCTTTTGATTGAATCCTTTTGCCAGTTCTAGGATCCAAACTCAGGGCCTGAGCACTGTCCTTGGGCTTTCTCAAAGCTAAAGCTCGGGCCAGGAGTTTGGCCAAGTAGTAGAGTGCTTGCCTAGCAGGCATGAAGACCTGGATTCAGTTCCTTGGTACCACATACATAGAAAAAGCCAGAAATGGTGCTGTGGCTCAAGTGGTAGAGCTCTATTCTTGAGAACGCCCAAGGAGAGTGCTCAGGTCCTGAGTTCAAGCCTCAGGACTGGCAAAAAAAAGCTAAAGCTCTACAACCAGAACCATAGCACCACTTGCGGCTTTTTCTGAGTATGCAGAACCAGGGAATTAAACCCATGGCTTTGTGCATGCTAGATGAGTGGACTTCCATTAGGCTACACTCCTGGCTTTCTGAGGCCTGAGTTAAATTCCCATTTGAGGCAGCATGTTAAGGTGCAGTGCCCTTCTCTTGTCAATAGGGGTCATAATTCTTACAGAAAGCAGAAGTGGAAAAGGGCTTGTATGTCCATACATGTTAAAGGTGAGGGCAGGAAATTGGTTCAGTGTGACTGTGTGTGTTCTAAGCCCCTCTGGGAAGTATCTGTGTACCTCGGAGGGAACATGTGTCCTGTGTAATGTACTCTTCCACATAATACATCAGAGAACTGAAATTCTGCACAATCTCAGTGCTATCTCCCAGACTGTCTCCAAGTCTGTCTGCAGACGCAGGCAACTTTCAACACAGGATGGTTTATTGCCCCATTGAAGACAGTCTGTCATGTTCTACAACCTCCCTAAATACTGGCATTTGTAGTTGCCCTGCACCTACAGGGCCACTGTTAAGATTTTGGGAAACCACTGCAGAACAGAGGAACTTTGGGATTGAATCAGTAAAACATGAGATGATGGAATAATCAGACACAGAGATATTAATTATTCTGAGGTTTTCCAGGAACACCAGAAGAGATGCCAGGTAAGAAGTTGGGTTGAGGCAGGGTGCCATTGGCTCACGCTTATGATCCTATGTATTCAGGAGGCTGAGATTTGAGGATTTCAATTTGAAGCTACCTCAGGCTAGAAAGTCTGTGAGACTCATCTCCAATCAACTACCAAAAAGCAGAAGTGGAACTATGGGTCAAGTTGTAGAGCATCAGCCTTGAGTCAAAAAAAAAAATAAAAGCAAGAATGCAAGACCTGGAGTTCAAGTCTCCAGTAGTTTGGGGTACGTGGGGTACGGATGGCTGGGGAAATTTCAGGTAGAGGCCATCAATCTCATAGGCCTGAGGTTTAATGGAACAATACAACCAATCATTTTTTTTTTTTGCCAGTCCTGGGCTTGAGCTCAGGGCCTGAGCACTGTCCTTGGACTTTCTTAAGGCTAGAGCTCTACCACTTGAGCCTCAGCGCTACTTTTTTTCTATGTATGTGGTACATACATACATAGAAAAGACGTGCTTTTTTTCTATGTATATGGTACCAAGGAATCAAACCCGAGTCTTTGTGCATGCAAGGCAAGCACTCGACCACTATGCCAAACTCCTGGCCCTTTGAGCCACACCTTTTATTTCTGGCTTTTTTCCCCCAGTCCTGGGGTTTGAACTCAGGGCCAGGCCACTGTCCTTGGGTTTTCTTAATGATAGAGCTCTACCACTTAAGCCACAGCACCACTTCTGTTTTTTTTTTTTTTTTGTCTCTGTATGTGGTACCAAGGAATCAAACCCCGGTCTTAGTGCATGCTAGGCAAGCACTCTACCACTAGGCCATGCTCTTGTCCCTATTTCTGGCTTTTTTTTTCTGTGTATATGGTACTGAGGAATGGAACCCAGGTCTGCGTACATGCTAGGCAAGCACTCTACCACTAGGCCAAACCCCTAGCCCCTCATGTTATTTTCATCTATGCATCTATTTATCCATCTGCAATACTCTATCACTTACTTATTAAGGTGAAGTTGACATAAGATACAATGAATCCTCCTTTTTGTGTGTGTGGGGGGGCCTGAGTTCTTCAGCTCAAACTACCACCCTACCCCCTGAGCACATCACCACTTCCGGTTTTCTGGTGGTTAATTAAAGAGTCTCATGGACTTTAGTGCCTGGGCTGGCTTTGAACTGTGATCCACAGATCTCAGCCTGCTGAGTAGCTAGGATTATAGGTGTGAGCCACAGCGCCTGGCTATGAATCCCTTTTAAAGTGTCCAATTCAGTGGCACTTAGTAAACTCACAATATTGTGCAACCATGACTTCCGTAGTTCCAGAAAGTTTTCATCATCCTCCCAGAAAGGAAAGTCTGTACTCTTTACGAAATCTCTCCCCATGTGTTCCCTTTGCCTCAGATCCTGGAAACCTCTGCTCTGCTTTCTGTCTCTAAGTATTGGCCTATTCTGGACATTTAAAGTCCAATCACATTTCATGTGGCTTCTACTCCCTAGAATCAAGTCTGCAAGGTTCATGTACATTGTGGAATGTGTCAGTGCTTCACTGCACGCACATAGACGTGTGTGTGTGTGTGTGCGCGTGCGTGCGTGTGCATGTGGGTGTATGCTAGTCATGAGGTTTGAACTGAGGGTCCGAGAACTGTCTCTGAGCTTTTTTTTTTTAAATTGGTCATGGGGCTTGAATTCAGCCTGGGCGTTGTTTTCAGCTCAAGGCTACCACCCTACCTTTGAGCAAAGCCCCACTTCCCATTGTTTAGAGGTTAACTGGA
Source organism: Megascapheus bottae (assembly GCF_031878675.1). Lineage (NCBI taxonomy): Eukaryota > Metazoa > Chordata > Mammalia > Rodentia > Geomyidae > Megascapheus > Megascapheus bottae. The sequence goes on along the minus strand of NC_143547.1, from coordinate 104,736,162 downwards.
GATAAGAGTCTCAGGTCCTTTTATGCCCCCGGCTGGCTTTGAACCTTGGTCCTCAGATCTCAGCCTCCTGAGTAGCTAGGATTACAGCCACCACGCTTGGCACTCTGAGCTTTTCTTTTCTTTTTATTTATTTTTTTTTTGGCTCAAGGCTAGAAATCTATTATGAGCCACAGCCCTACAGCTGGTTTGTAGGTGACTAATTAGAGGTAAGAGTCTCACAGACTTTCTTGCCTAGGCTGTCTTCAAACCACGATCCTCAGAACTCATTCTCCTCACTAGGCAGGATTACAGACATGAGTCTTCAGTGCCTGGCTTTATTGCTTTTTATGGCTGAATGATTGTCTGTTGTAGATGTGCTGCCTTTTGCCTCTCCAGCCTGGACACTCAGGCGCCTGCTATGCTTCTCTTGGGTACACGGCAAGGGTGGGAGTGCTGGGCTTTCCCTAGCTGGCCGTGCTGCATGTCATATTCCCAGAAGGCATGTGCTCTGGCCTCCTTCCAGAAACTCTCTCTATACAGTCCTGAGGCCTGCTTCAGACACAACTCAGTGGTTCCATCCTGCTGAGAACTCAGCAGTAGCCTCTGGCTGCCTCTTGGCCAAGTCTAGACTCCTCACTGTGACCAACAAAGCCAGCCAGACTTCCCCAGCACGGAATGTCAGCCTGGGACTCTGCACAAGCAGTTCCTTTTCCTACAAGGTTCAGAAGCCCCATCACTGCTGGTGTGGATTCAGCATAGGCATCACTTCTTCCCTGCTGCCCCTTCACTGGCCTGGGACGGCCTTCCTTCCCACTCTACCCCTTCTTGGCAATTTGCTAGCTTTCCACAGCCTCCTACTCATGGCTCTTCCAGCAGAGACCTGGCAGTGCTTCCCTCTCCCCACATGGGGCTCAGAGTTCATTTTGGGCTCAGCCAGTATTTTTATGAAACTATTGTCAGCTAAATCTCCTTAAGGCCTTGTGAAATGTAACTCAAGATCATTTACATTCTGACTCAGCCAGAGAAGGTGCTGGACCGTGTCCTGGGGCAGAACCGGCTTGGCAGCAGACATGAATTCCCATCCTGAGGGCTTAGGCCCATCCATTTTTCCCAATCTCTTCAAGTTCCAGCAGACACCAAGGCAGGAAGTACATTTTCCATAGGTCTTTACTGAGGTGACTGGGGACCAAGGGGACTGAAAAGGAGGGGGGGGGTGCCTCAGCCCAAAGGCTGAAGGTTTGGGAAAGGCACACAGTGGCAGTGGGGTCTATCCCTCTGTGAGGGCTGGCTTGGCAGAGACAGTGCCCCCTGGGACCCCTCTTTGGCACTAAGCTGAGCACGTGGTGCCCTCACTCCCTCCTGACAGGCAGAGGGCTCCCCCTGGTGGTGGCTGGCAGTGTAGGCTGGCGGGGGTGGGGTGGGGTCGGGTTTGGCACAAGAGGCTAGTCAGCCCAAGAGACAGTGCTTGGCCACCTCTTGCACTGGCAGGTAGGTACTTATGTTGGCAATAAAGACAACTACAAACGGAATCCACTAAGCTAAGCTGTAGTGGGCAAGAAGGCTAGGGAGGAGAGAGCTGGGGAGGCTGTGTCATATTCTCCCCTATGCCTCTCCAGAGTACCAGGAAGGAGAGGACACAGACCCAGGGTTCCGACTGACTCAAGGCCCCATTTGGCTGCTTCCATGGCAGGAAGGGCACTCTATGGGGACAAAAGCCTTTGCTAGGGTGACAACAGACACATGGATCGTGGGATTTTCAAGGGAGCAGAAGAAGTAATGGGGATTTGAGTTTTAGGGGGGCCATGACCCACAGTTGCCAGACTCACCAGACTCCGGTGGGCTGCTGTGAACCGGGCCAGTGGAGGGCCTTGCACCCTTGCTATGGCTCAACCATACTTGATATGGGGTCAGGATTGGGGAACCTTAGTCCCCGTACTTGCTCCCCAGAGAAAAGTAAAGGACTCACTGCCCTGAACAGGCACAGGTATCTTGGAGCGAACCCCAGGATGAGGGTGGAGGCAGGAGAAGGGACATGGGCTTCCTATAGTTTCTTGGGAAGGGCAGGCCCCAGGCTAGGGGGCCTGGGAGGAGGGAGAGGCATGCAGGGGTGGCGAGGGCAGGTGGTAGCTGCTATTGCTTCCTTCATGTGATCCGAGAGCCTAGGCAGGGGTGGGGCTAGGCATTGGGTCTGGGTCAAGTTGGGATGCTTGGACCTGGGAGGCTGGCTGCAGAGGTCTTCTCTGGGGCCACTGCCTCACCCAGAATCTGGCGGAGCTCTTGGAGGCGCCCCTGAATTTTGGGAATGCCAGCCAGCTGCTGCTCCAGACGTTGCTTCTCCTCAGTCAAGCTCAGGCGAGTGGCCGAGTCTAGCTTCTCAAACTTCCAGCCACCTTCCCCATCAAACTGTAGTAAGTGCGTGTGATACTTCCTGGTCAAGAGAAAGACAGAAAGCTTGCTGGAAGCTGCCCTTTCCACCTCAGGTGGCAGCTCCCCACCCTTGTCCAAAAGCAGCTTCACAAGGCCCTTACCACAGGGATGGCCGGTGGGTGATGGAGAGCAGAGCGATGCCTGCGTCCTTGGCTGCCTGGAAGATCTTTCCCTCCACGTCTATGCTCACAGCACTGGTGCACTCATCCAAGAGGGCGTACTTGGGCCTTGGAGGTGAGGAGCCAACGGGAAGAGGCTGTGGACCCCCTATTGCTGATCCCGGCCCCAGTTCCTGGACTGCTCCTTGTAGCCCATGGCCCTACTAGGTTTGTTAGGATCAAGGCTGTGTCTGATAGCTCTGTTCTTTTTGTAGGAGGCCCCAGGGAGCACCCATTTGTCCTTATTGCTGGCTCTGGGCAGCCATCCCCAGGGCTCACCTGTGATAGAACATGCGGGCCATACCAATTCTCTGCTTCTCGCCCCCGGAGAGCACGTCCTTCCAGTCACACACGGCCTCCCAACCTGGGCAAGGGGCAAGGGGCAAGGGACTCTGTTCAACTTCAACAAAGGCCCAGTCTGTACCAGGGGAGGACTGATGGAAACACGTGGCAGTCTAGCTCCAGGTCTCAGCCTCCTGAGAAGCTACGATTATAGGCATGAGCTACCAGCACCCAGCTATATGTTTTTGCTTTTGTCTTTTTTTTTTTTGGTCAGTTGTGAGGCTTGAACTCAAAGTCTAAGTGCTGTCCCTCAGCTCCTTTTTGCTCAAGGCTTGCACTTTACCACCTTGAGACACAGCACTACTTCCTATTTTCTGGTGGTTAATTGGACGTAAGAGTATCAGGGACTTTCCTGCCTTGGCTGACTTTGAATCATGATCCGCAGATCTCAGCCTCTTGAGTAGCTAGGGTTATGGGCTAGCATGAGCTACCAGTGCCCAGCTTTTATTTGTTGTTGGTTGGGGCCTGGGTGCTGTCTCTGAGCTCTTTTGAGACTAGTGTTCTACCATGTTGAGCCACAGTGCCACTCTCGTAAGTCTTTTCTTTTCTCAAACACCTTTTCTCACAACCTGTCCCTCCTTCCTGAGCTTTATTTCCCCAGAGTCCCCTCTTACTCTACTCTCCCTATCACATTTCAACAGAAACACTATGCACAACCAGGCTTACCCTTCCCTGAGGAGGCCCAGTTTGCTGAAAACCTCTGCGGGGGTTCTAATCCCTCCCCAGGAAAGCCAGTGTTCTCTCTGTGAACTAGTATCTTCCTGTCCCCAAGCCCTGGCTGCATGCACCCTGTTCTGGGCTCTCCTAGCTTGCAGACAGGCCTACCACTTGGTCAGTGTTCCACTTCTACAGGTCTTGGCTCAGACTTCTCTCCCATAACATGAATACCCCTTCCCTGGTGCATGGGCACTGCTTAGGGCCACCTGTTTACAGGCTGTCCTCCCTGGAAAGTGTGTCTCAAGGCAGGCACTTTGGACTCTAGGATGCACAGATAACCTTCATTCCCTACATTGGGGAAAAAGTCCAGAAGTGTAGGTGGCAGCAGGATCTTGGGACAAAGGGTGATAAAGTGTTCTATGCAGGGATGATAAGTCCCATCCCCGCCCTACCTCCTTCTCTTTGCAGTATGTGGTGGAGGTGTACAATGTCCAAGATGGCTTCCAGCTGTTGGTCCGAGTAGCCTTTCCTTCTCATGTCTTCCACTGAGTCTGGGTAGATTACCTGGTCACGCAAGGAGCCCACGGACATGTAGGGCCTGTGGGAAAGCTGTATGTCTACTGAGGGCAGAGTGCCTGAGTTTCCCTAACTGTTCTGCCTGAGCCCACTCTGTGGTAGCCTTGGCTGTGGACAATGAAGCCAGACCTGCAACAGAGCCTTCCAAGTAATGGCCATACCATATCCATGCACCCCCAACTTACACATGAATACGCGCATGCACACACATCTATGGGCCTGAGTGCAAGAACCCCCACCCAGATCTGCAATGGAGGGAGAACGAGGCTGGGTTCCTGGTTTGTTTGGCTCTGGGAAAGCGTCTTTTTGTCCTCTTCAAAGAGGGTAGACTCTGTCCTTTCCTAGGCCTCTGTTGTAAACTTCCAGGTGCTCAGGTAGGAAGATGTAGGGGAAAGACAAGGAACAGGGCTCCACACCAGCTGCTTGCTGAAGAGGTCTCGGCAGTGGCAGGCTTCCTTACCTCTGAGGGATGTAGAACATGCGCTGGGGTGGGGGCTTGTAGAGCACGCCGCCGTATGTGGGCCACAGCCCGCCCAGGATCCGGAACAAAGAGCTCTTGCCGCAACCGTTGGGGCCTGTGATGAGCAAGTGCATGCCCTCTTCCACCTGTGGATGCAGCAAAGTGTGGCAGCGGCCTCACAAAGGTTCTTACATCCAAGACTGGCAGGTAGGCACAGTCTCAGCAGGTACCCTAGGCTGGCCTGGAACTGACAATCCTCTTGTCTCAGCCTCCCAGTATTAGGATTACATTAGAGGCATGTATCAAGACACTTCATGGGGTAGGCTATTCTGCATCTTGATCTTTTGTTGTATGTATGCTGGTCCTGGGGTTTAGCTCAAGATCTGGGTACTGTCCCTGAGCTTTTCTGCTCAAGGCTAGTACTCTACCATTTTACTTCTGGCTTTTTCACTGCTTCATTGGAGGTAGAAGTCTTATGGAATTTCCTATGGGCTACTTGAACTGTGATCCTCAGATCTCAGCCTCCTGAATAGCTAGGATTACAAATATGCCTGGCAAGGTATTTAATAATCTTTTGATAAGTAAAAGCAAAGCCAGAGAGGTCAGATCCAATGTCCAGAGCCCTAACTAGATGCCTGGCCTAGAATACAGGGAAATGGACAAGAGCTGGCCCTGTCCCCGGAGGCCTTGACATGTCTGGAAAACATGGGACCAACACCAGAAGAAGAGTATATTTTACTACAGGTGAATAAATGAGTATATTCCAAGACTCTGGGTTTTAGCCTCAATCCTATCCAAGTCTCACTTTACCCAGAATCCAAATTCAAGATCAAGAGCCTCAGCCCCTTTTAGAAATTGTCCCTAGGAAAGGCATTTTCTTCACAATCCTAAATTGAACATTTAACACCCCCCACTCCGCAGCTGCTTATCTCCCTGTCCTCTTGGTCTTCTCTGACTTCACAGGGTCTTGAATTAGCCAATCACATTATCCCTACTGAGTACGGAAACAGTTGTAGGAAGGAGAGGTGAGTACACGGAGACAGCTTTTGTGTTATCAGATTTCCAATCAGATTTCCGTTCAGCTCCAGGACAGAGAATACTTGGGGCACCCTAGTACAGAGAACCCCAGGCCATCACCAGCATCATCGTACTTAGTCCCTTACTATCAGTGTGAGTGCTTATATATCTGTGAAAAAGAATAATACAGTGCATAGGACTCCTGGAAAAAAAATCAATGTACTGATCTTTGCTATTTTAGGCAATGTTCGTGCTATGGGTTGAGCCATGATGGATTCTAAATTTTTATATTAAAATCTGAATCTCTAGTACCTCAGCAGGTGACCTTACTTGAAATAGGCGATAGATGATCAAATTAGATCACATGGAGTCATACTGGAATGAGGCAGAACTGATTCAATGTGAACTTACAACTGGGAGTTTGGAACACAGACACAGAGACGCATACACAGAGAGAGAATGCCATGTAAAAATGGAGGCAGAGAGTAGGATGATGTAACGCAAGCAGAGAACACCAGCAACTGCCAGAAAACCAGAAGCTGGGTGAGTCCTGGGACAGACAGACTCCCTCAGACCCCAAAGAAGGATCCCCATCTTGTGCCCTTGATCTAGACTTGTGCTCCCCCAGAGTTGGAAGAGTCCTTAACTGCTGTTAAAGCCACCTGGTCTGTGGTGCTTTGCTAGAGCATCCTCAAGGCACACAAGTGTGTAACCATCAACTCTGAGGGAAGAATGGGCAAGAGGGCTTTTGGATTATGCAGGACCTTGTCCCTGCTCTTCCACAGGCGATTTCCTTCTTCCTACCTGGCATTGCTCTCTAACCAGCTAAAGCTTGCTCAACAGGCCTTCAGTATCTTTGCTTTCTTTGGCTTTGCTGAGTCTAGCCTGGAAACTACCACTGTCAAGGGTGGTAAGGCTCACACCACCATGACTCTGTGTGCTATATGGGGTAACACCATATGTCCTGCCTCCAACTGGCTCTCACGACTTCTTTCTCCTCTTCCTCCCCTCCAGTCTCAGCCCCCTCAGCAGACACAGGCAGCAGCTGGGGCATTCCTACCTCTTCCTGTCTCTTCCCTAATTCCTCCCCTGTTGAGAAACATAACACGACATAGTACACTTGCCTACTGGAAAGAAAACCCAATGTGCTTTTCAGCCACTGTTCCCCACTTGAGTGTTCACCCTAAGAATGGGGACACTTGCTTTGTCCAGCCCACTTCCTCCATTCACCTAAAGGTTTAAGTCTCTAGTCCAGAGTTCAGAGAACACTGGCTGTCCCCATGCACTAGTCTTAATTCACTGCTCCCTGGTTCTATCAAAGCCCTGCCTGGACTCAGAGCTACATCAGTGTTTTCTTTCCTTGCTTTCCTTTTTTATTTTTTGTGCTGATCCTGGGGTTTGAACTCAGGGCCAGGGCTCTGTCTATCCCTGACCCCACCCCTTTTTTTAATCCATCATGGGGCTTAAACTCAGAGCCTGGGTGCTTATCCCTGAGCTTTTTCTGCTCAAGACTAGCATTCTACCACTCTGAGACACAGCATCACTTCCACCACTTCTGGTTTTCTTCTGGTTAACTGAAGATAAGTCTCAGAACTTCCTTGATCGGCTGGCTTCCAACCTCAATCCTCAGATCTCAGCCTCCAGAGCAGCTAGAATTACAGGCATAAGCCATCAGTGCCCAGCTTTGCCTGACCTTTTTGCTCGATGCCATTGCTTTACCACTTGACCCATCGCTGTACTTTCAGACTTTTTGGTAGTTTCTAGTGGAGATAATAGTCTCAGACTTTCCTGTCTGAGCTTGCTTCAAATGGTGATCCTCAAGTCTTAGCCTCCAGAATAGCTAGGATTACAAATATGAGGCATCTCCCCACTCCTATCTCATTTCTTTTCCTTCATCTCTCCAGGGCCAGAGAGCCCTCCCCAATGAATACCTGTGTCTACCACACAGACTCTGCTAGGGATATCTCAAAGCAGATGGAATAGGACCAGAGACTGCACAGGAGAGGGGCCCAGGTGGGAGAGTGGCGATCTTCTACCCCTTTGGAGAGGAGAGGAAAGAGCTGGAGAGGAACCAGAGCTCTCAAGTCTTGGCTTTCTTAGGATGGAGGAGAGCAGACAATGATCAGGCTAAGATCGCTTGGGTAACCCTTGGCCAATCCTGGTAACTGCTAGTTGTTGTTGTTGTTTTATCTGCTCTGACTCCTACAGATACATTGATTTCTCACTGTAACCTTAGCCTACCTGCCACGCAGAGCTGGAGACAATGATTACTGTCAGCATAGTTAGGTGGTAAGCCAAGGGCTGGGGCTTGCAGATGCAAATGGGATGCATACCTAGGCTTTATCTGCTTAGCTCAGCCCAGTCAGCACTTTTGAGTCAGACACCCCTCCTCCACTTGACCTACCCTGATGTTGAGGCTGGACACTACCACATCTCCTGTGGGTGTGATGATGGGGATATTCTCACAGATAATTCCCTGCTCCACATCCACCACCTGGCCTGCAGAGAAAAATGCAAGGAAGAGGAAGCAGCATTTACATGGGTTCCTATGCCCTGGAGGACCTCTGTCACCCCCTTGGCACAGGCTTATCCACCCCTAATACCCATCCATGGATTCTGGAACAGTGTGGTAAAGTCCAGAACACTTTGGGAAAGTAGCCAGGTCTTCTAACAAGTTGACCTCTGCCCTTAGTATCTACTACCATGCTTCTGTGTTGTCACTATGGCTTTGGTCCTCTGGAACATGAGGCATTGTTACTCCTGCTCTGTGTCTGCCCATTTCCTGGGTACCATCTTTTTTTTGTGGTTGGTAGTGGGACTTGAACTCGGCCTGGGTGCTGTTCTTGAGCTGTTGAGCACAAGGCTACTGTCCTACCCCTTTAGCCACAGCACCATTTCTGGTTTTCTAGTGGTTAATTGTAGACAAGAGTCTCACAGATTTTAGTTCCTGGGCTGGCTTTGAACTGAGAAACTCAGATCTCATTCTCCTGAGTGGCTGGGATTACAGGTGTGAGCCACTGTGCCCTGCTCTGGGTACCATCTTAAAGGCTTCTCCAATGTCTAGTCTAATACTCAGACTAGGTAGAGTCTCTCCTATGCTCACACATTGCCTTGAACTTTCTATGGGTGTCTGCAGATTTGTGTGATCTCCTATAATCAGGGCCCACACTCCTCTCTAAAAAAAATTGATTAGGAGCCGGTAGTTTGACCTAGTGGTAGAGTGCTTGCCTAGTGTGCACGAAGACCCAGGTTTGATCCCTCGGTACCACATCCATAGAAACAAGCCAGAGGTGGTGCTGAGGCTCAAATGGTAGAGCTCTAGCCTTGAGAAAGTCCAAGGACAGTGCTCAGGCCCTGAGCTCAAGCCCAGGACTGGCAAAATAAAATTGATTAGCTTACACTATTTACACATGTTTACATTGTGTTCCATTAGTCTCCCCTTATCCCCCGCCCCCACCTCCCTTACTTGCCTCTCTTTCTTAACTAGTAATCTAGGCCAGGGCTCTCAGGAGGGCAGATTAGCAGCTTAGCTGGCAGCTACTGCTTGGAGAAGACAGGCTGCTTGGCCAGCACCTCTTCTGAAGAAACCGTCTTCAGGGACCCAACTCATTCGGCAGCCCTCCCATCCTCTTTGGACTCAGCTGGCTGGGTTGCTCAGTGGGAGGCAGAAACAAGAGGAAGCACTGTGCATGGCGATACAACATCTCACCTTGGATCTTCAAGGGCCCCTCAATGTGGATACCAGATCGTATCATGGCTCCAGACCCAGTTTGACCATCCTCTGGTTCCCCAGGCCTCTTGAAACGACAGTGCTGGACATCTTCAAACACCTGGAACATCTCATACACCCGGGCTGTGTAGCCAGCCAGCTCTGTTACCTGTAGGGAGGCCAGCATGGGCTTAGCCTGGGCTACTGTGGGGCACAGCTAGGAATGGGCTGCATTGTACTGGGGTTACCTCCTTGTAGGAAGACATGATCCGCTCAGTGGCATCTGCAGCAGCTGTGAGGAGGTTGCGGGCAATGGTGAAGGCTTCTGTACGCTCACTTACAAGCTCCTCTTCCTGTTCCTCCTGCTGGAAAGCTGCCTTCCTCGTCGTTTCTGAGTCTGTGAGCCACGGGAGAAGGAAGGGGAGACAGAGGAAAGTAAAAAGCCTCCATAGGGAAGATGAGTCATGCACAAATTGTGCTGGTATAGCCAGATACATATGCACAAGTAACCATGCCCTGCCATCTTCACAAATGAAAATGAACTGTAAGAGGTTCACAGGTCAATGTGAAGAACTAAAACTATAAAACTCTTACAGAAGAGAACAATGTCTGTATTCTAGCTACTCAGGAAGCTGAGATCTGACAATCATGGTTCAAAGCCTGCCAAGGCAAGAAAATCTGGGAGACTATCTCCAATTAAGTGGAAGTGTCGCTGTGGCTCAAGTGGTAGTCCACTAGTTTTGAGCAAAAAAGAGCTCAGAAATAGCGCTCGTGCTCACAATTCGAGCCCCAGGACAGACATAAAAAAAAAACACAGTGAAAAGCATCATGAGTTTGGATAACACATAATTGGATGACACCAAAGGCACAAGAAACCAAGGAAAGACAAATGAACTGAATTTCATAAAAATTAAATAAACTTGGTAACTTGGAGGTGTGATTCAAATGGTAGAGTAAAAAATTAAAGTCCAAACCCTGGTACTAGAAAATAAAGAAACAACAAAAATTTTGCCAGGCTGGGCCGGAGTGTGGCCTAGTGGTAGACTGTTTGCCTAGCATGCATGAAGACCCGGGTTCGATTCCACTCTTCAGTACCACATACATAGAAAAAGCCAAAAGTGGTGCTGTGGCTCCAGTGGTAGAGCTCTAGCCTTGAGAAAACCCATGGACAGTGCTCAGGCTCTGAGTTCAAGTGCCAGTGGCTCATGTCTATAATACTAGGTTGCTGAGACCTGGAGGATCACATTTTGTTTATTTGTTTGTTTTTCAAAGTGTAGTTTTAGATGTTTTCTTTTTTGGTACTGCAAATTGAACCCAGGACATTATACATGCTAGGCAAGCAGCTTGCCTCTGAACTACAGGATCACATTTTGAAGCCAGCAAGACTCATCTCCAGTTACCCAGAAAACTGTCAGACTGGAAGTATGGCTCAAGTGGTAGAACACTAGACTGAGAAAAACAAGCCAAGTGAGTATCAGGCCCCTGAGTTCAAGCCCTGGTATCAGCAACTCCCTCTAAGAACCAACCCCCTGCAAACCCCCCATATTTGGGCATTAAAGGACATCGCCATGCAAGTAAAAACAGACTAGAGGGGCCGGGAGTTTGGCCTAGTGGTTAAAGTGCTTGCCTAGCATGCATGAAGACCCGGGTTCGATTCCTCGGTACCACATACATAGAAAAAAGCCAGACGTGGTGCTGAGGCTCAAGTGGTAGAGCTCTAGCCTTGAGAAAGTCCAAGGACAGTGCTCAGGCCCTGAGCTCAAGCCCAGGACTGGCAAAAACAAAAAAAAAACAAAAAAAAACCAGACTAGAGACATAGCTTAATAGCAGACTGCCTGCTGAACAAGCATGAAGAACTGAGTTCAAACTCAAGTATTGAAAAAAAAGGTTGTAGGCAAACTACTTATTGGGAGAGAATATTTGTAAATTACCTATCTGGTAAAGAATAATGCCAAAAATAAAAAAGAACTTTCTTTTTTTTGCCAATCCTGGGGCTTGAATTCAGGGCCTAGGCACTGTCCTTGAGCTTTACTTTTTTTTGTGAGTCATGAGGCTTGAACTCGGCCTGGGCACTGTCTCTGAGCTCTTCAGCTCAAGGCTACTGCCCTACTCTTCAGCCAAGCCCCATTTCCTGCTTTCTAGAGGTTAGTTGGACACAAGGGTCTCACATTCTTTTGTGTCTGGGCTGGCTTTGAACCTTGATCCTCAGATCTCAGCCTCCTGAGTAGCTAGGATTACACTTGTGAACCAACGTGCCAGGCTGTCCTTGAGCTTTCTTAAGGCTAGCACTCTACCACTTGAGCCACAGCACCACTTCTGGATTTTTCTGTGTATGTGGTACAGAGGAATTGAACCCAGGGCCCCATGCATATTAGGCAAGCACTCTACCACTAGGCCTCACTCCCGGCCCCCCAAAAAGAGCTTTTATAATTTAACAACGAACAGAAAAATAACCCAGTCACATAATAGGCTAAGAATGTGAATAGACACTTTTCCACATAAGATATATAAAGGACCAGTAATGTCATGAAATATGTGTAACATCAATACTTTAAGGCAAATGTAAATCAATACTACCTCATCCCCTCATCACTACAGTTGGGGAGGCTGTAAGGGAGATAACAACAATCACTGGCCAAACGAGAAGTTGGACTATCATTTTCTGCTGGTAGGAGATAAAATGGTACATCACTGTGGAAAACAGCTTCTCACAAAGTTCAACAAAGAACCACTGTAAGGACCTGGAAAGTATATTCCTAGATAAGTTTGCAAAAGAAATAACAAAAAATAGCATCACTATTTATAATAGCCTAAACTAGAAGTCTATCAATAGGTAAATAAAGAAAGAGCAGTATATACATACAGTAGAATATGACTCAGTCATAAAAAAGAAGAAAGTGCTAATTCTTCTTACAATACAAATGAACCTTGAAACAATTATGCTCAATGGAAGAAGCCAATCATCAAAGGTCAACCATATGACTACATTACTATGAAATGTCCAGAATAAGCGAATCCATAGAAATAGGAAGCACATCAGTGGGTACAGAGTTTGAGCAAGAGGGAACTGATAATAAATCTAGTTTCGTGTGTGTGTGTGTGTGTGTGTTCTGGCACCAGGGCTTGAACTCAGGATCTTAGGCTATCATTGGACTTTTTTATTGTGCCAGTTTTGGCTTTGAACTCCAGGCCTGGACACTGACCTTGAGCACTTTTGCCCAAGGTAGCACTTTACCGCTTGAGCCACATCATCACTTCCAGCTTTTTCTGTGTACGTGGTACTGAGGAATCGAACTCAGGGGTTTCATGTATGCTAGACAAGCGTTCTGTCCACATTCTTGGACCCATCAGTGGACATTTTTTCTGTCAGTCCTGGGGCTTGAACTCTGAGCCTGGGCACTGTCATGGAGCATTTTCAAGTCTAGTCCCTCAGTGGACTTTTATAAATGGCCGCAGCTCTACTACTTGAGCAATGCTTTCAGTCCAGAATTTTGCTGGACAATTGGAGACAGTCTGTCACACTCTTCTGCTTTGGGTAACTTTGATCTGCAATTCTTAACTCTCACCTTTTTGAGTAGTTAGGATTATAGGTATGAGCTTGGAACTTGTTTGCGGGATGATAAATGTTCAGAATTTTGATGAGATGGTGGTTGCCAAACTCTATGAATATATTGATAACTACTGAATTATATTTCTTCATTGTGCTGATCCTGGGGCATCAACTCAGGGCTTGGATGTTGTCTCTCAGCTTTTTTTGTTCAAGCCTAACATTCTACAGGTTGAGATACAGCTCCACTTCTGGCTTTTCCATGGTTCATTGGAGACAAGTCTCACAGACCTTCTAGGCTAGACTGGCTTTGAACCCTGATTCTCAGATGTATGCTAGGATTATAGGCATAAGCCACCATTGCCTGGCACTATGCCATGGTTTCTATTTTTCATGCTAATGATCACTTTCTGTTTTCTTCTAACAGCTTCTCTTATCTAAATCTGCTTTTCTGTCACAATCTAGACTCCATAGCCTCAATCTCTTCAGTGACAGCATGGACTCACTTAAATCTTAGGATTAAATTTTTTGTTGTTGTTGTTGTTGTAGTGGGGCGCCAGTGGCTCATACCCGTAATGCTAGCTCCTCCGGAGGCTGAGATATGAGGATCATGGTTCAAAGCCAGCCCAGGCAAGAAAGTCCATGTGACTCTTATCTCCAATTAATCACCAGAAAACCGGAAGAGGCACTATGGGTCATAGTGGTAGAGTGCTAGACTTGAACTGAAGAGCTCAGGGACAGCGCCCAGGCCCACAGTTCAGCACCATAACCAAAAAAAAAAATTCTTATTATAAAGGTTATAGTTACATAAGTCAGGTAATGAGTACATTTCTTCTTGAATAATGTCATCCCTTTCCTCACACTCTCCCAATTGTGGGAGTTTTATATAAGTAATCTGGTGGAGAGCAAGGATGAGGCTGACTCTGTGGATCTTGAGGTAGAGATGACTGAGAAGGGATCACTCACTGGGGAGGTTCCACAGGTCCTGGGGCTGAAAAAGATTCTGAAATTGAGCCTCATAGATCAACAGCAAGGGAAGGGTAAGGAGAAAAGTGGTCAGAGTTAACTCAGAGTAGTACAAGGCCAGGTGCTGGTGGCTCGGGTCTATAACCCTAGCTACTCAGGAGGCTGAGATCTGAGGATCGAGGCTCAAAGCCATCCTGGACAGACCAATCTATGAGATTCTAACTCCAATTAACCAACACAAAACTGGAATTGGAGGCATGGTTCAAGACATAGAGTACCAGCTGTTAATGAAAAAAACCAAGCAAGAGCTCAAAGACTTGATTCCAAGCTTGAGTATACACATACATGCATGAACATACAAGTAGCACAAAGTAGAAATGGGAGAAAGGGGCATTGCTTCCTAAGGCCTGGCCAGGGAAACCAGGGCAATGAACTTGGTGTGTGTGTGTGGGGGTGGCCATCAATTGTCAAAGTCTAAGATCCTGGACCTTTTTTCCCACCATGCTCTAGGACACAGTCCCACCAGGTATGAAAGACAGCAGCACTCCTCCTTGTGACCTGAGAGCTGGAAAGTCAGTATGGACAAAGCAGAAGGGGCTGTGGTCTTTGTGAGAGAGCCACTGTAGCTATGGCTGGAATCTTCCTGGAGATAGAAGTCACTGTATCCTGTAGATCCCTTTTAAGCCTCTATGGAGTTACAGCCCCTAATCCCTCTCCTCAGTCCTCTGGACTTTGCACACTAGCAAAGCAAAAGTTACCTAAATCTTTCCCAGTAGTTACGGACACGCTTCTTCCCAAGTTCCATGAAGCACTGAGAGCTCTCACTGACTATTGGGGAAACAGTAGGGAAAAAAAGACAACAAGCTGGCCACTGGTGGCTCACACTTGTAATCCTAGCTACTCAGGAGGCTAAGATCTGACCATCAGGGTTTGAAGCCAGGCTGGGAAAGAAAGTCTGTGAGACTCTTATCTCCAATGAATGATTTCTCAAAAGCCAGAATTGGAGCTACAGCTCAAGTGATAGGAGCACTAGCTTTAAAAAATATTTTAATTATTTAACTTTATTGTTAACGTGATGTACAGAGAGGGGTTACACTTACATACATAAGGTATTGAGTACATTTTTTCTTGAACATTATTACCTACTCCCTCATTTTTCTTCACCCCCCACCAGAGCTCTAGCTTGGAGTAAAAAAAAATTCTCAGGGGCGCTGGGCCCTCTAGAAAAAGGAAGTGGGGCTTGGCTCAAGGGTAGGGTAGTAGCCTTGAGCTGAAGAGCTCAGGGACAACAGCCAGGCCCAGAGTTCAAGCTCCATGACCGAACAAAAAAAAAATCTAAGGGCCACCTCCCAGGTCCTGAGTTAAGCCCCAGGACTGACAAAAAGCAAAACAGAGAAACTTCTTACCATCATGCAGTTTAATGTGGAAAGCAGAGAGAGGGAAATACAACAAAGAGGAGATATACAGAGTGTTCAATATTTAGGGGAGCAGGATGGAAGGTGAGGTGGAAAAATGTGTGCTGGTCAAGACAGGCTTTGCCTAAGGGCAGCCTGGGAACAAAGCTCTGATGAGAGGGTAGCAAAGGAAAGGGCATCCTGGCAGAAAATGTATCAGGTCTCAAGTGCCTGAGGCCAAAGCATGCCTGGTATTTAGAGGAATAACAAGGAGGTTACTAAGATGGAAATGGGACAAGCAAGGGGGCAAGCAAGGAAGGTGAAATTTCCTTTGTGTGTTTTCCAAAGGTGACTATGAGTGATGGGGGAAGGGATAGAGACAGAATTTCCCACAAGCCTACTATAGCAGAGGCTTCAAAAAGTTCTAGACTACTTCAACACTTGTTTGTTAAACGTAACATTTGAAATATGATATAAAAATCAATGTTAATAAATTCTTTAATAAAAAAAAGTTCTAGAATATGGGGCCGGGAGTTTGGCCTAGCATGCATGAAGAGCCCGGTTTGATTCCTAGGTACCATATATATAGAAAAAGCCAGAAGTGCCAGGCACGGTGACTCATGCCCATAATCCTAGCTACTCAAGATCTGAAGATCAGTGTTCAAAGCCCAGCCCAGGCACTGAAAAGTCCAGAAAACCGGAAATTGCACTGTGGATAAAGTGGTAGGGTGGTAGCCTTGAGCTAAAGACTTCATGGACAATGCCCAGGCCCAGAATTCAAGTCCCAAGACTGGCAAAAAGAAAAATAAAAAGAAAGAAAAGAAAAATAAAAAAAGGCAGAAGTGGTCTGTGGTTCAAGTGGTAGAGCTCTAGCCTTGAGAATGTTCAAGCCCTAGGACTGGCCAAATGAGAAAATGAGAAGTGGGGCTGTGTCTCCAGGGATAGGGCAATAGCCTTGAGCTGAAGAGCTTAGGGACAGCGCCCAGGTGCAGAGTTCAAGCCCCATGATCCACCAAAAAAAAGAAAAAGAAAAAAAAGCTCAGGGACAGAGGACAGGGCATGGAATTTGGCCTAGTGGTAGAGTGCTTGCCCAGAATGCACTCTAGACTAGGACTGGCAAAAATAAACAAACAAATAACAACAAAGAAGTATTTCTGGTACTGAGAAACAGCCTAGTGGTGAATGTAAATAATGTATGGGGCCGGGAGTTTGGCCAACTAGTAAGAGTGCTTGACTAGCATGCACAAAGCCCTGGGCTCCTGGGAACCACAGACATAGAAAAAGCCAGAAGTGGTGCTGTGGTAGAGTTCTCGCATTGAGAAAACTCAAGGACAATACTCAGGCCCGGAGTTCAAGCTCTGGGACTGGCAAAAACAAACAAAACAAAACAAAAAATGCTCGGTTATAGCATCCAGACCCTGAATTCAAGACCCAGGATTGGCATACATATAAAAAAAGACCTAGGCGAGCTAGTTGCTGCTGGTTCCTGTCTGTTATCCTAGCTACTCAAGAGGCTGAGGTCTGAGGATGGTGGTTTGAAGCCAGAGTGGACAGAAAATTCTTTGAGACTCTATCTCCAATTAACCACTCAAACAAATCCAGAAGTGGAGTTGTGACTCATGTGGCAGAGAGCCAGCCTTGAGCATAAAAGCTCAGGGTAAGTGCCTAGGTCCTAAATTCAAAACCAGGACTAATGCATACATGTGTACACACACATACAGACATGTCCTAGGCCTTTAGAGGAGGAAACAACCTTCCCAGAAATAGGCTGTGATTTGTCTAGTATTATCCAGGGAAAAGTTGCTGCAGGCACTTCCTCTTGGTTGGTTTTCTTCTGGGTTGGTCCACATTCTCTGGCCAAGGTGCGTGGAATGGGTGAGATACCTGAAACAAGGCCACTTTGCGTGTGTAGACTTCCAGAATTAGACTTTTCTTCCAGGGAAAAGAGACTCAAAGGAGAAATATAGATAGCTGAGGATTTGGAAACTCAAATAGGAAGAGGATTAAAGAGATTTCATGTATTTTTTTTGCCAGTCTTGGGATTTGAATTCAGGGCCTCAGCACTATCCTTGGGCTTTCTCAAGGCTAGTGTTCTACCATTGATCCTCAGCACCAATTCTGGCTTTTTCTGACCATGTGGTACCAAGGAATTGAACTCAAGGCTTCATGCATGCTAGGCAGGCCCTCTACCATTAGGCCATACTCCCAGCTCCGTTTTTCAAATATGTCATGTGCGATATATATAACTGACAACTCTTTTGCTGCTGAACTGTATAAACTATCACACCCTTTAAAACACAGTTGTGCTTGAAGGAAAGCAAGGAATATTAGCAGAAAAAAAGAAGCAAGTAGCCAAAGCACCTCTTTGAACCTCCAAGAGAAACAGGAAGTCTCACTGGCTTTCTTACAAAACATGTCTTGTAAGAATTTGTAATTATGTATTTGGGGTTCAAATGAATACTACCTCCAAGCTCAGGAACACCCCCATCCTGCTTAAATGGAAAGGTTAACAGGAACATGGCCTCCAACCAGTTAATTACCCTCAAGTGCTTTGCTGAGACAAAAGCAGATGTATACCAAGTAATTACACTCTCATGGAGGGTGAGGGTATAACAAGGAAATGATCTACCATGAGTGAGGACCAACAGACAGAAGGCAAAAGTAGATTCAAGAACCTAAGAAAAACTGTTGGATAGACAATAAGTATTATTATTATTATGATAAACATGCACAAAAGAAGTGATGGGAACACTGGGTATTGGCAACTCAGACCCATAATCCTAGCTACTCAAGAGGCTGAGATATGAGAATTGAGGCTTGGTGAACAGCCTAGGTAAGCAAATCATGGAGATTCATATTTCCAAATAACCAGCAAAAAGCTAGAAGTAGAGGTGTAGATCACATGGTATAGTGCCAGCTGTGAGTGAAAAACCTGAGGAAGGTTAAGCCTGAAGTTCAAGTAGCAGTACCAACACACACACACACACACGCACACACACACACGCGCTCGCGCGCACACACACATACACACACGCACACACACACGCGCGCGCGCACACACACACATACACACACGCACACACACACACACACAAAGTTGTGGGAAAGATGATAAAATAAGACAGTTGTGCTCTCAGAAGGCTGAGATCTGAGGATTGCAGTTTGAAGCCAGCCCTGTTAGGAAAGTCTGTGAATTTTTTTTGCCAGTTCTTGGGCTTGTACTCAGAGCCTGAGCACTGTCCTTGAGCTTCTTTTGCTCAAAACTAGCACTCTACTACTTGAGCCACAGCACCACTTCTGGCTTTTTCTGTGTATGTGGTATCAAGGAATTGAACTGAGGGCTTCATGCATGGTAGGCAAGCACTCTACCACAAAGCCATACTCCTGGCCTATGAAACTCTTATCTTCAATATACTGCTCATAAAAACCCCTGAAGAAGTGGCACTGTGGCTCAAGTGGCAGAGAACCAGTCTTGAACAAAGGAAGCTCTGGGATAGCATCGACACTGAGGTCAAGCCTGAGGACCAGCAAAGAAAAAAAGAAGAAAGAAAAGAAAAAAGAAAGGAAAGGAAGGAAGAAAGGAGAGAGCAAGTATAAAAGACCCCAAGTTCAAAATCCAGTATGTCCCCCAAAAGAAATAGAATAACCAGTGCAAAAAAGGACTAGACATGCTGGGAGCATGGCCTAGTGGTAGAGTGCTTGCCTAGCATGCATGAAGCCCTGGGTTTGATTCCTTAATACCACACACAGAGAAATAGCCAGAAGTGGTGTTGTGGCTCAAGTTGTAGAGTCCTAGCCTTGAGAAAGACCAAGGACAATGCCTATGGTCTGAATTCAAGCTCTAGGACTGGCATAAAAAAAGACTGGACAGAAATGCAGATGTGGTTCAAGTGACTGAAAATCTGCCTTGAGGAGCAAAGTCAAGTGAGAGCATGAGGTCCTGAATTTAAGATTTAGCAGCAACACTTCCTATATAAACAGACAAAAAAAAGACTGGAGGCAAGTTGCAGTAGAGTACTTGACTTGCAAGTACAACCGTTTGATTTTACACTGCAGTATGGTCTAAATCAATCAGTTAATACAATAAAGAATTTTTCTATTTTCAAATTTTTGTGTGAAGCAGACTCTAAGACAGAAATGTAAAAATAATCATATTAGACATGGCTGAAAAGAAAACAAATGAACTAGAAAATTAGTGAGCAGGAAGAAGATTGAAAAACATGAATAAAGGACATACAAGCAGGACAAACAGAAACTCATGTCTAAATATACACTAAGAATGCCAAAGAAAGATACCCTGAGAGAAACACAGATATACTAGTAGTAACTAATATCAAGGGTAAGGAACATCTAGCTTTTGAAATAATTTGCTACATAACAGAATGGACAGGCATGCTTCTTCTATGCTTTGCATTGGCTGCCTGTATTGACAATATTGTCTGTAAATGATGTCATAAACACCCAATTGGGCCTTGACAGAATAAAAGTTCCCCACTCTTGACTGATAACAGACTTTACAACAACTACAAAAAAAAGAAATATTGGGGGTGGGGGGAAGGAAATGGGGACCAAGACATAAGAAACGGTATCAATGTATGTGAAGTAATGTACCTTCTATCTGGTGAATATAATATAACCCTTCTATTAATTACGATAAAAATATATGAAAAAAAGAAATATTGGAAGTAGAGTTGTGGCTCAAGTTAGTAAGAATGCTAGCCTTGAGCAAAAAAGTCAAGTGAGAGCACAGGCCCTCTTAGTTCAAAGTCCAATATCACTACACACATATACACACACAAGAAAAATCGAATATTGTCAAAGGGCTGGGAGAAATTAACTGTTCCTCTACATTCCTATATCCAACCTACTTTAGCTTTGGAAAAAGGATAAAAGAGGACATCAAAATAATTGCGAATATTCCCTGGTAAAATCTTCACTGAAAGAACTTTTAGTTGGGCATGAGTCATTCTCAGAGAACATAATGAGAACCTAAGTTAAACAAAACAACAATGGCAAATAACAACAACAACAACAAAACAATAACAAAAAAAACAACCTTCAAGCCACTCCCTGGTGGGATGGCTCAAGCCTGTAATCCTGACTACTCAGGAGGCTGAGATCTGAGGGTCACAGTTCAAAGCCAATCCGCAACAAGAAGGTCTATGGGACTCTTACTTCCTATAACAACCAACAAGCTGGAAGTGGAAGATGAGGCTCAGGTAGTTGAGCCCTAGCCTTGAGCAAAAGAAGCTCAAGGACAGCTCCCGGGCCCTGAGTTCAAGTCTCAGGACTAACACACACACACACACACACACACACACACACACACACACACACACACACACACCTCCAAACTATTAAAAGCACCTCTCCAAACTTTTAAAAGATGTCTCTCTGGAAGAATGGAACACAGAAGAGACAAATGAGTGGTGGAGTGCTTGCCTAGCATGCAATGACGCTCTAGGTTCAATTCCTCAATAATACAGAAACAGAAAAAGCTGGAAGTAGTGCTGTGGCTCACATGATAGAAGGTCAGGGAAAGTGCCCAGGCCTTGAGTTAAGGTCCTAGAAATAGCTTAAAAAAGAATGGAATGTCAAGAAGAGAAATCAGTATACACGAGGTTGAGTTTATACAGGCATTCACCAGAAAAAGCAATATCCAAAAATGAAAACCACATGAATCCAAACTTCACAATGGCTGTAGTGACATGTAAGACAGGTTTTCTTCTCTAAGGTAAAATGTTTCTAAGGTGTAAGAGGAGGAGAGCTATTGATTAACCTATGACTGCTTTTAAGAACCTAGAGCAGCATGTTAACCTTCTCAAGGGTAGCTACTGAATGCCTGAAAATCGAATGAATAAACCATAAGCCAGTAGAAGAACAAATGGAATAAAGACAAGTAGAAGCTTGGCACTAGTAGCTCACACCTGTAATTCTACTTTCTCAGGAAGCTGAGATCTTAGGATCACAGTTCGAGGCAGCCCTGGCAGGAAAGTTCCAGAGAGCAATCTCCAATTGACCACCAAAAAACCAGAATTACAGCTATGGCTCAAGTGGAAGAGCACCAGCCTTTAACAAAAAGCTAAGGGACAGTACCTAGATCCTGAGTTCAAGCCCCAATACTGGTGTACATGATGCCATGTATGTGCATACACACACAACCTAACCATTACCAATACCCCCCCCAAAAAACTAAAAGAAGTGGTAACACAGGTTTTCTACCATCTTCTCCCCAAAAGTCCTTTAAATAGAAGTCTCTATGATCTGTAATCTGTAAGAACTGTTTTAGGTGTGGGAAAACCATGGCTGGGGTAAGGAAAGGGTTCACCCAAGGTACTCCCCACAACTTATTTCCGAGTTGAAGTTGTGGTGAGCATAGGCACAGGTGGGCAAATGTACACACATGTGGCTAAAGAGCATGTGGTAGCTGGGCACCAGTGGCTCATGCATGTAATTCTAACTACTCAGGTGGCTGAAATCTGAGGATTCCAGTTCAAAGTTAGCCAGAGCAGAAAAGATTGTGAGACTTATCTCCAGTAAACTAATCAGAAAAAACTGGAAGTCCTGCTGTGGCTCAAGTGGTAGAGCTCTAGCCTTGACCAAAAACAGACTCAGGGACAGCATCCAGACCCTGAGTTCAAGCCCCATAACTGGAAAAAATAAAATAAAAAAAAGGCATGCGGTATTTCTAAGTTGTGGTCCTAGGCTCAGCTGCGGGTACTAAGGAGCATGAGATGTATGCAGGGCCAAAGGCAATAAGAATCTATGAGGAGAGCCTGCCTCTGGCAATCTAGGATGCTACTAGGTCCTCAATGCCCCAAGTAAAAGGGGCAAGTGTGCCAACTGAATTCCACAAGCCCGGCTCCAGCCCCGGGAGTCTTGACTCTCACCTGACTCTGAGTGGCCAGTGGCGGTGATGATGGGGACAGCCACCATGAGCAGGCCTGAGGCACTCCACACATATTTCATGAGGAATTGCTCCAGCATGACATACCACAGGCGTTCCAGCAGGATGAGGTTGATCTGAGAAGCCAGGTCTTGATAGGAGTGCTGTAGCAGTGCTAGTTCCACCTGCAGGGACAGTGCACATTCAGAGGCCTTGTGACAACTCCCGTGGGGGAGTAAAAGTCCCCAAATATTGCTCACATGCATCCTAATGCTATTTCATGGCCATTACAAGGCTAAGAGCTGGGGGATTACAATTAGGTGGGGTTGAGTCTCAAACAAGTAATGGTGGTAATGGTACTACAAACACCTCAGCATAGCTACCCCATTTTTTTTGCCATTCATGGGGCCTGAGATCAGGGCCTGACCACTATCCTTGGTTTTTCTCAAGGCTAGAGCTGTACCACTTGAGCCACAACACCACTTCCAATTTTCTTTTTTATGTATGTGGTACCAAGGAATTAAACCTAGGTGTCCATGTATGCTAGGGAAGCACTCTACCAGTAGGCCAAACATCTGTTCCCCCCACCTCCATAGCTACTCTTTGTTCCAACTATCAGTCTAATTGGGATAGCCATCACTCTCTTCTCTGTATCCCGGGGAATTTGTGGTTGCTAGGACAGCAACTTTTCTATCCTCTACTGAGCCCATTTCTTTGGGTTCCCTCTTAGCACCATTCTTCTGCCCTTCTCACCCAGGTACCTCCTCTCCCTGGAAGTGATCAGCTCCTAAATTTTCTATCCTGTATGAAGCAAAGACTAGCACAGGGAAGAAAATCACGATGCTCCTCATTTTGAAAAATTCAGTTCAGTCTAACCTACTGAGGTGTCCCTTCCTGCTACCTGTCAGAGTACTTCTCTGTGAGAAACTTGTACTGTATTTCCCCACCAAAACCATGAGAATACACTCCCAAGCTGGCCTCTACCTCACGTTGCCTCTTCTTCCCTTAGCAGTGGTTAGGCCTCTCCTATTTCCTTTTCTTTTTTGCGGGGTGGGGGGGGGAGGTTGGTTGTGGGACTTGAACTCTGGTCCAGGGCACTGTCCCTGAGCGCTTCAGCTCAAGGCTACTGTCTGACCCCTTGAGCCACAGCACCACTTCCAGTTTTCTGGTGGTTAATTGGAGATAAGAATCTCATGGACTTTTTAGTGCCCAGGCTGGCTTTGAACCTCGATCCTCAGATCTCAGCCTCCTGATTAGGTAGGATTACAGGTGTGAGACACTGTGCCCAGCTTCCTACTTCCTTTCTGCACACACTGTTTCTACAGGGGGGGTGACAGCAGCACACAGGCAGTGGATTCCAGAAATGTGGAGAAATGCTTATAGCAAGGTAGCTAGGGGGTCTTGGATTTCCCAGCTTGGTCCAGGTGCCTATGCTCTAGTCTTGCCTATATGTCCAGGTGATGACAGCTCCCCACTGTGGTACTATTCGCCAAGTGCTTTCATGTCTTTTCTATTTGGCTTTCTTTCTTTTCCTTTCTTCCTTCCCCTCCTTCCTTTCCTCCCTCCTTCCCTCCTTCCATTCCTTCCTATCTTTTCTTTCTGTCTTCTCTCTCTCTCTCTCTCTCTCTCTCTCTCTCTCTCTCTCTCTCTCTCTCTCTCTCTCTCTCTCTCTCTCTCTCTCTCTCTCTCTCTCTCTCTCTGTACTAGTTTAAATTCAGGGTCCCATGGTCTGTTGGCTTGCTCTGCTGGTGCTTTACCATCTGAGGTACGAATCCAGCTCCACTTTGTGGAGTTTATTTTGGAAATAGAGTCTCCTGGATTTTGTTTCCCATCCTCATTTTAAACTATAATCCTCTGAATTTTAGCTTCCTGCATAGTCAGGATTATAGGCATGAGCCACTGGAGACAACCTCCATTAGATTCTCACAGGTCTCATTGCATCTATATTTTCATATTCATTATAAAACACTGACACCCAGAAAGACAAAATGACCTGCCCAAGCAAGAGATATCAAGTAGTAAAAAAATGTGGAGCACACTGGCAGGAATGTTAAGGCAACTAGATTCTTTTTTTTTTTTCTGGTCGTGGGGCTTGAACTCAGGGACTGGGTGCTGTCCCTGAACATCTTTGTGCTTAAGGCTAGTGTTCTACCCCTTGAGCCACAGTGCCACTTCCACCTTTTCCTGAGTAACTTATTGGAGGTAAGCATCTCACTGCAATCCGCAGACTTCAGCTTCCTGAGTAGCTAGGATGACCACGTGAGCCACTGATGCCAAGTTCAGATTCTTTTATTTTTTTCTACTCCTGGGCCTTGAACTCAGGGTCTGAGCTCTGTCCTTGGACTTTTTTAAGGCTAGAGCTCTATCACATGAGCCGTTGTACTATCTCTGGCTTTTTCTATGAATGTGGTAGCAAGGAATCGAAACTGGGTCTTTATGTACATTAGGCAAGCTCTCTATGTCTAGGCCAAACTAGGCCCCAGTTTAGATTCTTAAAATGATGCTTCAACTTATTTATTTTTTGGTGGTAGTACTGGGAATTAAGCTCAAAATCCCTTGTTCTCATTGTGTGTTTCCTACTCACAACTAGTACCCTACTATTTGAGCCACACCTAGTCCAATGCTTTGATGTATGAAGAAATGCTTACTTTGTTCTCAAACAAGAGACTGTGTACATATGTATGTACAAACCATATGTGTATTAAAATAAATGACCATATTTGAAAACCTAGTATGAACAAAATGCACTGCTATTTTCCCTCTAGCCAGTCACTTTTGCCCTTCTGCCCTAACCTATTGATCTAAGACTTGGCCTATGTCCACAGTGACATTAACTAGTGGGACTGGATTGGGCCCCAGGCCAGCACAGAAAGTTCAATGAACTCACCTCTGTATATGTGTGTGTGTGTGTGTGTGTGTGTGTGTGTGTGTGTGTGTGTGTGAAGCACACATCATCTAAGATAGCTTTCCAGCCAAGGCATATATACAGGTCAAGGATGCACACAGGGGCTCTCTGCAATTGAATGCACCTTGGCAACCAATCATACTATTTCTTGATGAAAGCCCAGAGGAAGTCCTTCAAAACACCAGTGCCCTGCTGTCCTCACCAACTCAGCTGCTCACATAGCTGAGCTTTATTCAGGCCCAACCTATGTTTCCTGAAGTGTGCACACCTCACTGACTACTCTGGTAATCTAGGCTTGTACTACTAGGAGCTGGCAGGAGTGATAGCCAAGGCTGATTATGTAGCTGCCGGTAATATGCCAGGCATCTCACCCAAGGCTACAGCTGCTTGCCAAAGCCTTGCAGCCTGGCATATGGGGAAAAGAGAAAGGGAGAGAGGATTACAATTGAAGGCCAAGCACTTTTTCACCCCATCAGAAACTTAGCATTAGCCAGGACGCTCCTCTCTGAAAATACAATGTGAACAGTCCCACAACACACATGATTTTGAATCTGGGATTCCAAGTGTACACTACCATGTCAGAGGACAAAGTAAAAATCAGAAGCAAGCCTGCCTCTCTGAATGATGTACCGCCAAAGAGACAAGATAAGGGCAAGAGGCAGCCTGACCCACGGAATGTACACTGTCTTTCAGGAGATGGGTGCCATTCTGCCCCTCCCCCCACCATAGGGGAACTGAAACCTGAGTTGCAGTGAGCAGGGCTTGAAACAGCTGCAACGCCAGACTCAAGGAAGGGGAGGGGCTGCAGCAAGATAAAGGGAGAATTGGCCTGGAGTAACCTTTCCTAGCCTGGTCCACTGGTCCCAGGCCCAGCCCTGGAAGGAGACAGAGCAGAGCTCTAGGCCTGGGCCGGACAAACAGGCAGCCATGCTGAGGGCTGGGAAACTGCTGGGTGGGCAGGAAGTGTGTTCCGCCTCCGGGGCGGCTGGGCCAGGCATTTCTGAATGAGGGCTGCTGCCAGACAGCTAGCTGGCTAGTGGCCAGACAAAGTGGTCGCCAGCTGGGCAGGCCCTGGGTCTTTTGGCCGTGACCCTGAGAACCAGCACAGCTACGGCCTCTATGCTGGATGCTGCTCATTAACCTCTGCTTGGGCTGAGTCATGCCCATAATGCTCTCCTGCCCATCCAATCAGCTCTGCTGGATGCTGGCCTTCAAAGGGCACAGCGACGCAGCAGAGGCTGGCAGCAGGCTGTGTCCCACCGTCCCTGCTTCCAGATGGTTGGGCTGCAGTAGTGGAGTAAACTGAAGCCATAGTGGTTCAGTGTGTGATCCACTGCTCCAAGTCTAGGACAAAGCTCAGGAAGGAAGCAGAAGTGGCTGGAGCCAGCCCCGGGTACTGCTATACAGTGGTCCTTCTCTGTTTCCACCCCTAAAGCCTTGGCCAGGTCAGGCCCTCCTGTCCTTCCCATATCTCCCATGGCCTGTGCATACTCAAAGCATCACCCACTTGCTCAAAGCTGGCAATCCTGAGCTCCCCACTCATCCACCCACTCTGCCATGTTCCCAGCACCCTAACTAGCCCCACCTCATGGCCCCCATAGAAGGCGATTTCTTCTGAGTTGGCCACCACACGAGAATGCATGTAGCGTAGCTCCCCCTTCCGCCGTGCCTCCTCTGCCACCAGCTCCCCAAACTTAGGTGAGAAGGCTCGAAGCACGTTGGCTGTGAGGAACACCACGAGGCCAGCGATGGCCGAGGGCCAGGCAGTGCCAGCTCCACGGGAGCGGGCTGCTCTAACCAAGGTGTAAGAGGTCACAGCCACATCCAGGAGTGGTTTGGTCAGGTTGGAGTAGAGGTGGGCCACCGAGGCAGCAAAGGCCACCACATCCTCAGTCAGTGACTGGTCAGGGTTGCGCAGCCGCCCGTCCATGTTGCTCACACGGTAGTAGGTCTGCTGGGTGAAGTAGAGGCTGTAGGCATGGTCCACCAGACGGCTTCGGAAGGCCAAGGCCAGCTGGCCCTCCAGATAGCGAATGGCACTGTTGATGAAGGTAGCAGGCAGGGCGATGAGGAGCCACTGCAGCAGCTGCCAGCTGAAGGCTCGTGGGTCCTTGCGAACGATGCAGCGGGCTAGTCGTCCGTCTAGGCGGGCCACGTACACGGACAAGAAAGTTCGGCTTACCAGGGCCGCAGAGTGCAGCGCCAGGAGTCCTGATTCTCGACACAAGATTCGAGGAAACAGCAGTCGTAGCAGCACCAGAAGCCGTCGCAGGAATACTCGGTTCATACCAGTCTTGGCTGCTGTGGCCGCAGAGGTCTCCTGCGTGGGTTCCCCAGCTGGCACTTGAGGGCCCCTGGCCAGGCACTGTCGCACCAAAGGGTAGATTTTGTGCACGCCGTAGGCTGTGAGCGCCAGGACCATGGCTGTGCGCTTCAGCATGGTTGCCCGAGAGGGCCGTGGAGTGGAGAGCACCGGCATGTCACCTGGGATGGCTGGCAGGCTTGGGCTGGGACTTGGTGCTCAAGGCAGCAGTTGAGGCAGATGCTGGAAGGTAGGGCTCTTGCTCTGACCGCGGGTTCGTTGTCTAGGCAACAGGAAACCTTGCAGTGGTGTCTGAGACGGTCGTTTTAGGTACCCTGGGTGGTGCTGGGGCTCCTGGTATGGTGGACTCTTCAAGGCAACCCAGGTGGAGAAACTTGTCTTCCCTCTACTATCAGCCCTTTAGCCCCCGAGGTCAGAGCTCGGGAGGTCTGGGCAGAGAGGGCGTCTAATTCGCCTCTACCTTCTCCTCCTGTCTGCCTCCCTGGTGACGCCCCTCCCGGGGGCACAGGGGCACAGGGCGCGTCAGTCTGCTCTGCTGCCTAGCTGAAACGACAGTCCAGGCCAGAATCTCCACCCAGGCCAGAATCTCCACCCACCCACCCCTCCCCAGAGGCGAGTCCAGGGAAGGGGAGGAGGCAGAGGAGGAACAAGGGGCGGAGTCCGGGTAAAAGCGCCCCACCCTCATTCTCGCCTTACGGCTAGGCCCCGCCCCCTCCCGGGCCTTAGAGTCGAGGAATGATCGCGCAGATTCGAGAAGCGGTCCTCGCTTTTCCCGCCAAGGCTCCGCCTCGCCCCGCCCCTTGCGTGTTGGGAGGCACCAAAGAGTCTACGCTTCCTCTCAAGTCAGAAGCTGCAGGCCCTTGGGTAGGGGGCGGGGCGGGAAGTTGCCATGGGCTTAGCCGCTGGGGCTTAGGGAGGACTTGTGGGCGGGGCGCTGGCGACGCGCGGCAGGCGCTTCCGGTTTCCGGCGTTTGGGTAAGGGGCGGGACTAAGGCTGAGGGAAGCGAATTTGGTCGTTGTGGTGGGCGTGCGCGGCGGCCGTGAGAAAGTCGGTGAGCAGGGTCTGTGCGGCCTTTGGGCTTTTGGGCAGTCGAGGCTGTCTCATCCCCTCGATGAAGGAGGCTGGCCAGCAACCCGTACTAAGGTTCTGGGGAAAGTCGGGGCTCGGCCAACCTGAGGCAAATTCGGGCGGCGGCGTTTGGAGCCAAGGTCTCCGACCTGAGCGAAATTGGGGCGGCGGCCGATGGAGCCGCGTTCTGTGGATGTTGGGGCCGGTGGCTCCTGGGTGGAGCGGTGGGGTATAAGACTTGTGGAGGGTGTGGCTGGCTGCGGCACTGGGAGGTATCTCCTGGTTCCTCGTGGGCGTCATTTGGGCACGGTGGCATTGGGGCTCAGTATGGCTGCTGGGAGGGCTCCTCTGGCTTGGTTCTGAGGAGACTTGCTTGTTCTAGAACTCTCTGGAGGAGGCCTTGAGGTACTCGGCCCAGGCCTGTTTTTGCTCTTGGCCTCCCAACTCCTGTCCTCTAGGAGTCGTGCCTGTGGGCCTTCTCTGAGGTACTTTCTGGCCTCCCACCCGGTGGCTGCCACATGGAACGGTTGAAGACCTTTTTAAGCGCCAGAAAATGGCCCCGAAGGGACGCAGGGAGACTGCGGGGTTACTTTTCAGTGCGTGGGCTTGGCCTTCTGGTCACTGAGGGGGCGGGGCGAAGCGCGGCCTGGTGCCGCGTGAGGAGCGGAGCACTGAGCGCTGAGGAGCGTGTGGAGAGGGCGGTGGCCCTTCACCGACACCCTGCGGGCTTGGCAGAGACAGGCATTGACATACTATCCCAGAACACTGCTTGCCCAAGTATGGAGTAGAAAGAAAGCTAAAGAAACTTACTGCTTTTTGTATACTGTTCTGTTAAGACATACACATTCAAAATACACCTCTTGAGGCTGACAGCTGGGTAACACAGTTTGAAACCATTCTGTAGGAGAAAATGTGAGACTCTTATCTTCAATTTACCACAAAAAAGCCAGAAGTGGAGCTATACCTCAACTGGTAAAGCCCTAGCATTGAGTCAGGGGAAAAACAGAAAAAAAAAGAAA
Source organism: Megascapheus bottae (assembly GCF_031878675.1). NCBI lineage: Eukaryota > Metazoa > Chordata > Mammalia > Rodentia > Geomyidae > Megascapheus > Megascapheus bottae. The sequence goes on along the minus strand of NC_143547.1, from coordinate 104,706,728 downwards.
TAAAACCCTCACGGACAGTACCCACACCCTGAGTCAAGCTCCTGAGCTACGGCATACGCATTAAACATGCTTGAAGGAGTCTCTTAGACGTCCCTAGTGAAAACAGTCTTCAACAAAGATGCACCAACACGTTCACATACATGCTGAGAATTGTAAAGTAACTGTTTCAGTAAAACAACTGGTCTTCAACAACATTGGCCAATAATGCTACCAGCATTTCAAAGGTTCCTAGGCTAGTGGGATCCTAGGTTAATAGTAGCTACCCCAGCTCTCATTGGTTTCTATTTCTTCTGTTCCTTGCTAGGAAACAAGCTCATATCTCCCTGCTGGAAACGTGGTGACAGGATGAGTTTGCAGTGGACTGCGGTTGCCACCTTCCTCTATGCAGAGGTCTTTGCTGTGTTGCTTCTCTGCATTCCTTTCATTTCTCCCAAAAGGTATGTCCTTTTGAGCAAGCAGGAAACCAAACTATGAGGGTTCATATCTATGCATAGTTGATGGATCCTGACATTGGGGCCAGATGGAAACAAGTAGAACCTGTCTAGGGTAGAAGGTTTGCAAGAGTATTTTTTTTCCAATCCTGGGATTGAGCTCAGTGCCTGAGCACTGTCCTTGGACTTTCTCAAGGCCAAAGCTCTACCACTTGAGCCTCAGCACCACTTCCAGCTTTTTTCTATGTATGTGGTACTGAGGAATTGAACCAGGGTCTTCGTGCATGCTAGGCAAGCACTCTAACACTAGGCCAAACTGCCGGCCCTGCAGGAGTATTTTTTTTGCCCTTCCTGGGACTTGAAATAAGTATCTAGGCACTCACTCTCTTTGGACTCTTTTTGCTCAAGGACAGCACTCTGCCACTTGAGCCACAGGACCACTTCAGGATTTTTCTGTGCATTGGTTCCAAGGGATCAAATCCAGGGTGTCATGCAAACTAGGTGAGCATTCCACCACTAGACCAATCTCCCAGCAGTATTTTTTTTTGCCAGTCCTGGGCTTGAGCTCAGGGCCTGAGCACGGTCCTTGGACTTTCTCAAGGCTAGACCTCTACCACTTGAGCCTCAGCACCACTTCTGGCTTTTTTCTATGTATGTGGTACCAAGGAATTGAACCCGGGTCTTCGTACATGCTAGGCAAGCATTCTGCCACTAGGCCAAAGTCCCGGCCTTGCTTTTTTTTTTTAAAAGAATAATTAGATTGGGGAGTGGAGAGGAGTTTTGCCGAGTGGTAAGAGTGCTTGCCTAGCATGCACAAAGACCTGGGTTCAATTCCTTGGTACCACAGAGAAAAAGCAGGAAGTGGTGCTGTGGCTCAAGTGCCAGAGGTCTAACCTTCAGAAAGCCCAAGGACAGTGCTCAGACCAATGTTCAATCCCCACTGACTGGCAAAAAAGAGTAATTAGTTTTTTTTTTTGTTTTTTGTTTTTTTGGTAGGTCATGGGGTTTGAACTCGGCCTGGGCGCTGTCTCTGAGCTCTTAAGCTCAAGGCTACTCCCATACTGTTCAGCCAAGCCCCACTTCCCATTTTCTAGACATTAATTAGAAATAGAAGTCTCAGGTCCTTTTGTGCCTGGGCTGGCTTTGAACCTTGATCCTCAGATCTCAGCCTCCTGAGTAGCTAGGATTATCAGTGTGAGCCACTGTGCTGGCTAGATTGGGCTCTTTAGCTCTGATTCTCACAGACTGTTGTGCCTGGTCTGGCTTTGAACCATGATCTTTAGATCTCAGCCTCCTGAATAGCTAGGATTACAGGCATGAGACACTGGCACCCTGCTCCTGTTGTTGGCTGCCAACTTGATTCACAGCTCCACTTATAGCCTTTTGGTTGTTGTTTGCTTATGTAGTACTGAGGAATCAAACCCAGAGATTCATGCATGCTAGGCAAACACTCTACCATTAAACTACATTCCTAGCCCCAGAAGGTTGTTCTTTAGAGTAACATCCTGAGTATTTATAGATGGAAACAATGGAAATTGGTGCCCATTTTACAGTAATACAAGGTGGTAGAGATCTAGACAAACCATTTTTGTCATGAAGAAAGACTAAGATTGCTGAGTAATGGTAGCTCATGCCTATAACCTTAGCTGCTCAGGAGTCTGAGATCTGAGGATCGTGGCTCAAGCGCATCCCAGGCATGAAAGTCTGTGAGACTCTTCCAGTTAACCACCAGAAAAACGGAGGTGGCACTGTGGGTCAAAGTGGTGCAGCATGAGCCTTGAGCTGAAGAGCTTAGGGACAGCATCTAGGCCCACAGTTCAAGCCCCACAACTGACCAAAAAATGATTAAGATTTGGCACTCTGCTGTAAGGGAAATGCAATGAAAAGTAAGTATCCTTCACTGGAAACTCAGTAGAGGCAGCCAGTGTTTTCAGATTTGCTCATTTGTGTACAGAAATATGTAGAGATCATCTTTTTTTATGTTTTTTTTTTGCCAGTCCTGGGCTTGAGCTCAGGGCCTGAGCACTGTCCTTGGACTTTCTCAAGGCTAGAGCTCTACCACTTGAGCCTCAGCACCACTTCTGGCTTTTTTCTATGTATGTGGTACCGAGGAATCGAACCCGGGTCTTCATGCATGCTAGGCAAGCACTTTAACCACTAGGCCAAACTCCCGGCCCCTTTTTTATGTTTTATACATTTATTTAACTTATTTTTTCAAGCAACCTAACTTTTTTTTTTGCCAGTCCTAGGCTTGAGCTCAGGGCCTGAGCACTGTCCTTGGATTTTCTCAAGGCTAGAGCTCTACTACTTGAGCCTCAGCACCACTTCCAGCTTTTTTCTATGTATGTGGTACAGAGGAATCGAACCCAGGCCTTCGTGCGTGCTAGGCAAACACTCAACCACTAGGCCAAACTGCCAGTCCCCTAGAGATCACCTTTTTATTAAGCACATCATAAGTGGAAAATTATAACCAGCTGAGGTTGACTTTGTATGGGCCCTCTGGCCACACTGAGTGTCAGTGTGGCTTTCTGTTCTGAGGGCCTAGTTCTAAGGTGTGCTTCCCTTTTCTTCAGCCTTTATGATTTTCATCTTTTCACAGATGGCAGAAGATTTTCAAGTCCCGCCTTGTGGAGTTAATAGTGACCTATGGCAACACCTTCTTTGTGGTTCTCATCGTCATCCTTGTGCTACTGGTTTTTGGTGAGAATTTAGGCCCTATGTTAAGTTCTCTGTTGTAAATTTTGTGCTACTTAGGATGTATGGAGAGCAGTTTTGGATTCTCAAGAGACAGAATAGTTAAATGCCCTGATTTTTTTTCTCTTGGAGAAGACATTCTATTCATCCATAAAGGATATACTGCTGACTATCAGCAGGGCTTTCACTTTAGAGGCACCTCATATTAATAGGTATGGGCCTTTATTCATCCTTTATTGTGACCATTTCATATTTCTAAGCCATTGTAGACTGAATTTGAGAAGCTAACTAACTGGTCCATGACTTTGGTATAAATAGTGCGGCTTACAAGTTATGTACATGGTACTCTAGTTTCTTCTCTTGCAGTCTACAACAGGCCTATTCTTTTTCATTTTTTCTGTTTCTCTTAAAAAGAAGAAAATAAGCTGGGTACTTGTGCCTTACGCCAAAATCCTAGCTATTCATAAGGCTGATATCTGAGGATCTAAGATCAAATCCAGACTGGGCAGAGAAGTCCCTGAGGCACTTAGCTCCAATTAACCACCAGAAAACCAGAAGTATCACTGTGGTTCAAAGTGGTAGAATGTTAGCCTTGATCAAAAGAGTGCCTAGGTCCTGAGTTCAAGCCCCTGACTGATCCCCCCCCCAAAAAAAAACAGGTGAAGGTGGCTTAACTAGTAGAGCACCAGCCTTGAGCACAAAAGGCTAACAAGTGTGAGGCCCTGAGTTCAAGTTCTATTACTGGCTTAAAACAAAACTGAGCATTGGGGCTGGGCGAGGTGGTTCATGCCTATAATCCTAACTAAGCAGGAGACTGGGATCTGAGGATTGTGGTTCAAAGCCAGCCCGGGCACTAAAGTCCATGAGACTCTTTATATCCAATTAACCACCAGAAAACTGGAAGTGGTGCTGTGGCTCAAGGGATAGTCGGTGGTAGATTTGAACTGAAGAGGTCAGGGACAGCGCCCAAGCCCAGAGTTCAAGTCCCATGACTGAAAAACAAAAACAAAACAGCAGTGGGGCTAAGAGTTTGGCCTAGTGGCAGAGTGCTTGCCTAACATGCACCAAGACCTGGATTCTATTCCGATACCACATACATAGAAAAAACCAGAAGTTGTGCTGTGACTCAAGTGGTAGAGCTCTACTCTTGAGAAAGCCCAAGGGTAGGGCTCAGGCCCTGAGTTCAAGCCCCACAACTGGGGGAAAAAAAGGTGGGCATTGGTGGCTTATGCCTATAATCTTAGCTATTCAGAAGACTGAGATATAAGAATTGAGTGAGGTTCAGAGCCAGCCTGAGCAGGACAGTCTGAGATACTCATCTCCAATTAACCACCAAAAAACCAGAAGTGGAGGTATAGCTCAAGTGATAGAGTGCTAGCTTGGAGCAAAAAAGCAAGTGAAAGCCGGACGCAGTGGTTCACTCCTGTAATCCTAGCTTCTCAGGAGCATGAGGATCATTGTTCAAAACCACCCTAGGCACAAAAGTCCATGAGACTCTTATCTCCAATTAACAACCACCAGAAAACCAGAAGTGGGGCTGTGGCTCAAGGGGTAAGGTGATAACTTTGAGCTGAAGACCTCAGGGACAGAGCTCGAGCCCAGAGTTAAAGCCCCACAAGACCGAAAGAAAAAAAAAGCCAAGTAAGAGCATGAGACCCTTAGCTTAAGCTCCAGTGCTCACCTCTCTTGTACACACTCATGGAAATGTCCTTATGCACATGTATGCACAGACATGAGTATAATAAAGTAGGTAATATGGGACTGGGAATAAGGCTTAGTAGTAGAATGCTTGCCTAGCATACGTGAAGCCCTAGGTTCGATTCCTCAGTACCACATTCACAGAAAAAGCCAAAAGTGGTGCTGTGGCTCAAGTGGTAGAGTGCTAGCCTTGAGCCCAGAGAGGCTCAGGAATAGAGCCTAGGCCCTGAGTTCAAGCCCAACTACTGGCAAAAAAAAATAGAAAATAAATAAAAGTAGGTGATGTGACTGATGGTGACTTTGGATCAGGTGGTCACATTTATCATATACCCTGCTGGGGGTGATTATGTTACCATATTTAACTATTCTGATTTTCTGCTGTATTTGAATTTGTATTTTTTTGCCATTACTGGGCCTGAACACTGTCCTTGGGCTTTCTGAAGGCTAGAGCTCTACCTCTTGAGCCACAGCACCACTTTTGGCTTTTTCTATGTATGTGGTCCAAGGAATCAAACCCTGCTCTTCATGCATGCTAGGTAAGCATTCCTACCAATAAGCCAAACTCCTGACCCCGTGAATTTGTATTTTTTATTTTGGTAGTACTGGCCTTTGAACTGTAGGTCTTGCACTGTAGGTGCTCATTACTTGAGCCAAGGCCCCATCCCTTTTTGCTTTTGCTTTTGTTTTGTTTTAGTCCTAAACCTTGAATAGAGAGCTTAGGCACTGTCTTTGATCTTTTGGAGCCACAGCTGTACTTCTGGCTTTCTTTTTTGGTGATTAGTTGGAGATAGTCTCAAGGCCTTTCCTGCCTACTCTGGCTTTGAACCTCAGATCTTAGCCTCCTGAGTAGCTAGGATTACAGGCCTTAGCCACTGACATTTGGCTGCTTTGTTGTTTCAAAATAAAGTCTCATTTGTGCCCAGGCTTGCCTGGACTGTGATCTTTCTTTTTTTTTTTTTTGGCCAGTCTTAGGGCTTGGACTCAGAGCCTGGGCACTGTCCTTGGGCTTTCTCAATGCTAGTCCTCTACCACTTGAGCCACAGCACTACTTCCAGGTTTTCTGTGTATGTGGTAACCAAGGAATTGAACTCATTGCTTTGTGCATGCTGGGCAAGCATTCTACTAGTAGGTCATGCTCCAGGCCCTGGACTGTGATCGTCTATTCTTCCTGTGGTATGAGATGCTGTAGTTAGCTTTTTTTTTTTAATTAGTTGAAGGAGGAGGGGATAGTACAAAATTTTTGTCCATAGAATTGTTAGGATTGCAGGTGCTAGCCACAGTTCCCAGCTGTGTTTGAACTGTATGCGTGTAATGGGGCTTAAAATCAGGGCCTGAGCACTACCACTTAGCTTTTTTTTGGTGCCTGTTCTGAGACTTGAATTCAAGGCCTTAGGTGCTGTCCCCAGGCTTTGTGCTCAATGCTAGTGCTATACTTTCTGAGCCACAGTGTGAACTCAAGCTTTTTTTTTTGTTTGTTTTGTTTGTTTGTTTGTTTGCAGGGACCTGCAATTTTTTTTTGCCAGTCCTGGGCTTGAGCTCAGGGCTTGAGCACTGTCCTTGGACTTTCTCAAGGCTAGCACTCTACCACTTGAGCCTCAGTACCACTTCCGGCTCTTTGCTATGTATGTGGGGTACCGAGGAATAGAACCCGGGTCTTCTTGCATGCTAGGCAAGTACTCTACCACTAGGCCAAACTCCTGGCCCCCTCAAGCTTTTTTTTTTGCCAATCTTGGGGCTTGAACTCAGGGCTTAGGCACTGTCCTTGGGCTTTCTTGAGGCTATCGATATACCACCTAAGCCACAGCACCACTTCCAGCTTTTTCTGTATATATGGTTACTGAGGAATCGAATGCGTAGCTTCATGTATGCTAGGCAAGCACACTACCACTAGACCATACTCCAGGCCCTCATTTCAAGCATTTTTGGGTCATGGAGCTTGAACTTAGCCTGGGCACTGTCCTTGAGCACTTCAGTTCAAAGCTGCCACCCTACCCTTGAGCCAAGCCCCACTTCCTGTTTTCTTTTTTTTTTTTTTTTTTGGCCAGTCCTGGGCTTGAGCTCAGGGCCTGAGCACTGTCCTTGGATTTTCTCAAGGCTAGAGCTCTACCACTTGAGCCTCAGCACCACTTCCAGCTTTTTTCTATGTATGTGGTACCGAGGAATCGAACCCGGGTCTTCATGCATGCTAGGCAAGCACTTTAACCACTAGGCCAAACTCCCGGCCCCCACTTCCTGTTTTCTATTGGTTAATTGGAGGTGAGTTTGAGGGGGGGTCCTTTTGTGCCCGGGCTGGCTTTGAACCTTGATCCTCAGATCTCAGCCTTCTGAATAGCTAGGATTACAGGTGTGAGCCACCACGCCTGGCTTCATTTCAAGTTTTTTGTGGTCAGTTCACTGAGTTTTCGGCCTAGGCAGGCTTTGAGCTGCAATCCTAGGATTTCAACCTCCTTTTTTTGGTTGGGGGGCACAAGGGGTGCGTGGGGAGCTTGAACACTGTCCTTGGGCTTTCTGAAAGCTAGAGCTCTACCACTTGAGCCACCGCACCGCTTCTAGCTTTTTTCTATGTATATAGTACCTAGAAATCAAATCTGGGTCTTCATGCATGCTAGGCAAGCACTCTACCACTAGGCCAAACTCCTGGCCACTCGTGTGTAGCTAGGATTACAGTCAAAACCACTAATGTCTGACCAGATTTTTTTTAAATTTTCTGTTTGAACTTTAAATGAGCCTGAATGTGTGTGTATGCGCACGCGTGCTGGTGGTAGGTCTTGAACTCAAGTCCTTGGATTATCCTTCAGCTTTTCTGCTCAAGACTAGTACCCTAATATTTGAGCCACTGCTCTCCTTCTGGCTTTTGGGGGGTTGAGGGACAAGAGTATTTTAGATTTTTCTGCTCAGACTGGCTTTGAACTGTATTCCTTAGTGTCTCATCCTCCTGATTACAGGGATGAGCTGCTCACACCCGGCTACGAAGTCCTTTTTTAATCAGATTTTTAAAGCATAAAATAGCAGAAATCTTGACTACCAGGTAGCTCATGCCTCCTGAACGGCCTAGAAATATTCTTCAAACAGGACCCCTGTTGTATCAGTAGAGTAACTAGTGGCCTGATTTGAGAAGAAACAGCAAACTTGAATTAAAGGTACCATGAAAAAGGGCAGTAGTTCCCATGGCCAGCTATATGTCAGCCTTGGCTAACATCTTGAAGTATAGAGTAAGCTTGTGGTCTTATGAGAGGGATTAATGTGCGAAAAGATAAAGGGGAAGATCTGATGGCTGGAGCTTTTTGATAGTCTCCTACAAATTGTGTGTACAATTAATTATATAGGAAAATGAATTTGAAGTTAGTGAGGCTCAAATATTTAATGCTATTTGTTTCATTTACCCAAGAGACAGCTAACTATCCTGATCTCTGTTCTTCCATAGATGCTGGACGTGAGATTCGGAAGTATGATGACGTGACTGAGAAGGTGAACTTGCAGAACAATCCTGGGGCCATGGAACACTTCCACATGAAGCTCTTTCGTGCTCAGAGAAATCTCTACATTGCTGGCTTTTCATTACTGCTGTCCTTGTGAGTAGAGATGGGCCAGGACTGTTGAGTGAACCCTCTATTCAGAATATGGAGCTGTTTGGGCTTGGCTTCCTAATATGGCTTCTACTCTTTCTCAGATTATGGCCAGGACTTAAAGGCCCTCTTTGTATTTGGGGAGCTATACAGTTGCCCTCCTGAGGCAGCATGGAGTGTGGGAGAAATCTGACTGAATCCCAGAAACCCCCATCTTAACCACATTCATAGGACAAATAAGTTAACATCCTGTACTTTGTTTTCATGTAGATTGAAGTAAATGCAAAGCCTATTAGTCCTTAGGGAGGAGTCCGGAGGACTAGGGACCTTTGTATATGAGTTACTGATCTGAATAGAGTGGGAAGAAGTGATAATGGGTTGAGACTAACCTGTCCCCAGGGGGGCTTACCTGCTATGAGCATGTTATATTCCATTTGCGTTATTACCGTAAGACTTAGTAAGTTATAAACAATAGACATTTATTTTTCTTTTGGATGATTGTAGGTCAAATGTAAAGATGCCAGCAAGTTTGATATCTAATGAGGGCTGCTATAACTTCTAATGTTACCTTGTTGCAGCATCCTCTAGGGGAGTGGAACAGTATCATGATATGACAGAATAACATAAAAATACCTAAATTAGCTTCTACGACTTTCATACAGCACAAACCTAACTATGAGGACATAGCCCTCAACTTCTACACACTTCCCAATAGGTTTTACCCTTTTTATTTTTTGCCAGCTCTGGACCTTGAACTCAGGGCCTGGGCACTGACCTTGGGCTTTCTCAAGGCTAGAGCTCTACCACTTGAGCTATAGCACCACTTCTGGGGGTTTTTTTGTTGTTGTTTTGTTTTTTTGTTTTTTGCCAGTCCTGGGCCATGAACTCAGGGCCTGAGCACTGTCCTTGGACTTCCTCAAGGCTAGAGCTCTACCACTTGAGCCTCAGCACCATTTCTGCCTTTTTTCTGTATATGTGGTACCAAGGAATTGAACCTGGGTCCTCGTGCATGCTAGGCAAGCACTCTACCACTAGGCTAAACTCCAGGCCCTTCTGGATTTTTTTCTATGTTTATGGTACTGAGGAATGGAACCCGGGTCTTTGAGCATGCTAGGTGAGCACTCTACCATTAGGCCAAACTCCTGGCCCAGCTTTACCGTTTAATATCTACAGTGGGTGTTAAATTTCAACCTAAGGATTTTCAGGGCTATTCAGTTGATAGTACCAAGTGAATATGTGGATTCTCAGCCTGGAATTGCAGGTGGCAATTTTCTACCTGGCTTTATGCCTTTGTAGACTCAAGATTCAGTGCTGAAGGGATTATTGCTCTCTAATTACTTGGTATGTCCTGTTGTACTAGGCTTTAGAATAACTGTCTTGTCCAGGTTTTAGCTTTTTAGGAAGTAGCCTTAGTAATTCATGTGTTCTTGGACTCTGGGTACAAATTGGAGAAGGCAAAGCAAACTTTTTTTTTGACCATTCCTGGGGCTTGAACTGAGTACCTGGGAACTGTCCTTTAGCTTTCTCAAGGTTAGAGCTCTACCGCTTGAGCCATAGCACCTCTTATAGTTTTTTTCTGTGTATGTTGTACTGATGTAGAATCCAGGACTTCGTGCATGCTAAGCAAACACTCTACCACTCCTTGCTCCCACTCTAGATTTATAGTAGACTTTGTTTTAGTTTTAGTGCTTTATTTACTTATTTGTTGGTACTGGAGCTTGACCTGAGTCAAGCTTGGCTTCAGTGCTCTCCTTTAGTTTGCCACTGAATGCTGGCGCTCTGCAACTTGAGTCACAGCTCTCCTTCTAGCTCTTCGGTGGTTAACTCTGAGTCTCATGAGCTTTCGTGTCCAGGCTGGCTTTGCATAGTGATCCTCCATCCTTGTGAGGTAGCTAGGATTATAGGTGTCAGCCACAAGTGCCTAGAATGACTTCGTGTTTTTTTTTTAATCGATAGTGGGGCTTGTACTCTGAGCTTTGACTCTATCCCTGAGCTCTTCAGCTCAAGGCTAGTGCTCTACCTGTTGAGCCACAGCACCACTTTGGTCTGACGGTTAATTGGAGATAAGAGTACACACACACACACACACACTTGTTATTAGGGTGTTGTACAGAGGGGTTACAATTGCATAAGTCAAATAACTGAATAGAATTTTGTTTTTTTGGACAGCATCACCCCTTCCCTCACTTCCCCCCAGTTCCCTTCTGTCCCTGCTTGCAAGTTGTTTCATTTCTTCCTTCCTCTCTCTCCTTCCATCCGTCCTTCCATCCTGCCTGCCTTCCTTCCTTCCTTCCTTCCTTCCATCCCTCCTTCCCTCCCTCCCTCCCTCCCTCCCTCCCTCCCTCTCTCTCTCCTTCCTTCCTTCCTTCCTTCCTTCCTTCCTTCCTTCCTTCCTTCCTTCTTTCTTTCTTTCTTTCCTTTCTTTCCCTCCCAGTTCTAGGCTTGAGCTCAGGGCCTGAGCACTATCCTTGGACTTTCCCAAGGCTAGAGCTCTACCACTTGAGCCACAGCACCACTTCTGGCTTTTTCTATGTTTGTGGTACTGAAGAATCAAACCTACATCTTTGTACAAGCTAGGCAACAAGCACTGTACCACTAGGCCAAACTCCAGCTCCATGTGTAGTTCATTTTCTATATAGTGATCATTTTTTTATTTGTCAGTCGTGGGGTTTCAACCCAAGACCTTGATGTGAGCTTTTTCCGCTCAAAGCTAGTATTCTACCACTTTGATACACAGTGCCATTCCAGTTTTCTTCTGGTTTATTGGAGACGAGGCTCTCATGGACTTTTCTGCCTGGCTTTGAGTAGTGATGCTCAAATCTCAGCCTCCTGAACAGCTAGGATTACAGGCATGAGTGAATAGTGCCAGCTTAAGGATACTTTATTTTATTTTGATGATACTAGGGTTTGAACTTTGGGTCTAGGTGCTGCCCCTAGGTGTTTTTGCTCAAGGATAGTGCTCTACTGTTTGAACGACAGCTTTTTGGTGGTTAATCAGACATAAAGAGTCTTCATAGACTTCCCTGTCCAGGCTGGTCATGATCCTCAGATCTCAGCTTCTTGATTGCTAACAGAGGACATGAGCCACTGATGCCCAGCTGGAATTTCTGATTTTTTTCTTGCAGGGTGAGGTGTCTGTGTGCACATTGGTCCTAGGGCATAAACTCAAGATCTGGATACTGTTCCTGAGCTTTTGTACTTTGCGACTTGAACCACAGCTTCACTTATGGCGGTTTTTCCTAAGTATTTAACTGGAGATATTTTGACAGTTTTCTTCTCAGGCTGGCTTTGATCCACAATCCTCATATTTCATCCTTGTGAGTAGATAAGATTATAGTTATGAGCCACCACACCCTGTGGAATTTCTGTTTTTACGTGATCTTAGCAACAGATTTTTTTTTCCCTCACAATATCGGGATTTAAACTCAGGCCTTGTACTTGCTAGGCAGGTGTAAATAGGGTTTGCTTTTTGACTGAGCCTGTCTCCACTGCAATTCTTTTACTTTTGCCTCCTAGGTAGGTATCAAGTTAAACACCAGCACACTCATGTTCATGTTTTATTTTCTGAATTATGAAAGGTTGTACAGGTTGTACAAGGGAATTACAATTTCACATATTAATCTAAGCGTCAAGTGTTTCTTGATCAGTCATCCCTCCCATCATTTTTCCCCATCCTGTCTGTTCCTTCCCCCTAGAATCTATATTTCTCACTTTATTTCATATATAGTTGAGTATTACTGCTGTATTTGTATTTGTGTCTTGTTCCCTTTTTTATTTATCAAACTCTCATGCAAATAAGACCACCCTTTTACAATCTCCTTTTATGCTCGGCTTTTTTTTTCATTGTGACAGAACTGTGGTGCTTGTGTTTATTCTTAGCTCATCTTTCTATATCCAGTCATTTCACACTGGGAGGTCAGCAGTCATGAGGAAAACCAGACGGCCTTAGCTTTGGCATTTTGCTAGAGCTGGGCTTCTTGGGCTGCTGTATCTTGATGCTTATGCAGGCCTCTCTGGGATGTTTCCAGATCTTATTTTAAATGTACTATGGCCTCTTGTTAATTAATAATTATTGTAATTATTATATTTAAACAATAGGTCGTCAATAAACAGGTATAAGTATGCGGGGTCATCACATACCAGGATCCTAATTTATCTTAGATCTGATATACTCTTACACAGTCTTTGTATTACTATGGCAAAGAGTAAAAGATTCAAACTTGTAGGATTTCTGCTTCCTCCTTTCTTCCCTCCCCCTTTACTCCCATCCCTCCCTCTTCTTCCCTTCTCTTCCTCCGTCTCTCCCTACTTTCCTTTTTCCCTTCCTTCATTCCTTTTTTAAAGGTTTTATTAACATTGATTTTTACACCATATTTCAAATGTCATGTTTAACAAACAAATATTCAAGAAGGGAATCTCAAAGCTGGGCGGGCACGGTGACTCACGTCTGTAATCGTAGCTACTCAGGAGCCTGAGATCTGAGGATCAAGGTTCAAAAACCATCCCGGGCACAAAAGGACCTGAGACTTATCTCCAGTTAACCTCTAGAAAATGGGAAGTGGGGCTTGGGTAGGATGGTAACATTGAGCAGAAGAACTCAGGGACAGCGCCCAGGCCCAGAGTTCAAGCCCCACAGCCTACCCCCCCCAAAAAAAAGGAATCTATATACAATCACTGGCACATAAATTTTAGAACATAATCAAAATTAAGCTGAGGGTTTGTATGTCCTAGATACATATTAATCTATGTAATAAAACATTGTCTATAGAGTATATAGCCCATCATAGATTTTTATATCTATGTTGTTATGTTTATATCTCCAAGACCATGTCCATAACCTTGGGTGTACAGTTTGGATCTAATATCCACATATTAAGGATACCATACACCTTTTGTTCCTTTGGTCTTGATTTATCTCATTCAGCATGATTCACTCTAGTTTCAACCACTTCCCAGCGAATGCCATTATTTTATCTTGTCTGTTGGCTATGTAGAATTCCATTATATATATATATATATACCACATTTTTTTGTATCCATTCATCTGCAGTAGGGCATCTGGGTTGTTTCTATCGCTTGACTATTGTGAATAGTCATAGTCATGCTCAGCTTTTTTTATTGGTTTATTATTATGCCTTGTGAACATTTTGCCTAAGTTGGCTCAAATAGCTATCCTCCTACTCTCCTGAGTAGCTAGGATTGCAAGTATGTGCTACATGTCCAGCTCACAGATTTTTTTTTAATTTTGCAGGAAAGCTTTTCTGAAAGTTCTTGAGCTTTTGGCTAAAGGGATCCTCTTGTCTCCATCTCAGTATGTTGCCATACACTGTAAAACTTTTACTATAGAAAATCCAGGGCCAGGCACTGGTGGCTCATGCCTGTAATCCTTGCTACTCAAGAGACTGAGATTTGAGGATCATGATTCACAGCCCAGGCAGAAAAGTCTCTGGGACTCTTATCTCCAATTAACAACCGCCAGAAAACTGGAAATGGTGCTGTAGCTCAAGTTGTTAGAGGAGTAGCCTTGAGCTGAAGAGCTCAGGGATAGCGACTAGGCTCAAAGTTCAAGCCCCATGACCCACCAAAAGAAAATTCAAGATCTGGGCTGGGAATGTTGTTTAGTGGTAGAGTGCTTGCCTAGCATGCATGAAGCCCCGTGTTCAATTCCTTGATACTATATACACAGAAAAAGCCAGAAGTGGATACTACCTAGGCCCCGAGTTCAAGCCCCAGGACATTAAAAAAAATCTTGCATCTTATTTAGCCCTATTGCATATTCTGTTCTCTTTAATCTTATCATTGCCACTGGTGTACCCTAACACCTTACTGTTCCTGAGCATAGCAGGGGCTTACCAATCTCTCCACAGGGCCTGGCTTGCTGGGAGCATGGCTTTTTCCCCATGTTGGGGCTTGGATGGTATCCCTGAGCTTTTTTTCTCCAAGGCTGGCTCTTTACCACTTGAGCCACAGTTCCACTTCTGGATTTTTAGTAGTTAACTGGAGATAAGAGTCTCACAGACTTTTCCCATTTGTGCTGGTTTTATACCTCAGTCCTCAGATCTCAGCCTTCTGAATACAGAATTACAGGCCTGAGCCACTTGTGCCTCTGTTAGGGAATGTGCTTCTGGGCCTACTAGTAAGCACCTCCATTGAGACCTTGGTGACCTATACTTTCCAGCAATGCTTGTTTTGCACTGCTTAATACTTCCCTGTGTCCATGACCTATGGGTTACCTTATATGTACTTGCACCTGAGTCTTGGGGTTTCACTCCTTAAGGTGTACTTTTTTTCATATATTTTTATTGTAATTAATAGATGGGTTACATATTTGCCAGATAGAAGGTGCATTAATTCACATACATTGATACCCTTCACATGTCTTTTTTTGCATATAAAAAGGTGAATTTATTGGGGAAATAGATGATGAACTGACCAGGCAGGGACACAGTGCAGACTCAGGAGCTGAAACTGTGACCCCTTAAGGTGTACTTAATGTTGGTCTGAACTCATTCAGATATGTTAGAAACAGTCACAACAAATACCTGGGCTTTTGCTTTTAGAAACTGTGTTATAGCTACACCCTTTGGATTTTTTTTGCCAGTCCTGGGATTTGAACTCAGGGCCTGGGCACTGTCCTTGGGCATTCTCAAGGTTAGTGCTCTACTACTTGAGCCACAGCACCACTTCCAGCTTTTCCTGTGTGTGGTACCTGGGATGGAACCCAGGGCTTTGTACATACTAGGCAAGCACTACCACTAGGCCACTCTCCCAGCCCCTACCTACCCTTTGGATTTTTAAAGTACTTTCTTGTCTGTGAACACAGCTGTTTCCCTGATTGTAAATAGGTATTTTTTATAAGCTAATACTTTTTTTTTGTTTTTGGTCAGTCATGTGCCTTGAACTCAGGGCCTGGTCGCTGTCCCTGAGCTGTTGTGCTAAAGGTTAATGCTCTAGCCCTTTGAACCACAGCTCCACTTCTGGTTTTATGGTGGTTAATTGGAGACAAGAGTCTCTTGGCTTTTCGTGCCTGGGCTGGCTTCAAACTGTGATCTTCAGGTCTCAGCCTCCTGAGTAGCTCCGACTAAAGATGTGAGCTACAGGCACCTGGCCCTAATAGTTTTTATCCTGTGTGTCCTCATATGTGCCCACCCAGACTTATATACATTCTTTTTTATTTTGAGACAAGATCTTCCTACACAGCCCAGACTGGTTGTAATACCCAGGCTAGACTTGAACTTGAAATCCTTTCTCAACTTCCTGAGTGCTGGGATTGCAGATGTGCTGTACTACACATGACTTTTACTTGCACACGTTGTTTTAAAAGCAGACCCAACAATAATCACATGCTTGCCAGTGTAGAAGACCAGAAGTGATGTCTCTTTTTACTAAGTCAATTCTAGTTATGAATATTGCTTTGTGGGATCTTGCTGTGCATAAGGTGTTCCTGGGGTGACCAACTTAGAGGCATGCCACAAGTGGTCACGTGCCAGCTGGGTTAGCAAGCCAATTGAGTATGAGCCCCCAAAAAGTTCCCGAGCTGTTTCCACAGAAAGACATTGAATAAGATGGTGTAGTGCTTAGTGCAGGGGATAGGTGTTAAGGTAGAATACAGCAGGCAGCATATGCCTTTATCTACTTGGGCTGTCTGCTCTTAGATGGTCATCAGCACAGGAATATAAGTCAGGAAGCTTGCATTTCCATGATGCCTTTTTAGCAGCTATGAAACTTTGGATAAGCAACCTACTCCTCTTAATCTAAGTATTCTTATCTGTTAAAAAGGGGGGGAGCTTATATATTTTATTTTGCCAATCCTGGTGCTTGAACTCAGGGCCTGGGCTCTGTCCCTGAGCTTCTTTGTGCGCAAGGCTAGTGCTCTACCACTTGAGCTACAGCACCACTTCCAGGCTTTTCTGTGTAGGTGGTACTGAGAAGTCAAACCTAGAGCTTCATGCATGCTAGATAAGCACTCTACCACTAAGCCACTTTCTAATCCCTTGGTTCTTCTTTTTTGTGTGTGCTCATGTGCTGGTTACTGGGACTTGAACTCAAGGCCTGAGTCTCTTGCTTTTTTTCCACTGAAGGTTGATGCTTTGCCACTTGAGCCATAGCTTCAACTCTGGCTTTTCACTAGATAACTGGAGATGAGATGGTTTCAAGCTGGGTATGGTGGCTCACACCTGTAATCCTAGCTATTCAGGAGACTGAGATCTGAGGATCCTGGTTCAAAGCCAGCCCAGACACTAAGAAGTCTGTGAGACTTATCTCCATTTAACTACCAGAAAACGAGAAGTGGCACTGTGCCTCAAGGGGTAAAGTGGTAGCTTTGAGCTGAAGAGCTCAGGGACAATGCCCTGGCCCAGAGTTCAAGTCCCACAACTGACAAAAAAGGAAGGTTTAAAAAAGATGGTTTCCAAAAAAAAAAACAGGTAGCAGCAGCTACCTGACATTTGATTAAATTGTATAAACAACCAAAAAAAAAAAAAAAGATGGTTTCAGATTTGTTGACTGGGGCTGACTTTGAATTTTGACTCTGATCTCAACCTCCTGAGTAGCTAGGATTAGGATTACTAGCATGAAGCATAAGTGCCCGGTTTATTAGGGTTCTTAAGGTGATTTTGTAAATGGAAAGTGGCAACCAGGAGAGACTATCAAGCTTGGAGCCTAGTTCCCAGCCCTGGTTCAGATGTATGTTCTTTCATGGCAAAAAGTTTAATATGAATAGTTTTTAGCCCACTTTTGGCTGATCACATGTATACAATCTGAACTAAAATTGTATATTTTCCTATTAGTATTGGTTTGTCTAAAGACTTAATTTGTCACTTTCATATCTCTGAGGGTGAGTATAATTTAATAGCACATATTCATTGAAAGAACTTTGTGTGTGTGTCTGTGTGTGTGTGTGTGTGTGTGTGTATGTAATGTGTGTGGAATTAAACCCAGGGCTTTCTCCATGGTAGCCAAGTGCTCTGCCATTCATATATATATATATATATATATAAATGTAAAGCACATATATATATATATATATGTGCTTTACATTGTCTGACTTTCTTTGGGCCTTTCTATGTTTATGTACATGTCGCTGTTATGAGCTGTCTCAGTTCCTAAACATGCATAGGTCCTGATTGATAGGGTAGATTGAGCTGGAGAGGCAGGAGACAAGGCAGAGTATTCCAGAATTCAGAATTCTAGGTGGCAAACAACCAAGTATTTCACTAGCACTGTGTCAAAGATGTATGGACTGGAGTAGAACAAGGATAGTCTACAGGTAGTCAGACTTTGTGAAAGGTCTCCATGGCTTGAATCAGGGAAGTAGTAGCAGGGGATTGGGGGGCAGGTGTGAGCGGCACTTGTGTCTGGAAGGGTCTGTTCTGAGCATGTTGAATATGGTTTCCTGTTGGAAAGGAAAGCAGCTCCATAAGTAGGTCTAGGGATATAGCTCAGTGGTAGGATGTGTGTATAACGTGAACAAGGCTTTGAATTCTACACCCAGCAGTACAAAAACATTGAGATGAATTCAGGGTGAGCCATTCATGGGATCTGCCCAGGATCTCAGATAGCAAGGAAAAGTATAGTAGAGCCCAGTATGCGGGCAGGCCTGAGAGGACAGGGAAAGCAGGGTTGGGCTCAAATAGGATAGAACGTGTTGAAGGGAAGAAAGACCTAGAAGCTACAGAAAGGAAAAGGAAACAGGACAAGGAGAAGAATGATGATATTCAGTTGTAGAGGAGAGAACCAGGTCCAGGGAAAAGCCTGATGAGTGGCACCAGCTTCTGCTAGTCTGGGGTCAGGACACATGGTAGTTTGCCAGCTCTTCCCCTGTGGTCTGCCACTGCTGGTGGCAGTTGGGGGGGGATAATGGGAAGAATCCCATGTTTAGAGCCAAAGCATTTTAGGCTTTTACCTGCTTTTGTTGGCTATTAATACAAGACTCTGAGGCACTTTCCTACATGCCACATTTGAGAACAACTGCTTCTGCCTTGTCTTCTTCTCATGTGCCACCCCTGTTCCCCAGACCTGTGGAGTTTTATAATGGAAATCACATAACTAAACACTTTATTTTACCAACTCTTAAGTGTACACTTCAGTAGCATCACAAACTAATATTCCTCTGTCATGACCTCTAGAACTCTTCTCTCCTGTAAAACTAAAACTTGGTACCAATAACACAGCTTGAGCTTCCTCAAACTTCTTTTCCTTAAAAGTGGTGGCCATAATAGGGGCCACCACAACTTTCTGCAGATGCAGTTAGAAACCTCCTCACTAGTATTGCTACCAAGCTGCCTTTATTTTTCCTTTTTTTTTTTTTGGTGGGTCATGCGGCTTGAACTCTGGGCCTGGGCGCTGTGCCTGAGCTCTTCAATTCAAGGCTAGCCTTCTACCACTTGAGCCACAGTGCCACTTCTAGTTTTCTGGCAATTAATTGGAGATAAGAGTCTCACAGACTTTGGTGCCTGGGCTGGTTTTGAACCGCAGTCCTCAGATCTCAGCCTCCTGAGTATCTAGGATTACAGGCATGAGCCACTGGTTCACAGCTTACTAGCTGCCTTTCTGACATGTCACTTTGAACATAGGCTTGACACACACACCCTTAGAGATATGATTCCAGTGACTTCTGGACTTCTGCTTTAACTTCTGTACTATGGACCAGCCACATGGGTCTACTTGGGGAGGCTGAGTGGTAACTTCCTTTTTCTGAGTATTTCTGTGGCTTTTACCTTACACTTCCTCCATTCTTTCTGGTACTGCTAAGGCCTTTATGCTGCCTCTGAGCTTTCCTAATGATATTGCTTTGAGGCCTACCCAAATTGCTTACTGGCCTGGAAATCTATCCTCAGAAGTCCCAGGGAAGTTAACATTCATTTATGAGGAACAGTACCTAGCACATTAGCCCAACACGGGGAACGTGGGCTCTTCCCTTTTGGTCTGGTCAGCTTACACTAAGCAATTGAGAGACTGCTAGAAACTTTGCTGCATAAGCCGGGCACTGGTGTAATCCTAGCTACTTGGGAGGCTGAGATTTGAGGATTGTGGTTCAAATCCAGCCCAGGCACTAAAGTCCATGAGACCTTATCTCCAATTAACCACCAGAAAAACCTAAAGTGGTTCTATGGCTCAAGTGGTAGAGAGGTAGCCTTGAGCTGGAGAGCTCAGGGACTGCACCCAGGCCCAGTTTTCAAGCCCCATGACTGACAAAAAAGAAAGAAGGAAAGAAAGAAACTAACTTGCTGCCTAAACAGGCTGGTATGGATCCTGGTGACAGCTCTAGAATGGTAATACATCTGGATTGAACTTTGTCAAGCTCTTATGCCAGACATTTTAGTTTGGGATCCTAATCTTCCAAGGTAAAGATTTGTGTCTTGGCTCCTCTAGGGGACTGTACTATGGGGAGCTGCTGACTGAAGCTTGTAGAGGCCTTTTATATCCTATTCTTGCTGTTTTCTTACTCAATTTTTTTGGGGGGCGGGGTATTTGTGGAGCTTGAACTCAGGGCCTGGGTACTGTCCCTGAGCCCTTTTGGTCAAGGTTAATAATCTACCACTTGGAGCCATAGTTCTACTTCTGGTTTTCTGGCCCCTTTTGGTGTTCTCATAGTTAACTAGAGATGTGAGTCTCATGAATGTCCCACCTAGCTATGATCCTCAGCTCTCAGCTTCCTGAGTAGCTAGGATTACAGATGTGAGCCACCAGCCCCTGGCCTGCCTTCTCGTTTTTCTATTTCTTTTGTGCTTATCCTGGGGCTTTTAACTCCAGGCCTGGGTACTGTCCCTGAGCTTCTATTTTTGGCTCAAGGCTAGTGCTCTACCATTTGATCCACAGCTCCACTTTCAGCTTTTTGGTGGTTAATTGGAGATAAGCATCTCACAGACTTTTCTTCCTGGGCTGGCTTCAAACCATAATTCTCATCTTAGCCTATGAGTAGCTAGGATTAGAGGTATGAGCCACTGGCATCCAGCCTTGCTCCATTCTTTGATGTCTTGTGAGCACAGATGGGCAGGGTACTTTCTTAATGAGAAAAAAAAATATTTTGGGTTATTCAACTGTTTGCACTTTCCTATAGAACAAATCTGAGTGAGATATACCAGCACTGTCACCAGAATTTTCTTTTTTTTGCCAGTCCTGGGCTTGAGCTCAGGCCCTGAGCACTTGAGCCTCAGCACCATTTTCGGCTTTTTTCTATGTATGTGGTACTGAGGAATCGAACCTGGGTCTTCATGCATGCTAGGCAAGCACTCTACCACTAGGCCAAACTTCCAGCCCCTCATCAGAATTTTCTAGAACTGTGCTGCTCCCCATGTGGCTGAACACTTGAAATGTGATGAGTGTGACCAAAAAATTGAGTTTTAATCTCAATTTCAGTTTAAAATAGCCACTTGTGTCACCTAGTTTATCACATTGGACAGTACAGATCTCAAGCAGTAGTTTTAAACTGGAGCCAGCTTCACCCCCCTACATTGGACATTTTTGTCACAATTATGAGATTCTGCTAAACAGCATATGATACACAGGACAGCCCCCACGGCAAAGAATGTTCTGGCCACAGATGTTAATAATGATGTTGAAAATCCCTTTATTGAACTTCATATCTATGACCTGTTCTGTGAGAGATACTAGGGAATAGACTTCTGTATAGATCAAAGTGGGTTTTGGCCATAAGACAGAGGGCCCAAGAAGGCCTCAGAGAATCTACGAAGCCCCTTTACCTATTAGCTGAGCAACAGACATATCCTAAGATAGTATCCTAAGCTAATCCATGAACCAGTGCCAATATAGGTTGGAGTTGGACTCTTCTCAGTAGTAGGGGTATGAAAAGTTGGTGCAGGTAGCATTGAGCTAGCAGATTCCTAAGTTAGTCTGTATCTCTGGTTGCTTAGCTTATCCTCCAAGCATAGCTTGTCACTGATGACTGGCCTGGGGCTGTAATTCCTGCTAGTTCCCTGACTTAGAGAAAGAACTTGGTGTGAAGAAAGGGGTTAGTGTGAGCAAGAGATCAGCTCAGAGCAGAAACTTGCACAGTTACCTGAAGGCTGGTCTCAGTACCTTCATATGGAGCTGTGGGTTCAGGTCAAGCCACTCATTTGACACTTCTAGAAAGGTAGAGATTGGAGCTATATACTCATCCTTTTTTGTGGTATTAGAGTTTGGACTTCAGGCCTTGAATGTTGCTGGGCAAGAATTCTCTACCACCTGAACCACACTTTTATTATTTTGCAGGGTCATGATTTTTGTCTGGGTCATCCTGGACCATTTATACTTTTTAAAAATGTTGGAGCTGGGCATAGTGGCTCACGCCTATAATCCTAACTACTCAGGAGGCTGAGATCTGAGGATTGTGGTTCAAAGCCAGTCCCAACACTAAAGACCATAAGACAATCACTAAAAAACTGGAAGTGGCACTGTGGCTCAAGGTGTAGGGGTGGTCGCCTTGAGCTAAAGATCTCAGGTACAGCGCCCAGACCCAGAGTTCAAGCCTCATGACCAACAACAAGACCAACAAAAAGTTAGGGGCTAGGATGCTGTCACTTAGGTTTTTACTTAAGGCAACATTCTACCATGGTGGCCTATTGAAGATAAGCTTCTTGGCCTGCCTTTAAATCTCAATCTCCTGAGTAGTTAGGTATATAGGCATGAGCCTTCAGCACCTAGCTTATTTATACTTAATGTATGTGGGATGACAGGTGAGCACCATTGCCCTCAACATTTTTATTGGTTGAGGTGGGGGTGTTATGAATTTTTTGCCAGGATGGGATTTTTGCCAAGACAGATATCCTCTATTCTCTCCCTCCCAAGTAGCTAGGATGATGGACGTGGGCCAGCATGGTAGCCTACTAAGTGCCATGCTAGAGAGTGCCTTTCTGGGGGCTCTTGTTCACTAGGACTGTGTGTGTGGTGAAAATCTAGCTTGTCTGTGGGAATATGAATGAGCCCTTCTAACCCACAAGGGGGCAGTCCAGCCAGAGCTATTCTGTTTTGCCTTCTGGTCAAACCTGCTTCCCCCCACCCTCGTCGTGGGACTTGAAATCTGGACTTGAGTCTTCAGCTCAAGACTACCATCCTACCCGTTGAGCCACAGTGCCACTTCCATCAAACCTGCTTTTTGCCAGCAATCATCTATAAGGGGATTTTGCACTTGTGTCATATAAAGCTTGTGCTCAGTGGTTAGAGGAGCTAGAGCTGCTTTGTAAGGGGAACATGTGACAACCACAAGAGCAAGTAGCAAGTAGAGCCAATGTTTATAATCTTTCCTTTACCTGTTAATGTGCTCTGGCCATGCTCTGCTTTTTTCCAGTTTGGCCAAAGGTCAGAATGGTTCATAGTGGCTATGACAGGCAGGATGATATGGTAAAAGTATGGCTTGGATTCAGGCTAGGGTTTGGATTCTGGTTCAGTTACTGTCTAGCCATATGACTTGAACTAAGTCACTTTACCTCTTCTAAACTTTTTCTCCAACCTTAAAGCAGAGATAGGGTAAGGTATCTTTGCTTTATCATGTCACATTATCAGTATAGTGCCTTATATGCAGGAGATAGTTGGTACCCAGTAGGTACTATCAGTCTCATCGCTAGTGATGATGAAACTTGGGGAATTTTTTTCAGCTCTTGTATAGTGGTGCCTGGCCCCACCCATAGATTGTATGATTCAATTAGTGACTCTGCTATGTGGCCAGGACTGTGTGGACTGCTGCTGGAAAAGGTTGATTGGTGGGATAGAATGCAGATTTTGTTCTTTATGTTTCTTAGACTGCCTCTTGTTTTTTTTATCCATCTTCTCTTCATTAGCTACCATCCTTTCTTTAAGAATACATACATAGGAAAACTTCTTCAGCTCTAGACATCAGGGAAATGACTCTGAGAACTCCATTGATTTGTTAATGAACTCCTTTGGAACTGGATGTGAGCAGGTGGTTCCTCTTTCCTGATTCTTTCAAAGCCTAAAGCCTGACATTGGTGGCTTATACCTCTAATCCTTGTTATTCAGAAAGCTGAGATCTGAGGATTGCTGTTTAAAGCCAGCTGGGGCAGATAAATCTGAGAGACTTATCTCCAGATAAACAGCAAAATTTCAGATGTAGGGATGTGGCCCGAGTGGTAAGGTACCAACCTTGAGCAATAAAAACTAAGCAAGAGGCTTTGAATTTAACCCCTGTAGTGGCACATACATCAAAAAAGCCCATTGTTTTAGCAGAATTCTCTTTGAGCTTTTCTGGGTAGGTCTGTGTGGGAGGAGACCGGTATGTTCCCACACAGCAGTGTCTGTATCCAAGTTTGTGGTTCAGTTCTCTCTCTGGGCTGGAAACTGAGCTTCTCAGTTCAGTATATTTCAAGGGAGGACCATGTAGCTGAACTCATTTTTTTAAAACTTTTATCATTTTGGTGGTTCTCCCAGGGCTCTGAACACCATTCTTATCCTCCTAGAGACACTTTTCTCTGACAGAATCCTTGACTCAGTGCCACATGCATCTAGTAGTGACAGGTCCCTTCCTTTTACTCCTGCTAAGGTAACTTTTCCAGGAGCAAGGAGGGTTATGGAATGTTTTAGTTTTAGTCAACTAATAACACAGATTGTCTCTGATTAAATTGTCTGACCTTCTTTTGATTGTTTTCCACCATCTAATTTTCCCCCAAACCACTCAGATAGCATGTTTTAAGAAAGATCCCTCCCCTGGAACATGGATCAATCATGGCACTTACTCTCTTCACTTTAGGATAGGAGGGTGCTTTATTCTTTTTCTTTTTTTTCTTTTGTCATGGGGCTTGAACTCAGGGACTGTGTACTGTCCCTGAGCTCTTTTGCTCAAAGCTAGCATTCTTCCACTTTGAGCCACAGCTTCACTTCCAGTTTTTGAGTAGTTAATTGGTGACAAGACACTCACAGGGACTTTTCTTCCCAGGCTGCCTTTGAACCTCGATCCTCAGGTCTCAGCCTCCTGATTAGTTAGGATTACGGCATGAGCTGGTGCCCAGCTGCTGCACTCCTTCGCTGACCTCTGTCTCTGGGACAGCTGGCCTCTAGCCCTTATTTTCTTCAGCTTCTGTGTATCTGAAGGCTGAAAGGAAGGCAGAACAGTTGTGCTCAAAGGGACTTTGGGAATACCCTTAGGGTGAACTTTTGGGTCTGTCTTGGTAGCTTTCCAAGTCCTACTAGACTCTCCTGTTTCAGAGCTTCCTTATTTTCATGACTATAAGCTTTTTTTTTCCAGTACTGGGACTTGAACTCAGGGCCTGGGCACTGTCTTTGGACACTTTTTGCTCAAGGCTAGTGTTCTACCACTTGAGCCACAGCACCACTTTTTCTGTGTATGTGGTTCTAGGAAATCAAACCCAGGGCCTTGTGTATTGTAGGCAAGCATGCTACCACTAGGCCATACTCCTGGGCCTATTAGCTTTTCTTTTGTTTTTGCCAGTCCTGGGACTTGAACTCAGGGCCTGGACATTGTCTTTGGACACGTTTTGCTCAAGGCTAGTGGTCTGCCACTTGAGCCACAGTGCCACTTCTGGCCTTTACTGAGTATGTGGTTCCAGGAAATCAAACCCAGGGCTTCGTGCATGCTAGTTGAGCACTCTACCACTAGGGTACACTCTCAGCCTGACTATAAGTCTTTGAGAATAATAGTCCTGTGCTTTGCTTGAAGCCTTCCCTGACCATCCCCTGGCTTTTGGTATCTCCTAGGGTGACCACTTTTTTTTCCCCACTATGGAAGCATATTTATTTTGCTTCCTGGATGTGCTGTGCAACTTTCCTGGGCTGTGGCAGTACGTCGGCAGGTGGCACTGTGACAACAGGATCACGATTGAATGGGGCAGAGACGAGCGCTTGGGTGTACAGCCTATGCCCACAAAGATGTTGTCTTACCTGAGGCCCTCTGAGGACCACACATGGGACCTTTAGCTAGGATATGCTCTTTCCCTACTTCTATAAGCCCATGTCTTCCTCCTGTTTGCTGAGGGGAGTATTACAGACGGTTGGTGAAAAGTGCTTGTGAGCCATGTCTCTCTCCACTTGATATACTTGGCCTTGTTTCCCAAGAGTCTGGAGAGAGAGATTCTGTTTCTTCTGCCTTCTCTTGTTTACTCAACCTTTTAGAAAAGCATGATAGCCCTGCTCAGCATCCAAGAACATTTTACTAGGAATGCCAAGTTGAGTTCAGGTATTTGGGGCTGACATTTGTTTTCCAAGGACACATCTGTATTCCATTAGGTTTTGGTTCACTAGCCTTTTCTTCTGTCCTTAGATAAAAATAATATAGGCCCGGGGCCATTTTATCAATGACTATCTTTAGGAGATTCCTTTGGCTCCTAGGTTCTTACCTGTGCTTTGTAAATGAATAGCTAAGAATAATTAATCTGGGGGACACTCTTTAGGCAGGGCTTGTTAAGGCAAGAATGATGGAACATAACACGACAGGAAGAAAGAACCTGTGCAGAGTTCATTTTTGCAGGTTGATATATTTGATCCATTGAAACCTGGAAATTCTGAAGCTAGTCCATTTTTTTTGGAGTCACGCTCAGTTTGGGGGTTACCCCATGGAGACTGCCTTGAATGGTCTGTGTGGGGTGGAGGGTCACTGAAAAAAATTTAAGGTAGGATCTTCAAGTAGGATTTTCAGGTGGCAGTGAGTGAAGGATCAGTAAAATGTTTTAGAAGGCTGGCAAATTCTTATGAACACATAGTATAGAGTTCAGTCACTCTACTGGAAGCCCAAGGGACTCTGGAATTGGAGGCCAGACCTCTAGTCTGCCCCCAGCTCATAGTGATGAATCACTTTTCCCATGTGCCTTGTCAGCTGCCACTTCGGCCACAAGCCTGGCTTGCTCACTGACACGGGTCTGAACTAGTGCCTTCTTGCTGTTGTCTTCTCTCCTCTGTTGCTAGATAGACTGGTAACTGTTGTGTCTCCCTATGTTCTCCCATTTTCTGTGCCAGATCTCCAGGTGGACATGGGTGTAGCAAGAAGAAAGGGCAGGCTTGGGCCTGACAAGCAGTCTTAACACATTCCCTCACCTGTCAGAGAGTGCTTCTTATGCTGGGAGTGGGATGAGGTAATCTGGAAAGCCCCTTTTCATTGTGCCAGCTACGAGGGTGTAGATATGAAATAAATATACAAGGCCAGCCTGAAGGCATTCATAGTCTAATAGGGTAGCCAGACAAATGGACAAATGAGTAGGATTCATAGATTTATAAGAACCACACAACTGTATAGGGTATGCAAGAGGCTACCATAGGAGCTGCAGAGGGTGCCTCCCTGACAGGAAGGTAGTGGGTCAGGAAAGGCTTTGTCAAGGGAGGTAATAATCGCACTGTCTAGGATGAACATCATAGCCTAGAGTACTAATGTGAAGAATGAGGCATATTCCTGGGATAACAGTGCTTGGCATCACCTGAGAAGTGGCTTGACCAGCTGGCTCTGGCCTGCTCTAAAATGGTTGGGAATGTTGTACAGTTGCTGATGGGGAGGAAACACTAGGCTCCAGCAGCAGGGACGAAAAGCAGTTGTCCTATTTAATGTTGATACAGAAGGCACTGGATAGTGGCTTGAGCGGAGGGGCAAGGCAAGAAGGAACAGGGTTTGAGTTGCTTCCTGTGCATGCTATCACTTGCTGGTTAGCCCAGATGTGGTAAGAGCCCATTTTGGCAGATAGTGTTAAGAATGTCTCTGGGAACATCAGGAACCAACAATCAGTGGGATAGGTAGTAGACGAAACTGTTTTGAGATGAGATTAGCCAGAAGAACGTGCGGAGTACCGAGTGCAGAGCAGATTCCTGAGGAGTAGTGTAGAGTAGCCTGCAACCAGGTAGTGGGAGGGAAGACCTGAGGGCATGGAAGAACATCCTGAAGATGACTTGTCAGCAGCAACAAATACTACAGAGTACACAACCTATGAGGACACTAAGATTATGGTAGGTGGGGGTAGTTAGAGTGGGGGGCACCAGTGGTCCTGTTGATGGCATGTTAAGGACAAGCCTTGGGTGAGAGGGAGAGAGTACAGAGAAATTTGGTAGTGACTGTAGGAAAGAGGAACAGTACAGCATGTAAAATTATGTACCCTTGGATGGGTTGGAGGGACAACTTCATCAGATGTTATGAAAGAACTGTTGGAGCCGGGTGGTGGCTCACGCCTATAATCCTGGCTATTCAGGAGGTTGAGATCTGAGGATCCAAGTTCAAAGCCAGCCAGGGCTCTAAAGTCCTTGAGACTCTTATCTCCACTTAACCACTAGAAAACTGGAAGTGGTGCTGTGGCTCAAGAAGTAGGGAAGTAGCCTTGAGCTGAAGAGGTCAGGGATAACACCCAAGCCCAGAGTTCAGGTCCCACAACCAACAACATAAAAAAAAGAAGGAAGGAAGAAAAAAGGAAAGAAAGAACTGTGGGGACTGTGGTGGACAATAGTAAGTGTCTGTCTTTGGAAGCCAGCAAGGGCATTCTACAAGGTAGGGAATGCTCATTACAGCCAGAAGAAAGAGAATCAGTTTCTGGCTGGTAGAGATGCCCTAACAGTTAATGGATGAGAGCTGAAGGCAAGGCTGAGCTACGCTGTTATTGTGAGCAAGACACTACTGAGGTTCTGCCCTGTATTCTGTAGGTGTCCAAGTCTTCTCTTTAAGACTGTTCTCAGTATCTGAGATAGACTTGAGAGAACACTGAGAAAATCTAGACCCTTGTTATTCTGCCGCTGTTATCCTACCTTGGATAACTGAGTCTGGCTGTTGACACTCTGACTGTTGACACTCCTCAGCAGTCACCTTTCCCAACCTGATGGTTGTTACGTAATAACCTTTGGTCTTCCCCACCCACCCTTGTGGGTCCTGGTGATGTTCACAGGCCCCCATCTCAACCAGCAGGTGGCACACATACCCCCTCCCCCTTCCTTTTCCAGCTGGGAGGAGGGACCTTTTCTTTAATACCACAGGGACCTGTTTAGGAGCCAGAAGCTTTACGCTGGGTTTGGGGCTAGTCACATTTGCCTTTCTGGCCTCTCCATGACTTCTGTTGCTGTGAATCAGGCCAGTGGCTTCTCCCTGCTTCCTGGGATGCTTGGTAGCTCTTTCCACCTTCAGGGTTGTATCCCAGTGGGGGGCAGGCTGGTGGGCAGCTGGGGGCTGAGACAGGGAAACCTGAGCCCTCTGCCACGAGGTTCCAGCTGCTAATTTTAGAGAGCACATGTCACTGGAAACTCTCCTCTCCTGCCAGGAATCAGCAGCCTGGTTCTCCCTGTGTTCCAGGGGCCCCTGGGAGCCTTGCCCCAAACCAGGAACCACATGGGCACTCCAATCCATATGTGTCTTCCCCAGAGAGATTGCCCTGGCTCAGGCAAGAAGAGAGCTCTTTTTGTGCTGAGCTCCTCATCTCCATGCCTGCTTGAGAATGGGAAAAGCCTACCAATGCCTGGTAGAACCAGAGAGGCCAGCCTAGGCACAGGCCACCAAGGCTGCTGCTTCTTGTTCAGGCACTTTGGTTGAAATGTCCTGAAAGAATTACTTTCTTCCTTTTTCCCCAGAGCTCAATACACATATCTTGCCTGACTCTAGGTGCTATGGCTGTACTGGGCCCTTTTTGAGGCATGTGGAAAAAGTATCCCTTCATCTTGACTGAAGGAGCAGTCATTGTCTCAAGGCTGCAGGGAAGGTCTTCCCTCTGCTCCCTGCGATCCCATTCTTGCTGTTCAGGGATCAGGATCTGCTGATCCAGTTGACACCTGTTTGCCTCTCAGCTGCTTTAGGCAGTGGGCACTTGTGCCTTGAGTCATATTTTTCTGTTGGCCTCTAGTCTAACACAACCTGAGCACTATTATACAATGTGTAGGGCAGCCTGTCTGTGTGATGATTCTCGGAAAGGTGTTGGGGAAAAAAGTTTTTTCTATCTTATGACAGGACCTGGAATCTGTTCCCCAAAGAGTTAGAAAGTATAATTTCTTAACTATAGTTCTGAATAGACCTGAGTTGAAATTCTACCCACATCAGTTTCTAGTTCTTGTCTTTGAACATGTTACCTTGCTGAGCCTGTTTCCTTCTCTTTAAAGAGAAGGCAACAGTAGTAACTACCTCTTATACTAGATATGAGGATTCTGCTTCATATTATTAGCCACCATTGTTCTTTTATGGAGGCAAGCCTGGCCTTGAAGGGAGGAAACTGCTGAGCCTTGTTTGGCATGTTGAGGCCCTGACCTGGAAAATGCCAGTGTTCCGGGATCTCATGCCATGCCTAGTCTATGTCCTGGGTGTCCCCATACTCCTGCTTCCAACCCCTCCCTGTGACACCTTGCAGAATTCAAGAGTGGCTATTTGGGGGGATTGGCAGATGCCAGCTCCCAGGCCCCTCCTTTCCTCTCATGTGGCCAGGTCTAGGCTGGAGGCAGGCTGGGGCAGGTAGCAGCCAAGAAGAGATCCTGCCAGCTACTTTGCTTTCTTGATTCTTCTCACTTACCCTTTTTGTAAACAATTACAGCCTGCTTAGACGCCTGGTGACTCTGATCTCCCAGCAGGCCACACTGCTGGCCTCCAATGAAGCCTTTAAAAAGCAGGCAGAGAGTGCTAGTGAGGCTGCCAAGAAGTACATGGAGGAGAATGACCAGCTAAAGAAGGTGAGCCTACTTTCCTAATGTGAGTGGGATGCTTGGGCTCATATTCCTCAGGGTCCATTGTTAGGTTGTCAGACTAGGACCTATATGAGACTACCGCTGCTTGAAAATCGGATTTGTGTGGAGGCACAAAGGGGAAGTTGTTGTGGGGGAGGTTGCCCTCTGCTCATGGGAATGTAGTAGAAAGGGGGGCATCTTGAATCCATTCACTGCTTTCAGTGAGACTGTCCTTAGGAGAATGAGTCATCATGAGCCTGGGCTCTGTGCTGGGACCCCTGACAGCCCTTCTCCAGAAGATTGATATCAGGCATACCTTCAGTAACATAAGACTGATGTATCCCTCAGTGTTAGAGAGGCAGAAACTGGGTTGTTGGCTGGACCACGAAGTATTGTCAGGAGGTGAGGTAAATACAGTCAAGATTTAGAAGGAAATGGATAGATTTTGAAACATAGTTAGGACACACTGGGTAGGCAGGGTCAAATTTAGGGCTTATGTACTGCAGTGAACTATTGGAGCCTGGGAAAAAGATATAGTAGTGGTTAGGTGGGGGTGAGTGACAGAGCTCCAGATAAACAACAAGTTGAGTCATTGAACGAACCCATAAACTCCATAGAGCTTCTGAGTCTTGCTGGTGAAGAAGGAGGCAGAGCCAGGGGTCAGAACAAGCAGGGTATGTGGCCTATGAGCTGTAATAGGTGGCCCTTCTGGCCCCTTCCTTTCCCCCAATGGCCAGTTCCACTACTCTCTGGCCTTTGGTAGCAAGTAGTAGCCCTATTCCACATTGACATTTCTGAAGGGGCAAGAACAAGTAAGTGCCCAGAGTAGACTGGTGGATAGCACTGGGTTGGAGCCTTGCTTTCCCTTCTTACTGAATAATCTGGCCATTGATACTTTTTCCAGGGAACTACTGTAGATGGAGGCAAGGTGGATGTTGGGAATGCTGAGGTAAAATTGGTGGAAGAGAATAAGAACCTGAAGGCGGATGTGAAGAAACTAAAGGATGAACTGGACAGCACCAAACAAAGTGAGAATTGCCCTCTTGTGTTGTCCCCTCTATCCCCAGGTTTGGAGACTCCATTCTCACTAATGCTGCTCTTGTACCAAAGTGTTAATAGCAAATCCCTATGTGCAAATTCAAGAGCTGACTGAAAATACACAGCACCCTATTCTTGTGTGGTTGAACTTATCCCATAACCAGGTGAGGTACAGTAGTTGAGCAGGGCTTGGAGAAGCTCTGGCAATCATCTCACATTCTATAGCAGTGCTTACTGGAGGTGTTCCTGTTGAAAAGGAAACAGGGGTAACCTTGGAGCTGAGAGTAAAAGGAATAGAATTGGATATGGATTTACATGGTTTTTTTGTTTATTTGTTTTTTGTCAGTTGTGGAGCTTGACTTCTGGGTCTGGGCATTTTCCCTGAGCTCTTCAGCTCAAGGCTAACCACACTCCCCCTTGAGCCACAGTGCCACTTCCAGTTTTCTAGTGGTTAATTGGAGATAAGTGCTGGGCTGGCTTTGAACCTTGATCTTCAGATGTCAGCCTCCTGAGTAGTTAGGATTATAGGTGTGAACCATTGTGTCCAGCTAAAGTATGTTTTTGTTTTTGCCAGTCCTGGGTCTTGAACTCAGGACCTGAGCACTGTCCTTAGCCTTTTTCAAGGCTAGAGCTCCACTTGAGCCACAGCACCACTTCTGGTTTTTTTATATGTACGTGGCACTGAGAAATTGAACCAGGGTCTTTGTGCATGCTAGGCAAGCACTCTACCACTAGGCCAAACTCCCAGCCTTTATCTGTATGTTTGATTGTTTGTTTTAAGCTCTATACTAGTCTACCTTTTTGTTTGTTGGTTTGTTTGCCAGTCTTGGGACTTGAAATCAGGGACTGGGCTCTGTCCCTGACCTTCTTTTCTTGAAGGCTAACACTCTACCACTTAAGCTGCAGTGCCACTCCTGGCCTTTTCTATTTGTGTGGTACTGAGGACTTGAAGCCAGGTCTTCGTGCATGCTAGGCAAGCAATTTATCACTAAGCCCTATTCCCAGCCCTACCTGTCTACCTTTTGTTCCCCATTCCTAGACATAAGCCCATTCAGCAGTGTAGACTTTAGCTGTTGCTGCTCTGAAAATCTGCAAGGTATTGCTATCATTATGGTATTTTTTTGAGACTGAGGATTTGCTTTCTGCCTCTTGTTCTCGGTCTCTCTAAAAGTCATCCCTGTTAGAGAACCACTAGGGTTTCCTTCATTCAAAGGCACCAAAGGGAACTTAGATTTTTGTTTTGTATTTTCTTCAGATAGCTGTTTGGTCATCTCTTCATTGTATCCCTGTTCTGGAGATCTATAAAGGCAGATGC
Source organism: Megascapheus bottae (assembly GCF_031878675.1). NCBI lineage: Eukaryota > Metazoa > Chordata > Mammalia > Rodentia > Geomyidae > Megascapheus > Megascapheus bottae. Next base: position 104,674,410 of record NC_143547.1, on the reverse strand, counting down.
ACTTTATTTAGAAACACTGGAAATTGCCTGTGCAACCTCATTTGAGACAGATTCAGGGCAGTTTCTCATGTTTTAAGCCAGCAGGTTTTTTTCCTCCTAGTCTTAGTTCTTTGATTTATTCCTGTCTTTATCGTTTATATCATTTACAGAGCTAGAGAAAACTCAGAATGAAGCCCTGGCCATGCAGAAGCAGAGTGAAGGGCTCACTAAGGAGTATGATCGCCTGCTGGAAGAGTATGCCAAGCTTCAGGTCAGCTTTGCCCCCTTCCTGTGCAGGTGTGGGTTAGAGCATTATTTCTGTATGTAGGAAACTTGTGTCCTCCTCTGCAGGACTTGTAAGAGTTCTGGCTTGTAACAAACCTCCTTCACTGCTTAGTTTAGGGAGAAAGCCTGACCAGTAGCCAGAACCTTTCTCTTGCCAGGTGGTGTGTGGCATAGCACTAGATGGATAAGAAAGCCCTCAGTAGGTAACTATGTATTCTCTGTGTCTTATCCTTGAGCCAAGCCTTTGGTTCCTCAAGAGAAACTCCTTACTTTCCAGGCTATATCCAGCCCTGGTATGAAGCCTCATTAGAAATATATGTGGGTGAATCCCTGAATTTACTACTTGACACCTCTCGTGTGGGGCTAGGGGTGATGTGGCGGAACCTCAAAAAGTACCTGTCAAGTGACAAGTATAAACTACTGCCTGAGGCCGCGTGTGAGTTCTTAGACTAGTCTTAGAAGCTCAAATATTTGAGGAGGGGGTGATCTAGGTAAGTTACCCCTAAGTTCCACAGCTCTCATCAGTGTTTGATAGCCTGTTTGGACACCACAGTGCCCTAGCAAGAAGGACCAATAAAGCTTCCTTACTCTAATAGAGGTTCCTGTGCACTTAGTGTAAGGTAGGCTATATGGAAGGAATTGAGTTCTGAAGGGAGCTGTGGAAGGTATACCAAGTTGAGAAGGTTTTGAGTTGGCACTTGAAAGTTGACCAGCCATGTGTTGGAAAAGGGAGTCTTGTTTCTGCTCTGGCTATGGTAAAGGATTATTGCATGGAAGATTCCAGCTGCTCTCCTTAAAGCCCAAGCCTACACTGAGATCCTAGCAGTCCAGTATTAGGCTCAGAGCCTTTTTAGCATTATAGGGAGGACCAGTATTCCTACCTGAGCAAGCTTTTGGGTGCTGGTGAGGGTGGGGTGCCTTGCATACTTGAATACCTATCATTTTAGAGAAGGGAACTCAGTTGGGCCTCTGGGCAATATGGCTAGGAGCTGAAGGATGTAGGCCTTGCCAACTTACTGCTTTGTCCCTTTCCAGGCCTCGGTTCATGGTCCTACAGACAAGAAGGAGGAGTGAGGGGCTGCCTCCTTCCCTGCCTGCAACCAGCTTCCACTTTGCTGTTTCCTGGGAGCCCACCCTTTCCCATCTGTTTTTTAGTTCACTTCCTCCCATCCCCTTCCATAGCTTGTTAGCTCTTCGTCTTGGCTCCTTTCCACTGCCGGCATACCACAGGGGGACCTGGTTGTCACTAATATTTTGCCATTGTTCTGCCTGACTGGGCCACTTCTACTCCTTAGAATATGGTACTTATGACCTGGCCAGTGTCAGAGCATCTTTTGTTTTACAATGTTGACATGTTCTCTTGTCCTGCAGGAGGCCTGTGAAGCAGGCTATTTCTTCTGTGGGCAATAAAAGTTATAATGCATATATAAGATACTTGTGTATAACTGAGGTTACAGGGAGTATTCTTCTTTTCAAAACTCCAGAACTTCCAGAGAAGTGCAGCCAGGACTGTGTGGCACTCCTGTTTTCCTTGAGTTTATTCCAGCTCTGGAGGCCAGGGTCACACTTGCTTTCAAAGGTCCTGTCCTCCCTGTCCCTCCTTTCCCCTCAGGCTGACACAGGCCCCACTTTATGGCTCTTGGGGAGTATCTGTCCTGTCAGTCTCCCTGGGGATTGGCAGCAGTCCCAGAAGCTTGATAAACCAATGGGACTTCCTGGTGGCAGACGTGCCTGCCTTCTTTGGGTTCCTGTTCATCACATTCAGAACAGATACAATGTGGCAGAGCGCCACCAGTCACTCCCCTGCCCTACCCCCTCCTGAAGGTTTCGCAGCATGACCTCTGACTAATGCTGACTGGGAGAAGAGACTCGTCCTTGGCACTGACCTAGAGCTGGCCCAGGGCAGAGTGAGGCAGTTGGAGACGTGCTGCAGAAGGGTCAGGGCCCTTTTACTGCCTCCAGCCCTGAAGATACAAGAGTATGAGTATGGTCCTGTTACTGGAACTGGCATATTGACAGTTCCCCTGGTGGCTTCCTCTAGTCAGTCATACATGGTCAATCTACTGATGAGCTTCTCTCCAATACAGCACAAGAAAGGGTTCTGTCATTGCTGAGGTATCTGTCTTCTGCCCCTGTCCCCTGCAGGGTCTCTGACATATCTATCTATGTGAATTCTGGGTAGAGGGACAGGATAACAGACTGAAAGTGTGTCTTTTGGAATTGGGATGACCTCTGAAGATGTTAATACTGGCCAGGTAGCTAATAGCCCTCCAGTCTGCCCTATCTGGACCCAGGCCAGAAGCTGCTTTCTCAAGTATCCTGTCACCTCTCCCAGCACTCAGAGAGAACATGGCCTTGTGAGAAGTGTGCACCTTTCCTCACAGCCTCAGAAGTAGTGCCCATGGTGATGGGAGCATTTTGGTGACACCTTCTGCTTGCTATGCCAAGGGTTAGAGCCAGTCCACTTTTCTAAGAAGTGCTCTGGACTACTTTGGGCCTCCCTGAGTTTACCCATCTGTGCTTCAATGAGCTAAAGTTCAAACAGCCACTCCTGCTATTCCTCTCCAAACATTGTGAAGCCCATGTTTGTCCTCCCTTCCAGGGCACCCCCATCTAATGGGGCAAATGGCAGGGGTATTCCCGCTTTGTTTGTTTGCAAGGACTAAAACTACTTCTTTTGCCAATCTCCTTGTCCTAATGTTTAGCATGGGGGCAGATTCCTGAGTAAATATTTGGCCATGCTAATACAGAGCCTAGTTCAGAGGAGACACCTCTGTGAGGTTGTCTTTTTGTGCTGTCACTGTTCTGTGTGTCTTCAGTGGCATTGTGGCAGGTAGCTTGAAGTGCTTTTAGCCTGAAGGGTAGGAGAATAGCCCAGAGCTCTCATCTCAGGCAAAAGATATAATTGAGAGCTCTTTCAAACTATCTATAATCCAGAACGGGATGGGATAGGCTCTGATGATTAACACTGGACTGCCAACCCTTTCTGGAAGGCAGTTTGTGAGTTGGTGCAACTTGGGAAGAGTCTAGTAGACACTTAGTAAGGGCCTTCGAAGCTAAGAGTCTTAGCAGACAAGGGTTCTAGAAGTGGCATTGAGGCTAAAGGGGTTAGAGGTCTATTGAAGGTGAAACACTGAAAGAGAAATTGGAGAATGGCACACAACAGAACTGGGGCTATGTGATCATGCTCTTGCTCAAGGTACAACCTGCTTATCAACATCCAAGGATCTATATGGACTGATAGTTCACATCTCTTCTCTTTTTTCATTGTGGTAACACAACAAAATACCATTTCCACCATTTTTTTCCATTTTGGGGGTTTGAGCTCAGGGACTGAGTGTTGTCCCTAAGCTTTTTCATTTAAGGTTAGTGCTCTAACACTTGATCTACTGCTCTACTTCTGGTTGGAGACAAGAGCCACAGAAAGGGCTGGGAGTGTGGCTTAGTGGAGTGCTTGCCTAGCATGCATGAAACTGGGTTTGATTCCTCAGTACCACATAAACAGGAAAAGCTGGAGGTGGTGCTGTGGCTCAGGTGGCAGAGGGATAATCTTGAGCAAAAGAAGCTCAGGGACAGTACCCATGCCCTGAGTTCAAGCCCCAAGACTGGCAAAAAAATCACAGACTTTCCTGCTCTGGTTGACTTTGAACCACAATCCTCACATCTCAGCCTCCAGATTAGTTTGGATTATACGTGTGACCCATCAGCACCCATCATTTTCAAAAGCATAATTCAGTGATACTGAGTTGAGCACATCATTGTGCAACCATTACCCCTAACACATTTGCAGAACTAATCTTCCCAGAACTCTGTTCCTATTAAACATTTAATGCATCTCCATTTCTGTAACCCTCATGGTGTCACCCTTCTATTCTGTCTCTGGACCTAACTATTCTGAGGGCTTCTTATATATGGGATCATGTAGTATTTGTCAGTGTTTTCCTTTTTCATACATTTTTAGGGTTACTATAAAAGGTGATGTACAGAGGGGTTACTGATTTTACATGTCAGATAATCAAGAGTTCAATTTTTTTTGCCAGTCTTGGGGCTTGAGCTCAGGGCCTGGGCTCTGGTCTTTGAGCTTTCTCAAGGCTAGCACTCTTACTACTTGAGCCACAGCACCACTTCCAGCTTTTTCTGTGAATGAGATACCAGGGAATCAAACCCAGGCCTTCATGTAGACTAGGCAAGCACTGTTCCAGGTCACAGTCCTGGCCCCAAGAGTTCATTTCCTAATGAACAATGTCACCACTTTCCTTGCTCCCAGTTTTTCCCTCCTGTCCCTAACTGCAAGTTATATAGTTCATTTTCAACATAGTATCTAGTGAATACCATTATGTTCACCCTTTGTCCCACCATCACTGTGCCCCCCCCCCGACCCTCCCAAAGCCATAAATAAACAAGACGAAAAGAAAACAAAACAGCAAAGACAAAAAGCTCTCATTTCCATTTCCTGGAGTTCATTTCAATAAATGTATATGTCCTTTTATGATTGCATTGTTTCACCTAGCGTCATGTCCTCAAGGATCACTTATGTAACCAGTCAGGTCCTCCATTTTTAGGGTTAATATTCCATTGTATAGACATACTTATTTTGTTTTTTGGTTGGTCATGGTTCTTGAACTCTGGGCCTGAGCGCTGTCTGAGCTCTTCAGCTCAAGGCTACTGCCCTACCGCCTGAGCCACAGCGCCGGTTTTCTAGTTTTCTAGTCTCTTGGTCTTGGAGCTGGGAGTTTGGCCTAGTGGTAGAGTGCTTGCCTAGCATGCACGAAGACCCGGGTTCGATTCCTTGGTACCACATACTTAGAAAAAGCCGGACATGGTGCTGAGGCTCAAGTGGTAGAGCTCTAGCCTTGAGAAAAATCCAAGGACAGTGCTCAGGCCCTGAGCTCAAGCCCAGGACTGGCAAAAAAAAAGTCTCTTGGTCTTTAGTGCCCAGGCTAGCTTTGAATCATGATCCTCAGATCTCAACCTCCTGATTAGCTAGGGTTATAGGCGTGAGCCATCACGCCTGGCCATGGCTTTCTTTTGTTCTTCCATTCTAAGTTCCTTAAGTTCCTTTTACTCCTTCTTTCTACTCCTACTCAGACTAGGTTTGTTGTCTGCCCCTCTACTTAAACTTGTTCAGGGTTCTGAGACCTCCTTGCTACACCCAGTAAATATGCCATAGCATCCCCATCCTTGACTAGAATAGCACTTGGCAGAGCTGGCCATTTCCTCTCTGAGCCTTATTGGCCATCTAATGCTTGGGCCTCATTTACTGATACACCCATTCATACCTTCCTCAGCCCCTCTAGACTCAGGAATTGTCACCTGTGTCTGTATTGAGAGCTTCCAGTTTTAGTTCTATCTAGGCCAGACTTGACGGAATTGCAGACTCCCATGTCCACCTGCCAACTAAAAATCTCCACTTGGATGATATTTCCCGGAAGACATACCCAAAGCCAACTTGCAGTTGTACCTTGAAGGACCTGGCAACACTTCTCTGGTATTTGCCTTAACTCCTCCTCCACAGTCCAAGTTGGACCAAACACTTCACCTTCAGATCTTGGAAGGCAAGTAATATTTTTGTGGCAACCTTTCTATAATCTTAGTTACTCAGGAGACTGAGATCTAAGGCCACAGTTTAAAGCCATCCCGGCCAGCAAATTAATGAGATTATTTCAGCTGTGATTCAGGTGGTACAGTGCCAGCCTGGAGCAAAAAAAAAAAAAAAACAAAAACAAAAACAAAAAAACGGAAAAGGACAGCATTAAAGCCCTGAGTTCAAGTCTCACCCAGTATTGGCAGAAATTCTAGTAGTACCCAGGGTTGTATACCTGCCCTCTTTGCTGCATTCCTTGCTCTTCATGCTGTCACCTCTCTTACCCTAAATCCATCTGCTACAGGGGACTAGGGCTTCCTTCCCTACTGAAGTCTCTGCTCTTAAAATGGGGCCTTTTGTGCTGATGTTGGGTGGGACTTGAACTCAGGGCCTGGGCACTGTCTTTGAGCTCAAAGCTGGCACAGTACTACTCCACTTCTGGCTTTTTGCTGATTAACTGGAGATAGGATGGAGATAGGAGTGAGTCTCATGGACTTGTTGCCTCGGGCTAGCTTTGAACCACAATCAGATCTCAGCTTTCTGAGTAGCTAAATTACAGGTGTGAAGCTCCACCTAGCCTGGAATGGGGCCTTGTGTGCAAATGGCAGAGCTGGTTAAAAAGTCCCCCACTCCCTTGCACACTCAACCCCCCCCCTTGCTCCCCAAAAGCAGAGGCAAAGACAACGCCAACTTTGGAAAATGATGTGTTTTATTGCTATGTTTGCAGTGGCTTTTTAGCACAGTAAGAACGTCCTCCATAGGCCCGGTATACCCTCAGCTAGCCCCACCATCAGTCTGTCCTTCAATGGAGGAATCCTTTCTAGGGGCCACTCAGCTGTTCGGGCTTGATAGGACACAGATGTGGGTTAAAGCTGCTACACGGAAGACTGGAGATAGGAAAAGTACATCAGCCTTTAAGCTTGGAGGTGGGAGCCTGGGATCCTTTCCCTGGGCTGTGCCCGTGGATGATCCCTGCAGTCAAGCCCAGCCCAGGGTGCAGGGTATGGGCTAGCCTGAGCATGCCAGGTGAGCAGCCCCAGATTCCTGGAACTGAATGACAGCATCCCCACCCTGCAGACTTGGGTGCATAGGGGCAATGTGAGGACATCCTCAAATGCTCCTGCCATGTACTTTACCACCCCATTCTGGGGCTGAAGAGTACATCCACACATATCCATACAACATACTCTCACTCAGCAGCCTGAAGCTTTTGCTTTGCCTATGAAAATTAGAGCTATAAATTCACACTCCTTGGCTAGGGCAAAGAAGGAAGGGGTACAAGGAAGGGAGAGGGTAATGAAGGGATGGTTTGGGCTCTTCTGTTTAGAAATATACAAGCAGAAATCTCACTCCTCAAGTTTTTATAAAATGTGCAAAATACAAGCCTCCTTGGCCCAGAGGCACCATTTACATCTGGTATTCACCTTTGCTAAGAGAAAGATCTGTCACGCACGCATATACGCTCACACACTCACACAATCGATATTGGTGGCTGTTGGCGCAGGGACCAGAAGGCTCCCTTGCTGGCTGGCTCTCTGAGCTAGAATAAGGATAGGGAAAGGAGGGGGGTCTAGTCCTGCTGAAGCATTTGAAAGTCTTGTTTCTGCTGCCTCTCCCTTGCCTCTTCCCATTCTGCCTCACCCCTCTACCCGCTCCCCCTTTCCCCAAGCTGCCACTGCTGCTTCTGGGGTGAGGGTGTACTACAGAGTGGAGCCTGGGAGGTAGGCAGAGTGAGCTAGGAAGGGGTAAGGAGGTAGGTCCTAGGCAGTAGGGGAAAAGGATGGGAGGCAGAGCCTGGGAGCCTTGTGTGGACTAGCTTGACTAGGGGCTGGGGGGAGGGGAGGAGGCATCTATTTTTGGTGGGTTGTGATATTTTTGGCGTTTTATTAAAAATGGAAAAAGTTATTGTAGCACACATGGTGCTATTCTCCCCTCCCCCCAGGCAGACCCCAAAACTCAAGGAAAGGCAAGCCCCTAGAAGGGTCGGGTAGGGGCTAAATAAAGCAGGGGCTGCTATGGCTACCAGAGGATGAGCTGGTGATGTGAGCTGGAGGTGCATGTTACATGACACTCTCCACCACAACGACCTTGCTGCTCTCGGACACTGGGGTCAGGGTGGTCAGGCCCCTGACATCTGCATCCTGAGCTCTGTACTCCAAGTGGTGGAGGCCCCAGATAGGTTGGGTGAGGTGCTGCCAACGCTGTGGGAGAGAAGGGTACATTGAACCCCCATCCGAGGGTCACTTTCCTCTGCCTCTTTTCAGGTCCCACTACATGCAAAGTAAGCCTCCACCCCACCTCACCCCCCCACCCCTGTGTTCTAAGTTCTAGTCACTGCACAGAAAACAGGGCTAGGGCTGATTGAGCAGTTAGGCTATTTGTATGGAAGGAGGGAAGTGAGATGGGCCCTGCTTTCTGCTGCCACCCAAGGACATAGAGCGTCAGCTTTCTTCCATCTACCCCCAGGTGGAGCTGGACAGCGTTTCCCATGGAAGGAGGGATGGGTGGGAGCCTTACCTCTGCCATCGTTCCCTTGGCCCTAAGGAGGCAGCCCAGCAGGTGAAGGGGCACACACAGCATCGAGGAGAGTGCAAAGGCCCAGCCTATGGCCTCGCCCCACCACGGGTATACATAGGTGTTATTGTAGACCAGGGGCTTGTAGTACACAACGTTGAAGATGAAGATCCCCTATAGTTACAAACCTCCACTGGCACCAGGTCTTCCACACCAGGTCTCCCACCCAGCCTTCCCCAGCTCTTACCATGCAAACCAGCGGGGTGAAGAAGGACCAGCACCATTTCATCCAGGGGCAAGGTCGGTATCCAATCATACAGGCAATGTCATCCATGAAGCGATCGGCTCCTGTAGTGAGACGGTAGAGCAACAGTTGCCCACTCCTCTCCCCATGATCTCCCTGCCCAATCCTGTCCAGACTTACCATAAACCCAAGCCACTACTACACATTCCCAAAACGCTTGCCAGAGCAGGGTGGTACCACTGGCTGAGTAGTAGTCAAACAGCTGGAAGACATACATCCCGCCCTGGGGGAGAAAGGAGAAAAGAGCAAGTCAGGGAAGTGGACAGCCACTAGCCAGAGACCCTTGACAGTCCCTCCCACTCACTTGGCTCCCACTCACATCTGTCACCATGGAGAGATCGATGACAAAACAGAGGACACAGCAGAGAGCCACCGAGATCTCCCTTTGGAAACGGAAGTAGTAGGAGGCTGGCAGGAGGTCCAGAATCCCGGTGATGAAGCCCTCCACACCTACAAACTGGCCAGGGCAACTGGGGCTTAGCCTCTCAACCCCATCCCAACTCCTTTCCCAGTGTTCCAGTCTCCTGCCCAGATACCACCACTGCCCTGAACCCCCTGCAAACCTGGCTATCCAGGCCAAGTAGCAGCAGCATGAAGAAGAACAGGGCAGCCCAGAGCGGGGCCACAGGCATCAGTGTGACAGCTCTGGGGTAGGCAATGAAGGCCAGGCCAGGCCCTGAGGAAAAAGGTGCAGGGTGAGACCTACAATATGCATGCCTGGAATCTGCCCCAGATAACTATCTCCCCTCCCCTTGCAGGTCCCAGAGCATCAGACAAAGCACCCTACCATCTCCATTTGTGTCTAGGCATGACTGGGCTCATTGAGGCATCTGACATGATAGGTCTGGAAAGCTCCAATATGCTTATCCTCAGCAGGGGCCCACCCCCATACAAGCTGGCCTGGCTTTAAAATCTATGTTCCTGGGCTCCAGAAGCTATTGCAGTTACAGGTTACCATTTCTGAGGTGATATCAGAGGCTTGAGAAAACCCCCCTTTTTCAACTGCAAGGAAGGACACTAGTTCCCTGCAACTCTTAGAGATGGGTACAGACAGGTTCAATGGACTCCCTGAGTGTAAAAGAAAAACAGCTATGCTGCAGTGGCCCAGAACAATCTAACCATTTAAGACTGAAATTGTCTGTCACATTTTAGAGTTTGTTTGTGTGTGTCTATATCAGGAGGTGAGCCAAAGCTGAATGGCTTTACCTGATTCTGCCACCTTGGAGATGTGCACGCCCTGCTCTGTGGCCATGAAGCCCAAGATGGAAAAGACCACAAAACCAGCAAAGAAGCTGGTTCCACTGTTGATGAGTGCCAGGATGATGGCGTCCCTAGAAACAGAGGGAACAAAGTGGGCTATTTAGTCTGCCTACTGCTCTGAGGTAGGGGGCAGATCAGGGCAGGCAGGGCATACCTACCCGTAACAGGTATGATACCTACTTGTAACAGTTATTGTTGAAGCGGTTGTAGCTTCCCAGGGCTGTGAGGGCCCCCAGGCCGATAGCATAGGAAAAGAAAATCTGGGTCCCAGCATCTATCCATACCTGGAGGAATGAATAGGCCAGAGAGATGGGGCATGAGGAACACAGCCTGACAGGCCCAAATCAGGCCCATGCAGCTGCATGACCTCCTCTCCCTCACCTGAGGGGACCCCAGCTTTGACCAGTCAGGCTTGAGATAGTAGATGATGCCATCCAAGGCTCCAGGCAACAGCACTCCTCGTACCAACAGCACGACGAGGACCACATAGGGGAATGTAGCAGTGAAGTACACGATCTGGGGGGAGAAGCTACTAAGAGGGGCTCTGGGGCTCACTCCCCCTCAGAGTCTCCCAGGCCAAGTCTGGTTGCCCACTCCCAGCCTTGCTGAGAATTGATGGCGCAAGTCAATCTTCCCATACTATTTGCTTAGAGCTCAGGAGGGAGGCCACTCATAGCTCCCATTCTACTTCTTTCCCTGGAGCCAGAGATCTCCCCAAGGGAAGCTTAGGATAAGGCTGGGGTCTAGGCAATCCCACAGCAAGCACTTGTCCACAGCAACGCATAGGGAGATTAGGGCCATGAATCTCTGGGCAAGGGTCTCTAGGTATGTATTGTTCCCTTTTTTGGGGAGGTGCATCCATGGGTTAAGACTGAGGTAGAAGGGCAAAGACAGCCTGCAGCACTGTGGTCTAGAGCCCCATGGTGCCAAACTCCAGATCATTCTTATGAGAGAGCTGGGGCCTTAGCATTTGTGGATTGTAACTGGGCCAGACAGAGAAGAAAAGGATGGGTAGGGAAGCCTCTTCATCCAACATCCCAAGCTCTAGGGGCCTTTCTAGAAATGAAAATGTGACAGACCACGGTCCTCCAGGGATCTGGCAAGGTGTCACAGTTCAACAATCTCATTATGTGCATATTCATACATCTGTCTTCATAACCAGAGAAGGAACTTCTAAGGGATGTGTAAACTCCAGGTCAGAGAAGCAGGGGACACACCGCTGTCCACAGACTAGGATCAGCCAGACATTAAGCCCACTGAGGCAGTGATAGGAATAGCAGAGATGGAAAGGATGGGACTGATGGATGGCACAGGGAAAGGACAGCTGATTGCCTTGCCTTCTGTCCCTCACGACCAAAAGCTGCAGGTCCCTGAATCTGATTGGTTGGAAGGAATACAGTGGGAAAAATGAAGCAAGATTTAAGTACTTTCCAACCCAGATCACTCACCTCCTGTTGCCAGTGACTCCCTGAAGACCTATACCTCCCCAGTAATGCCACCCCCACCCTGACTGCTTCCCCCTTTACCTTTCCTGTTGACTTGACCCCTTTCCATACACAGAAGTATACCAGCACCCAGCAGGCAAGGAGGCACAAAGTCACTTCCCAGTTAAGAGCTCCTGGCACTTCCAGCCCTTCAGAGAGCCGCAAGACTTTGTTCCTAGCAGAGAGGGAGAGAGAGTACCTGAGGTTTGTGCCAGCAGAGGGCCCAACAGCTGAAAAGTGCTAGGCAGTTGGTGGCTCCTCCTTCCCTGAAGCCTTGGCTCAGGCTCTACTATCATGCACCTTGATCCTGGGAGCCCCTGCCACTGGAAGTGGCCCTAGGGAACTACACTCACATATGCACGCCCCAACTTCCTGATCAGGTAGCCTTGACAGTATGATAGTAAGGAACATGACTGAAGTGACAAGGCCCACTTAGCTTATGGGACTGGAATGGGCATTTCCAAAGCAATGGGAACCACTGCAATTTCCAAAGCAGTGGAGTAGGGTGAGTGTTTCCAGAGCTGGGCCATGTATGAGGAACTAGAGGGTTAGCATGGGATGGACATGACCCAGAGGCATCTGACTCACTCCCAGAACTCGATGACAGGGGACCGGCGGTCAGCAAGCTGGTCACATGTGAGGTTGGCCAGGGTGGCATTGGCACAATCTTCGTGGCGAAAGATCTCCACACAGTCAGGAGTGTTCCAGGTATGGCCACATGTGGCCCAGGGCAAAGTGGTGGTGAAGGACTTTACCAGGTAATAGAATCCCCAGGCCAGCACCATGATGTAGTAGGTGTTGCAGTAGAAGACGATCACCATGGAGGCATAGCCCAGGCCTGGGGACAAGCCAACAGTTTCCCTGTGAGTTCCTTCTTAGGCATCTCCCCACTATCCTTATTATCTCCCCTTTGAGGGCTGGCAGTGTTCCCTGCAGGACTTAATAGCTTGCTCCTGGCACAGGGATTCTTCCCCTCCCTCATCCTACCACTAAAGACTTCACTAAGCTTCTCCAGTTCCCTTCTGTAGGTGCCCACCACTGGGCCACCTCACAAAGCCCTCCCCTTCCTGTCCTATTATCTGGTCACTATGTCCTATTGATTTGTCACAGAAGTCCCAGACAGAAGACTAACCTCCACCTACCCCACCCTAAGTGGCTTCTAGTAAAAAGCAGCTAGGAAAGATTTTTTTTTGTAGGTAGTGGGACTTGAACTCTGGGCCTGGGCGCCATTCCTGAGCTCTTCAGGTCAAGGCTACTACCCTACCCACCCCTGGGCCTGGGCATTGTCCGTGAACTCTTCAGCTCAAGGCTACCGCCCTACCCCTGGAGCCACAGCGCCGCTTCCTGGGAAAGCTTTCTAGTAATTTGAGGTGTGAGATTGTCATCTCTCAAGTCTTTAACCCCATCAAGTCATTTCACCTCTCTGAGCCTAGCTTCAGGGACAATGGTAGGACCTTACCTGTAACAAGGCAAGTATGTCCCTCTCATGACTGTACCTGTTCTATCCTTGCCCTCATGAGGGAGGCCCAGTCCTCTACTGCAGTACGTACTTCCTCCATTTCACCACGATCTACATATCCTCAGGCTTGTTCCCTAAAGGATGGGGGAGGAATTGCCTGGCCCCAGGCCTGGTGTTCAGATTTCTCATGTGGAAAATATTGAGAGCTTTGTTCCCTAGCTCTCACCTAGCACTGGAAACAGGGAAGGGGTGAGAGTGGGAACTGGCTCAGGACCACTCACCTTTGAAAAGGGGACAAATGTTCCAGACATTGATGCTGCCAGCCTTCATGAACTGGCCCAGTGAGATTTCCAGGAAGAAAATGGGAATTCCTCCAATCAGGGCAATCAGAACATAGGGAATAAGGAACACACCTGGAACAGGAAGCAGAGTAGGCTCAGGAGAGAGCAGTATTCCTTATGTACTGATAGAGGGCAATTCCCCTGTGCTCTGAGAGCACTTGACCCAAACTCCTCAGCTAAGCTGGCCAGGCTTAAGTAGGCAACAGAGATTCCAGCCTAGGAGATCCAGACAGAGCCCCAGCTCGTCTTCCACCTTGGTTCTGTTGACTCCCCACTAGGTGAATCAGTGTTGAGGTGGCCACTGACTCAGAGGCTCAATGTTAAATATCTTGGGAGACAATTCTGGATATGTTGTGAAGACAACTATAACAATTAGAACCCTGTTCTCCTGGTCACAGGGGCACTTCCAGAAGTTCAATCCTTATGAACACTTATTAATAGGCATGGAGGACACATGGACTCATTGCGTGGGTTCCTTATACCACAGTTGTGTCTGACAGGCTGTACAGTACTGGGGGGGACTTGGAGGAGGGGGTGCCAAGGCTAGTTGTTGAGGCCTAGGAGCTTGTCACAAGAGCTAAGAGCTGCTGACTGCCCTGCAGTTGGCAACTATGTGCCTATACTTTAGAATGTCCTAGGAAGTTGTGTAGGTGGCAATTTTGTGATGGTGTGCAAAGACAAGGGAGGAAGGTAAGAAAGAGATCAAGCCTTGGTGATCCCAAGGCCTGAAGGAAGTAGGCGGGGCTGTTAGAGACCAGGTGGGGTGGCAGGAAGGAGGGAGGAGCTGAGCACCTGTCCACCCCCATTCCCCCACTGTTCTATAGGGCCTCTACCCTTGTCTCAGACCCAGCTGTCTCCACTACTCACTAGCTAAATTGACTTCAGCTTGCCATGTTCTTGTTCTTGGTATCCTTCTTGTGTGACCTTGGGTAAAAGTCTAGTGTCTCCGACTCAGTTTCCCACCCATCACCTAGCTGCTTCAGCTTCGCAGCAACCAGTGTTGCTTTGCAGTCACAGGACACACTCGTGCCCATCGCTGTTGCTAAGCTGGGCTTCGGCAGCTGGGCAGGCGGGTATGGGGTGTGTATGCAGCATGTCCAGTGGAGGCGCCAGGAAGGCCAGGCCACAGGCTTCCCAAACCTGGCTCAAGTACCCAGTGTTCCAGGCTCAAGCCAGAGGGGAGGGAAAGGAAAGAAGGGAAGTGAAGAGAAGACAGAAGGGAGGAGAAGGGAGGGCATGGGGGAGGGACAGAGTGGCCCATTGTGTGTGTGTGTTCCTGTGTGCACACGTGGGGGGCCCGCACAATGTGTTACTTGTGTGCCTGACCCGTGGGGGCAGCCAGGGCTCCTCACCTCTTGGAGCCTCCCCCTTGTACTCCCCGGGTCAGGGGTGGTGAAGGGAGGGCAGGACACTGTTTCCTTTTTACCTCAGTGGCCAAGTACTCCTGCTTTGGATCGGGGAGTCTAGCGGGCAGCCCCTCAGTTTCGCCAGCCGGCTTTCTGAGTGCCTCCCCCCCCCCCTGCGCCAGGCACATGACTGGTGAAGGGGGTGGAGGCCTGCGCTGGATCGTTGAGTGCCAGGCCACAGCGAGGAGGCACCCTGGCCCCCAGGCTCCCTGGGGGACCTCCCCACCCCCTGGACTTCGCCCCACTACTCCGGTGGGCCGGGGCAGGCTGGGGGAGGGCCCGGCTTCACTCACCTCCGCCGTTCTTGTAGCACAGGTAGGGGAAGCGCCACACGTTGCCCAGGCCCACGGCGAAGCCCACGCAAGACATGATGAAGTCCATCTGGCGAGTCCAGGTCTCGCGCGGTGGCACGGCGATATGGCCAACGGGCATCCCCGGGCCGGCAGGGCCATCGCCCTTGGCCGGGGCTCCATCGGGCCCAGATGCGATGAGGGGACCCTTTTTCTCATCGCCCGACACACTGTAGATGCCATTCTCGGCGCTCTTCTTCGCCATGGCCCCGGCGGGCCGTAGGGCCAGGCCGGGGGTCGCGGGGCCTTGAGGGGAACAGGCGGGCAAGGGACTCTGGCAAAACCCGGAGGGGTGGGCCCCGAAGGCGTGGGCCCGCCCGGGGGCCTCGAGGGCGGCCGGGCCGAGGGACGGGGCGGCGGGCGGGCGGGCGGGTGGGGTGCGGGACGCCGGGAGACGCGCAGTCAGAAGCAGTCCACGAAGCACTTGAAAGTGAGCCTGAAGAATCTCATGTGTGTCGGGGACCCGGGGGCGCGCGGGCGGCGGCGGGGCCCGGCCGGGCGGCGGCGGCGGCTCCCGAGTCTCCTGCCCGCGTCTCGGGCGGCGGCTGCGGCAGCGGCGGTGGTGGCGGCGGCTCGCCGGGCGCGAGGCTCACCCTAGCGGGGCGCGGGTGGCATCTGACGCCCACTAATCTGCAAGCGGTGACCGGAGCAGCAGCCTGAGGCCCGCGTCCCCCTCCCCCCCAGCCCGGCCCGACCCGGCCCGGCCCGGCCCGGTTCGGCCCCTCAGCTGCTGCCCCGCACGTCCGCGGCTGCTGCGGCTCGCGCTTCTGACGGCAGCGATAGCTCGGGCGGCCCGGACGCGCCTTACCCCCTCCCTGTTGGCGGCGGCGGCTCCAGCCGCTCTCCCGGCCGCGGCGGGCTCTGCGATTCGCCGCTGCACTCTCACGGTCTCTCTCCACTCCGGCGAGACCGGCTGCTGCTTAAGAACCGAGTCTGAGGTGATGTCACTGTCGCCCCACCCCCACGACCCGCCCGCACCCCCCCCTCCGCCCCATCCCTCTCTCCCGCCCTCCCCTTCACTCCGCCTACCTCCTCCAGGCCTCCTCCTGCCTGCCGAGGAGACGCGACTCCCGAGCGGAGCGCGATGGCTGCTACCTGCAGCATTGACCCGCACCTCCGCCCCAGGGAACCTAGTATCCCTCGCTCCCGCCCGACTGTTCCCTCGGCTGGCCATCTTCGGTCCTCTCTCCCTCTCCCCTTGTCTCCTCGCCCACCGACTCCCTGCTTTCCCTAGGCCCTCCTTTTTTTTTTTCCTAGCCCCGCTCTGCTTGCCAGCTGGAGGCAGAGCAAGTGTTGGGTACGCAACTTGGAAGCACTACAAGGGTGCAGGGGACTTTTGACGTCCAAGAACGGCTGGGCCTTCACCTGGCTTGGAAGGTGGGACATTTTCCTCTCAGTTTTCTGTAGCCCTTTGCCAGAGACACTGCCTGGCCACTTGTCCCTTAGGGGTCAATGCTCCCCAAGGGTACAACCTTGGAAGCTGAGATCACAGCATGAGCCCCATTGGTGACAGGTTTCTATGGGTCTTGGAAATGTGTAAAAGCAGACATTGCCAGGATGGGGAACAAGGACGACACTTTGTCACCACCATACAGAACAGAACTGCATGATGAGCACCCTTACCCGTGGTTCATATGGGGGTAGGCAAAGCATGTGACCCGCACAGCTTGGGACAGGACTAGGGGGATAAGGCTGCCACCTTGTGCTTACCAGGTGTACAGACCCTCCCGGCCCCCAAAGCATCCACAGGGAAGCCCCAGCTTCCCCCACCCAACCCCTCGTCTCAGGGACCACTAGGTTTGGAAGCAAGTCCTTGGCTGCCTGTCCGTGCCCACTGCCAGTGGATCAGCGTGTTGTGAATTTTCCAGACCCGGCAGTGGCCAGTTGTGAAGTGGGAAAGGAAGGGAAAGTGTTTGGGCTGGAAGGGAAGATGTGGCCACCTCAGTGCAGGACTCCCTGACCTGATCATAGATAGGCAGTTCGCAGATGGCTCATCCTGTTCTGCTAAGCCTGAAGCCATCAGAGCAGCTTTAGGAAGAAAAGTAGTTCCAGCCAGAGCCAGATTGAGCCTGCTAGGTTTAGGGAGGGGCAGACTCTACCCTGCCTAGCAGGAGGAGCTTCCAGAAATTACAAAGGGAAACTCACAAGTCAAGTGTGCTTATACTAGGGGCAGGGACTTGAGTGGCTCAGTACGGGACTCTACCTTGGGGGCCCAGCCTGAACTGAACCCAGTTAGGAGAGAAAAAGACCTTAAGGGAGCGACCCTTTCCATGGCCTGGTAGAGCTGCAACTACCCAAGGAACAAGGCCAGGGTAAAGGACATTGAGTAGAACCAGGATTCCTGCAAGTACTCACAGACACTTTGCCACAGTGGAGGGATAGAATGTGGTTGTAGGACCTGCAAAGGAAGGACAGTGCATGCACAATGAAAGAAATTTGGGCAGACGCCACTGTTAGGAGAATGGGGCTGGGGAAAGGAGAACAAACCCAGCTGTGGGCTAGTCTTTCTAGAAATGAAGATCTCTCTTGTCCAGTGGGAGGGAGAAACAAAGTAACTAAAGGAAGACACGGGCAAGCCAGTGACACGTTGGGGGACATGGCCACCTCTGTGAGGAGGGCCAAGGACAAAGAGAGCAAAGCCAGGAGCCAAAGGTGAAGGCCTCCCCGCCCAGTACTAGCCAGCTGAGAGCAAGCATGTGCCAAGGCCTGAGACAGAACAGAAGGGTGGGACTACAGCCACACCCCAGGCTATCGTAGTCTGAGGTTGGAGAAGGGCAGTGTTGTCTAAGCTTAGGCTGGGAGGACAGGTCTCCAGACCTCACTTAGCAAGGCCACACCCCCACCTGGTTGTGATACCATCTCAAAGCTGGACAGTTCAAAACGTCTAGAAGCTCCCGAATGGCCACTCCCTTCCTTCCCTTGTCTGATCTCCAATTCTGACTTTTTCAGAACATAAAGATAAAACTAAATTCTTCTCCAAGGTGTGACCTGGACTTCAGCCATCTTAGCTCCAGGCCACTGAGAACCAGCTACTTCTCACTTGAGCTTCTGCTCCAGTGGCTGGACTGCTGGCTTGCAGAGTATCCCTGAGCCCCAGGGGCTGGGGCAAAGGGGGTCTACACCCTTGGCCTCTAGCTAGGGAGATTCAGGATGGGGTCCCCAGAGGGTGTTCCTCTTCAGCCCTGTTCAAGCCTCCTCAGTGCTACTGCTCTACTCACCCCAAAGAGATCCTGAGCACTTTTAGGAAGGTTTCGGGAGCCAAGTCTTCCCCAACACAGAGGCAGCTGTTTTTCCTTACAGTGTTTGGGGAAACAGGGCCTATTCAGACCCCAGCTTGGGCTGAAGATGGGAGGTGCTAAGATTGGTGAGCAGGATGGGGGAATCACTGGGGTGGAGGGGTGCTTGTCAGCGAAGGACTGGTGGAGACTGCCCCACCTAGGGGTCACTGGTTATCCCTAGCGAAGCTGGGCAGCTGGAGACAGGCTTGGGCGCCTTTTCTTCTATAGACAGCACAATGAGCTTTGGAATTAGAATGAGCTGGGAACAAAGAGGAAGCTGCCATCCACCTGGCAGGGCTTTGTACTTTCAGCTCCAGCACCCCAGCAGGGAAGGGGAACAAATGCAGACGGAGTCAAGGGTCTAGGCCACGGGTACAACTGGAAAGGCTTAGGGGTAAGGCCACTCCGCAACCTGCCCCAGCCGTGCCCTCTCATACACATCCTCTGAAAGTTGTTTTGTCTTATATAGAAACATTCAGCTAGGGCATGGTGGTTCCCACCTTTAATCCTACCTACTCAGGACGTTCAGATCTAAGAATCATGGTTCAAGGCCAACCCAGGCAGGAAAGTCAAGTCTGTATGAATCATTACTTTGTCTGTCATCGGGCTTGAACTCTGAGCCTGGGCACTGTCCCTGAGCTCTTCAGCTCAAAACGAGCACTGTACTGCTCTGATCCACAGTACTACTTTCTGTTTTTATTGGAGATAAGAGTCTCATTGACTTTCATGCCGAGGCTGGCTTTGAACCACAATCCTCAGCTCTCAGCCTCCTGAGTAGCTAGGAATACAGACATGAGCCACCCACACGGGGCTTATATAACTCCTCTCTCTCTCTCTCTCTCTCTCTCTCTCTCTCTCTCTCTCTCTCTCTCTCACACACACACACACACACACACACACACACACACACACACACACACACACACACATGGAATGTAGCTGTGGCTTGATTGGTAGAGAAGTAGACTTGAGCCAAAACAAAGTTCAGGAACAACACCCAGGTCCTGAGTTTAACTAGAGTACAGTACTTTGGGTAGTACCTTCCCTTTATATTTAGTCTTTAACTTTCTTTTTTTATAGTGCTAGAGATTGAATGCAGAGAGTCAGTCATGTTAGGCAAGGGCTCTACCCCTGAGCCCTCTGCTGGTAGAAACCTCACTCCTAGTCACAGTGCAGCCCCTTTAGACCTGGTTCAGTGAGGTCATTAAAAAAAAATCAGTCTTGAGACTTGAACTCTGGGCCTGGGCACTGTCCCTGAGCTTTTCAGCTCAAGGCTACCATCCTACCCCTTAAGCCACAGCTCCACTTTCGGTTTTCTAGTGGTTAATTGGAGACAAGAGTCACACAGACTTTAGTGCCCAGGCTGGCTTTGAACCACGATCCTCAGATCTCAGCCTCCTGAGTAGCTAGGATTATAGACATGAGCTACCATGCCTGGGTAGTGTTTTTTTGTTTGTTTTATTTTTTATTTTTTGGTAGCAGGTACTCTTCTGCTTACACAATACAGTCTTTTTTTTTTTTTTGCTTTTAGTTACTTTTTAGGTAGGGTCTCATTTTTGCTCATGTAGCAGGATTCCCAGACTTGCACCACTACTGTGAGTAATTTACCCACATGTGTTATTTTTTGCCTGGGTGGACTTCAAACTTCTATCCTCCTAATCTCCCACCTCCTGACTCACTAGGATTATAGGTATCAACTACCATACCTGGATAATGGTCTACATTCTATGGGATTCTCTCAACCTTCTAAAATAATATTTATTTTTTGTTGTTTTTGTTGGTCATGGGGCTTCAATTCTGGGCCTGTGTGCTGTTCCTGAGCTCTTCAGCTCAAGGCTACCACCCTACCACTGGGCCTAGGCACTATCTCAGAGCTCTTCAGCTCAAGCTACCACCCTACCCCTTGAGCCACAGGGCCACTTCCAGTTTTCTAGAGGTTATTTGGAGATAAGAGTCTCACTGTCTTTAGGTCTTTAGAGCATGGGGTGACTTTTAACCTCGATCCTCAGATCTCAGCCTCCTGAGTCTAAAATAGTATTTTAAAATTGGATCTAGTAAGATTCCCTCATTGGGTACTGGTGGCTCATGCCTGTAATCCTAGCTACTAAGGAGGCTGAGGTCTGAGGATTGCAGTTCAAAGCCAGCGTGGGCAGGAAAGTCCCTGTGAGACTCTTATCTCCAAGTAATCACTCAAAAACCAGGAGTGGTGCTGTGGCTCAAAGTGGTAGAATGCTAGTGCTGAGTGAAAAAGTGCCAGTGCTCAGGCACTGAGTTCAAACCTCAGGACTGGCACATACAGCCCCACCCATATCCTTTTAGGTTAACTTAAGTAAAACCATTCTGGCTGTGAAATGGTGGCAGGAACCCACAAAAGGAACAAGGTCATGTGTGCAAGGCCTTTGACAATGGAAAACTGATAAGAACAGACAACCACTTAAAATAAAACAAGTGATAAGAACTCCCACTAAGAAAGTTTATGGCCTAACACAGGATTAACCTTGTGACCACTAAATGGAGCTGCAGGCTAAAAAAGAATGGGGAGGTTAGGACAACATAATGAGAAAATAAGGACAGGATTTGGCAGCTCTGACTTAGCAACTTAGTGGAAACAGAAAAGAGATTCACCAATTAGAAAGCCATCCAGTTCTCTCTAACCCTAGGCCATGGTCTGAAACAAAGATGGCAGCACACAGCTTAGAGAACAGACAATGAGATAAGCTCACTTCCTATGTGAGACTGAGACTATGCTATCCCTTAGGGATTCCTTGGCATGGGGGTTACTTGGAGATAAGAGACTCATTAACTTTCCTTCTCAGGCAGCCTTTGAACTGCCATCCTCAGATCTCAGCCTCCTGAGTAGAAAAGATTAGAAGTGACAGCCATCAGCACCTGGCTCTTTGATATATATTTGATGCAGGCTCTCAAAATCAATACTACTATTGAAGCTACTTGCTTCCTTTCTTTGTAATATCTGTGTGTGTGTGTGTGTGTGTGTGTGTGTGTGTGTGTGTGTGTCTGTCTGTCTGTCTGTCTGTCTGTCTGTCTGTCTATTTGGTGCAGGTCCAAAGGATTGAACTTACTTTTATGTTTGTTTGCCAGTCCTGGGGCTTGAACTCAGGGCCTGGGCACTGTCCTCGGGCTTTCTCAAAGCTAGAGCTCTACCACTTGAGCCACAGCACCACTTCCAGCTTTTTCTCTATGTACATGGTACTTAGGGATGAAATCTAGGTCTTTGTGCATGCTAGGCAAGCACTCTAGGACTAGGCCAACTCCCAGCCCCTGTTCGTGGACACTTTTTGCTCAATGCTAGTACTCTGCCACTTGAGCCACAGGGCCACTTCTGGCTTTTTCTGTGTGTGTGGTACCGAGGAATTGAAACCAGGGCTTCATACATGCTAGGTAAGCACGCTACCACTAAGCCATCCTCCCTGCCCCTAGAGCCTGAACTTACAATCTGGGCACTGCCCCGGAGCTTATTTTTCCCCGAAGGTTGATGATATACTACTTGATCCACAGCTCCATTTTCTACTTCTGACTTTTTGCTAGTTAATTGGACTTGAGACTCAGACTTTCTTGCCTGGACTGGCTTTGAAGTACAGTTCTCAGATCTAAGCCTCTTGAGTAGCTAGAATTACAAGCATGAGCTCATTTCCAGGTTTTTTTTGTTTTGTTTTTTGCTGGCCAATTGAAGATAGAGTCTTGTGGAAATTTCTGCTCAGGCTGGACTTGAACTGTGATCCTAAGACTTGATAAAGCTTCCTGAGCATCTAGGATTATAGGCCCGAGGGCACAAGTATCATCTATTCTTATCAGCAAAAATAGGGTATTCCAGATGTTCCTTTGGTCTTTGGGTACAAAGGTGCAGCAAAGGTACCACTAAGCTGGCTCCAGCTAGGTCACAGCTATATTCATAGCTACCCAGGAAGTGGAGATCTGAAGATCATGCATAGTTCATAACCAGCCATTCAGGAAAGTCCATGAGACTCAGAGCCAATTGACCATTCACAAACTGGAAGCAGTGCTGTGCTTCAAGTTGTTAGAATACTAGCCTTAAACACAAAGAGGCTCAGAGACAGTGCCTATGCCCTGGGTTCAAGTCCCACCACCACTACCACCACCAAAAGAACCATGAAGAGGAGAATGCTGTGAAGGAATGACTTAGTAGTAACAATCTGAGCTAGATAGTTTGCGTCCAACTTACTGGGGCTTGGAGTTATTATCTAATAGGGTGGCATTACTTGGTGGGGCAAAATTAGGACTCTCTCCAGTGGCCATCCCCAAATGGTGTGGTGGCTATCAGGGTATTCCTGTGCTGGGAGGATGAATTCAGGTGCCTGTACGTTTGTACTCCTCCTGGTTTAGTGCCCCCTAGTGACAGTCTATATTCATGACCTTGATATAGGGTGTGGGCTCCAGGAAAATATAGGGTCATTTTCTTTTTTTTTTTTTCCTTTTTCTTTCTTTTCTTTTTCTTTCTTTTTTTTTAAACCAGTCCTGGTGCTTGAACTCACAGCCTGAGCACTGTCCTTGGGCTTTACTCAAGGCTAGCACTGTGCCACTTGAGCCACGGGGCCACTTCTGGCTTTTTCTGTGTATGGGGTACCGAGGAATCAAACCCCAGTCTTTGTGCATGCTAGGCAAGCACTCTACCACCAGGCCAAACTCTCAGCCCTTAGGGTCATTTTTTTCTTTTTCTTTCTTTTTTTTGTGGGTCTTGGGGCTTGAGCTTGGCCTTGGGTGCTGTCTTTGAGCTCTTCAGCTCAAGGCAACCATCCTATCCCTGGCCTGAGTGTTGTCCCTGAGCTCTTCAGCACA
Source organism: Megascapheus bottae (assembly GCF_031878675.1). Lineage (NCBI taxonomy): Eukaryota > Metazoa > Chordata > Mammalia > Rodentia > Geomyidae > Megascapheus > Megascapheus bottae. The sequence goes on along the minus strand of NC_143547.1, from coordinate 104,651,351 downwards.
AGGGTACTGCCATAGTCTTGAGCCAAGCCCCAATTCCAATTTTCTAGAGATTAATTGGAGATAAGAGTTCCACGTCCTTTTGTGTCTGGGTTGACTTTGAACCTTGATCCTCAGATCTCAGCCTGATGAGTAGCTAGGATTACAGGCGTGAGCCACCGTGGCTGTCTCAAAGGGTCATTTTCTTGATCATTGGCCCAGGGTGGGGGACATCAGGGTTTGTTGTAGCTTGGGAATTTTCTTGTTTCTAGTCACTCACAGTGCGCACCCAGCCTGTGTGTGTGAGGTAGAATGGCTTCACTGCCCTCCATATCCCTGTGCTTCCCTAAGTGCAACCCCTTGCACTCACTGATGTGTTTACTGTCCCTCTCATTTTGCCTTTTCTGGAATTCCATGCAAATGGAGTCATATAGTATGCAGCTACTTTCAGAGTGTCTTATTTCACTAAGCAATGTGCACTGAAGATTCGTCCATTTCATTTCCCATCTTATAGCTCTTTCATCTTTACCTCTGCCTAGTATTCCACCTTATAGATATACTACACATTATCCACTTACTACTGAAGGACATTCTGGTAGCTTCCAGTTTTTGTTAGTTATGAGGAAAACTACTGTGAATATTCACTGCTGCTTTTGGTGGAGCCATGTTTTCAAAACTGTTAGGTAAGTAGCACATCTAGTAGTGCTGCATTTTTTTTGCCAGTCCTGGGCTTGAGCTCAGGGCCTGAGCACTGTCCTTGGACTTTCTCAAGGCTAGAGCTCTACTACTTGAGCCTCAGCACCACTTCTGGCTTTTTTCTATGTATGTGGTACACAGGAATCGAACCCAGGTCTTCATGCATGGTAGGCAAGCACTTTAACCACTAGGCCAAACTCCCGGCTAGTGCTGCATTTTATGGTGTATGTTTACCTGCATAAGGAACTGCCAAATTGTCTCTCACAGAGTGTACTATCTTGCATTCTCACCAGCAATGAATGAGGCTTCCTGTGGCTTCACATCCTTGTTGGCATCAGGTGTAGGCAAGTCAGCGTTCTAGATTTCAGCCATTCTAATAAGTACCTGTGTAGTAAGTAGTTTCTCTCTCTCTTTCTATGTGTCTCTCTTTGTGTCTCTCTGTCTCTCTGTCTGTCTCTCTTTTTCTCTCTTTGTAGTGGGGCTTGAACACTCAGGGTCTGAGTGCGAGTGCTGTCCCTTAGCTTTTTGTACTTAAGGCTGGTACTCTATAATTTGAGCCACGGTTCCATTTCTTGCTTTTTGCTGGTTAAGTCGCAATAAGAGTCTCATGGACTTACCTGCCTAGTCTTGAGATCTCTGCTTCCTATGTATCCAGGATTACAAGTGTGAGCCGCTGACACCAGACTAGTAATATCTTCTTATGTCTTTAATTAGCATTTCTGTAATGAAATACAGTGCTAAACATTTTATTTTCCTTTTGACCATTTTCCTTGGTGAGTTGTTCATGCAGATACTATTTTTTTTGCCAGTCCTGGGCTTGAGCTCAGGGCCTGAGCACTGTCCTTGGACTTTTCTCAAGGCTAGAGCCCTACCACTTGAGCCTCAGCACCACTTCTGGCTTTTTTTTCTATGTTTGTGGTACCGAGGAATCGAACCCGGGTCTTCATGCATGTTAGGCAAGCACTCTACCACTAGGCCAAACTCCCGGCCCCCATTCAGATATTTTGTTCATTTAAAAGCTTTTTCTTTTCCTTCCTTCCTTTCTTTCTTTCTTTCTTTCTTCCTTCCTTCCTTCCTTTCTTTCTTTCTTTCTTTCTTTCTTTTTTCTTTCTTTCTTTCTTTCTTTCTTTCTTTCTTTCTTTCTTTCTTTCTTTCTTTCTTTCTTTCTTTCTTTCCTTCTTTTTTATGTTAGTCATAATGCTTGAACTCAGGCCTGGAGACCGTCCTTGAACTTTTCTGCTCGAGGGTAAACTCTACCACTTTGAGCCACAGAGCCACTTCTGGTTTTCTGGTGGTTAATTGGAGATAAGAGTCTCATGGACTTTCACATGTGGTCTGGCTTTGAAGCACAATCCTCAGATCTCAGCGTCCTGAGTACCTGAAATTACTGGCAAAAGCCACCAGGACTCAGGTTCTCAGCCTCTTTTCTTTTTGTAAAGTATTATTTTACTTTATTTTTAGGTTGGAAAGCAGGACTAGAACTCAGTATCAGACACCTTTACTCATTGGCTAGTGCTCTACCAACTGACCCCTGCCTACACCCCTATTTTTATGTTTTAAAAGTTCTTTGTGTATTTTAGATACTAGTCCTGTTCTCAATAGTTGTTTTGCAAAAAGAAAATTCTTGCAGACTGCATTTTGTCTTTTTATTCTTTTTTCTCTCCTTTCTGTTTAGTCTTTTCTTTTTCTTTCCCTTTCTGTTCTTCTGTTTTTCCTTCCCTCGCCCTCTTGCTCCCTGTGATTCAAGATCTTGCCGTATAGCCCAGGATAGTTTGGAACTCACAACCATCCTGCATCAGCTGCCCTGGTACTGGGTTGTAGTGTACACTACCTCACCTGGCTCATTCTCTTATTGTTTTGTTTTTAGAGTACAGATGTTAAAGTTAGTTACGTGGAACGGAGCTGCCAACGGTGTTTCTGGTTCTGGCTTAAGCTAAGGTGCCTAAATGTGTGAGGTGTGTGGAAGAGTAACTATCTGCTGGACAAGCAGGCAGTGAACCGGCGTCTTAGGGTTTTAGTTCATCTTCTTTCTTGTAGTGTGCAAGTGCAAGATCCTATCTACACATATTGGGCCTGTTCTGTGGAGGGGGAGGGAAAGGAGAGTTACGTGGCTTGAAAAGAAGATTTACTGAACAATCTTCCTACTTTCCGGAAGCCTTGGGTCATGTCGGAGACCATCCCAGTGAGTTTGTAGAGCCTTTGTGACCCAGGCCTGCATCCATGTGTTTCTGTTACAGCCAGGAATTATTTTGTGAGCATCTCCCCTGGGTTGGGACAGGAGAGTCAAGAGGTTGATGAGGAAGACCAGCCTACGGAGGCTACACTGATGGTTGTTCCAAAGACACTGGTGGTTATGATATGTAGAAGTTACAGTGGTGGGGTCAGAAAGGACCCAGTTGTGAGGTGGGGTAGATAGAGGGATTCACATTGTGGAGGTGGCTCAGGTGTGTAATTCTAGCTACTCAGGAGGCTGAGATCTGAGGAACATGGTTTAAAGCCAGTCCAGTCACTTTATAAAAAGTACATGAGAGGCCGGGAGTTTGGCCTAGTGGTAGAGTGCTTGCCTAGCATGCATGAAGACCCGGGTTCGATTCCTTGGTACCACGTACTTAGAAAAAGCCGGAAGTGGTGCTGAAGGTCAAGTGGTAGAGTTCTAGACTTGAGAAAAATCCAAGGATAGTGCTCAGGCCCTGAGATTAAGCCCAGGATTGGGAAAAAAAAAGTACATGAGAGTCTTATTTCCAATTAACCACTAGAAAACCAGAATTGGGTCTGTGGCTCTAGGGCTAGGGTGGTAGGCTTGAGCTGAAGAGCTCAGGGACAGTGCTCAGGTCTACAGTTCAAGTCCCATAACAGACCAAAAACCCCAAAAAGCATATTTGGGGAAGAGGCCCAAGGGGATGGTGCTTGTGTGGCTGAAAAGAGAACAAAGTGGCAAGAAGGATCCTGAGATGGAGAATGACTTGTTTAGTGACATGATCTGAGCTAAGGGAATACTTTGGCTGCTGGCAGAGGAGCGAAGAAGGCACCAAGCCATGCCAAAATATGGGTGTACTTTCTGATGAAGATACGCGTGGTGCAAAGGCCCTGGGGAACACACCAAACCATGAGGTGACCGGAGTGGTGGCAAATCAGCAAGCTTAACCAAGGAGGAGGAGGAGGAAGGCAATGTTCTCTAGAGCCCGAAGATTGCCTTACAAGGCTCCCTGCAGCGCTGCGGCCCTGCTAGGCTACCGCGTGCTTGGTGCTGGCCGCCGGCCGTCCGCGGGGGCGCGCGAGGAGGGGGCGGGGCCACCGGGGCGCGGGCGGGGGGCTCAGCGGAGCAGCCACTGCGCGAGGCGACGCCGACATTGCAGCATCCGCTACAGGTCCGCACCTGCCACTCTGGGCGAGGGGCGCGGGGGAGAGGACGAGGGTATCCAGGGTCCCGGCCAGCGGTAACCTCAGCTCCACACACACAGCCGCGCACACCTGTGACGCCCGGCGCGCCCCCTGCCCGCACGCGCGCGCTGCCCACGCAGCTCAGGACTGGAGAGGCCCAGGCTGCGGACTCCCCCCTCTCGGAGGCGTCAGGGGCTGGGCTGCGGCTGGGCGGCCGCGTGGGTGGCCGTGGTCGTGACAGGTGGCTGTCAGCAGATTCGCAGGTGCATTCAGAAGGGCTGCTGATCTGGGTGGCTGGGCCTGTGGGCGCCGTGCCACGATGGCAGGTCTGGTGTGGGAGGGGTGTGGGCCCGGTGCATGGAGATGGGCCCAGAGGACCTCGAGTGGGCGTGCACAATGCCTCTGCAAAGCCGCACCTCGAGCTGGCTGGGACGGGTGGAGGCAGAGGGGAGTGTCTCGGGTTGAGCACTGTGTTTGGGATGCTGGAGGGGGGAACGGTCGGTGCTGTATTGTCGGCCTGCTTCATTATGAGGCATCCATCTGGGACTAGGGCTCGGGGCCATGGAGGAGCGGAGACACACCTGGGTTGGGAAGGGGATGACACGCAGGACCTGGGTCCTCAGTGGGGGTACAGTGGTACAGAGGTGGCTGCATGGCCTGTGGGAGGGGGGCACGACCCTTCCCAGAGGCCTCCCTCCACCTCCCCACCCCCTGCAGACATGCTGTTGCTCAAGAAACAGACTGACGACATCACGAGTGTCTATGAGATCCGGGAGAAGCTCGGCTCGTGAGTGTGCACCTGTGGCGGGGTGTGAGTGTGCAGATGTGTGTGCCCACATGAATAGTGTATGGAAGATGGAGTGTGGGACAGATGGGGAGTGTGTGTGTGCATGTACATGTGTGCTGGGTGGGTGAGGGGGCACACATAGCCCTTCCCATCCTTGGCACCCCTCGCTCTGATGGTGTCTTTCCCTTCCTTTTCTGCCTCCCCTCATGTGGCTCTGTGGCAGGGGTGCCTTCTCCGAGGTGGTGCTGGCCCAGCAGAGGGGCTCTGCACACCTTGTGGCCCTCAAGTGCATCCCCAAGAAGGCTCTGCGGGGCAAGGAGGCCCTGGTGGAGAATGAGATTGCAGTACTCCGCAGGTGAGTCCCTGGCCTCACTCTGATCCTGCTGGAGTCTCTTGACCTAGCATGCTGAGACAGCTTAGACCAACCTGGAGGGTGCTATAGGCTGTTGCCTTGCTGCTATAAAGCCCACAGGTCTCCATTGGCAAAATTACACAATACAACCTCTATAACTAAGAAAGGCCTAGGCCACAGGCCAGAGTTCTATGTTCCATGTAGGCCACAGGGATCAGTGATAGGCAGTGGGGGCCTGGGTCAGAGAAAGACAAGAGTATTGCTCTCAGAACACAGCCCTGCTAGATCTTTTTGTGTTTCCAGAGGGGCCAAGTTCCACAGTTGCCCATAGGGGGTACCTTTCTTTGTGTGTGTGTGTCTGTGTGTGTGTGTGTGTGTGTGTGTGTGTATCTGTCCTGGGACTTGAACTCAGGGCTGACACGCTGTCTCTAGCTTTCTTTTGCTGAAGGCTAGTGCTCTACCATTTGAGCCTCAACTCCACTTGCAAGTTTTTGCTAACTAATGGGAGATAAGAGTGTCATAGCTGGCTGGCTTTGAATTGCAGGGTCAGCCATCCCAACATTGTGGCTTTGGAGGATGTCCATGAGAGCCCTTCCCACCTCTACCTGGCCATGGAGCTGTAAGCAGAGCTGGTGTGGGGGCTGGAGTGGGGGCTGGAGTGGGGGCTGAGGGCCTGAGTCAGCTAAGCTCCTGACCCCCTCAGGGTGACGGGGGGTGAGCTGTTTGACCGCATCATGGAGCGGGGCTCGTACACTGAGAAAGATGCCAGTCACCTGGTGGGTCAGGTCCTCGGCGCTGTCTCCTACCTGCACAGCCTGGGCATTGTGCACCGGGACCTCAAGGTGACTGGCCAGGGGGCCTCCGCCTCTATCCCACCTACCCACGTGGCCTTGGGTGGGTTTCCCAGGAGCATGACATTCCCTTTCCACTGAGGAGCTGGAAAGTTGGGGGTGCTGAGGGTTACCCTGTCCTACTGCCTGAGCTAAGCCAATATTGACCTAACCTTTTTGTTGGCCCCACGTGTCACAGCCTGAAAATCTCCTGTATGCCACACCCTTTGAGGACTCCAAAATTATGGTGTCTGACTTTGGCCTCTCCAAAATCCAGGCTGGCAACATGCTCGGCACTGCCTGTGGGACTCCAGGTTATGTGGGTAAGACTGCGAGGGCAATGGGAGGCTCCTGGACAGACAGCATGGGCCGGGCTGGGGCCCCTAGGGGAGCCAAGGGCTGGGTGGCTATGGAAGGTAGCCATTGATTCTTGGTGCTAAATAGGGTCCACCATGCACCACTGAATGGTGTGGCCCACAAGTGTGCACAAGCATTGTCTGTCTCTGGCTCTCCAGCCCCAGAGCTCCTGGAGCAGAAACCCTATGGGAAGGCAGTAGATGTGTGGGCTCTAGGAGTCATCTCCTATATCCTGTGAGTGACTGACTACTGGGAAGACTGGACTCGTGCCTGCCTGCCCCTGCTGGGTTGGGGGGGGATGGACAGCAGGGTGATTCATCTGTGGGTGCCAGGCTATGTGGGTACCCCCCCTTCTACGATGAGAGCGACCCTGAACTCTTCAGCCAGATCCTGAGGGCCAGCTATGAGTTTGACTCTCCCTTTTGGGATGACATCTCAGAATCAGGTGAGCCTGAGGCTGGCCCTGGGCTCGGAATGACAAGGGTGCTAGGTAACAGAGCAGGCTGACTCTGTTCCCTGTTCCAGCCAAAGACTTCATCCGGCACCTTCTGGAGCGAGACCCCCAGAAGAGGTTCACCTGCCAACAGGCCTTGAAGCATCTCTGGTGAGTGTGACTCCTGGCATGCTCCCACAGAGCAGAGAGACCCTCCTGACTTTCAGCCTTCCCCCAGGATCTCTGGGGATGCAGCCTTGGACAAGAACATCCTGGGCTCAGTCAGTGAACAGATTCAGAAGAACTTTGCCCGCACCCACTGGAAGGTGAGCCCAGGGAAGGCCCGTACTCCTCTGTCTGCTTCTGTGCCACAAAGGGCCTTCCGTCTCAGGGCAGGATCCTGAGCGTGGCCTTATTTTCCCTCTTCCTACAGCGAGCGTTCAATGCCACCTCATTCCTGCGCCACATCCGGAAGCTGGGGCAGAGCCCAGAGGGTGAGGAGGCCTCCAGGCAGGTTCTGACTCGGCACAGCCACCCGGGCCTGTGGTCCAGCTAGGTGCGTGTGGGCTCCCTGCAACCTTTGGGAGCTGGCTTCTTGGTGAACTTGGAGGGTGGCAGCATGACATGTGGCCAAGAGTAAAGTGGGGTACAGCCCCCAGACCAGAGGGCTGAGAGCAGATACCATAAGTGCAGAAGCGGGGCTTTCAGGAGCATCAGCAGGTCAGAAGGTAGCTGCCATGGCTACTAGGGATGGAAGATCTCATAAGCAAGAAACCCAAGGCTTCACCATGGTGGGGAGGGTGCCATAAGGAGGCCAGTCTGCCCCTGACTGCTTCCTTCCCTCTTTTGCCTCCTTTCTGCCCAGGCAGATGCCACTGCTGATTGGAGTGACCCTGGATTTCCTTCCCTTGGGCCCTTTCAATCCTGTTTCCCAGTCCCTCAGACCCTGGGCTAATTCTGCTGGAGAGTGAGACTTGTGGGTGTGGTGCATGGCGCTAAGCCAGGGGAGGCCCTGCCTTAACCCAGGGATGGGGCTCCCCTCCCCTGTGGCTGTCACTCCCTCTTGAAGCTAAGAACAACTCCAGAGCTGTCCTTCCTGTACGCACGCACTACGCACGCACTACGCACGCACGCCGCACGGCTGTTCTGTGCTTTGCTGACTGTGGGTGGTCCTGCTTGTGTTGTGGCCCTCTACCCCCCCACCCAGCTTTCCCCAAATCAATAAAGACAGACAGAGCAACATGCTGGTGCTGAGCTGGAGTGGGATTACGTCGGGGTAGCCATCAGGAAAGGAAATTGAGGCACACCTACTGCCTAGGGCCCAGCCACAACCTGGCCTTGCTCCCTTGCCTTGATCATGGCAAAGGGGCTCCTGAGTAGGCACAAACTTTCTGTTTTTGCTGCAAGAGGCCTCCTAGTAATGAGCTCTGTCACCCCAAAGTTCTGACTATGTACAGCCCAGGATCTGGGAAAAAATGGGAGCAACATGCTTACGTGCTGCCAGTAGAAGGTAAGGGAAGGAGACACACACCCTTGCCACCCCCACCCCCCACTTCAGCTCCCTAGGCAGATGTTCTAGGCTGGGAAGGGCTCATGGGTGTGTGGAGGGTGACCAGAGCTCAGGGCTCTCTCCTCCACAACAGCTATCATCTCCCACCCCTGTATTTCTCCCTCTTCCAGTGCATACCTATCACATGAAATTTTTGGGTGTCCTGAAATTAGAGCCTGAGAAGTCCTTGACCAGGAGAGGGCGCCATGTGGCCTCTACTCATGTTCTGTGCTAGAGCTGTGCATGCACAAGCGTCAGGCTCAGGAAAAGACCCAGGCTGACAGAGATGACTCATCCCCTACCACCAACTCTGGAGTGCCAGGTCGATTACGGCTTCTCTTGTGAGGAGATATGGCCTGTCCACTGGTCAGAGTGACCCTAGCTCTTCCTACCCACATTTTGAGTGGGCTAGTGTTCTAGAACCCTTCCATGAAGGACCCAAAATTTAAGAGCCAATCAAGATTCCTACAGCCACTTCTTGGTCCCAGTTACAGTGTTGGGCCAGTAGGCCACCACTTCTCTCTCCCCTTTGAGACCCATGACACTCCCTAGTGTCACTCTAGGACCCATAACCTGGTTGGGATGTATGTGGGAGAGGATTTCTTCCCTTGTTAAAATCTGGGACCACTGAGGCTCAAGGAAGACTGGCTTGGATCTCTGAGGGAAGGGGCTACTAAGGGGCTCAGTGGTGACACTGCAGGTCTAGCCTTCCACCAAACACAAGTAGCAATATCACCTGTCTTCTAGATGTTTGCTAAGTGGGGACAGGCACCTCCACTTCCTGAAGTATGGGGAGGGTTTGAGGTGGATGAGCAGCTTTCTCCTTTGTCCTCAGGTCCACTCGCATGCCATCTTATGCTTCAGACATAGCCCAGTCCTGCTGTATCTTCCCATACTGCTGCCCACATCCTCACCAGGCCACAAGAGGGAGGAAACACAGCCAGCAATGACCATGTTTCAGCAGCTTGGCTTCTTAACCTCCAACAACTAGTCCTGCCATGCTTTCCTCAGCTTTCTCTAGGGACCTCATTGCCTTTCCAACATATTTGCCAGCATCCTTTTGGCTGGCCCTGATTCACATTTTTTTCACTAATCCATACGGAACACCTACTTATTCATGTGTGCGCACAGTATTAGTTGGGTCTGTATGGGGTGATGGCATGGGCTAGGCCCATCAGACAAGGTACTCAACCTCCAGACTGAGGCCCTATCATGGGAGCCAGGTTTTCAGAAAACAATAGCATTTGCATGGTGCTGGTGGCTCATGCTGGTAATCCTAGCTACTCAGGAAGCTGCTATCTGAGGATTGCAGTTCGAAGCCAGATGAGGGACAAACGTCTATGAGACTCTTCAATTAACGACCAGAAAACCAGAAATGGCGCTGTGGCTCAAGGGGTAGAGCATCAGCTCAGGGACAGTGCTCAGGATCTGAGTGCAAACCCTAGGAACAACACACAGGCACACACACACAGGCGCACACACACACACACACACACACACACACACACACACACACACACACACACACACACACACACACACTATTCCCATTCAGTCAAAGACTGTCAGCTTTTCCCAGCCAGACATGTGATCAGATTGGCTCTGCTAAACTGGCTCCCAGCACTGTCATTATATGGGGTGCAATTTGACCTCCAGTCAGCAGGGGGCTCCATGGTCACATTATTAGCCATCCTCTCCCTATTAGTTTCTTCACCATCTGGGGACAGCTGCTCAAATTCATTGCTTCCCTCTACACCCTGGCCAAACCCTGCCCTTTAGAAGTCAGCACTCTAAAGAGAGGTCCTGATCATCTGGGTGTGGGGTGAAAGAAGGGACCACTCCCCAAATCAGGCAGAGGCAAACAGCACTTCTTCATTCCTCCTGGACTTTCCCATCTGAGGAAGGCAGTTTGTGAGAGGAAATTTTCAGGTCATCTAGGCTGAGGGACCTGCTGTTTCCTAGGAAAGAGAAAAGGTAGATTCAGTGAACGGCCAAAAGTGGCTATGGGTGGGGAGATGAACCAGAACTGGGGTAGGGCACTAGGATGGTGTTTGAGGCTCAAGGATTAACAGGAATTCAGACTGGCTCCTAAAGGGATGGGCCATGCCAATACTTCACAGGTGTTGGAACCTTGTCTGGGAGTACTGTGGAACTATTGAAGGGGTTTCAGCCACACAGGATTCTTGTCCAGTTCAGGGGCAGCAGGTGATTGAGCTGAATGAAAAACTGGGACTCAGGAGAGAATCTGGCCATTCAAACTGGGCTACCTTGCCTGGTATGAAAGAGCACATCAACCTTGTAGTTGTCACAAGAGGATGCTGTCTCCCCGCAGAGCTCAGCCAAACCCTGCGGGTTCCATATTAATGGGAAACCCAGCCTTTAGAGTCATGGTGGAAACAGAGACGTGAAGACATCTTTAGGAGTTGGGAAGCTAGGCCTCTCGGGTAGATCTGGGGTGAGGAAGGAAGCTGAAGCTGCTGAGGAGCCTATTTGTTACTGGGGGGACTGGAAACCATTTGTGGCTCAACTGGGATGGCTTTGGGGGAAAGGTGGTAAGTGTTATTTTAATAATAATTCTAATAATTTCTTCTCCCTCCTCCTCCTCCTCCTCCTCCTCCTCCTCCTCCTCCTCCTCCTCCTCCTCCTCCTCTTCTTCTTCTTCTTCTTCTTATTATTATTATTATTATTATTATTATTATTATTCTGCCAGTCCTAGGTCCTGGGCTCTGTCCCTGAGCTTTTCTGGGATCAAGTTAGCGCTCTACCACTTGAGTCACAGAACCACTTCTGGCTTTTTCTGTGTTTATGGTACTGAGGAATCAAACCCATAGTTTCATGCATGCTAGGCAAGCACTCTGCCACTAAGCCACATTCCCAGCCCCCCTTCCGGCTTTTTTGGGGGGGAGGGGATTAGTTTATGGAGATAGAGTCTTACTTATTTTCTTGCCCAGGCTGGCTTTGAACCACTATCCTCAAATTTCAGCCCCCTGAATAGCTAGGATTACAAGCATGAGCCACCGGAGCTCAGCCCACTGATCACTTTTATTAGTCATTTCTCATTATGATGTCTTTTTTCTTTTCTTTTTTTTTTTTGTCGGTTGTGCGGCTTGAACTCTGGGCCTAGGCACTGTCCCTGAGTTCTTCAGTCCAAGGCTAACCCCTGGAGCCACCCCGCAAGTTCTGGCTTTTCTAGTGCTTAATTAGAAATGAGTCTCATGTTCTTCAATGCCTGAATTGGCTTTGAACCATGATCCTCAGATCTCAGCCTCCTGAGTAGCTAGGATTACAGGAGTGAGCCTCCGCACCCGGCACGAACTGACGTCATTTTCTCTCACACAAAAGATTTTCCTTTTATTTTTTGGACAGTGCTGTTGATTCCTTTTTTTTCTTTGACAGTTTTGTTGATTGAATCCAAGTCCTGCACACCCAAGTGTGTAGGCCCTTCATTGTCACTTAAAGCTATCTCCCTCATCTTTCCTTGTGCATTTCTTCTGAGGAGGAGGAATAAATTCTTTCACTGCTTGTTTTCTGGGGGATATATATATATATATTATATATTTTTTTCTGTCAGTCCTGGGGCTCAAACTCACAGTGTGGGCCCTGCCCTGAGTCTCTTTGAACTCAAGGCTATCACTCTACCATTTGAGCAACAGCACTACTTCCAGTTTTCTGTGGTTAATTGGAGATAATAGTCATGCCCGGCTTTGAACCGCGATCCTCAGATCTCAGCCTTCTGAGTAGCTAAGATTATAGGTGCACAGCTGGGACTGACATTTTTGGGGGGGGACTGACATTTTTTAATCTTCAATTTTTTGTTTAATTTTTTTAGATATGTTCTCACTAACTTTGTCTATGATCCTCCACCTCCTGGTTGCTGGGATTATAGATGTTTCCCACTATATCATCTAACCTTCAGTAGTTGAAGAGTAACTTTGCTAACATACAGAATTTTTGGCCTTTATATCTTTGTTTTGTGGGCTAGGGATTAAACCTAGGACCTTGTCCTTGCTAGGTAAGCACTCTACCGCTTGACAAAAGCCCTCAGTCCGTTTTGTTTGTCTTGTGTTTTTGAGATAGGAGCTCCATAATTTTGTCCAGGCTGGCAACAATTTCACAGTTCTGCCTCTGCCTGAATAGATGAGATTAGCTGTGTGAACCACCATACTTGGTGTGCCATTATTATGTTTGATAAGAAGTCAGATATTAATTGAATTGGGGTTCTTTTCTACATGGGTATTTTTTTTCCTCTTGCTGCTTTCAAAATTGTCTATCTTTGCATCTAAGCAATTTGGCCGTGACATGTCTCTGAGTGTGTATCTTTGAGTATGCTATGTTTGAGATAAAGTTCAGTTGTATCCTTTCCTATGAAGGCCCATATGTTAGAAGGTGCTTTGGGGAGGAAATAGAGCCTTTAAGGAGTGAGGCCATATGGGAAGTTCTTAGATCATTGATGGTGAGATCTTAGAAGTTATTTCATTATGAGACCTTGAGTTGTGTAGAAGAGGCACTGTAAAAGAAAGAATCCTGGTGCTTTTCTCCTGTCCTGCTTTGAAATGTAATCATTTATTTCCACCTGGATACATTCTTCTGATCACTATCTGTATACTTTGGTCTCTAACACTATAAGTGAAACTAACCTCTTATCTCATAAGTAGTCTATGTGAGGTGGTGTGTCATTATAGTTACCAAAAGTTGATTGATACAGTCTTGCTCTTATTTGGGGTTTACCAAACTTTTGTATCTGATTAGGTTTTCAGAAAATTGTGGAAATGTTTAGTCATTATTAATTCTTCAAATTTTTCTTCTGCTTGTTTCTCTTTCTTCTTTAGAGCCTCCATTCCCCTGGTTTTGGTATACATCTTTTTTGTTGTTGTTGAACTGGTACTGGCATAAATTCAGGAATGAGGCCCAATCCTTCATTTTTTTCCTTTTTTTTTGCCCAGGCTAGGGCTTTACCACTTGAGCACAGCACTATTTCTAAATATTTGCTGGTTAATTGAAAATAAAGGACTCATGGATTTTCCTGTCTGGGCTGGCTTTAAACTTTAATCCTCTGATCTTAGCTTCCTGAGTACCTAGGATAACAGGTGTGAGCCACCTGTGCACAGCCCTGGGTTTCCTAAGTTTAATGCTACTGTCACTAGGGTTCTGAGATTTGGCCCATTTTCCTCATTCTATTCTCTTTTCTTCATAGGATCTTTTATATTGATCTATTTTGAAATTCACAAATATTTTCTTCTTATATCTTCAAGTTGTTCTTGGACAAATTTTCATTTCTTCTATTGTAGTCTTCAAGCCCAAGATTTCCATTTTGTTAATTTTTGTGCCATTACTGAGAGTACTTGTGGATTTATTATTGTCATTCTTTCCTTTAATTCTTTTTTTTTTTTGCCAGTCCTGGGCTTGAGCTCAGGGCCTGAGCACTGTCCTTGGACTTTGTCAAGGCTAGAGCTCTACCACTTGAGCCTCAGCACCACTTCCGGCTTTTTTCTATGTATGTGGTACCGAGGAATCGAACCCGGGTCTTCATGCATGCTAGGCAAGTACTTTAACCACTAGGCCAAACTCCCAGCCCTTTCCTTTAATTCTTTAAATATGATTTCTTTGCTACTTTGAACATACTTATAATAGGTTCTTTGAAGTCTTCATTTACCAATTGTAAGACAGAGCAGTTTCTATTGATTGTTTTTCATTGTATATTACACTTACTGTTTACTTGCCTACCTTGTATTTTTTGTTGTTGTTAAAAACTAGACATTTTAGATATTTTCCAATAACTCCACAATCTGGTATTTTCTTCCTTGCTAGAATTTATTCTTATTTGGTGGATGTGTTTTATACTTTACTTTTTAAAAACTTGTGTAACTTTTCTTGCTAACTGTGAAATCCCTCACCTTCCAGTGTGCAATTACCAGTATTTTGGCTAAATATTTATTTGCCAGTCCTAGAGCTTGAACTCAGAGTCTGGGCACTCTCCTTGAGCTTTCTCAAGGCTAACACTCTACCACTTGAGCCACAACACCACTTCCAGCCTTTCCTGTGTGTGTGGTACCAAAGAATCAAACATGCTAGGCAAGCACTGTACCACACCCCTGTTCCTAAATTGTTTTTTTTCCCCAGTACAAAATGTGTATTCTGAAACTGGGCATTTATTCCTAGTTACTGAAGAGGCTGAGATCTGAGGATCACAGTCTTAAGAGAGCCTAGGCAGAAAAGTCCATGAGGTTCTTATCTCCAGTTACCCAACATAAAGCCAGAAATGGAACTCTGACTCAAGAGGTTGAGCACTAACTTTGAGTGAAAAAAGTAAAGTACTGTAGCTAGGCCTTGAGTTCAAACCTATCAACAAAATAAATAAAAATAAAAGTGTATGTTTTGTATTAAAGTGTTAGGACTAGTTTCCTACCCATATAGTGCTGGTTGTAGGGATTGAACTCAAGGCCTGAGCTCTGTCCTGAGCTTTGTGGGGGCGGGGGGGTGGTCGTCATGGGGCTTGAATTCTTGGCCTGGGCACTGCTCCTGAGCTCTTCAGCTCAGGGGTACAGCCCTATCCCTGGGCCTGGGCATTGTCCCTGAGCTCTCCAGCTCAAGGCTACCACCCTACCCCTTGAGCCACAGCATCATTTCCGGTTTTCTAGTGGTTAATTGGAGATAAGAGTCTCATGGACTTTAGTGCCCAGGCTGGATTTGAACCACGATCCTCACATCTCAGCCCCCTGATTAGCTAAGATACAGGCATGAGCCACCACGCCTGGCCTTGTCCCTGAGCTTTTATAGCTCAAGGCTTACATTCTACCACTTGAGCCAGTTTCACTTCCAGCTTTTGGGTGGTTCATTGGAGATGAGTCCCAAAGACTTTCCTGCTGGCTTTGAACACATGATCCTCAGATTTTAGCCTTATGAGTAGTTACAATTACAGAAATGAGTCACTTCTTCCCAGCTTTTCCTAGCCATAGATCTGCCTACCTTAAAGACTGGAGAGGTTGTGCTCCAGTGTCCTGAGCTGGGAAGGAGTGTGTGCACTGGTGAGACTGTGTGTGTGGGTAGAGGGCTGTTCCACGTGTTCCACTAGTTCTTTGGGGTCCTGAGCACTGTGCACATCAAGCCTGGGACCCTCCAGTCTCTGATCACTCAGGAATAAGTTTGCACACCATGTTAATAACATCAATTTAGTTGAGCTGACTGGTGTCTTGCTGTTCTTGTCTAACATCCAAATTGAGTGAATAGCTGGTTCAAACCCAGACAGAGAAGCTGCTGGCCTTCATGAGCTCTGTACCAAGCATGCTGGGCCGGCGGGGGCCGGTGTCAGAGACGCAGCCACAGCCAGTGTTACAGATAACTGCTGCTCTTACCCACAATTCAGCCCATCAGTGTATTATATACCTTTGATTGAGTTCCAGACCAGATTAAAAAAAACATTGTCAATTTTGTCTACATTTATAGCTGCTTTGTGGAGGGTGTGACTTATTCATTGATATTCTTACTTGGTCCCAGGTAGAAGTCTGCCTTTTCAACCTTGTTTTGTCACATCCTTTACATAGATTTCTTATAAACAGCTCATAGCTGGAGTGTGTGTGTGTGTGTGTGTGTGTGTGTGTGTGTGTGTGTGTACACAGTTGTTTTTTTTTTCCTCAAGGCTAGTGCTCCACCACATGAGCCACAACTCCATTCTGGCTTTTTGGTGATTAATTGGAGACAAGAGTCTCAGTAACTTTTCTGCCCAGGCTGGCTTTGAAATTCAATAGTCAGATCTCAGCCTCCTGAGTAGCTGCTGGCATGAGCCACCAGCACCTAGCTATACCTGGATTTTTTTTTTTAAATTCTGTCTTTGGGCCAGGAGTTTGGCCTAATAGTAGAGTGCTTTCTTAGCATGCATGAAGACCGGGGTTCACTTCCTTAGTTCCACAAATATAGAAAAAGATGGAAGTGGTGATGTGGCTCAAGTGGCAGAGCTCTAGGCCTCGAGAGAGCCCAGGGACCGTGCTCAGTCCCTGAGTTCAAGCCCTAGGACTGGCAAAAATAAAACAAAAAGTCCTGTGTTTAACAACAGTTAATCATTTTATGTTGCATAGCAATATTTACATGCATTTCTGACACCTTATTTTATTTATTCATTTTTAGTTGTTGTGATATTTTTGTTTCTGTTTCTTTATATATCATTTCACTTTTGGATCTAGAGATTTTTTTTCTTCATTATTGATAGTCTCTTATATTATACTTTGGAAGTAGTGTGCTCTGTTTATATTCTCTTAGTAGCTGTGCTAGAGAATTTAGTGTACAAACCTAAACAAAGCTTAAAATTACTTACTACCAGTAGGGCCATGAGAGATTATGCCCCACACGATAAAGGACTAGAAAATTTGGCAGAATCCGTGCATCCGTCTGTGCAGCTGGTGGACAGCAGGCCAGGAAGGAATGTGGTTTCTGAGAGAGAAGAAGCACCGCAGGTGTCGCCCACCACGCAGGCCTTCTGACTGAGGTAGGAGAAAGAACACATGGGACCCATAAACGCTCGCCCAGAGCACTTTTGGCTTTCTGGTTCCTTGTGGCCGGAGCCGGGAAGTTATCACACCATGCTCAAGTTAAAAGCCGAACTAACGGACAAGCACTCCACTTTGATCCATGAGGGGATCGAGGAGCCAGGGTAACTGGAACAACACAGGTGCACACAGATCTCAGGGGAGCAGAGCACAAAGCCAGGAGTGGGAAGCACCACGGTATGGTGTGTTTGTGTGTGTGGGGGGATGGTTGGCTCAGAGCCCACAACTGGGAAAGCACAACCTCAGGAGCTCCCATCCTTCCATGAGTTCTACGTAGGGCTCCCTAGCAAGTTCACATAAAGAAAAAGAAATACTCTCGTACTTCTGGCAGCACGGGAAACATGGAGTTGTGTTCTTAACAAGTCCTGTCCTCAAGAAAGCGTATCCTGCTGGGCTTTGATTGGCGCCTGACTGGCTTGGGGGGAGGGGAGTCCCCAGCTCCTGCTTGCTCTAGTCCTCCAGTCTCACAGGGTGGGGATGACAGAATCTGAGAAACACCAGGAAAGGTCACAGGGCAGACACAAGCTCACCAATAGCCGGAGAGCACGTCTCCGCCCTGGTCACCTCATCACCACTTCACTGAAGGCCTATTGACAGCTGTTCCTTTTTACCAGGCACAGCACTGTTGAGTTTCAACAAACCAACATTTAAGGCATACTAAAGGCCCCAAACCACCACTGGACCAGAACCAGAGTCAGATACTGCAGGAATGTTGGCATTATCATACTGGGAACTGAAAATCACTGTGATTAAGATGCTGGAGTATGGGGGAGAAAAAGCAGACACTAGGCAGGAAGTTCTTAACAAGGGAGGATGGGACAGAAAGTTAAGTTTTAGCTGCACAGCCATATACCCTGTTGACCTTTGGGCATTGGATTTCTAGGAGAGAGAATTTGACAGGGGCTGCAAGATAGTTCATATCTTTCCAATAGTTTCTTTCACAGTTATGGAAAATTCCCAGCCATTTGCTTTTACAGGCTTGCTAAATCCCAATTATCTTTTATTACTTAATTAATACAATTCTATGTGGTCCTCTTTCAAGATTACCTGGTCAGTTTATAGTCTCTTGTTCTTTTGTAATACTTTCAATATTTCCTTTTATTTCTTTAAGCATATTAATCATACTTATTTTATGTCCAGTGTGATAATTTCCAAATTTGTATCTTAGCATAATTGATACTTTATTTAGTTGCTATATTTCTTGAAATTTTCTGTTTTTCACTATATATATTCCAATTATCTGGACAAATTCCTTGAGGCCTGGATTTAAACAACACCCGTCACAGCAGATTTGGACTGATTTCTGTCAGCCACTTTCGAGCCACACCACCTGTGCTCCACTTTCATTGAGAACTTTTGCGGTTCTGGGAGTTGAACTTGGGGTTTTGCCCATGCTAGGCAAGCATTTACCACAGAGCTGCATCTCGATTCTTCATTTAGAACTTCAAAACAATGTTATTTATTCTCATAGTACGAGGTTTGAACCCTAACCAGGCATCCCTTTTTGGTTTAGCTGCTTTTAAAATAGAGTCTTACTAAAAAAAAAATGTATGCCAGTACTGGGGCTTGAACTCGGCCTGAGCACTGTCCTTGGGCTTTTTCCTCAAAGCTAGCAGTCTGCCACTTGAGCCACAGCACCGCTTCTGACTTTTTTCTCTGTATGTGGTAGCAAGGAATGGAACCCGGGCCTTCGTGCATGATAGGCAAGGTCTCTACCACTAGGCCAAACTCCTGGCCTTAACTTTGTTTTTTGAAGGTTAGTGCTCTACCACTTGAGCCACAGATTAACTTCTGGCTTTTTTGGTGACTAATAGGAGATAAGTATGTCATGGACTTTCTTGCCCCAGTTTGCTTCAAACCGAGATCCTCATATGTCAGCCATGTGTGTAGCTAGGATTACAGGAATGAGCTACTTGGTTTGCAGAAGGGTCTCACTTTTAAGATCTAGCTGGCCTGTTCTGTGAGCCTCCTATTTACAGTTCCTATATAGTTGGAAGGATGGACATAGGCTATCACGCCCAGATTGAACCAATTTACTTTATTAAATGTTTTAAACTTTGCTATTTATAGTAGGGTGTCACAAAGTAACATCTGTGTTAGAGAATCCAGTACAGCTTTAAGACAAATCTTCAATTTCCCACTAACTGCATAACTGTCTGCAGTTTTTTCTTTCTTTCTTTTTCTTTTTTTTTTGCCAGTCCTGGGGCTTGAGCTCAAGGCCTAGGCACTGTCATTGGGTACTTTTTTTCTCCAGTTTACCACCCTGCCACTTGAGCCATAGCGCTCCTTATGGCTTTTTCTGTGTATGTGGTACTGAGGAATTGAACCCAGGGCCTCATGCATTCTAGGTGAGCACTCTACCACTAGACTATGCTCCTGACCCTTCCATAATTTTTTAAAAAAAAATTTGGCCAGTCCTGGGCCTTGAACTCAGGGCCTGGGCACTGTCCTTGGTCTTTCTCAAGGGTAGAGCTCTATCACTTGAGCCACAGCACCACTTCCAGCTTTTCCTATGTATGTGATACTGAGGACTTGAACCTGGGCCTTCATGCACACTTGGCAAGCACTCTACCACTAGGCGAAAGTCCCGGTCTAATTGCCTGCATTTTTTTTTTCAGGTTCTAGACATCCACTAGTCTATGCCTAGACCAGGCTAACATTCAGCATGTAGCAATATATTCTTGGGAGGTGACATTTTTCTTTCATTCTACTTCCACTTAAACCCAAGGTCAAGATAAGCATACATCTTTGCGTCTTCAAGGGGGTATGTTTTCAAGGTCACCTATTTTATTTGCTTTCTGTGGCTGTTTTCACAAATTACGACAAGTCCCATCACTTAAAACAACACAATTTCATTCTCTTAAGAGTGTTAGAGATCAGAAATCCAAAATAGACTTCAGTGTAGTAAAATCAAAGAGTGGGAGGGGCTGCATTCCTGGTGATACCCCTGGCTCCCTGTGTTCTTTGGGACTAAATGGCTGGCATAGTTTCTTATGTGAGTGATTTTCTTTCTTTCTTTCTTTTTTTCATCAGCTTATCCATTTGGTCACTGTTTTAGATCTCATCCAATTTTCAGTGTTTTTGAATGGGGAGGGCTGCTTGGAGAGTTGGTTCATGTTGCTCATAAATCAGTTGGATGTTGAATGTCGCAAAGGCCCATGTATTTGATGGCTGGGTCCCCAGGGTGGGGGCTATCAGAAGGCTGCTGAAACTTTGGGAGGTGGAGCCTCATGGGGGTGTGTTTACTTAGGCTATAGTCATGAGAGGAGTTGGGAGACCCTAGCCCCTTCTCTTCCTCTCTTTGCTTTTTTGGTCATGAAATGGTCAGTTTGCTCTGCCTTATCACAGGGCTTCCTCATCCTAGGCCCAAATCTATGTGGCCAAGCTATCACGGACTGGAACTTCAGAAACTATAATGAGCCCAAATCAAACCCATCTTCCTACAAGCTGATCTCAAGCGGTGTTGGAGCCATGGAAAGCTGACCGATGATGTGGCAGTCTCTGCCGCTTCTTCAGCTGCACTCCAACCCCTCCAGTTTCCCTTCTACTGCAGCTGCACGCTGCATGCCTTGTATGCCCTCCCACAATGGTATGATGGAGGCACTGGTGAGGGTCTATGGTGGGGTACACGTCACTTCAGATGAACCAATAACCTCCCACGATCTCCATCCTCCCTCTTTGCGTTTTGCAGCTCCTTGTCCACTAAGTCAGGGGGAAGGAAAGGAGGGATGCATTTCCCATGTGGCTCCCTCCATGCTAAGTGCTCCCTTACAGTGATGCTTGGAACATTCAGGAATACTTCCAGGTGGGCTTGGGTCTGATTCGCCTCATGCCTCAGGAGCACTTGTCAAACTGTAGGGCTGATGCTGTTGTGTGCAGCACTGGACAGATTCCAGCACAACTTACTAAGTCACAGATGTCCTTCCTCCACTCTCTAGAAAGTCAGCTGTGAGCAAGTAGGCCTCACGTGTGTGCCTCGGTGCTGTGTCCTGGCGCCTGCTAGGTGTGGCCGAGTAGGTAGGGGCTTGAATGGTGGGGAATGAATGGGTGACTGATAGGTTGGTCTAAGGGGCCTTAGAAGACAGATGCAGTGCTGCTGCAGTTCCTGGTCGGCCTACAGCACTCCTCCTTTCTGTCCACTTGCAAAGGCAGACAGGGTCTCCCTCTCCAAGGAGCTCCGGAAGTAGCAAACCACTCTGTTCAGTATCTTAAATAAACCATTTATTCACGAGGAACAATCGAGTAAAGCAATCATGACGTGGATTACAAAACAAAGAAGCACAGCGCCTCCTCCAGGTTCAAGGGTGGTGTAGTCCTGCCTCAGGGTGGGTGTGTAAGTGAGGAAACGTGCATGTGTGAACAAACGTGAACGCTCACACATGCACTCGGCCCACAGGGGTGTGGACTGGAATGAATGACCGTGTGTGTCTGCAGCTTGGCCCCTTCCCTGCCCCCCAAACCAACAGCGGCTGTGAGACCCACAGCAGCAAAATTGAGGCCTTCATCATTCCTGCCCTTCCCCCAGCCCTCGCTCCAAGACCCCATCTCCTCCGGTGGCAGTCTGACCACCCTCAGTCACAAAGAGCCCCAGTGATCCTGTCAAGACATCTGGGGGAGGAGGAAAGAAACAGTCAGGGCGCCAGATGTGCAGCCAGGAACCCACCCATTGGCTCCCAGGCCCAGGCCTTCCCCTGTGGCACTGCCCAGCAAGCAGCCACCCAGAGAGATTGAACAGCCATTGCAAGTCTGGGCCCACAGCCCTGGGAAGGCCCCCGTTCTGAGAGGTCCAAGCCCTTATTTGAAAAGCAGAAAGATAATGATGCTGGTGGAGGTGGCCATTTAGGGTCGGGGAAGGGACTGAGAGCAGGTCCGTGTGGAGAGGGCAGAGCAGGGAGGCCCAGGGCCCAGTGCACAGGCAGCCACCTAGAATGATCGTTTCAAAGGGGGATCCCCCCACCCGCACCCCCCAAAGGATAAAGTAACAGTCGCAGAAGAGGCAAGTTCTGAAACATGGTCCGGTCAGAGCAGCGCAGGTCAGGCCCGAGGCTCTGAGCTGGCCCATAGGCACGTTTAATAGGATTCCCACAGCTGTCTCGAGTGGGCAGGGCAGGTCTCTGCTGCTGTTCCTGCCTTGCTCTCCCCCCCCCTCCCCGTGAGGTATTGAGCTTTCCCTCCCCCTCCCCCCTACTTATGGCTGAGTCCCCTCCCCTCTCCAACCACATGGGTGGGGTTGTGAGTAGGGGCCAGCCGCTAGCCTTACAAAGACTTATGTAGGGTCCAGCTCAAAGACCCCATCGCTGGTGGGGGTGGTGAAAAAGGAGGGTGGGTCTGAGGCAGTGGATTCCTGTCCCCCACTCCCCTGCCCCCGAGCTCGCCTCTCCTCCAGCTGCAGACTGCGCTCAAAGTCTAGCAGCTGCCCCATGAAGTTGAAGTTGGGGGAGATGTTAGACTTCTTCCTCTTGACCAGGTCATAGGCATCGTTGAGTGACAGGTGGAGCTTCTGCATGAGGTAGGCCACGGTGACGGTGACAGAGCGGCTGACCCCTGCCAGGCAGTGGACGAGCACCCCACAGTTCTGCGACAAGGCCTCATCTAGGTGAGGAAGGGCAGGGTTGAGGAAACCCAAGGGCCAGCATGGGTGAGGAGCCCTTGCAGTACCCCCTACCCTTTGAGCCAGGGGCCCCTGGCTAAGGGTTTTGGTTGGGGGAGATGGAGAAAGGAGAGGGTAGCAGGGACTTACCAATGAATGCGATGGCCTCTGGAAAGAACTGAGACAAGTTCTGGCTCCAGTGGTCAGAGATGGGGATCTGCTTGTAGTGAAAGTCACCGTTCTTCTCAAAGAGGTTCGGGAGATTGGGGGTGACATTGAGGATGTAGCGGATGCCTAGCTTGGCAAGACTCTCCAAGTTGGCTGAATCCCGGGCACTGCCCAGGTAGAGGTTGGGCAGGATCTGGACCGGAAAGGATGGCAGTAGCCCAGTTGGAGGAGGTGTGGTGCCCTCTGAATCCAGGCCACAGCTCATGGAGTCACGGTCAGCTTCAGATTCTGCATCAGAACAGTCGGAGCCCAGACACAGACCACCCAGTCCTATCACAGGCACTGGGCTGGGTACCGGGGCCAGACTTGAGCCAGCACAGCCATTGAGGCTAGTCTCACACAGGTGAGGACACTCGGCCTGAAATCTGCTGAAACCACCTACGAAGGGAGCGAGGGGTGAGGAGAGTCCTTATTAACCTAGACTCCTAGGCAGCCAAGGCATCCTGGCTGGGGATAGGGAGCTAACACTACAACCTGGGGTGCAGGGTGGGGTGCACATGTTCCCGAGAGGCCTACATAAGCCAGCAGCTTCCTCCAGTCTGAACAGCAGTGTGTGCTCTGTTTTGGATGCTTAGACACCCTCTCACTCAGTCCCACTGGTTGTTTGGTCCTATGCCTAAGTGTCCTCCACTACAGCTGCTGGCCCAAGGTATGACTGGTCAGGAAGATCTTGGAGCCCCAGTACCAAATAGAGGCGAATAGAAGGGCTCCACCTAGGTGGAAGGTTCCCATGTGAGCTGTGTGCCTGAGGATCTCCGGATCTGGGAGGCTAGAAGCTCTGTCATGGGTGAAGGGGCTGGCTTCCAAGAGCTGGGCCTTGGGTGAGCCCACAGCATTCCGTCTGACTAGTTCCAAACTGCAGAGAAGTCTTCATTGTCCTTCATCTACAGATTCTATTTACCTTCGATGTGGGGGCGGTGGCTTTAATTTTTGTAATTGTGTATTTATATTTATCCATCCCTAAAAGCTTTCTTGTTGAATAACAAATCAGGAGACTGGGAGAGCTGGCCTTCTGGGAGGGGTGAAAAGCCAACAAGGCCACCATCAGTCTCTCTCCCCTTACTCCTCCAACCTGGCCCTGTCTGCCTTAGGGGGAGGCTGGTCTCTGCTATCTCTAGCCTGCGATGGTAAGGCAGCATTCTTTCTCTCTCCAGCCCGGGGCACCTGGGATTTCCCCCTCCCGTTGTCTGGTCCCAGGCGAAGGGAACATCTGGGGAGACTGTGATGGAGCACTTGCTACTTTGTTGTTGAGCATGCTGACAACCAGGTCAGGTCAGGCCAAACGCAGCCCCCCTCCCCATGACCAGACTCCGAAACAGGCCTGAAACGGTACAGGGCTTGCCTCACAGTGCCTGAACAGAATATACGGCAGCTTGCCCAATAGAATGCAGCAATAGCGCCCACCCCTCCCTTCCCACATCAGGGTCTTCCTTCTGAAACTGAGGGACGTCCCGAGGCCTGGGTCCCCTGCCCAGCTTGCCTGCACGTACCCAGTAGGTAGTAGGCCAGGTAGCCTTCCTCTCGCAGCTTCTGGAGCAGGGTGCCCAGCACCGACTCGGCCTCCCACTCGTCAGCCTCGGCCTCGGCTTCCCCGCGCCGGCGCCGGCCTCCGCCCTGGTCGTACAGGAGCACCGGGGCAGGTGGGGGCGGCTGCAGCGGTGGCCCGGGCAGGAGCGCGCGCACCGATAGACTTCCTTTGCGAAGGCGGCGCAGCAGCAGCGCCGGCAGGGCCACACTAAGCGCCCCACCGATGCGCGCCGACTCGTACAGCTCCCGGCTGCGGCAGTCCAGGAGCAGCAGCCTGGGCCGCGGAGGCGACAGCTCCTGGCGCAGCCACAGGCACGAGCGGCCCAGGCTCTCCATGGGCGCGCGGCTTTCTGCACGTCGGGCAGCGGGGGCTGCGAGGAGAGGGAAGGCACAGCGTCAGCTGGGGGCTTCGTGGCTGGCCACTTTCGGGGCGGTGGCGAGGTGAAGCCCAGCCTCACGTACTGAAGGCTGGACACTCCCCGGGGCTCGATCTTCTCCTCCAGCCCCAGCCACAGGACGGGCAATGGGGACGCCCCAAGAAAAACGCACGACACGCAGCCACTTGGGCGCCAGGCACTACTCCTACCTCCTGTTAAGAAAACATGAGGGGGGACCCAGAAAATATCTGGGTGTCTAACGGCCCCTTCAAGGCGCTTCCTGGGACACTTCTGAGGCCAAAAGCACTTTCCTTCACACCCTCTTTCTAGGGTCTCACACTCAGCTGCTCAACATTCACTCCCCAAGTTTGAGTTTGGGGTATATGATTATGAGAAAATGTAATTCAAAGCTGAAATCTCCCCCACCTCCAGGAGGACGTGAGGGATACAAGGGTGGCCGAGGTGATGGGACCCGCTCCCCCCCCCCCCCCAGCCCCGCGCCCCAGGAGAGAACAAAAGGAGAGACCTGGATCGCGATCCGGCGGCAGGCGATCGCGTGTGGACGTCCTGGCCAAGACTTCTGCTACGGCAGGGAGCGGAGCACCGGCTGGGGGCAGCGAGTCCCCGAGCCCAGGCGCCCAGGGAGAAGGCGGGGCGGCAGAGCAGGATCGCACATGGAAGCTAAGCCGTTCGCTTGCTGGCTGCTTCCAGGCAGCGAGCTTCCACCTTGGAAGCCTCGGTTTTAGGACGTGGAGTAGCAACTCCGAGGGGCGGACCTGGGCGGGGCAAGTAGGGCGGGCTCTGGGGGGCCGGCGAGCCAACGGGGTGCGAGCGATTGAAGTCGAGTGGGATCTGCAAGTGGCAGGCTGAGCTGGGGTTTCCACCCAGGCAGGACGAGGTCGGGGCAGAGGCCAAGGGCAGGTCGGGGGCCCAGCAGGGAAGCAGTTGCTGTTTCCCTGGCCGGCGCCAGCCTGCTCTTGAAGGCAGGGGGAGGGGTGAAGACAAAAGCCCAGTGCCCCTGCCCCAGAAACTGCCTTGGTCAACTCCCTCCGTAAACCTGGACTATCCCCAGCCGGAACCTCAGTGGCCCCATCTGTACAACGGGCCAAACAGAGCCACCACAGTACTTGCCACTGATATCACACACATTTCAAAGGAGGGAAACAGAACTAGAAACCTGTACTGTCTCTGGTACCAGAACTCTGCCAAATGCCAGCTGCAGGGACAGGCCAGCATAGGGCTTTTCCTGCACACCCTACCTCCAGCTGGCGCCAAGAATTCTGCTTATCCTAAACTGGATTCCTCCCCTCTTCTTACATTATGAATTCCAGGACTCAGTCTGGCTTTGCCCCTTGCCCCCTTCCTTTGACCCTCTGGATGGTTCTATCTGGAGGAAAGCAGTTTCAACTGACTTCTCTTCATCCCTGCATAATCCTCTGTCTAGTGTACAGGTCACAAGCCCATATTCATCAGTTTTCCAAGTGCTCTCCCTATTTCCAGACCTGTGTGCAGCAAGCAATCTGCCCTTTACCTGGCCTGCTCTGCACCACAGCACAAACCATACCATTCATTAAACAAACACAGATGGCCTCCATCCTTCCTGCCACCACCAGTGATGTACAAGTGGGACCACACGATTCCCACTTGTGTGTTGCTCCCACTGTGGCAGAACAGACCAACAATAAGCAAAGGCACTGAACAAGACATTAAGGGTGATAAGTACTGAGACAATGAAAGGAGAGATAGAGGGAGGTTTGTTAAAAAAAAAAAAGATCTGGTATGTGTCTCTTCCCTGCTTTAAGCTCAAGAAAAGCAAATAACAGTGTTGAAGGAAAACAACCGATAAGATAAAGCTCATACAAAATAATCAAAAGGTTAAGACCTCAGTAGATAAATGGGCAAAGAACTCAAAGAAGACTGCATACTGCATGAAGGAAGGAATGTGATGGGGTAAAAACTATGTGGGGAAAGTTCATTCTTAGGCAAGGAAGGAAACACAATTCAGAAAACAAGGTGACAAGAAGAAGAAGATAACACTACCTACTTGCTACCTCACTAAAATGTCCTCAAATGAGAATGCCCAAAGTTCCTTTTGCTGGAGGACGAACTATGAGTAAGGTCCTTTCAGAAATTAAGCTGGCAATGAGCATCAGTCACTATACAGAAAAAAACCCATACTTTGGTTACTTCGAGAAATCTGTTCTAACTAGCTAAAGCAAAGAAAACTGACAGGTACATGAGATGCACCATACTAAACCTTTTCCTCAGGAGTGAAAAATGTAAAACCATCCAGAAATGCAACTTTAGGCCACTGGTATGCTAGAAAGATACAAAAGCCTTCTCCATGAACTGTAGGGTGGAGGTGACACATTGAAGTGAAGCTATGGAAAGAAGTTGGCACCTCTAAAGGACTTCAAGTGACTTTGCCCTCCGCACTGCAGTGGGCACTCAGTCCCAGATTTTTCGAGTAGGATAGGGCCATCTATGGTCACACCTCACCATGTCCCTCCTTGTAGGACAGGTCCAAATGCTAATGTGCAGGAGCGCTGGGTAAATGGACTGTGTGTTTCCCTTTCTTTTTCTGTAGGCATGGGTTCGCACACAGGCTTTCTTCCTGTTCCCTGTGTAGGGTTTGCCCATTCTTCAAGCCTGGAACCCTGTTTCCAGAGTCCTGAGAAAGCCCCTACTCTCCGTCAAGAGAACTCTGGGTGCTTAGCCTGCTTGTCTTCCTCAGTGTGCGCCTTCTTGTAGCCTTTCAATCTCATACCCAAGGCACACGGTGTTAGAAAGGGCATTCGCTGCCTTGTGAATACGAGCACCCAGTCTGGGAGCTGCGTGTAGACTCTCCTATAGCTGTGGGTGGGAGCTTGGTGTAGACAGGAATAAAAGGCAGATTTTGCAGTGTGCCAGCTTGCGGAGCGAGAGCTTGGCTAGATGGTGTGTGTGTGCGTGTGTGTGTGGTATGATGGGGCACAGGGCTGGAATTGAGGAGCTGTAAGGCGCTAATTGCAGCCATTCTGTCATGGAGCCATGGTCCCTCAGTGTGCTTGAAAAGAGGGTCACCAACCCGAAGGAAACTGGAGTGTTCAGTTGTGTTCTCGGGAGAAGAGAGCTAGGCTGTGGGTGGGGATGCCAAAGCAGGTCACTTCTGCAATGGTGGGGGAAAGGAAGCCTAAGCTGCAAGTCTGGCAACAAGTGAGGGGTACCCTAGTACCTTGCTTTATACCGGAAACAAGTGTGGGGCGGTGAGGGGATGCGAGGTGCTTCATCTCCGAAGTCAGTGCTCACTGTCCCTGCACCGCCAGCAGCGCCAGCAACAGGACAAATGGGAACCTGTTGCCACCTCCGCACTGCAGGGCTCAGTGCAGCCAAGCCCCCGCCCCCAGGGCCCCCTGCAGCTCCAGCTCCAGGCTCTGGCCCCGCCCCGCGACAGTTCGAGGTGGGCGGGGGAGGGGGGGAGGGGGGAAGCAGCGCCGCGCCGGGGACCTCGCCGACCGCCCCTCATCCCCCCCCCCACACACAGCAGGCGGAGCCAAAGCAGCAAGCTCCAGACTCGCCGCAGGGTGGGAGCCTAGCCTACCGTCTTCCCCGCCAGGCGCCCCGGGACTGCACGCGTCCGTGCCATCACCAGCCGCCCCCCTCAGGCCCACGCACTAAGTCCGCTGTAGGATCCGGGGAGCGCCCCACCTTCCCCCTTGTAATCCACACTTGCCACCAGGTCTAGGGACACAACCTCGGCTATGGAGGCCCTGTCACATACATAGGAGCTCAACTTCCCAGACCGAGTTCCTGCCAAATCCAGCGTCTTTGCCATCAAATCCACTTTCCAGTGGGAATGGCTTTCTGCTTTTCCTGGTCAGGCTCTTTGCGGGACTGGGAGTTCGTCCAAGGCTGGAACGGGTGTGTGCCCGCTTCACCCCAGCCCCAGTGCAGAGGGACTGGTACGGGCCCGGGAGCTCATGGAAGAAATGTTCGTTAACAAAGAAGGAATGAACGAATGAAACTAATTGTTGTCTAGGGGAGTCCACAAGGATGCTGCTTCTGCTTTTCTTTCTGGCAATCACAGACGCCTCCTAGACACGCACATGCACATGTACACACAGCCCTCCCAAGCACACGGACACAGACAGTGCAAGCCCACTCGAGCTCTTACAACCCCACCTGTGCCCGTACGGCTCGGGTGGGTGGCACTTCTTTAGTCGCAGCTGGACATTTTCCATTTAAGTGCATGCCAGTCTCTGCCATCACCTCCATCCCCCTCACCTCCACATCTAAGTACCATACCTTGGGCCTCAAGTGCCTTCTTGAGAAGAGGTCAAATCAGCCTCTAGGGAGTGTAGAAGTGTGTTTAGGGACGCACCTGCGGAACCCAGGCTGGCGAGCTGGTGCCTGGCAGAGATGCTACCAAAATGCTGCAGCCTTTACAGCCCGTGTGCCAGGTGTTGGCAGGGAGAAGTGGGAGGGATACAGCGATGTGGTGGGGGGGGTGTTTAGGCCTATTTGCTATGGGCGCGGGGCAGTGTGTTGGGCAGCAATCAATCAAGCAGGTGTTCGTGCGTCTTGGCGTGTGTGATAGTGTTGGTGGGGATGCTGGAGGTGTGTGCCAAGGCATTGGGAGTGTCGGCGGCCGGGGTGTGAGTGTGTGCGTTGTAGTGGGTACACTACAGAGGCTTTCGGCTGGGAACGTAGGTGGGGTGTGTGCAATGGACATATGGGAAGTTTCAGTCGGTGGGGGCATAGCGTGGGGGATCATACGGGCGCCCATAGCATGGAAGAGATGTGTTGGCAACGTGTGCGCGCCTGGATGTGCACTTGGGCGTGGCAGGGTGTAGGATGGGTGTTGGCTTAAGTTGGGGCTGGGGTGAGTGATGGGTCAGGGGCTGCTCCTGTGTGCAGTGTCCTGGGCCTGGGTCTGTGCTGCGTGGTTTGTGCGCGCGCAATGGAGCTGCTGGTGCAAGTGGCAGGGGACCTGGAAAGCGCACGGGGGAGGGCTCGGGGCTGGTTGTGGAGCGAAGGGGTCTTGAAAGGGTGCTCCCCTCGGGCCCGGGGTGGGCTGTGTGCCTTGGCAGGACTTGGCTGGAGGAACGCACGGGTGCGGGGCAGCCAGGCAGGGTGGGGGTGGGGAGGGAGCCCTGGGGAGCCGCGTGCTCTGCTCACCTCGGCTGGGAGGCTCAGCTTCTGGCCCCGGCTCCGTGCGTGGCAACAGGGAAGTTTCCGTAGCTCGAGCACCGGGAAGAGCCACGGTCACGGCCAAACGCGAGCAAAGCCCCAGGCGGCGGCCTCGCCTGGAGCTTCGGGGCCGCCGCCGCTGCCGCTGCTGCTACGGAGGGAAACTCCAAATCCCGCCTCCGCCTCCGCCTCCGCCTCCGCCTCCGCCTCCGCCTCAGAAGCTGCAGCCGCCTCCACTGCCTCTGCCGCCGCCTCCTCCCCTCCCGTCGCGGTCTTCTCCGCCCCCTACCCAGGAGGGACAACGTCGCCTGTGGCACACCAGGCGGGAGCAGGGAGGGGCCTGCGCCACGTCTCCCTCCGCCTCTCACGCCCCCACCCGTCTTCCCCCCCTACCTGCCAGCCCCTGCCCGAAGCGCCTTGCGACCCCCAGTCCCACACTGCATGAGCTGGGCCATTTGAGTCGGGCTGGGGCATGGGAGATGCGAGGCTGCACTGCAGTGTCGACACAGTCATTCTTGCTTCTAGTAGCAGTGAAGTGGCCCATGAGGACGGGACACACACTGTCCTCCAGGGCCACCTCCTGTTCCGACAGTGGATCGAGTACAAGGTCCGACTGATAGCGCTGAAGCGCCCTACCCCACCCCAAATTTTCCCCTTCTCATATGGCAGATTTTCTCTGATAGGAGTAACTTGTGAGCCTCCGTGCCTGGAAGGGGTGGGGCCCGGACTGGAGGGGAGGGGACTGGAGGGGGGGAGCCAGATATTGGTACCCGGTCCCACTAGCTTTCTTCTCCACCAGAAATCACAACCAATTCCTTCAAAGGCCTCATTTTATACTTAGGCCAGTTCTGGAACTCAGAGAAGATTGTACCCATATAGCAGCTAGGGAAAGTGAGGCAGAGGTTCCAGTTGTAGGGGTAGTTATATGGCTTTAGTTGAGCTCACAAAGGCAGAGCCTCACTAGCGCGTGGGAACTGGCCATCCATTGCCCCCAGGCCTCTGTTCAGACGCAGAGGTAGAGCTGGTCATTCCATAAGTACCACACCAGGCGAACTGAGTTGAGAGTCAGGCCTGAACTGGGGTGATTCGGAGAAGCAGTCTTTGGTTATGGGTTTGAAGGACTGGCTTCTATGTCTAGGAAGAGCAAGACAGTGTACAGCCAGGCAGAGCAACCATGCCAGCAGCCCTATGGCTGCCTGGCCAGCTTCCGCAGCACTGCTGAATTCCCCTGAGTCATTACTCCTGGAAAAGACAGTAATGTGGCACATTTGTCTCTGCCACCCAAGGCCCTGCCCCATCTCTGATCTGTAGTGAAAAGGATGTGTAAATCAGGGCAGGGTCCTGCTGCCTGGAACCAGCCAGCTACCCCACAAGAGCTGTCCTATACTACCTGGCACACCCACCTACCTGCGGTCCTGAGTGTCCCCTCCACCTTGTCAGCCTCATTCGCTGAGGCCTTCCTAGGTGGAGGGTCATGATCTTACAATCCATTTTCTTCTTCAGAGCCCAAGACTTTCAACCAGATGGTCAGAAGCCACTGGATGTCTTCTGCTCTGCATCACACAGCCCAAAATGTTCAGGCCTTGAGTTCATATCTACCAAAATGACACCACGTGGGCAAACACATCATACAGTTTACATGGACTTCCTGCTGCCACAGCTATATTCTTTTTTTCCCTTTTTATTCTTTTGTGCTTGTCCTTGAGCTTGAGCTTAGGGCCTGGGCACTGTCCACTAACCTTTTTCTTGTAGATGATATTGGCATGAGCTCAAGACATGAGCACTGTCTCTCACCTCTTTTGCTCAAGGCTAGCACTCAGCCACTTGGAGCCCTAGCACTAAGTCTGATTTTTCTGGTAGTTAATCACAGATGAGAGTCTCACCGAATTTCCTGCCTGGTTTGGCTTTGAACTGCAATCCTTAGATCTCAGCCTCCTGAGTAGCTAGGATTACAGGTGTGAGTCACTATCTCTCACCTTATTCCCTAGATGTTTTGCTCAAGGTTAGTAGTCTACAACTTGAACCACACCTCCACTAAGAGCTTTTTGGTGGTCAATTAGAGATGAGAATTTCACAGATTTCCTTGCACAGGCTGGCTGTGAACTCTGATCTTCAGATCTCAGTAGGTAGCATTATAGGTATAAGAATCACCTCCTAGTTTCTTTGGCAGCCCATTCTGCTAGATATCCTCAGTTATAGAAACTTTTCTTAGAAAGTGACATGTGAGAGCTGGGATCGTGGCTTAGTGGTAGAGTGCTTGTGTAGCATACACAAACACCGGGCTCAATTACTTGGTACCACATATACAGAAAAAAGCTTGAAGTGGTACTGTGACTCAAGTGGTAGAGCTCTAGCCTTGAGAAAGCCCAAGGACAGTGCTCAGGCCCTGACTTGAAGCCCCACGACTAGCAAAAGAAACAAGAAGACCCTGAAAGTAGCCCTAACAACTTCCAGCTCTGAGCAAGGTGGAGGGCCAGTACGCCTTGCTTGGGGTACAAAGGTCTTCAACTTGCTGGCGTCACTGTCTAGCCCAGCTCGGACACTCTCTGGTGGCCCTTTGACTGCAGGTGTCCACACCTGTCAAGGGACACATCACCAGCTTCGGATTCTGGGTCACTCTCTAGGGAATAAGACTTCAGGGAAGAGGCACAGGAAAGATGGTACCTGGAAAAATCGTGGGTCCAGCATAGGGTCCCCAAGCTGATCACCGAGGAAGACTTGTGTCTGCTATATTCAGAAGGGTATGGGGGAATCTGCCAAGTACCACTCCATGGACAGATTTGCTCTTCTCCTGGCTCATCACTGACCCGGTCAATTCCTGACAGTATGATGTTTGAAACGCTGAGCCAAGCTTCCCTTTTTCGCATGTGGAATCTGCTCCATCCATTGGGCTACATGTGGGTATGCACGTGTGAGGCTTTATTTCTGGGTAATGTACCAGGATCACAGCTGTCTCCAGCCACCATTCTCCACCATCGGGTGGTGGCTTCCCCCCCTATGTGCAGACCCCCAAGCCCTCTCTTGGCACCCCTCCCCAAACCACAGCACCTCGGCTAGCATCTTCTATAGCTACCAGTTGCCACACCTTCAGGAACACACTATAAGACAAGCCACCTCCATTTTCAGAAGCATCCTACCTGCTCTTGAGGGCTCTCAGTCTGGCTACAGTCAGACATTTTAAACAAAATGGCCCTGTGGCAAGTCTGCAGCTCAGGAGGTTGAAGGCCGGGCCAGCCAGGCAGTTGCCCCCTCCTCTGAGAATATCAGCAAGGACAGGAGGGAGGCAGGAGGAGAAGCGGTGGGGGAGGGCAGGGAAGACAGAGCCAGCCTGTGCAGTAATTGATTTCTGGGGGCTAGGACCTCAAGAGCCATTAACACCCCCATTCTGGGAGGCTCAAGTTCAGGTTCAATAACCTGGTTACAAACCCCCTCTGGCCAGCTGCACAGGCTCCCTCTCCTTGTCTTGTCCTCTGAGTGTGTGTCTGGATATACATTACAGATGATATAATCCTTTTACCAGGAGAGAGCCCGCCGCCCACACCCATTGGCTGGACAGGCAAAGGGAGGTGAGGGAAGATGAGGCGCCTGCGGCTTGCACACAGTAAAAAGGGGAGGACAAACAAGCCAATGGCTTTCTGACCTGCCACAAGAATAGAGCAGGGAAGACGGGGAGCTCCAGTGTGGAAGTTCAGGGCTAGGAAGATGGGTGGAGCTGAGGGCTACACTGCATGGATGACACAGTTCCTGTGTCAGCACCCCACCCGTTACTCTGCCTGACCAGGAGTTACACAGACTAACTGACCTATCAGCTTTTCTGGCCACAACTCTGTCCCCCCAAACTCCCTCCCCCCCCTGCCCACCAGGAATGTGCCTTGCCAGTCAGACCAGCCCATCACAAGAAACACACCATCACAAAGAACAAGCAGGCTATGGTCAGACCCAGCAGGGGTTTGTCAAGACCTCTTCTCCTGGCTCCCATGTCTGTGGGGGTGGAGAGGGGCTTCCTGGGAAGGCTGTGTGTTTTGCTTACCTTAGTCCTTATGAAGTCTTGTGTCTCTACACTCCCCTTTCACTGAGTATCCCGATTACCTGTCCCATTGGCTGACCTGCTGCTTTCCTGCTCCCTTGCCCTTTCCCCTAGCTCTGCAGAGCATAACCTGGGCTCCCAGAGCAGACATGAGCCCTTTGTTCCAGAGTCAGGAACTTCAGTCCTGCCCACCCTGAGACTTTTGCAAGACCATCCGTGAGCAGAGGCACAGAAGCAGAGTTGGGGGGGCCAGGCCTGACCCTGCACACAAGCAGTCAAAGCTGGCTGTTATGTGACCTCTAGGAGACCCAAGTGAGCCCTTGTGAGTTAATTAAATCCCTGTTGCTCTATGCTTTTGGACTTCTAAGAAAAGCCTTGTTTGCAGGTAGAGAAGACTGTGTCTCGGGCCCCTTAGAGAGTGGTAATGTGGAAATCTCCTTGTTCATAGCACTAGCTGGTGGTACATGGGTGCCTGTTGCTCCCATTGTGTATTTGTGGCAGCTCCTAATGCACCATATGGATGAGGAAACTGAGGCACAGAAAGAGTCCTATAATTAGCAGGAAAGGAATTGGGGCCAGAGCAGCTCCAGCATTACCAGGCTTTGGCCTGTATGGAGTTGGTTGCCTCTGCCCTCTGGATGTTTCCCACAAATTTAGGGTCAGGCAGGACAGGAGTCCCCGGCCCCTGCTCCAGCCTCCTGACAAACCTCCCCAGCCACCCAGCAAGGAAGGAGACAGCACTCTGACCTGGGCTGAAGAAGGGCTCTGGGGACAAAATTTCAGACTGCAGAAGGCTCAAGTCACTTCACCAGGGTGGTGTCCCAGGCTGAATGGTGGGCAGAGGTGGGCCCCTAGAACAGGTGTACCCCAGAGGAGAGGACAGCCTGTGTCACCCTCACTGCCCCTCCTCGTTTTCTTATTGAGAGATTTGCCACAGGAACGCTTAGGATATTTCTGCCAACTCTATGGGGATTTTTCCCATCTAAATTTAGTCACGAGCTATTACCCCTTAGTACCTGCTTCCCACATCCGTAACTGATTTGCATCCTGAGAGCACTCTGCAAGGAACACACAGATGAGATGTCACGTGACCCGTTCATCCCTAGGGCCAGCCTGTAGGTAAAGAGAAGGTGGAGGGGCACGCAGCAAAATGTAGGATCAGGAAAGGTAGGTGAGCCTGTCCAAGTGAAGTTGAGGCTATCATGGATTGCTGAGGCCTTCCAGGCGTGCTGCTGGCCTGCATGTAGATGACAAGGTAACTGTCTTCACAGCTGCTTTCTTTCTGTCCATATCCAATCTGTGTCCAGTGTCACTGGCTCACCATCGAGGCAAAGGGGGGGGCATGGCTTGAGGAGTGGATCAGTCAGTCATCATCACTGCCATCCATGGCCACAGACTTGGTGGATGAGCGGCTGCTTATTCCTTGTTTTTCTGGCAGGGTGAAGGTAGCAAGTCCATCTATCTTGCCGACATCGCTATTGTCCATTGAGGTCCTGAGACAGGGTTCGCACACCGTTGCTCCCATCACTGATCAATATCCATGTCTATATCTATATCCATATCCATAAATATGCTCCACCTGCCACTCCACTTTGCTACTTCCAGACTTGTGGACTCAGTTGCCACCTAGTTGGATCTCCCTGGATGACCTCCAGGATTTCTTGAACTCACCATGTCTCAAAGACAAACCTCCTATGCTCTGTTTCTTGGTGACAGCCCTGTAGAGGCTTATTCTGTGTGGCCAGGCTCTGAAGCCTACACAGCAGAGAAGTACTGAGAAGTTGCCTCCAGAATGCCCTCTACCTCTTAGCCAACCTGCCTCCCTTCTGTGATTCTCATAACTAGTCCCCTGCCTTCTGTCTTCTCTGCATTGCTGGCCCTGCTCAGTGCTCTTGGTCTCACCTGAATTCTGTCCATCTGACCTCCGTGAGTGTCTCTGAAAGGGATTTTGAGCCTTTTGTGGTCCTTTCTCTCAATCACTCAGGCTTTCCAAGTAGAATTTGATTCAGTTTGCTGGCCTCCAAGCTCTGGTTTGTGGCTGTTGTACTTTTTCTCCCATCTACCTCCCTAGAAGCCTAAGTGGCACCGCGTTCATTCCACAGGTGACTCCCTGTCTTTCCTGTGGCTAGACTGCAGGCAACAGAGGCTGCAATTCCCACCTAGGCCTGGACCCTGGGTCTTCTTTGGTTCATTTGGTCCAGGGCCCATTCTCATGGGGATCAGTAGCTCTGATGGAGGAGCGGCTGGGGGGTCAGGAAGTGGTGAGGGCTGGACTAGAGCTGACATTTGCCACCCACATCATAGAACAGCAGGAGAACTGTCCTTCCAGCTGAACGGCATACAGGCTCTGTGAAGTGGGGGTCCTCTTCCTGACCCAAGGCAGCCTCTCTAGTTGGGTTCTCTGCCCCCTGTGCACAGGCCTTGTCTCCCACCCACACTGCCCTGGTTACATGAGTGTGCACACACGTCCATTGTCTCTTCCTCACCAAACCTTCTCCACATACTGCCCTCTCTGTTTCTCAGCAAAATCCTGGAAGGAATCAGCTTCCCTAGACCTTGGTGCAGTGATGCCTGCCTGCCTGCCTATCTGCCGGCCTGCTTACTTGTTTGCTTGCCTGACCTGTCCAGGTGACTGAAGCCAAATTCCCTAGGCCTGCTTCAGACTTATGCCTCCTCCAACCATTATCTGTCCAGGAGCATGCCCCAGTTATTATGCCTTTGTCACTTTATCTTAGAGTCCTCTCTCTCTCTCTCTCTCTCTCTCTCTCTCTCTCTCTCTCTCTCTCTCTCTCTCTCTCTCTCTCTCTCTCTCTTTCCCTTCCTCCCTCCCCCTCTCTCTCCTCTCCTTTTTCTTTTTTCTCTTTCCCTTCCCTCTCTCCCTCCCCCCTCTCTCTTTTCTTTTCTTTTTTTTTGTGCTGGTCCTAGGACGTGAACTCAGGGCTTGGGTGCTGTTCTTGAACTTCTGTGCTCAAAAGTACCACTCTATCATTTGAATCTGAGCTCTACTTCCATTTTTTGGGTAATTAATTGGAAATATAAATCTCAAAGACTCTTCTGCATAGGCTGGCTTTGATTTTCTTTCTTTCTTTCTTCCTTTTCTTTTCTTTTCTTTCTTCTTTTTTTTTTGCCTGTCCTGGGGTTGGGCTTAGGGCTCTACCACTTGAGCCTCAGCACCACTTCTGGCTTTTTTCTATGTATGTGGTACCGAGGAATCGAACGTGAGTCTTCATGCATGCTAGGCAAGCACTCTACCACTAGGCCAAACTCCCGGCCCTTCTTTCTTCTTCTTTTTTTTTTTTTGCCAGTCCTGAGGCTTGAACTCTGGGCCTTGTCACTGTCCCTTACCTTCTTTTGCTTGAGGCAAGAGCTCTACCACTTGAGCCACGTTGCCACTTTGGCCTTTTTTTGAGTCATTTATTGGACATAAGACGCTTGCAGAATTTCTTGCTGGCTTCAAACAATGCTCCTCAGATCTCCAACTCGTGAGTGCCTAGTTTTGCAGCGTGAGCCACCAGGGTTTGCCTATCCTCTGTTTTCTCTAGCTCCCTCTTTTCATTTGTCCAGAGGCTCTTGGTTAGGCCACAAGCCTCCTTCTTCTCACCCCTACATGTCCCTACCAGATGACCTCGCTTTTCTCCTGGGTTACCACTGATGCAGCAGTGCCTCCAGGGCTTCCCATCTTCAGCTCCAACTGCCATCTGTCCATTGCTACCTGGAACTCATATGGCACTTCAGATGCAGTGTGTGTAAAATGTGAGCCCTTCTTCTCTACTCTCAGACTCACAGGACACCTCAGTATTTTGCTCCATCCCCTCTTCTTATTGCCAGTGTCTGGTGTTTTAGCCATCTGAGCTTGGAAAGGCATCCTGTCTCTAACAGCTCCCACTCCATGTGTCCTGCTTCTCAGGTCCAGCGTCCCCTCCCCTCCCTCCAAGGCCAGTGCAATTATCCTGAAATAGATGTCTCAGCTACTCCTCCTCTCAGGGCCCCTTAATGGCCCCTAGTGGCCTTGAACACAAAGTCCAGTTCACAGGCTTTGAGCTATCAGCTCCAGAGTACCTGCTGGCTGTCTCCCACTTCCTCTAGTGTACTCTTCAGCCCCTGCTCTCACTTGCAGCTACCAGACTGGACCAGAACAACTCGTGTCTATTTGCCTTCTAAGTAAGGTCACATTCTGAGCTCCAGGTAGACACGTATTCTGTGAGACTGCTTTTTAACCTAATGCAGTCTCCTTCTGCTTGCCAAATTCCCGTCTATTTTGTGTGTAAAATACATCTGCCCTGTTCCACAACCTTAGATCATCCCGGGCTCTCTCGAACAGCCAAATGCCAACAGCTGCCCCACACTCCTCTCCGCACCTCACGCATGGTTGCTAACCTGCTTGCTTCCTCTTGTTGTGAGCAAGCTCACATATCCATGGCTGCTGTGGATGGCTGTATGCCCCACGATATGCAGTCTGAGCAACATGGGTGCTCTACAAATATGTCCTGAATTAATCAAATCGAGTAGGGGTTGCTACAAAACTCCACACAGACCCTTGTGGCACTTGATTAAGCGTAGCACTGAGGTAGGCTACTGGGTATCAGGGAAGACGGGGGATGGGACCTGCCTCCAGGAACCCCTCTGCCTTTGGGTGGCACTTATGGTACATTCCCTCATCCCAGGGTCAGCTGGCAACTCCTGTGGTGGCTACCATCCTTCAGGATGCCTCCCAGCCTGGGGCTGTCTTGCTGTGCTCACACGCTTAGCAGGCATCATGCTACGTCATGCCTGTGGCGTCATGTGCACCCACATGTCTGTCACCACATTGCTGTCTCCTGTGCTGTGCTGTGCTCCAGAGCCCGAGCCTTACAGCTCCCTCTCTCTTCCCATGTGGTCATCTGCTTTCTATAGCCCACGAGCTCCCTATGGCTACCTCCTGTCCTTGTCCTCACCAGAATGTACCCTGCAGAACCCAGTAAACGAGCCCAGCCCAGGGTCTTCTCTCCTGCAGCCTCAGAGCCCTTACTTTCCACAGACCTCCTTTGCTTGATGCCCTGCCCTCCCTGGGGGCCTCTACTTAGCATTACAGGTGGCTGTATCCCCCTTCAGTGGGTCATTACCCAGGGGCTGCAGGACGTGGACCGAGGTGCCATGCCGTTAAGTTGGTGGTGTCCGGAACAGTCAGCCCCAGGCCTCCATTCCCGAGGAGACCGCAGCTCATGGGGGCTCCTGGTGTGAGGTAGGAGGGAGGCAGGCAGAACACTCGGCTATGAGGAATGGGTACCTGGTGAGTGCATGGAGCCCAGCACATTCCCACAAACCCTGGAATACACACGGAGAGCCACAGGAGCCTAGGACAATGGAGCTGGCTGTGGTGACAAGCTGGCCCTGTTCAGGGACCCTGGCTGGCTGAGCACATCGATGAGCAGAGGACCAGGCTGCTGACAACATAGCCACATGTACCCCCTGAGCATCATCAATGCACACTGGCAAAGAGTGTGCCAAGGCTGAGGATATTCAGATCCACATGCATTCATACCTCCATGCAAGCCAGCATCCACACAGCGAGACTGACTGGAAGCTATTGTAAACATTGGGAGAAATATAAACAATGAAATCCCTCTCTGCATAACTAATGTGAGCTAATAAAAATAGTAGATACATAAATATCCAACAAAAAGAAGGATAATTTTAAAAGACTAAAATCCCTTAACATAACATGAGTAGAAAGCTGTGTGTGTATGTGTGTGTGTGTGTGTGTGTGTGTGTGTGTGTGTGTGTATGTGTCTTGAACTCAGGGCTTTGGTGCTATCCCTCAGCTTTTTTGCTCACACTTGACCTACTACTACTTGAACCACAGCTCCACTTGTGGCTTTTTGCTGATTAATTGGAGATAAGAGTCTCATGGGCTTTCCTTTCTAGGATGGCTTCTAACCACAATCCTCACATCTCAGCCTCCTGAGTAGCTACTAGCCTGGGCTAGTAAAAAGTTTGTTATGGGTTGGATTGTGTGTCTCCTTCCAGAATCATATTATGGAGATCCTAACTTCTAGTATCTATGAGTGAGACTTCACTAGGAAATGTGCTCTTTGCAGAGATATTTGCTAGGATGAGGAGGGAATTTGGACACAGATATGCATAAGGAGAATACCATAGGAAGATGGAAGTAGGAATCTTTAACAAGGCTAGGCAAAGAATGTGGCCTAGTATTAGAGTGCTTGCCTAGCATGTATGAAGCTCTGGGTTCGATTCTTCAATACCACATAAACAGAAAAGGCTGCAAATAGCACTGTGGCTCAAGTGCAAAAGAGGTTCAGGGACAGTGCCCAGGCCCTGAGTTCAAGCCCTAGGATTAGCTAAAAAGAGAGGTATTCAGCAAAGCTAAAGATCAATCAACAGTGAAACTAGGACCAAGTCAGGGACAGATAATTTTCTTGAGCTTTTAGAGTCACAGACACCCTGCCAATATCTACATGTCAGAGTTCTGGCCTCCAAAATGGGAAAATAACTAATATACACTTATGTTTGTTTACTTCATTATTTATTTTTCTGGTCAGGGGACTTGAACTCAGGGCCTGGGTGTCATCTCTGAGCTCTATTGCTCAAGGCTAGTGTTCTACCACTTTAAGACACAGCTACACTTCTGGGTTTTATGTGGTTAATTGAAGATAAGATTCTCCAACTCGAGTGGTGATACTTCGATTTCAGCCTCCTGAGTAGCTAAAATTACAGATGTAAGCCACCAGTGACAGGTTTATCTGTTGTTTTAAGCCTCCTTGTATGTGATATTTTGCTACTGCAACTGTTTTATTGTTAGTGCAGAGTTTTAGTATTTCCAAAACAATTTCTGTTAAAGACTCCATCATTTAATTCTAAATTATCAATATGAATGAAGTATTAGCATTTCACAGATGAAGAAACTGATTCAGAATAGTTCAATGGCTTGTTAGTGCATCAATGAGTCCGAGGTACACCCAGGGCTCAAGTCAACTCTTTGGATTTTAATTCTAGATCCAGTGAAACTTAAAGAAGTCTAAACTCTTGTATCTTCCAGATAAATCCAGGCTTTACTATTCCTTTACAGTAAACAGTATTTACGTTTTAGGTCTGACAGATATTGGCTCATTGAGTAAGGAAAATTGCCAATTCTCACCCATTCACTGTTCTGTCTCTGAGAAATTGTTTTCCTATCCATGTCTACATCTACATCTATTAATTATTTATTGTGCTTGTAGTGAGGCTTGAATTCAGGGGAAGGAGATCCTCTTTTGGTATTTTGCTCAAGGGTGGTGCTCTACCACTTGAGCCACACCTCCACTTCTGGCCTTTTGCTGGTTAATTGGTGATAAGACTCTCAAATTTGTCTATCTGGAATGGATTTGAACTGTAGTCCTCAGATTGCAGCTCCATGAGTAGCTAGATTTATAGGCATGAACCACTGCTGCCTCTCTCTCTCTCTCTCTCTCTCTCTCTCTCTCTCTCTCTCTCTCTCTCTCTCTCTCTCTCTCTCTCTCTCCCTCTCCATATATATATATGAGTTTAGACTCAGATTCCTGAAAGTTTATAATTTCATAAAAATTTCATAAAAAGCTGATCAAAGCCAAATCCCAAATTAGCAGAGGGAAAATAATAATAAAAAGATTGAACAAACAGAAACTAAAAGAAATTCAATGAATCAATAAAACTAAAAGCTTGTTCTTTTATTTTTTGGCCAGTCCTGGGGCTTGAACTCGGGGCCTGGGCACTGTCTTTGGGCTTATTTTGATCATGACTAGCACTCTACCACTTGAGCCACAGCATCACTTCTAGCTTTTTCTATGTATGTGAGGCTTTCTTGTATGCTAGACAAGCACTCTACCACTAAGCCACGTTCCCAGCCCAAAGTCGTTTGAAAAATAAAAAAAAAGATTGATAAACCCCTAACCAATCTGTCTAAAAAGAGGAGACAAAAGACCCAAATAAATAAAATTAGACACACAAAAAAACAACATAACAAATACCAATGAAATGTAGAGGATCATGAGGGAATATTTTAAAAATCTATCTTTAAATAAACTGTTAAATCTACAAGAAATAGATAAATTTCTAGATGCATTTGGCTTTCCAAAATGGAATCAAAAAGAAATAAACCAGTTAAACAGATTTATAAGAAGCCACGAGATTGAAGCAGTAATATTCTTCCAACAAAGAAAAGTGTAGGACCCAATGGATTCACTGTTGAATTCTATTAGACCTTTAAAAAAGAATTGACACCACAAAGAGCTATTCAGTGAATTGCTTATTCTACCTCTAAGAGTAACAGATTTAACAAACAACAGCAGTTCATAATAGACATTGTACCAAGGTTTTTATTTTTAGTCGATGGCATTTCTCTGAATCTTGCCCCAAATTACAGGTCTTCGAAATATGCATACTAATACAATAGTCAATCATTAGTTATGTTAACCACTTAAGTTGATGAAGAGCTTCCCCTTAGAGAGGAAGCATAATATATTATGTTTGTGAAATGAAACAATGAACTAAATCAATTCATTTGTAGAGAAATTCTAGCAGTGGATAGTAGCTGAGGACCCAAGAAGTTAGTTCATAAGTAGCTCATAAGGTAGGGCCATAGAAAGTGGCACAAATTGGGTCTCTACATTGTTTTGGTGGTGGTGGTGTGTGTGTGTGTGTATGTGTGCTGGTCTTTGGGCTTGAGCTCAGTGACTGGGCACTATCTGAGCTTCTTTTATTCAAGTCTAGCACTCTACCACTTGAGCCACAGCTGTATGTTTAGCTTTTTGGTAGTTAATTGGAGGTAAAAGTCTCACAGACTTTCCTGCCCAGGCTGGCTTTGAACCATGATCCTCAGATATTCGCCTCCTGAATAGGCTAGGCTTCACCAGGTGGCTCAGGGAAGAGAGTGATAGCAGACAGGAAAAATGACATAGCAACATGTCCTATGTCACTGTAATGTCACCCATGGGCAAGATGTCAGTATGACACCCAAATATTTTTCCTGCTTGAGGACCTGGGGCACATGTCTGTAGGGCCTATAAGGGGCTTAAGTATATGAGGAGGAGGTAATAGAGGGGTCCCTTTCCTACAAAGCTTAAAGGTGCTTCCCAAATACCAGCTCAGTACCTGGACTTCCTTGGGGCAGAAGGTACTCATTCTCTGGCTTGTATACACACAAGCAGACAGACAGACAGACAGACACACACACACACACACACACACACACACACTCACACACTCCTTGTCCATCGGCCTCTCCCTCCCCAAGCTCTCACATGGACTCCAGTCTTCTCCTGCCAGCAGCCTCCTTGTCACCTTCTCCCCATGTGTTCAAGAGTGTGCTCATATCAGCCACCGCCTCTACCCAGGGCACATGCATACATGGGCACATGCACACTCACACAGCACGTACAGAGTTCTAGGCCCAGCTGAGTGGAAAATGGACATGATTGTTCCCAGTGGCATCCCTTTTTCCCACCTACATCTCCCTCCTGGGCCTGTTTGAGCTGAACCCTTCTCTGCTCTCCTGCCTACCCTTCCAATACGTATTGGAGATCCATGAATTTCACACATGGTTGTGAGTATGCATATGTGTATATGCAGTATATGCATGTAGTATGTGTATGTGTATATAGAAGTGTGGACATGTGTGGGCATGTGTGTGTCCACTGAGTGAGGTGGGGGGATATGATCAGGATTCCCCCTCAGTCGTTGAGGAGACTACTGGAAGAGAATGGGCCAGATCCTTCCAGCCTCCCCACAGCCTGCATGGGGGTGAAGGGGGGTGGACAGTCTGCATGTGTGCTCCTGGGAGAGGCTGACTGGAGATGTGTTGCTTCTAAGATCCCAGCAATGGAGGCAAGACAGGTGGGCTGGATGGAGTATTCCATTCCTATCCCAGCCCTGTGACAGATCGCTGGGTAATTGGGCTCAAGAATCCCAGAACTGTGTGGAAAGGAAATGAATGGACAGGCACTGACAAAGAGCATCTTGGGCTCAGTGGGCCTGACTTCCTTTTGCAGAATTCTCACTTGCCCCCCTCTGCCTCCCAAAGCTCCAGGATGTGGCCCCTCTTTCCTTTGAGTTATGGTGTCACCAGAACATGTGACTATTTCCACACATTCTGACTGACCTGACCTTGCTTCCTCTTGAGTCTGCACCCCCACCCCGGTGTGCAGGCTAACGCCTGAGGCAATGGCTGTGTGAGCCTTCCTCCCCATGCAAGACGCGCTACTCCGGCACAGGCCTCGTGATACCTCCTGACCCCATTGATCCTGAAATGATCCTGGGTGCAGATCCAGGCGTGTTTTGGGGAGCCTGGGGTATCCCAGCTGAGAGGGTCAGCATCTGATTCTGGCTGGCACAGAGAAGAGCCCAGGTCAGTGTTGGTGTTGTGGGTGTGTCTACAGGTGCCTTTTCTCTGCTGGTGGGCACATGTCTGACATTTTTCCAAAGAAAGTATTGACAAAGTTCTAGAAGGGGTTTCAGCTTTTGATTGAACAGTGGGCTTACCTGCCTTTGCTTCAGGCCTCCTATTTCTACACTTGTGTCAAGTGTGCAAGCTCTGTACACTCATCCACTTCTCTACCAGTGGATGTGGATGTGCTCACAGGGTCCCAGGCGCCTCTGTCAACACTGCTGCCCAAGCGCCCTGGGGACTACTACCAAGGCTCCCAGCCCCCATCCAGTTACTAAATGACATGGGTACCAACACCCTGCGTCACCTCCTCTCCCGACCATGGAGGACTTATGTTCACACAAACAGAATTTACTCTGTTTATCCTAGAGGCCAAAGACTCAAGTCCCAGTGTGAAGTCCTTCAGACATGCTAGGGAAGGGACTTCACGGCTCTTCCAGCAGTTCCAGGGCTCCAAGCCCTCCCTGGCTTGTGACCACATTGTCGGAATCTCTTCCTCGTTATGCACAGGGCGTCTGTC
Source organism: Megascapheus bottae (assembly GCF_031878675.1). NCBI lineage: Eukaryota > Metazoa > Chordata > Mammalia > Rodentia > Geomyidae > Megascapheus > Megascapheus bottae. The sequence goes on along the minus strand of NC_143547.1, from coordinate 104,606,616 downwards.
TTCTGTGGAAGATACGTGTCAGTGGACTTAAGGCCACGTGGATCATCCAGATTGTCTTACTTCCATGTCCTTCATTTAATGGCACCTGCAAACATTCTTTTGTGCAAATAAGGTCACTGTCTCAGGGCGTTGAGGTTAGGATGTGCACCCATGTTTTGGGGTTTCCCCTTTCACCCTCCTACATTGCAGTTGCTGAAGCCTGAGCCTACTCAACCAATGCCCCAGTGCGGGGAGTGGGGGGCATCTGTGACATCCGAGCCCACCGCTCAGGGCACCAGGGTGCAGGGGAGGGGCTGGGAGGGTGCTTGTTCTTCACCCTCTATAGGGTCCACTTTACACAGCCACAAGCACTTTGAGTGGGTGTCCCGCATCCTCCAGGCCTGGGGCAGGAAGCCTTCCTGCTGGAGCGCAGGCTTGGACTCCTTGCCGTGAGCCACGCTGTGCTGGCCCGGACTCAGGGTCACCTGAAGACTAGGAACCCAGGTGAATTGGTTAGGGAAGGTACGGCTGGGGTGGGAGTGGGCAACTCCCACAAGCCAGGGTGGGAGGATAGGCCTACGGCTTGGTGGTCCTGAACCCTCACTATCTGAGGGGAATATGAGAACACGGCGAATGCAAAGCTTCCAATGACGTGGTTTCCCACACGAGAACCCTTCCAGTTTATGTGTCCTTTATCAACATGCATGTGTGAGAAATGCGTCAGTCCCCAGGGCCACCCAATCTGGCCACTACGGAGAGATTAGACATAGGTCAGCAATTTGTGTTCCTTTGCTGCAGCCTGTTTGGGTCCCATATTTGGCTCCAGTATGTCACCTGCTCCTTGTGGCCTAAGAGCTCTTAGCTGAGATGTGAGGATCGTGGCTAGAAGCCATCCCAGGAAGGAAAGCCCATGAGACTCTCATCTCCAATTAATCAGCAGAAAGCCACAGTGGAGCTGTGGCTCAAGTAGTAGCGGGCCAAGTTTGAGCAAAAAAGCTGAGGGAGGGGCCGGGAGTTTGGCCTAGTGGTAGAGTGCTTACCTAGCATGCAGGAAGACCCAGGTTCGATTCCTCGGTAACACATACATAAGAGAAGCTGGACGTGGTGCTGTGGCCCAAGTGGTAGAACTCAAGCCTTGAGGAAAGCCCAAGGACAGTCCCAGGAGTGGCAAAAATAGCTGAGGGATAGCACCCAAGCCATGAGTTCAAGCCACACACATACACTCACATACACACAGCTTTCTACTCATGTTATATTAAAGGATTTTAGTCTTTTAAAATTATCCTTCTTTTTGTTGTATATATATATATATATCTACTATTTTTTATTAGCTCACATTAGTTATGCAGAGAGGGATTTCATTGTTTATATTTCTCCCAATGTTTACAATAGCTTCCAGTCAGTCTCGCTGTGTGGATGCTGGCTTGCATGGAGGTATGAATGCATGTGGATCTGAATATCCTCAGCCTTGGCACACTCTTTGCCAGTGTGCGTTGATGATGCTCAGGGGGTACATGTGGCTATGTTGTCAGCAGCCTGGTCTTCTGCTCATCGATGTGCTCAGCCAGCCAGGGTCCCTGAACAGGGCCAGCTTGTCACCACAGCCAGCTCCATTGTCCTAGGCTCCTGTGGCTCTCCTGGGGGACCATAAGACTGCTGTGCCGCATGGAGCAGCGTCTCTCTGTCTGTCAGCTACGTGTGGCTTTAGCTTTTGTGAGTGGCTTCTATTCCTAGTGAAAGAGGTAGCTCAGGGTCTGTATGTCAGGGTGGCCTGAGACAATGTGTGAGGAAGACACTTAGACTTGTGTGCGGGGATGGGACCGCGTGGTGAGACAGGTGCTAACCCATCCTGAGTGGAAATCCCAGACTTCAGGGTATGTGGCTTAGACCAAGAGCCCCCTTGGTGTTCAGGCCAGTCCTCAAACAGGAAGGCTACATGCCAAGCGTGCCTTGATGGCACTGATCCACTGCTGGGTTGCCCAGGCCACACTCTGCCCTTTACCCTTGCACAGAGTATTAAGCATGTGCATTCATACCAGCTGAGGGGTAGGTCATGCAGGTAAATGTCAAGTTGTTCGGAGGCAGATCATGCCAGAATACCACACACCCCCTGGGCCCATTGGAGCCAGCGTGGTTGTGCCAGGTGCCGCACTAGCCAACTTCCCACCCTGGGGGGTAGCACATGGAAGCCCTAACTCATACTCTACCAGCTCCTTATTGTAGTCAGGACTCTCCCTTGCTGTCATTCCTGTGGACAATGCACATCTGGCCCCACTTGGCTCTGTCATCTGCTGTTGCTCGCAGATCTGGCTCCTACTCTCCATTCCAAGGACGCCTCCAAGGACAGGAGGGCTGCTGGAGTCCCACTGCTCTCCTACCCCTCCCCTAGTCAAAGCCAGAGATCAAGGAGCTTAAGCTGCACTGGGGCCTCACCCTGGAGGAGGGTCAGAGCAGAAAAGGAACTGGGCAAAGGTCACAGGGAATGGGGGAGGGTCCAGGTCAGAGCTGAATACTGAGTGGGCACTGAGGCAGAGGAGAGGCCTATGTAGCCCCTTCTTTCCAGAAGTCTAATTGGAGAAGAGGCCTGCAAGTGACAGGGTGGAGGTGGGAGAGGTGCCACGCTGTCCCCAGGCCCCCTTGTCCACAGCTTCACGATGATGGCCTCACTGATTCTCACTGGACTGAGGGCCAGGGTGGCTCCATGTGGGTGTGCTGATGACCCCAGCATCTATATCCCTTGGCATCCTGTGCTCATTCTTTGTCTCTCTGCCTCCCCCATAAACTGGATGTTCTGGGGCTGCTGGAACAGATAAGCACAAACGCACCCACTGCCAGTCCTGAGGCCCCGAGTCTGAAATGAGGATGTAGACTCTGGGGGAGAACCTGCCCACGCCTCTTAGCTTCTGATGGCTCCAGGTACCATTTGGCTTGTAGCCACATCATATTTGTGTCTGCTTTTTGTCCGTCCTAAGGACTTTTGCATACGCTTTCGGGCCCACCTGAAAAATTTACACTGCTCTCATCTTGAATCCTTCATTTAATTGGATTTGCAAAGACCCTTTCCCTTAGTAAGATCATATTCACAGGCTGTTTTGGGAGCCGTTATCAACCCATCCTCTCACACTGCCACATGGTCACATTGCTGGGAGCCTCACATCTGAAAACAGCATCTTACAGTAGTGCTCATTAAAGGCAGGGCTTCGTGTGGGCATGCCTGCTACTCTTCTCTCTTGAGTCACACCTCTAGGTGGGTATGTGAGGGTGTGTGTGCGCGTGCCTGCGTGAATGTTACTGTCTGAGCTGCGTTGTGATCTTCAGCTCTCAGCTTCCTGACTAGCTAGAATTAGAGGCATGGACCAGCAGCCTGGCTTGCTGCTTTTCACCCTCCAATGAGGAGCTCTTGCTACCAGATCTGCTTCTAAACAGCCAAATGCCTCTTTCTCTATGCCATTTAGCTACTTGTTAGCACTCTCTAGAAAAGGGTCCCTATCTTAAGTCCAAGTGAGCAAAATGTTCAACTTGAGTGGGCTACAGGACCAAATAAGTGCTAAGTGCTTGTGACTTTTCTGAGGAACTGACTTCAGAGGGAAGCAAGGACAGGCCATACAGTAGGGTGGGAAGAAGCAGGAGTGGGCACAGCCGAGTGGTGGTTCTGTACCCCAGAGAGGTGGAGCAGGAGGGAAGGACAACCCTCTGCTGTGTCCCAGGGGTCTCCTCATGGTCTCTTGTCAATTCTTTCATCACATCCAGGAGGGTAGGTGCCCCTCATAGCTCCCCCAACCTTGGCAAGAAAATGGTTGTTTTCCTCCCCCTTCCTGTCTCCCATCCTTGAAAATTATGCAGCCACCTAAATGCCATTCACAGGTGAGCCAGGCAAGCCACTTCTCTTCTGTGAGCTGCATTTTGTTTTCCCAGGAGTTAATAATTGTCCTTTGGGTTGCTGTTTGCTTAGCTTCCCACGCACTTATCACTAATTCAACCCTACACTCTCCTCCGGGTGTGTAAATGTTCTTTTAAGACGTTCAAACACACCAGGCCTCCGAAGTGATTTCATCCTGGAGTAAATATCTCAATACCGCCTCTGACCTGCCCCAGGTGGTCTGCTTCCCCCGCCCCAGGGTGCAGCCTTCATCCTGGGCCTCCTTCTGCTCTCTCCTGTGTTGCAGGCGCTCAGTTAATGGTCGATTTTTCTTTTGTTAAAAAAATGCCCCTCCTCCCCCATGTGCAAAGTTTCAAACATCTAATTTCCAAGTGCTAGGCTGGCTTAGAGGAGCCTGGAGTATTCAGGGTAACCTTGAACACTGCTTCCCCTCCAGATCCCACCACCATTATCTCTGCAAGGACTGGGGTTATTCATTAATCCTTCACTTAGCCATTCAACAGACATTTGTTTCGCAGTGACTCTTAAGAAAATAGTTTATCACGGAAAAGGTCAAACATAAACAAAAGTAAAGAATAGTTAATGAAGGGTCCATGGATCAATCAGCTAAAGTCAACAATCCTCAACAATTTGCTCGCATTTTTCATTTATACCCTTCTCCCCCCCCCCACATATAGATATTTTTTAAACTTGTGCTTTTGAGTTCATTAGACAAATGGCCAGCAAGCGTGAGCCATCCTTTCAGTTCTCCAGATGGCAGAGAGATCTCAGAACCACACTCCCACAAGGGCTGGGCTGTTGCGCAGAGCACGTGGGTGCATGCTGAAAGCTGTGGGTTTCATCCTCAGGCTTCTCACACTAAAAAAAGGTTCTGAGTGCCACTGAGTATCACATTCTGTAGGGACTCATGTAGATGTCTATTTTCTTTTGTTGATGTGTGGTGCTGAGGATTGAACTCAGGGACTTGCTTGTACTATTTAAGCACTCTACCACTGTGCTATACCGTCAAGCCTGCACAAGTATATTTTGTTTGTGCCGGTACTAGGGCTTGAATTCAGGTCCTGAGCACTGCCATGTATATATAATATTTTTGCTCAATGTTGGCACTCTACCACTTCAGTCACAGCTCCACTTCTGGGGTTTTAATGGTTAATTGTAGATGAGTCTTGTGGGTTTTTTCCTGCCAAGGCTGGCAAGGAACCATGATCCTCACATTCCAGCCTCCCAAGTAGCTAGCACCAGAGGCATGAGACACTTTCATTTGACCACAAGTGTTTTTTTTTTTTAATAAGAAACTGCTTGCTAAGCTGTTTACAGCATGGCTGCTTCTTTCCCATGTTCCCTAGCAATACATCGAGGATCTGTTTTCTCCCCATCCTCTCTACCACTTGCTACTGGCATGATTATCATTTACCCATCCCCCAAAGTTTGCAATGCTTCTGCATTGTGGTTTTGATGTTTTTATTTCTCCAACAGCTAATGAATTTGAGTGTCTTTCCGTACATGTATTTGCCATCTAAAAAGCCTCGTTGGTGAAATGGCTTTTGTCCATTTTCTTGGAATACTAGGTTTGGACTTGGTGTCTCCTGAGTTCTAGGCAGTCACTCAACTACTTGAGCCATGCCTGGAGCCCTTATCCCTTTGTCAAAGTGTATTGCTTCCTTTTGTAATGGTGAAATTGTGCTAGTGCTTTTTATTTGTACTCTCTTTGTTACTGGCGTACTTATAAAGCAAGCTTCGGATTGTGAAATAATTTTAGTTTAAAAGAAAAGCTGCAAAAATAGCATAAAGAGTTGCCACGAGCCCTAACCAGTTTCTAATTGTTAACTTGTGACATTACCATGTTACTGTGACATTACCAGTGCTCAGCTGTCACAAGTGAGAAATGGCCATTGGTCCCTGTCACTAATATCTGTACTATGAAAAGCTTCCCAAAAGCTTAGGTGTGGAAGGTTTGGTGGATCTGATTACTAAGAGGTGGTTAGAACTGGATGCTGGTGGCTGATACCTGAAATCCTAGCTACTCAAGAGACTGAGATCTGAGAATTGTGGTTCAAAAACAGCCTGGGCAGGAAAGTCTGTGAGATTTTTGTCTCCAATTAACCACCAGAAAATCAGAAGTAGAGCTGTGGCTAAAAGTGGTAGAGCACTAGCCCTGAGCACAAAGGCTCAGGGACAGTGCCAAGCTCTGAGTTCAATCCCCATGACAGAAAAAAAAGAAAAAGAGCTGATTGGATCGGGAGTGCTTTGATTTCATCAGTGAGTTAATCCATTCTTGGAGTCCTAACAGTATAACCTCTTGGAAAATGGCAGATAGGGCCTGCCTGGAGGAAGTCAACCCTTCCGTGTGTGTGTTTTGAAGACTACCATGTCTCAAGTCCCTTCTTGCCTTTCTCTCTCCATCCTGGCTGCCATGAGGTGAACAGATTCTTCGGACACATGCCCCTGCTTCCTTGATGTTCTGCCTCACCACAGGCCCATAGCAATGGATCTGGCTGACCATGGACTGTAATTGCCAAATAAAATCTTTCCTCATTTAAAGTGTGTTATTTTTTGTTCTTTTGGTTTTTTTTGGCGGGTCATGGGGGCTTCAACTCTGCCTGGGTGCTGTCCCTGAGCTCTTCAGCTCAAAGCTAACACTCTACCCCATGAGCCACAGCGCCACTTCTGATTTTCTGGTGATTAATTGGAGATAAGAGTCTTATGGAGGGCTGGGAGTTTGGCCTAGTGGTAGAGTGGTTGCCTAGCATGCATGAAGACCCGGGTTCAATTCCTTGGTACCACATACATAGAAAAAAAAAGCCAGAAGTGGTGCTGAGGCTCAAGTGGTAGAGCTCTAGCCTTGAGAAAGTCCAAGGACAATGCTCAGGCCCTGAGCTCAAGCCCAGGACTGGCAAAAAAAAGAGTCTTATGGACTTTAGTGCCCTGGCTGGCTTTGAACCTTAATCCTCAGATCTCGGCCTCTTGAGTAGCTAGGATTACAGGCGTGAGCCACTGCGCCTGGCTAAAGTTTATTTCACACATATTAGTCACTGCAATGAAAAGCTGACTATCACAATTGGTAACTTAATTCCCATTTCTCAACGTTTTTTACTTGTGTCCTTTTTGTGTTTCAGGACTTAACAGTACCTTCATTTGGAAGTTTTTAAACCAAATGGTACACACTATCTTTTCCCACCATGAATACGTAAGAATGGATTTCCTTTTCCTTCTTTTGGTGGTGCTGTAGCTGAATTTAGAGCCTTTCACTTAGACAAGCACTTTCTCAGTTGAACCATGCTACCAACCCTTTTCGCTTTAGTTATTTCTCAAATGGGGTCGTGCATTCTTACCAGGCGGCCCTGAACTATGATCCTCCTATTTAATCATTCTGCAGATCTGGGTGATCTCAGACAATACCTAACAGCATCATTCTCACACACTGATTGACATGGAGTCTCAATAACTTTTTCTTTTTGTGCCTGGAATGGCCTTGAACCACTCTTCCCCTAATCTCCACTTCCCCAGTAGCTGGGTTTATAAAGCTATCCCTCTCAGGTTAAGTATGAATTTCTAACAAACAGCCAAGGACTTGTAAAAAACTATCACACCTAACAATATTCAAAACACTTAATGTTGCCTAAGGCACAATTTTCCTGATTATCTCAAAGAAGCTTGTGTGTGTGTGTGTGTGTGTGTGTGTGTGTGTGTGTGTGTGTGTGTACGTACACTTGCGTGTGCTGGTACTGGGACTTGAACTCAGGGCTTCAAGCTTTCTCTTTGCTTTTTCAGTCTAGGCTGATATTCTACCACTTGAACCACAGCTCTACTTCCTCAAAGATGCCTTTTTATAACTTGTCTGTTCAGACATGGATGTGGCGCACATACAGTATTGATTTGTATATGTCTCTTCTTTTTTGCTTTTTTCCTTTTTGCTATGTATCTCATTTCATTTAAAATCAGGATTAGGCCAGGGACATAGTTCAGTAGTTGAACGTGTGATTGGCATGAGGCACTGGCTCCCTCTGTACCATCAGAAAAAAAATACAATTCCAGAACAGGCCCTCCCCCTTTTCTGTTTTGAAAAAGCCAAGCCATTTCCACTTTGTCACTTCCAATAGTAAGAGCATGGATAATGACATCTTGTGAAACTACATATTATATCTGCTGTATTCTGAATTGTCTACAAATTTGTCCTTAAGAGTGAGAGACGTTGTCAAATTCAGGTTGAGTTTTCTACCTGGGTAAGAACATGCTTGGAAAGGGCTGAGTAGATTGCATGTGTGTGTGTGTGTGTGTGTGTGTGTGTGTGTGTGTGTGTGTGTACACGCATCTATGATACCAACACCGATTGAGATTCATGTGGCCCAGTCATTGGAGTACTTAGATCTATTATGTAGAAATACAAAATTTGGGTTTCCTAGTCTTCTTCAATTCTCTCATTTTGTGGTTAGAATTTTATACCAGAAGACCATTCCTTTAGCCAGTGTTTGGCCACTGTTTGGCTGGAAAAGCTACACACACACACACACACACACACACACACACACACACACACACACATCCTTTTTTTGTGTCATGGGGCTTGAACTTGGCCTGGGCACTGTCCCTGAGCTCTTCAGCTCAAGGCTACTGCCCACCCTCCCCCCCTTTTAAAAAAGTTTTTATTTTTATTTTTTTTTCCAGTCCTGGACTTGAGCTCAAGGACTGAGCGCTGTCCTTGCTTTTTCTCAAGACTAGAGCTCTACCACTTGAGCCACAGAACCACTTCTGACATTTTTTATGTATGTGGTACCAAGGAATTGAACCCAGGTCTTTGTGCATGATAGGCTAGCACCCTACCACTAGGCCAAATTCCCAGCCCCAACCCTACCCTTGAGCCAAGCCCCATTTCCCATTTTCTAGAGGGTAATTGGATATAAGAGTCTCAGGTCCTTTCGTGCTCAGGCTGGCTTTGAACCTTGATCCTCACATCTCAGCCTCCTGAATAGCTAGGATTACAGGTGAGAGCCACTGTGCCTGGCCTTCACATCTTGTTTCTGTTTCCCATCATGCAAAGGAATGAACTGGTTCCTAAGCCACCTCCAGAAATGGGCAGTCTTTAGGATGCATGAACCTTGCCACTCCCTGTCAAGGTCTCCATTTCTACATTGCTCCACAGAGCCCTGGTTTGTCTAGTGGGAGATTCCTTCAAAAGACCTCATCTAAGTACTGCCAAATACAGTTTCAGTGGTCTTTGGCAGTTCTTTGGGTCATGTGGTTTATTCCATTACATTCACATGATCAAGGTACTGCACTGTCAAGATACTTAAAATATTTTATATAGTATAGTGTGACCTTTTATTTGTATGTGTGCCAGCTTGAACTCAGAGTGTAGACAGTGTCTTTGAGCATTTATGCTCAAAGCTAGTTCTCTACCACTTGAGCCACAGCTCCATTTCTGGCTTTTTGGTGGTAATTGCAGATAAAAGTCTCAAGGGATTTCCTGTGCAGACTGGGTTTGAACTGTGATCCTCAGATCTCAGTCTCCTGAATAGCTTGGATTACAGGTGTGAGCTACCAGCACTCAGCTCAAGTTTATTATTATACATCAGGTAGACATAAGAGTCTCATATACTTTCCTACCCAGGCTGGCTTTGAAGCCCAATTGTCAGGTTTCAGCCTCATGATTTACAGGCATGACCCACTGGAGTTCCTCAGTCCCCGAGTCTTGTCTTCAATCAACCATCAAAAAGCTAAAAGTGAAGTCATGTCTCAAGACTGCCAACCTTGAGCAATAAAGGCAAGTAAGAATGTGAAGGCGTGAGTTCAAGCTCCAGCACCATCATACACACCAAAAAATGAAGGCTTTCTCCTTCTTTTGTTCCCCTTTTCCTATCTGTTTCTTAAACTCCTTTTTTTTTGATGTGATGGCTGTAAATCTGGCTACCATTTTGGGCTAGGAGAATAAAGGCCACTGTCCAGGGACTATGGTATAGAGATTTGATCGTAAGGATTTTGTGAAATGTGTATATCCCAAAAGGCTTTACCTCTGGATGTCATTTAATGCATGAGACAAATGACTACTTTGGCTAGCCTACCATTCATATGAGTTGGTTGTCATCTATGTGGCTGAACTTAACCCTAACTGATAGAGGAGAAAACAAAATGCACAAAATAAGGACACATTTAATAATCACATGTATAATTGCTTTTACAGGAACATAGATGAAAGAGAAATGAAAGGCCAGCTTCTGAAAATTATAAAAACCAAGGGTAAGGAAGAGAGATAGATTGATCTTCGGAGAATATATCCACATTTTTATAATCAGAAATCCAAGAATGAAGCTGGTTTTTTATGTTAGTGTACACACATGTAAAATGCTAAATAATGCATTTTAAAATCACCTTTTAAATGTAGCAATGAGATAGCAAAATGAAAGGAACTCCAACTCCAAAACTTAAATCAAAGCAAGAATCCAGGAAAGTAGGGAACAGGGAAGCCTGACCTTTACCCTGAGGACATTTGTGCCCCTGTTGACTGAGCTTCAGTGGTCATGGCTTCACGGATCAGACTGTGCAAACAGATGACAAGGCCCCAGGCTTGCAAAATTAGAAGTCTATTAGGAACATCCTCTTCCTGTGATCAACTGAAGATGGGACCATGAGAGATGATGTCAGCATTGTCATGATGACCTGGAAATGCAATCTCAGGTCTCAAGGAGAATTGCTAATTTCCAGGTCTTGAATAAGGGGGCAGGACTCAAACCCAGCTATCTTCGTGAGGTTTTCGGCTGAGATTTACAACCTCTGTATAGCCCATGAACTCCTGAGATTGAACGATTCATGTGAACTGATGAAGAGCTCCCTGAAAACTGTCAGCAGACAGTGTAAATCCTCTCTGGAGGGAGCTACCTGCTTCCAGGTCTCAGGGATTCCCACTATGAAATGCGGAGAAGGAAAAAGATCCAGTCAAAAAAAATCCAAACATACAAGTAAAAAAGGAAACAGCCTCACCAGTGAGTGCCAGCAGACTCAGACTCCCACAAACTACAAATGTCGGCTGATCACATCCAGAGCATAAAATCAGCATGTTTAATATGGTAAGGGAAATCAAAGGGAGGATTGCAGATGGAATTGTATAAAATCAAGCAACTGTGTGTGAAAATGAGCCAAAAAATACTTCTAAGAGTGAAAAAATAAGATAATTGATTTAAAAAATTCAATGAAGGACTTCCACTTGTGGTAATGATAAATTAGTCAATTCATGCTTACCTCCTAATGAGGGCAATTAGAGAAGCTGAGAAATAAAAAATCCTCTGCTTGACAGCATCCAAAAAGGAAGAGGAAGGAGAATTTTCATTCCAGGGTCTGGAAAACACAGGAACCTTTCTGGATGCTGGTGGATCACACCTATAATCCCGTTTACTCAAGAGGTTGATATCTGAGGATTGAGGATCAAGGTTCAAAGTCACCTAGAGCGCTAGGAGTGTGGCTTAGTGGTAGTGTGCTTGCCTGGAATGTACAAAGACCTGGGTTCAATTCCTCAGCACCACATACATAGAAAAAGCTGGAAGTGGTGCTGAGGCTCAAGTGGTAGAGCTCTAGCCTTGAGAAAGTCCAAGGACAGTGCTCAGGCCCTGAGTTGAAGCCCCAAGACTGGGAAAAAAGTCACCCTAGACAGGAAAGTTTGTGACACTCTTATGTCTAATTCATCAGCAAAAAGCAGTTTGAGAGTATGAGGCCCTGAATTCAATCCCAAAACCGAGAAAGAGACAGAGGGAGAGAGAGACAGAGAGACAGAGAGACAGAGACTGAGAGACAGGGACAGAGACAGAGGCAGAGGAACCTAGGGAGGTCAGGCTGATGTCCAGAGCTTCTTATCCTATGAGGCTGTTTGTAGAGTCTAGGACAAATACGTGGCCTTTGGACAGCTATAGAGTCTAGAAAGACAGGCTCTGGGACTCAGGGCTCTGTGAAGGGAACACCTCTGTTAATCTTTCATTTTTCCTAGGTCCCTGTAGTTATCTCTAGGAGTGAGATCCGCTGTTTCAGTTTGCTTTCCATCCGTATGTGGCTAGTGTCCTCAGATGCCGGAAATGCCAATTGGGATTATGTCCTCAGAATGATAATATCCTTGCCTTCAAGGCATCACTGTAATTTTTTTCAATTACAGTGTTCTATAAACAATAAAAACAATTAGACATATGAAGATAGAAGGAGATAGGAATGGAAAACAGTGGTACACCTAATAAGCCATAGGGAGAAAACACTAGTGCTTCCTGACACATTGAAATAGCTCAGCATACCACATGCAAAGACATCAAGGGAAATAGTAATAACTTTGATATGGAATTAAACCATGAAAAAATTACTTGAAAATTCTAGAACTACAAATGAGAATGATATCAATGAAAAAAAAACACAACCGATAAGTGTACTATACAATAAATGTAGCTGAGACAGTTTCAGGGAAGTGAAAAACAAGTCAGAAGGAACTATCTAGAATAAAACAGGGAGACAAAGGGAGGGAAAATGAAGAGACGGAAAGGAAGAGAGAGGACACATGACATTTTATGTATATGTAATTGGAGTCTACAAGAAAGAAAAGAGGGCTGGGAGTGTGGCCTAGTGGTACCGTGCTTGCCTAGCATGCATGAAGGCCTGGGTTCGATTTCTCAGTACCACATACATAGAAAATGCTGGATGTGGTGTTGAGGCTCAAGTGGTAGAGCTGTAGCCTTGAGAAAGTCCAAGGACAGTGCTCAGGCGCTGAGTTCAAGGCCCAGGACTGGCAAAAAAAGCCATTTGGGAAAGCAAATTGTCATTCGTTAGCAAAGTGGACAGTGCACATTTCTAGGACCCAGGAGCACAATGGAAACTCAGACAGGGCCCTCAGATGATTCTAATAGGGAAAAAAAGGAGGAACAAGCTATTGTCCCACTAAACAGAACTGAGCACTCGGAGGATAAATGCATTGCAGCTGTGATACGGCTCTGGAGTACCATATTCAGCAAAAAAAATGCAGGCTATAAAAGAATGCAGACATGTATTAACGTTTACATTAATTTCAAAGTAGGCAAAAGTGAGCATGCATTGTTTCTGAATGCATGCAAATGTGTTGCAACCATAAGATGACACATGCATTCACTGGTGCTTTATACTTAGACTTGAAAGAATTTTCCAGATGATCTTTTTGCATCTATTCAAAATATGATAAAGAGAACTTTTACCAGGCACTGGGTGGCTCATGCCTGTAATTCTAGCTACTCAGGACACTGAAATCTGAGGACCTTGGTTCAGATCCAGCCCAGGCATGGAAGTCCATGAGACTAATCTCCAATTAACCACCACAAAACAGGAAGTGGCACTATAGCTCAAAGTGGTAGAGTGTTAGCCTTGAGCTGAAGATCTCAGGGCCAGCACCCAGGCCCAGAGTTCAAGCCTCATGACTGAATACAGACAGACAGACAGACAGAGAAAGAAAGAAGGAAGGAAAGAAAGGAAGAAAGAAAGAAAGAAAGAAAGAAAGAAAGAAAGAAGGAGAGAAACAAAGAAAGAAAGAAAGAAGGAAAGAAAGAAAGAAACAAAGAAAGAAAGAGAAAACTTTTTTTGCCAGTCTTGGGGCTTGAACTCAGGGCCTGAGCCCTGTCTTTGGACTTTCTCAAGGCTAGAGCTCTACCATTTGAGTCTCAGTGCCACTTCCAGCTTTTTTCTATGTATGTGCTACCAAGGAATCGAACCCTGGTCTTTGTGCATGCTAGGCAAGCACTCTACCACTAGGTCAAACTCCTAGCCCCAAAAAAGAAATTTTTAAAATTGGGTGTTCTGTGGAATTACATATGAAGACATACCCCAATTTTGTGGGTGGGATCCTTAAGAATTCTCATTAGGCCTTGCTGACTCCTCGAGGAAGAATATGGAGTGCCAAGATTTCTGACTTCTCTGTGTAGTCTTTGGATACACAACTGCCTGCAGGATGGGGCCTGTCAGTTAAATATCAATGTACTTCAACACCTATTGCAAAACTGCAGCCACAGCCATGTACCAGTGGTTCACGCTTGGAATTCTAAGCTGCTCTGGAAGGTAATATCTGAGGATTTCAGCTCGAAACCAGCTGGAGCAGGAAAGTCTGTGAGACTCTTATCTCCAATTAATCACCAAAAAACACCAGATCTGGAGGTTTGGTTTAGTAGTACAGTGCCAGCTTTAAGCAGAAAAGCAATGGGACATTGTCAGGCACTGATTTCAAGTTCTACTACCACAAGAAAAACATAATCAAACGGTGGCCACCCCTAAACTTGACAATATTCCACACCTGCTGATCTGCGCTCCCTGCCCAGCTCCTCCTCATCCTGAACTCTGAATTCCTGCCAGGCAGAGGACTGCCACTTGGATTGCTTTGTGCTTGTGCCACCCTAGCAGTGCCTGCTTGGGGTCCCTGCTGGGCGAAAAGGCCCAACACTCCCACTCTAGAGGAGAGAAGACTCAAGGTTACGCCTGCCCACGGGCTCCATGCGCTGCTCTGGCTGACCGCAGCCAGTTTGCTGAACGACCAGTTCACCCCATTACCAGGTCACCTCCAAGTGTGCATTTGGAATTCAAATGAAAGAATTTATTTTCACCTTTCATTCTAACAGTAGTTCTTGCTTAATCAGTACTGTAACGATCAATTTGTCTGATTTTAAAAAATGAAACATGTTTGAAACCCAATCCTACTGCAAGGATCACACCATCAGCTGGCTGCCTTCTGGCCTCTTTCCTGCTCAGGCCGCCTCTACCTTTCCTTCCTTTGCAAGTAGATGTGTGTAGCCGTAAGTACATCTCCCCATGATAGTGTGTGGTACACACTTACCCATCTGTCCCTGGCTTTGGCAGTGGCCCCTATAGCTGAGACCACCAGGAACAGCCTTCCCACATTCTGTGGGGATGAAGGCTGCAAATTATGCATTGTTTCCGAGTCCCATCAGAAGACTGTCAGTACACACAAAATGAAGTGCAATTTATCTTAATACAATGTACTTAATCCTAGGATGAAACAACCTTAGGAAAAAGTCTTTACTCTTTAGGAAAGAGTCCTTGAATATTTCAAAAGAGAAAACCTAGAAAACACAGGATAAGATGTTACAACCGCCGGAATGCAGCTCCAACTTGTCTTGGCCTCTGGACTCTGCTTTCAGTGTCACTGGCCAGGGGCGGAAGCAGTATTTCCGAGGGCCCTTTGTGTCTGCCGGGGTGCTGGCCTGGAGGCTGCACTAGTTACTGTTCCAGAACACAGGTGGAAGCAGGCTATGTCCCCTGTGGAGAGCAAGGTCTAATCTATGCCCTTTATGCTACCCTCCCTGCCTGTTTCCCATAGTAAAGTTCTGTTGTTGGTTGAACACTCAGCCCAATGACGGGGTGTTTCAGTGTCACTTTAGCGGAACCTCCACCTCCACCCAAGTTCTGTCTGGGCAGGGTCTGCTTGATGGAGTGTGGTCTGGGGTGCACATGGAGAGGCGGGACTATTCCCTTGGGAAGTGCATGCACACCAGACTTCCCATGTCTGATGGCTGAAGTTTCTGGGGGGCAAACTAACTACTGGATGTTGGAAAGGAACATGGGCGTTTTCGCTTTAGTTCCCTTCCATCTCGTCAGCACAAAGTACAGAGCCAGGGAAAGACCATACTTGGAAGGGAACTGACATGTCAACATGGTAGTGGCCAAAGAACAAAGCGCTGGCCATTCTCAAAGGTCCTGATTGAAGAAGGGGGTAAGCCCACATCGGAAAACATGTGACCCCCACCTGTAGGCATCATGAAACCCAGGCAAAGATAGGCATCCTTCACCCTTTACCCTTCACCTCCCACCTTGGCTCAAGAAGAGCCCTGCGTGCCCCAGCCAGGAAGGGGGTGGGGAGGAGAGGAGGGGTGGAAGGTCAGGGCACTTCCCTCTCCATTCCAGTCCATTCCAGCCTGGAGGACGGGGAGGGGAAGCTTCCAATGGGATGTGAGTCTGGGCTGAATTTTAATCACTGAAAAGGACCAAAAAAGTTAATAAGCAGGGGGTGGGGGCAGGGGCCGGAATACACAGTGACCGGCCTGAACAGATTCTGTCATGAGTTCCACCAACAGGAAAGGTCTGGAATGGCCGGGAAACCCCCAGGAAGTGCTGGAAGTGCTGCGGGTGCAGGTGTAATTCCACTGCTAGGGAGGGTGGTCTCCTCAATGTGAGAGGCACAGAGCAAGGATAGCTCCGCTCAAAAGCAAGGCAGGTTGAATGTGGCCCTATGACCCCAGGATACACTTCTACTACTCAGGCTCAGAGGCAGGGTGTGCACAGATGGGAAGGCAGAAATCACTAGGCTGGAGGGACTCCAGTTGGCAGGAAGGTAGCCTTTGGGTTTGGAGGCCAAAGGAACTCAGATCCTTTCCCCAGTCTTCCTAGGGCAGCAGGTCACCAGAGGTGCTAGCGTGGGCAGCAGGTCAACCTCAGCTTATTGGTGACTTGTAGGTTCCATTGTGCTCAGCTGGCCTGGGACCTTGCAAGAAGACATCCCTCTGCTAGGTTTTCTTGGTCACAAGAGAAGATGAGCTGTCCAGTTCCAAAAACCCAAGCCTGCTCCCCAAACCAACAGCAGGTTGTTGTGCAAGCGTATGTCAATTTTGGCATTTGTCAGTTTTCTCTCTTTTGATTTATGAGCTCATGAGTACATGATGCCCCGCATTTCCGCCCTGGCCCGGGATCTCTGTGACCACAGTGTTTGTCACCCTCTCTTTTGGCAGCTAACAGTTACATACCCAGCCAGCACCAGCATCCCATCATGGAAAATGGCTTCCATGCAACAGGCTGCCTGGTAGCTGAGTGGAAACCATAGCAACAGGAAGCAGGGAGGATATTCCCGTCACCCCTTAGAAAGGGCAGCCTATTTCTGGGATCTAGCCCAGTTATTCACTAGTTGCGTATTTTTGCTGTGAATTTCAATTTTAGAGAAATGGCATTGAGAGTGCTGGGCCTGAGGGGGGTGTGGGGGGGAATTGAGGGGCCTGCTTTCCCTCCTTCAACTCCCCAACCTCCAAGGCCATTTGTATGATCATGCAAACCAGAGGAAAGTACGGTCCCTGCTTTGGCCAAAACGGCAGGATGGGTGCTGTGGCGTGACTTGGGCTGCTGGAATCAGGACCCGCTAGGGGACACCCATTTCTTGCCTCCTTCCCTTTCTAAGGACCCTGCTTTCCTGTTACTCTTTGGAGCTGCCCTTGAGGGGGCTGATCAGGACTTTGCAGTGGGTGTGTGTGAGCGTATTGTGTGTGTGTAGGGAGTCACGTTCTCATGAGTCAGCACACTTCTCCAATCTAGTACGGAATCCGCCACACCAGTGCATGCACACCCACTTGCGCACACACACACAGACACACACACACACACACAGAATTAGCTGCATGACTCTTGGTATAGACAACTCTGCCCCCTAGCGGTAGACTGCAGCGTGTAGGCCGTCCTACTCACTCCCTGGGATTCCTTCCAGGGGGTGTTTGGAGATGCAGATGGAGATTAGGGTCCTCTTCATGGTGGGTGGAAGAAGAGAGCTACACGCCAAACTCAGGATGAATGATTCCCCAGGAGGGGCTGCCCTCTCTCTTCTTTTCACTGGCCATCCTCTGCTTGGTGACCTCAGCTTCTGATATGGCTTCCAGGTGCCATGAGCTCTCTGAAAATATATTGGCTTCTTCATGTATCAACGTGAAATTCATCTCTTCCTTCCCAAAGCTGCTCCTTATCTAGGACACTGGTGCCTTCACCCCCACCCAATTGCACTGATAATACAAACTGCTGCCTGACGATTGGAGACAATAAAAAAGGAGGCCCAGGGGCTGGAAGAATGGCCTACTGGTAGAGTGCTTGCCTAGCATGCATTCTCAGCATCCACACCTGGTTCAATTCCTTGGTACCACGTATATAGAAAAAGGTGGAAGTGGTGCTATGGCTCAAGTGGTAGAGCTCTACCCTTGAGAAAGCCCCAGGATAGTATCCAGGCCCTGAGTTCAAGGCCCAGGACTGTCAAAGAAAGGAGACCCATACACGAACACAATGGGAAATCTCAATTCTATGGTTTCAAGAAGAAGAATTCTGCCAATACCTGCTTAAGATGTTTAGGTCTCCCAAACTCAGCCTAGCTCATCTGACATCTCTTTTTGGTGTTTTCATTTGAAATTTTTATCGATCACGGGAAGTTCTAAAGATAGTGTAGTGTGCTCTTCACTCAGTTTCTCCCAGTACGGATACCTCCTTTTCTTTCCTTTTTGCCAGTTGTGGGGCTTGAACTGAGGAACTGAGCTGTGTCCCTGAGCTCTTCATCTCAAGGCTAGTGCTCTACCCACTTGTGCCACATCTCCACTTGTGGTTTTCTGGTGGTTCATTGGAGATGAGTCTCACAGACTTCCCTGCCTGGGCTGGCTTTGAACCGCAATCCTCAGTTTTCAGCCTCTTGAGTAGCTAGGATTACAGGCATCAGCCACCCACACCTGGCTAAGCCAGACACTCTTACCACTTGACCCACACCTCTAGTCCTTTATATGCTCTGCTTATTTACAGTCTATGCCTGGGCTGCCTGGTCTGAAGTCCTCCTATTAACACTTTGTGCTGTAGTTGAAATGACAGGCACGTGCCATTGTACCCAGCTTTTTTTTTTTTTACCAGTCCTGGGCTTGAGTTCAGCGCCTGCACACTGTCCTTGGACTTTCTCAAGGCTAGAGCTCTACCACTTGAGCCTCAGCACCATTTCTGGCTTTTTTCTATGTACATGGTACTGAGGAATCGAACCCAGGTCTTTGTGCATACTAAGCAAGCACTCTACCACCGGGCCAAACTACTGGCCTCCAGATTTTTAGTTGGTTGAGTTCATGTCTTCTAAACTTTTTACGTTGACTGGCCTTGAACTATCCTCTTCCTCCTTATTTTAGCCTCTTGAGTAATGAGGATCACACATGAGCCTCAGAGTAGTGACATCTTATAGAACTGTCCTGCAATATCAAAACCAGGCTCCTGAGACCATCCTCTTCTCTCTTCACGCAGTGCTACTGACATTTGTGTGTGGCTTCCACTAGGCAAAAGATGCTACTGAGCAGTAACAAATTAGGGGCTCTCATCACACTTTCCTTTCACAAAGATTTATTGATATGTAATTCATATGCCATGCAATTCACTCACAGAACGTAATTCAATAACTTTTTGAATATTTAGTGTTGTGAATCCATCACCAGATATTTTCATCATTCCCCCCAAAACCCTGTACCCACTAAGTAGTCATCTCTCCTTCCTCTCTCCTTTAAGCCCTGGTGTTCATTCATTTACTTTCAGTTTCTACAAATTTGCTTATTTCTGGTTCCTATAAATGGAATCACATTATGTGGCCTTTTGTGTTGCTCTTCTTTCACTTATAGCACCATATTTTAGAAGTTTATCCCTATATTTCAATATTTTTAAATTTTATTTTAAAAATGGAAGACTAGCCAGGTGTGGTGGCTCACGCCTGTATTTCTAGCTACTCAAGAAGCTGAGATCTGAGGATCAAGGTTCAAAGGCAGCCCTGGCAATAAAAACCATGAGAGTCTTAAGTCCAAATAACCACCAGAAATTGGGAAGTGGCACTGTTGCTCAAAGAGTAGGGCTAGAGCTCTACCCCTTGAGCAATACTGCCACTTCTAGCTTTTTCTATAAGTAATTGGAGATAAGACTAACGCATTTCCTGCCAGGACTAGCTTCAAACCACAATCCTCAGATCTCAGCCTCCCGAGTAACTAGGATTTCAGGTGTGAGCCACCGCGTCTGGCTGAATTCTACGAATTTCTTGATTTTATTTGGATTGTTCATTGGAAGTATGTAGAAAAACAATAGATTTCTGCTTGTTTGCTGATACTGTGGGTTGAACTCAGGGTTTTGTGCTTGCTCATCTTTCTTGCTTGGCCAGTGGTCTACCAGTTGAGCAACATCTCCACTTACAGCTTCTTTCTGGTTAATCGTAGATAAGAGTTTCAGAGACTTTTCTGCTTAGACTGGTCTGGACAATCTCAGCTTCCTGAATAGCTAGGATTACAGGCATGAGTCACCAGCACACAGCTACTGTTAATTCCTATATGTTGATCTTTTAACTTGCAACTTTACTGACTCCAAGTACAGTCTTCAATAGTCCTTTTTAAAAAATTATCATTAGGGAGCTGTACAAAGAGGTTACAATTCCAGCACATCTTGATCAATAGTTCTTTTCTAATGTGTGTATATTCCTTAGGATTTTCTTTTTTGTCAGTTCTGGGCTTGCGCTCAGGAACTGAGTACTGTTCTTGGTCTTTCTCAAGGCTAGAGCTCTACCACTTGAGCCACAGCACCACTTCCAGCTTTTTTCCCCCCCTATGTATGTGGTACCAAGGAACTGAACCCAGGTCTTCATGCATGCTACTCAAGCACTCCACCACTAGGCCAAACTCACGACTCCTTAGCATTTTCTGTATACAAGACTGTGTCACTTGCTCAAAAATACTTTTCCTTCTCTATTTCGATACAGTTTGTTATTATTTCATTTGATGGCTTTTGCTTCCATATTGCTGGACAACTGGTTTGCACTGCTATTTGTCTAGCTATCAAGTTAGATCTTTACTGTTGATTGAGTTCAAGTTTTGACCTTTTAAACGTCCTTTCAAAGCTCATATGTTGAAGGCTGGGTCCTCAGTTGGTAGTATTATTAGGAGGTGGTGGGACCTTTACAAGATGGGGACTTAACTGAAGGAAGTAGGTCTCTAGGCCATTGGAGGGTGAACCTTTTGCCTGAGCCTCTTCCATGGACACCTTTCTCCAGAAATTCTGAGCCAGAATAATGTTCGTCCTTTAAGCTGCTTCTTTCCAAGAGAATTCCAAGGTTGATTTTCTAATAACAAATACAGGATTTCCGGGGGACCCTACCATCTTTTTCCCCTGAGTCCCTTTCTAGGTGAACAGTGTGACATGTAAAGCAGTGGTTGACCTCTTTGAGTGGCCCTCACATGTGACTGTCCCTAAGGTTCCTGAACTAAAATCATGGGTCATTGTCTTCGTGTCCATTCCCCTCTTCACAGGCCAACCTTGTGGAAGACAGTATGACGAAGATTACAGGCTCACTTATCTACTTGTCCGGCTGATTTTTGTCAAAGGTGGATTTGTGGCTCAGAGGCCCTGCTCATCAACTACGCTTGTGCAATCAGATTCAGTGTTTAATCTTAGAAACTTGGCAACAGTCAGTCAAATGATGGTGGGCATTTAAAAGAATGTCCAGGCTACACTGGTCCCATGGCCGGAGATACACGAACAGAAAAGCCAGGAAGAAGGGCAGAAAGGCAGCGGCAGTGGTTCGAGCCTTGTGCTTCTCCATGCAAACTGGAACTCAGAGAGGTGGAAGCAAGTGAGATGGCTGGAGGTCAGCAAGTATGGACGGTGCAGAATACAGGGTAAGGATGATGAAACTGGTGAGGCCTTTTTACCTCAGTTGGGGGTGGGGGTGGGATTTAAGACAACAGGACATCAATGCAGGACTCAAACCTTTTATATTTACCGTGGCACAGACATGCTGGGTGACTGCATGAAATGATCTCACTTCGGATCTGAATTGTTCATTGAAAGATAAGCAGGTCCTACTTAGTTCTCTGAGTCTCCATACAGCCCATCCTTTGGAAAAAGTCTTTGCAGATATAATTAATTATCTTGAGACAATGACATTCTGGGTGAGGATAGTCTTAAGTAAGATACCAGAAGAGAACATACAGACAAAGGAGAAGCCACGTGGAGATGCATGTGAACACTGAATTGGTGGAGTCACAACAGAGTCCTAGTGCACACCTTGTGTTCAAACTCAAACTAGAAGAATCACAGTTGTGTTGCTTGAAGTTTCCGAATATGTTCTTTCCTGTGGCAGCATAGGGAATCCACACAGAAAAGAATGCAAGTGTATTCGTGTGTGTGTGTGTGTGTGTGTGTGTGTGTGTGTGTGTGTGTGTGTCTTTGCCAGTATTAGGGCTACTGGTGCTTGGCCTCTGGGCTTCTCTGTGACATAGTTGTAACTCTCTTCCTCATGCTACATGGCGTATCCGGCCTTACACCATATGTCTGTGTAGAGCCCTAGGCTTCTGAAACCTTCCACTGGGCCCTGTGCCTATCTGCCTGCTTCTCCTTGTGCCTTCTTTGGTTGTTCAGCCTTCAGCTTTTATCAATGGGAAGATTTTGTCCTTACTGGTACAATTGAACAGGAGAGGGGTTTTTAGTTTGTTGCTTTGTTTTAATTAACAGCTTTATTTAGGTATAATTTGCATATCACAAAATTACCCATTTAAACTATCCAACTCAATGTTTTTTTTAGATCTATTTAGAGTTGTGCATCTGTCACCACAATCTAGTGGCAGGACAATCTCATCACCCCAGTTAGCAGTCCCCATTAGTGGTCACTTTCCTGTCCCCCTGTTCAAGCTCGGTTGACATCTCCGTCCTATCTTTGTGGTGGCAGTGACTCTCCTTGCCCATTAGTCACTGACCTTTGGGCCTAGTTTGCAATACTTCCTAAGTCCCACTTGCTCACATACATGATGTTGTATGTGTTCAAAGCTTGTGCTAGTATGGTTTCTATGAGCCCTCGAATTTACATATGTAAAAAATAATCCAGGCAGCACATTCCCAGAGACGTGACAATCCCCTAAAAGCCCCCACGTGTAAGTAAACTTCCACCTTGTCCAATAAACCAAACCCCAACTACCAGGTAAACAGAGCTGCTTCCTGGCAGCTGGTATGGTTGCTGTGGGCTTGGAGCACGCAGGGCTGTGATTAAACTGTGGTTTGACAAAGGTTGCTCTGTGCAAGAGTGTGGGGTGAGGGAGGAGGGCAAAGCTGCTGAAGGGAGACGCTGTGTGCTTGTGGTCATGGCTCTGTTCGTAGCAGCAGGCACTCACTCAGGCAGGCAGGCAGGCAGGCAGGCAGCCAGGATGAATGGGAGTGGAGATTGGGGGTACAGGTGCTAGGCCTGACCTGCACCAGGTGAGACTGGTTCTCTCCAGTGGGCAGGAACTGGGTAGGAGGAGGCCCAGCCTGAGAAGTTGTGGCTAGTGGACAAGAAGCGGGGCTAGAGGAGTAGTGCCCCAGATATATGAGGGAAAATGTTGAGCATAGGTGCAAGTGGGTTATGGTCACTCTGCAGGAAGAGTGTGGAACCTGTCTGAACTTGGCCTTGAAAAACAAGATAGGGGAGTTTTCGTCCCTTGCAAAATGAGATGTTCTGGATGTGTAGGCCAACTTCCCAAGGTGGTTTGCACATGGCTTGAGAAGGCAAGGAAGGGAGAACTGGGGACGTGGCTCAAGTGGTAGTACTAAGAGGACAAAGAAGGAGAGTGCGATGCACATTCACAGGTCTACGATGGAACCAGGTGTCAGGGATGGCAGGATGGACAGTTGGGGTCACAGGAAATGATGTCATGCAAGGCTGGCAGGGGATAGATAAAAAGGCATAAAGAAGCCTAGGGACACAGCATCTACAGAGAAGGTATGGGTGAAGAAGGGGAAGGAGGAACAAGAAAGGTGTGTGACATGTGATGTGTCATGGACGTAAGTGGAGGGAAGGAGGTTGTTACGTAGGAAGACGGCTCCTACGATGAATGCTGAGATGTAGGGCCGGACTGTGTCAAGGAAAGGCTACTAGGAAGGACAGGGTGATTGTGAAGCACACAGGATGGGGTGGTGTCAATGCCCAGCCTTTCCTCTGTATCCCAAATGCCTCTCCCCCTCTGTCTCATCCTTTCTGCTTTAGCTTCAAAGTCCAATTTCTTGAAATGAGTCACTCACTCATGTGATAATAGCATTGGGAGGAGGTGGCTGGCTGTGGCTTAATCATCAGAGTGTTTTCGTAAGGGTTTGTAAGAAAATGGTAGGGTACAAGCAGGTTTCTTGTTAGGATTGGCTACCCCACATTTACTGAGCACCTTCTTTGTGCTCAGCCTGGGGATAAGTTCTAGGTTTTAATGCCCACCAAGAGTTCACTGTGTAAGCAAGGGGTAAAAGGACCAGTAGGGTGGGAGTAGGGATGACAGCGGTGACAGGTGGCAGGAAAGTGGGGGACCCTATAATGGGGATGAATGCCAGTAGGAGGAAAGAGCCTGCTTAGAGGTTTCCTGGCTGCAGTTGGTGGATAGTGTGCCAAGGCTGCCTGCCATAGGAGTGCCTTGTGTACCAGGGCTTTAAAAATTAATGTGCTCATCGAGTCATTCCCTTGACTCACATTCACAAGCACCTTGACTTGCTGAGTCCAGACTCTTCACACCACAATCACTCAGGGGAGATGGAGTTCTCATAGCACCATTTAACAGGCAGGCTAGTCCGGAGGAGAGGGGCAGGCTGGCAAGCTAGTGGCCAAGGAGATGTGCTATATGACCTGGAACACGCATATGTGTGGGGAAACACACACAGATCATACACATATGTGGGGGGAATGTTAGTTGTATGTGTGTGCTGGAGGTGGATTATGTGTATGGGTACATTACGCTGGAGGAATGAAAATCTGGGGGGGCAGTAGTGTGATTCCCCAAAGTCTGCAACCCATTGAGAGAATGAGGACTTTAATCTGCCAGATTCAATGACCATTGCACAAGGAGCTCTTTGGTAGAGCACAAGACAATGGGTTTGACCAGCTGCAATGAAGGGAGACAGGAGTTCTGACTCCTGCCCAGTTTCCAGTATCATGAAGGGTAGAGAATGCAGCTGCTCCCAGCTTGGGTAGAGACACCACAGGGGTCCAGTGGCCCTGAACCCCTCTGCAAAGACACATGCACGCACATAGACAGAAAAAAGTAACCTGAGCAGAAGGGTGTGGAGCCAGAATCCCCTGCACAGACCCGACACTATACTGGAAGACCATCACCTGTGCTAAGAGGTGTGGAGCTGTGATGTAGAGCCTTCAGATGGAACACGTAGCCCCAACACTGACAATATAGATTTCTGTCCTCTAAAATTGGCAAGAATCGTCTTTTGTGGTCTGAGGCTATGCTAATACAAACAGCTCTGGACATCACATGATTTTCATTCATGCCTTTTTCTTTCATGACTCTTCCTGCCCCTGTTGCGTCATTTCCGCATGTTACTACTGTGCCCCACCCTCATCTACTTCCTGGATGCTGGGAGGGCATGTGCAGGCATGGGCATAGATTTGCAAAGGAGCTTTTCAAGACAGAGGGGCAGAATGTAGGCATTGGGGGCTGGTGATAGCTTGAAAGAGCAGATAGTGATTGAAGGCTCAGGCTGCTGTGAGCTCTGAGCAGGTAGGGAGGTGAAATAAGTGACTAGGCCAAAGCAAGAGAAGTGTTCCTCCTGTGCCCAGGCCCTCTGCAGTCAACATGGGTGTCATGGTGCTACATTCCACTTTGCCACACATAAGGTGGTTAGGTAAAGATATGGATGGAGATGGAATGATGGTGTCAGAAACACAGGAATAACTCAGGTTAGAAGGAACTGGAAAAGAAAAAAGGAATCCTATAGGCATGTTGTTGTAGGAGGCACAACTTTACTGACCTTGACTTTGTATCTCTGGCCAGCAGAATTATAAGTGGATATATTTCTCCTGTTTTGCCATTGGTTTGTGGTTATTTATTACAACAGCTGCAGGGTAGTAGCCAAGTTGGTAAGGAGAGAGGGAACTTAGAGCCCTCCCTGGAATTAACGATACTGAGAAAGGAGAGTAAAGCTAGACAGGTTGAAGGCTTAGGAGGGGGACAGTTTGGCATCATCATGAAATGCAGGCAGCTAGCAGAAGGGCCTTGGAGGAAGTGAATTTTGCCTGTCCACATTTCTAGCAGTCTGCAATCAGTAAGAATTTGAATGTGTTAGAATGACCTGAGTGAGTGTACCTAGCTTGGGAGATCCTTCACTGTTCTGTGTCCCAAACACTCAATACACAATTTCCTGCTTGTGGAGGACACAAATGAAATATGGGATGGTGTCAGTCTATTATTCCATATTCACTTAACAGTTATTTATTAAACTCCTACTGTATGTCAGGCTTGAAAGGGAAAGGATAGGGGCCAGGAGCATGGGCTAGTGGTAGAGTGCTTGCTTAGCATGTATGAAGATCCGTGTTCAATTGCTCCATATCACATACACAGAAAAGGCCAGAAGGCCAGAAGTGGTGCTCAATTGGTAGAGCTCTAGCCTTGAGAAAGTCTAAGGACAGTGCACAGGCCCTGAGTTCAAGACTCAGGACTGGAAAAAAAAAGGAAGGAAGGAGGGAGAAACAAGAACAACATTACCAGTAGATACTGGGTAACCCTTAAATACAGATGTAGAAATATTTAATGCTACCATTAGGAAAGGCCCTCTTTATATTTTGCATAGCTGTTCCTTTGCGTTTCATGTGCATGTCTGAACACTTACAAATCTACATTCGTGTTTGTAAACATCTACTATTAGTGACAGCTCAGATATTGACACCACTGAAATGGCCCTCGCCCAGGGTTTAACAGAGGCTGTCAAGTCTCCTCTTCCCAAGTTACGGTGAGCCACGGTCTCAGGGTGAGAATTTAGCAAGACCGCGAGGATTTGCGGTTTAGGTATCCGAAGGTGCTCTCACCCTTTAGTCCTCAAGCCTGAGACGCCCTCGCATCCTGGAGGCAGCAAGGCTTGTGGTTCCCAGGGGCGGGGCGTCGGCTCCTGGGAGCTTGTGAGAAGGTGGAGTCTGGGGGTGGGGTGTGTCTTTCGGAGGCGGGGCGTATATCTCCTACGGTGTGGTGTGTGGCTTTAGGAGGAGATCAGGGGCGCGCAAAGCCTCTAGGGAGCGTTCTTTCTACGCCTGCGCCGGCGCTTGCGCAGTAGTCATACAGTCTTGATGCGCAGCCGCGCTTACCTGGGTGGGCGGGCCAGCCTGGCTGGAGCGGGACGCTTGTATAGGCCACCGGAGTCCGGGTTTGGGCCTTAGCGCAACCGGCTTGCTATTCCTTCAGATAGGAGCTCGTGGGGTCATAGGGCAAGGATTCATGGAGGCTGCTCACTCGGACACCTGCGAAAAAGGGGCCGAGGTGTTGGGGGCTGAGGGGCTGCCGGGAGCTGAGGGGCTTCCGGGGGCTGAGGGGCTGCCGAGGGCTGAGGGACTTCCAGGGGCTGAGGGGCTGCCGGTGCCCAAGGAGAGGGTACACTTCGAAGTTACGAAGTTCATCATGGAGGCAGGTAACTGCTGTTAGAGAAATGGCAGAACCCACACGGGTGGGACGTGGAGGCCGAGGGTCTCATTCCACACAATCCAAGCGGAGCCAGTGCGTTGTGGAGCAGCTGCTACCGGAAACAGGCTGAGGGAACAGGCTTTCTCCTGTGAGCGTGGCATTTCCACTCCCCACCCTCTTCCGGGCTCCGACACGAGGGCATATGCTGCTACTCCCTTTGCACAGGAAGACACTCAGGGCAAATGAGCAGATGTAGGCAAATCCAGGCTTATACATAGGTGGAGTCCCACTCAGGGTGCCCGCAAGTATGTGGGTCCACCACGCCTTCGGCCCTACTGAGAGCCAGTCACCCACAGCTTTTTACAGCAGGCTGTTGGGGAGGTCCCACCAAATCGAGCACCCCCCAGGATGCAGCTAAATTTCTGAACTTTGCCAGAGTGACCATGACGTTATTAGGCCCCTTCTTCCTCATGCGGCAACATGTTTCATGAACATCCCTTTCAGTGTGGCACTTATTTCCTTACTGCGTGTGTACACTTTGAGAGACACTGGCTTGAGCAATTGTGCATTCATGTTAGGTAAGAAGGTCTATGATAAGGTGCAGCACCCAACTATTCATAAATTTAATGCACAGTAGTTTCAAATTCTATTGAAAACAGAAGTGTTCTCCATCTACTACATATCTGCTTAGTAGGTCATGTTAGCAACACCAGATTATGTAGCATCTTCTGGAACAAATTGTCTGAACAGCTTGATGCTTAGACCTTGAGATGTCCCCATCATGTTTTACTTTACTTAAAATTATTTTTTCCCAGTCCTGGGGTTTAACCTCAGGCCCTGGGCATTGTCTCAGACTTTCTTTTGCTCAAAGCTAGCACTCTACCACTTGAGCCACAACACCACGTTCGCATTTTTTTGTGTATACGTTATTGAGGAATCAAACTCAGGAATTCATGCATGCCAGGCAAGCACTTTACCACTAAGCCACATTCCTAGCCCTATGTTACTTATTTTCGCAGTAACATTTCCACTTTATGACCTAACAACCAGGACCATAATCCTCCTGTTTACTGTTCCAAAATAGCTACGATAAGAAGCATGCACCCATAAACCCAGCTTTATTGACATAGGGAATCCTGAACATTTTTTCTTTGGCTGACTTTGAATTGCAGTCCTAATCTCTGCTTCTTCAATAGCCATGACCACCGTCTTGAACCACTGTGCCCAGTTCCAATGACTTTTTTTTATAAAAGTGATTTACTCACCCTTTATAGAAGCTACTTAGTAGTCCCTTGAGGTTATCTTTCTACTAATTCCTGGCACCTGTGAATATCATTTTATATATTATGCGGAATTTTGCACACATGATTAAGGACTTTATGATGGGAGTGTTACTTTAGGTTGTGGTGATGATGATCACCAGTTTTCTTTTCTTTTTTTGTAGGTCATGGGACTTGAACTCAGGACTGGGCATTGTTCCTGAGCTTTTTTGCTCAAGGCCAGCACGCTACCACTTGAGGCATAGCACTACTTCCAGGTTTTTGGTGGTTAATTGGAGATCAAATTCTCACAGACTTTCCTGTCCAGATTGAATTGTGATTCTCAGACATAAGCCCCCTCAGTAGTTAGGATTATGGGTGTGCCCCAACTCCGAAGGAAGAAATATATTACAGGATGCTATGATACTACTTTTGAAGATGCACTAAGAGGTCAGGAGCAGAAGGATGGAGAAAGCTTAAAAAAGCAAAGAAACAGAATTTCTCCTAAAATCCCCAGAAGAAACAAGCCCTGGTGACACATTAAGTTAACCCCCTATGATCCATTTAGTTTTCTGACCTCCAAGAGAGCCCTAGCGGACTGAGCCTCCTTACTGGTTTCAATTCACGTCATTCTGACAGACTAGAATATACCATATAAGTTTCTCATGCTAACTCTACTCATTGTGAATTGGTTTGGGTTCAGCACAGTGATTTCCTTGGCTACTTCCAAGGATGGGTGGGAGGGATGGGACTGAACTCTATTCACTAAATAAATCCTCTCCATCATGCTTTTACTTTTGTGTTCTACTCACTTGTCCACATGTTGACCTCCTTCCGTGCTGCCTGGCTGTGGCCTTAAATATTGCTTTTCCTTGATTCTGTAGTTTCAGTAACCTGTCTCCTCTTAATCTGTGCACTAAGAAACTATTGTTCAGTATAAACTTTTTTTGTGTGTGCCAGTACTGGGGCTTGAGTTCAGGGTCTTGTTCCCTCACTTTGCTTTTTTGCACAAGTCTAATGTTTTACTACTTCAGCCATGTCTCCACTTCCAGGATTTTTGGGTTAATTGCACATAAAGAGTCTCAAGTTGGCCCCCAGTGGCTCATGCCTTTAGTCCTAGTTACTCAAGGAGGCGGAGATCTGAGGATTGTGATTTGAAGCTAGCCTGGGCAGGAAATCTGTGAGTCATGTATTTCCAGTTAACCACCAAAAAGCTGGAAGTGGAGCTGTGGTTCAAGTGGTGGAACACCAATCTTCAGTGGAAAGCTATGGATCAGAGGTCAAGCCTTGGGTTAAAGCCCCAGTATTGTAACACAGAAGTCTGTTGGATTTCTGTGCTCAGGCTGGCTTTGAACCTTGATCCACAGATCTCAGCCTCTTGAGTAGCTGGAATTACAGATGAGAGCCACTGAGACCTGGCTAAGTGTAATCTTTTACTGCAACACTGGGACTTATGGAATCTGTTGGGTCACTCAGAGGCCTCTTACCACCTGTGGTCACATTAGAATGTTAATTGTGAGCAATGGGGTGCTTACTGCTAGTTAACTGCTTACTTGGCTGTAAAAACACACACAACAGAGTCTGGTATGCTCCAACGGGCTGCACAGATGTGGAAGTGAGCAATAGTTTGAAGCCTGGGTCCTGGAGGTATTTTGCATGTCCTAGTAAGGACATGTCCTGGAGGCTTTTCAAAAACGTCTCCTGAATGAAACATTTGTTTTGAACACCATCCGCAAGGACTTAGCTAGCCTATTTGACTTTGAAAAGTCTGTAGTTCCAGCCAGAGATCTACCAGCAGGCAGTGCTGAGCTAAAAGACCTTGGTCTTTATGGAGTGTGTGTACCTTTAGGGCACAATCCAGTGGCTTCCCTATCTGGAGCAGTGGTAGAGGAAGCATTTGAGGACTCTAGCTCACCTTCTCTCTGTAGGTATCAAGCTAGGAATGCGGTCCATTCCCATAGCCACTGCATGCACCATTTACCATAAGTTCTTCTGCGTGGTCAGCTTGGATGCTTATGACCCTTACCTGGTTGCCATGTCTTCCATTTACTTGGCCGGCAAAGTGGAGGAGCAGCACCTGCGTACTCGGGACATCATCAACGTGTCCAACAGGTACCAGGGTTCTAGCATGTAGGAGTATGCTGCAGAGAAGACTTCCTTGGGTTCTGCCTTGCACACACCCGCAGGCAAGCTTGGACAGAAGCAATTGGATGGCCTGATTCAGGTCCCAGAGCACAACTGCAGAGGGAAGAGGAAGCCTGAGATCAAGTACCCATGGGCTTGTGTGGGAGGAAACTTGACCACAGTACAGGAAGCCCTGAAGGCCGCCCATGGGAGAAGTGAGGCTTGAGCAGAGGGCCCTTAGAGAGGTATGATGTCAGAGAAGAATCATACGCAGCCCTGAACAGCACAAGGAACTGGGACTGGCTGGAGGCTGAAGGGCATGGGAGAGAACCTGTCTTGGTTAGGCTGTAAGGCCCTGCAGGCCTGGGTGGCTTCCAGAGGGAGAATGGGACACTAGCCAGGCAACAGTTGTATTCAAGTGATACAAGAAACTGAGTCAGCCTCCATTGCCTAGGAGACTGTGTGTGGTGGACAGTACAGCTAGGCTGAGCAAACACGTTCCTACTGAGGAAAGAGGCAGGGCCTAGCCACTTGGGGAGGCTGGGCTGAGAACTTGGGACCCAGGAGACAGTCATGAGATTTATGGAAAGTTACTAACTAGCTGTGCGTCATGGGCCTTTCCAGGAACTCTAATCATTAGGAAGAATACTTTGTTCTTCTTTTTTAATAAACAGGTAACGGAAAAAACACTCTCTAACCCTTAAGCCTGACAAGTTCACAGTATACAGGGAGAGAGTAAGATAAAAACAGGCACAGAGCTAAGGGAGTACAGCTGGAGTCCACCTGTAATTGCCTGGCCCCCAGCAGGGAGGAGCAGCAGAAGGGGAAATTGTGTGGAGCCCTAATTAGATGTGGGCATAAGCTGGGGGGTTCTGTGGTGAATTTGGGAAACGGAGTGAGCAGCCAGGATGAGTCATGGCAGAGAATTCTGAGCACTTGAGTATGAACCCTGTTCACACTCACATTGGGGGTCTTTTATAGGATCTTTTATTGGGAGTGCTGTGGATGAGTAGAATGTAAGGAAGGACAGACAAATAAATACAAAACTAAAAGCGATGTGCCTTTCACAATATATGTTCCCAAGCTATATTGATATACTTTCCTGGGCCCAGGATGAGCCTTAGGTGTTGTATAGCAAGTGGTAAAGACTTAAGTATTGATTATTTGTCAGCTAGCTTGGTGTGCTCATGCTTCCAGGACCTCTCTAGCCATTGCACAGAGCCAGTCTTTGTGCTTGGGATCTTGCTGAATAACACTGAATGGCCCATCAGCTTACAACTAGAAGCCAACTTCTTTCTTCTGACATCCTTTCCATTATGTCTCTAGGTATTTTAACCGAGACAGCAAGCCCTTGGAACTGAACTCACGATTCTGGGAGCTCCGAGACAGCATTGTGCAATGTGAACTCCTTGTGTTGAGAGTTCTGCGCTTCCAGGTTTCCTTCCAGCATCCACACAAGGTACATGTGTGCTACGGAGCCAACAGCTGTTTCCAGAGGCTGGAGCCATATTTTTTGTTCCATAACCTAAAGTGAACCCTGCCTAGCTATGCTTAGAAACTCATGAGAAGAGTCAAGCTGCTCTTTTTTTGGCCAGTCCTGGTACTTGAACTCAGGGCCTGAGCACTGTACTTGAGTTTTCTCAAGGCTATATCTCTACCACTTGAGCCACTGCACCACTTCTGGCTTTTTTTTCTATATATGTGGTACTGAGGAATTGAACCAGGGTCTTTGTGCATGCTAGGCAAGCACTCTACCACTAGGCCAAACTCCTGGCCCCTGCTTTTTCTTCTAACACTACCTAGTTTTTATTATGTAGATGAATTACTTTATAATTCATCATTTTATAAAAGGATACATTAACCTACTTGTTTGCACATAGGCATAATATGCTTTAAGGGCTTGGCTCTTGTTATTGCCTCCTTTTCTTGGGGCAGGTTATTTCAATTAGCTGCCCAGGAGCAGGCCCACTCAGAAACTTGTGAGTGTGCCTTTGCAGGGAGTCAGGTTCACGTTCAGGTATCTGGAAGTTTGGCCTGTAGAGAGTAGGGAGCTGGTTTTGGGCTGTGGGCTAGGATTGTGTGTTCCTTTTCAGTGGAATTTTTTTTTTTTTGAGACAGGATCACTTTCTATGTAGCCTAGACTGACCTGGAACTTCCTTATTATTCAAGCTAGCCTTGAACTCATAATTACCCTGCCTTATTCTCACAGGTGGTGGAAGTATAGACACGAACCACCAAGTTCAGCTAAATGGAATTTTATTGAGGCAGTTGGAGATTCACATGCAGTGTGAGGAATAGTCCAGAGTGAGTCCATATGTCTTTTGCCTAGCCACTGCCAGCAGGAACACTTTGCTGGACTATAATACAGTGTCATGGCCACAATATTGATACACATATAATCCACTGGTTGCCTGGGTATTTAATTTCATATAGTTTTATCAATTCTTACGTTCATGTATCCACTACCATAGTCCAGGTGCAAAACAATTCCATCTGCACAAACATCTCACCATGACCCTTCTACATCCCTCCCTAGCCCAGAAATCTCTGTTCTTGGATTCTCACACAGTAATTTTTAGTCAGCAGAATGCCTGATCAGCATCCCAGGAGGAAGTGGGAGCTGTGCTGGCAGCTGGAGAGTGGGGTTGTCAAGGCGACAAGGCTTAGAAAGGAACAGCATTCTGGCCTTGGAGGCTCTTTGATATGGTCCTGGATCAGAGTGGGTAGTGAGTCTGCAGCCTTCTCCCTCTGTCCCTCTTGCTAGAGGGCGAGAGTCTAGATGACATGAGTTGTCTTTTCAAGGTGTGGCTGGATCACATGCTGCCATATCACCTGCCACTGTGGCTTTTTGACCTGTTGGAGACTGTCCAAGTGTACATGGTGTAAAGTTCAGGCCAAGAGTCCTGTCTTCCTCTCCTTTTAAAAATACTCTACTTTTTATTAGCTTACTACATTAGTTATACAGGATAGATTTCATTACTACATTTCTGTACATGTTTACATTAGTTATACAGGGTAGATTTCATTACTACATTTCTGTACATGTTTATAATGTATCCTAATGAATCTTACTCCTTCTGTCACTGTTCCCCTTCCCTCTTAAAGATTTTCTTATTTTTGCCAGTCCTGGGGCTTGAACTCAGGGCCTGGGCACAGTCCCCGAGCTTCTTTTGCTCAAGGTTAGTGCTCTACCACTTGAGTCACAGCACCACTTCTGACTTTTTCTGTATATGTGGTGCTGCAGAATTGAACTCATGGCTTCATGCATGCTAGGCAAGCAGTCGACCACTAAGCCACATTCCTAGTCCCCCCAAAGATTTCTTATTTTTGTGTCACTACTAGGACTTTTAACTCATGGCCCTTTCGTGCAGCTTGCTTTCGTGTGTGTGTGTGTGTGTGTGTGTGTGTGTGTGTGTGTGTGTGTGTGTGTGTGTGTTTGCTAGTCCTGGGGCTTAAACTCAGTGCCTGGGCACTGTCCCTGAGCTCTTTTGCTCAAGGTTAGCACTCTTACCACTTGAGCCACAGTTCCACTTGTAGCTTCTTTCATGCTTAATTGGAGATGAGAGTCTCATGGATTTTTCTGCCCATGTTGGCTTTGAACTAGGATCCTTAGATCTCAGCCTCCTAAGCAGCTAGACTTATAAGGGCGAGCCACCAGTACCCAGCTTTATGCAGCTTTCCTACTCAGTTTTTTTTGCTCACAGTTGATACTTTATGACTTGAGCTATACCTCCAGTCCTTTTTTTATTTTGTTATTTTTCATAAAAGGCCTCATGTTTTTACTCAGGGCCAGGATAGACTGTGATCCTCCTAGTTATGCCTCCTATAAAGTTGATAGTGTGTGAGTGTGTGTGTGTGTGTGTGTGTGTGTGTGTGTGTGTCACCGTGCATGGCTTATTGATTGAGATGGGGGTTCCCTAACTTTTTGTCTGAGCTGACCTCAAACTGCATTCCTCTCTGATCTCTGCTTCATGAGTAGCTGGGACTACAGATGTCAACCACAACTCCTGGCCCAAGTGTCTGTCTTCTAAGAGGTCAGTACCTCCAGCTCAGAGATTGTGGAGATGTCCAGGAGGCCAGTACTGCTTTAGATCCTTGCCTCAAACTCAACAAAGTCACTGGTGTTTGGCCCTCCTGAAAGCAGTGTTCCCAAGCAGGCCAGGTGCACCTGTTTGGTGCTCTGTGTTCTACAGATAGCACACTGTTGGCTGCAGCTCTGGGCCTCAAGTGGTTTTATGTGTTGGCCTGAATACAGCCTTGAGATTGAGGAGGCTTGTGATATGCAGGCCATGAAGAATGGCCTGAGCAGGTTCTCTGGTACTGAGTTTGGAGGCCATCAGTAGGCACGTGTGTAGGGACTGATTTCTGCAGAATGAGAAGAGAATGGGAAATGCAAAGGCCCAGAAGCAGAGTGTGTTGGGTACATTGACATGATAGGAAGATGTGTCAAAGGCACTGGGAGATAAGGGGAGAGAGGGTGGTGGTTCTTGTCAGCTGGCAATGACTTCAGGGCATTTCCCTCAATGACATGGAGGGCTTGAGCAGGGAAGTGGCATGATGGTGATGGTTTGAGGAGAGTGGCTAGAGGGACTGCAGCTTCAGGCAGAGCCACTGATGTGCATGTCTTTGCAGTACCTGCTCCACTACCTGATTTCCCTAAAAAACTGGCTGAATCGTTACACGTGGCAGCGGACTCCCATCTCCATCACAGCCTGGGCTCTGCTGCGGGATAGCTACCATGGAGGGCTGTGCCTTCGATTCCAGGCTCAGCATTTAGCTGTGGCAGTGCTCTACCTGGCTCTACATGTCTATGGAGTTGAGGTGCCTGCTGAGTCCGAGAGTGATAAGCCGTGGTGGCAGGTAAGGTGGCTTCTCAGTACACTAAACTGTCCTTTCCCTTTACAGATCCTTCCAACTCACTGCTCACCATTTTCTCTTTTCTTTTCTTTTCATTTTTTTTCCAGTCCTGGGCTTGAGCTCAGGGCCTGAGCACTGTCCTTGGACTTTCTCAAGGCTAGAGCTCTACCACTTGAGCCTCAGCACCATTTCTGGCTTTTTTCTATCCATGTGGTGCCGAGGAATCGAACCCGGGTCTTCATGCATGCTAGGCAAGCACTTTAACCACTAGGCCAAACTCCCGGCACTCTTTTCATTTTTTTGTTCATGGGGCTTGAACTCAGGGCTTAGGTGGTATCCCTGAGCAGTTTTGTTCAAGGCTAGTGTTCTACCACTTTAAGTCACAGCACCACTTCTAGTTTTCTGGCTTTGATCCTCAGATCTCAGATCCTGAGTAGCTAGGATTATAGGCATGAGCCACCTGCACCTGGCTTAGTTTCTGTTTATTAATTGCCCATGAGGAAAGATGTTGGTCACTAGAAAATATCTGTTGTACTACGTGTGGTAAGTCATCCCCTGTAATCCCAGCTATCAGGAAGTAGAGATTGAGAGAATTATGGTTTGAGGCCAGTCTGGGCAAAAAGTCCACGAGATCCCTTTTCAACAAACAAGCTGTGTGAACTCAGCAGAAGAGAGA
The DNA here is from genome assembly GCF_031878675.1 of Megascapheus bottae. Lineage (NCBI taxonomy): Eukaryota > Metazoa > Chordata > Mammalia > Rodentia > Geomyidae > Megascapheus > Megascapheus bottae. Next base: position 104,570,694 of record NC_143547.1, on the reverse strand, counting down.
CCCTAGGTCAGTAGGCAGGAAGATAGCACTCAGAGGCCAGTTTCCAGCAAAAATGTAAGACCCTACTTGTAAAGTAACTGAAGTGAAAAAGGGCTGGAGGTATGGCTCAAGTGGTAGGGTACCTGCCTAGCAAGTGCAAGGCACTGAATTCAAACCCCAGAACTGGAATAAAAGGCAAATTTGTGATAATCATCTACATTCGGGGCTCATCCCGTTGCACTTTGCCATTTGAAGCCAGGTTATTGTTTGCAGTAAAAGCTCTTAGGTATTGATCAACAGCCTTGGCTTCCACCCAGCCACTCAAATGATCTGAAGTGGACATTGGCCCAGTTAAGAAGCTCTGAGCTAAGTCAACACTGCCAAATCCTTACTGAGTTGAGAGGAACTTGACATAGATCAAAAGGTTAATAAATCTGGCTTACTCTCAGAAGCAGGGGTGTTTCTTGGCAAAGATAGATGGGTAGACAATAGGGAGGGAGGAAACTGATTACATAGATGGATATGCAGATACTGATTAGATAGATAGATGATGGGTGCCTGCGTTCATGCAGTAGAGGCTGTTTAGGTAGGGGGATGGATGGATGGACAAGGTAGGTAGCAGGTAGGTAACATTGATTGATGGATGATTGAGTTCTCTACTTCCCTGACCTATTGAGTCATGTTGTTGGTAGACAGTGTATTCAAATCTATCCATTGGAAGAGCTTTTCAGGTGACACAGGTGCCACTGCAGAAAGGCCTGTCTTCCTAACACACACTTCCCTGACCTCTGGTTTCTTATCTATCTGTTCCTGTGTCCGTCTATCTCATAGTTGGTGCTTGGGTCACAGTCTCAGGCCAGGAGCACCTGTAAGATACTGTGAGGGTTAAGAGACCATCTGTGTGTATTCCGTGCTGGCTGTTTTCAGGGACTGACTGATAACAGGACTCAGTGGCCTTGTGTAGCTGGAATGAAGTGATGCCAGAGAAGTTGTCACTTGCTGGCTCTGCTCTCTGAGGACATCTGGTGGTCACAGTGGCTTCATCACTCAGCTGGAATGTCACTTGTTTATCCTTGGGCTGCCTCTCTGCTTTACTTTTACCATCTAGAACTTCATGTGAAGCACCAGCACTGTCTCTGTGCCCCATATTCAGCCCTCCCAAGAGGAGTTGTATCTGTCCTGGCCCAGCACAGCTGGGGAATGGTCCTGCTATGAAACTGCTTTCTGGGCCACAGAAATTTGCCCAGTTTTTACTCAGGTTAAGAAGAAATTACCATTTTTGGTGGCAGATGTATGGTTACCCAGCTTTTTTTGTGTGTGCTGGTCCTAGGGCTTGAACTTCGTACCTAGGCACTGTCTCTGAGCTCATTTGCTCAAGACTAGTGCTCTATCACTTGAGTCACAGCTCCACTTCTGGTAGTTAATTGCAGATTAGAGGCTCATAGCCTTTCCTTCCTGGGCTGGCTTTGAACTACAGTTGTTAGATATTGGTCCCGTGATTAGCTCATACAGCTTTTTTAAAGGCCTGCTAAACTTGACTTCACCTTTCTGGATGGCTCAGGGTGCATGAACTGGGAGAGTCCAGAATGCTGATGTCCCTTTGGGCTGGTGAGGCAAAGGAGCCAGTTGCCTTGAAGTGAGCTGTTTATACATGGACAAAGGAAAGCTCAGGGTTTTTTTTTGCCAGTTCTGGGGTTTGAACTCAGGGCCTGAGCACTGTCCTTGGGCTTTTTCCTCAAGGTTAGCACTCTGCCGCTTGAGCTACAGCACCACTTCCAGTCTTTTTTATGTATGTGGTACCGAGGAATCGAACCAGGGTCTTTGTGCATGCTAGGTAAGCCCTCTACCACTAGGCCACACTCCTGCCCCCCTCAGGTTTTATATTTGAAGCATTTCCTCTTCATGTACTCTCCACTGCTACTTCTTGCTATAACTACCTTAGGTGTCATTTGTCACGTATGGGCTTAGCACCAGAGCCCAACATTCTGCTCTACAAGCAGCCTGCCCACCAGAGTACACACATGCAGAGGATGTGCCACCATGTGTGTGCATGACATAACTCTGTTGGAAGATACTGAGGGATAGCAGTGATGGAAATGGGGCAGGTCTTGTTGAAACTTCTATATCTAATCCATATTTGGGGTTACCTGTGCCCTTTTCCTAAAAACAGGGAGACTTGCTTATTTCCTGCTACTTTTACTGTTTGCTGTATGGACAGACATACCATCTGATTTGGAAGTTGAAATTCTCAACCTAGTGGAGTCAAGCCACTAGGTCCCTTTTGGTCCAAGAGGCCAGTACTATTATCTCAGGACATGAGGATGTGTCTTTTTGACACATGGCCCACCGTCATAACCTACCCTGAAGTATTTTTCTCACGCTGTGATAGATTTAATAAAAATGTACCATCATCATCATTTTTTGCTATATAAGTTAGTGGCATAAAGCACATGGACATTTTTGTCCATCATCTTCTCCAGAAAACTGAAACTATGTCCCCACTAAATATTGTGTTCTGATTTTTCCCAGTACCTGGCACCCATTTTCTTCTGTGTGTGGATCTGGCTACTCTAGGCTAATCCTAGAAGTGGTATCATGCAGCATTTGTCCTTTTGCACTTGGCTTTGGGGAGTGGAGGATGGGACCCCCCCAGGCCTGTGAGTTGGCCCTATACTGCATATTACTCTTGGTTTGGACCCTCAGGGATAGGCCTCAGCCTTGAATGTATCTGTACATTGGCTCTGCTCTAGGTTTTCCTCTGGCCAGGGTAGTATGGAAGTACAGTCCACGTTATGTAGCTGGACAGTTTCTGGGAAACAACATAGCCAGTCTCCTACCCTCTCTTCTAAGCAGCATCCCTAGAGCCTGAGCTTGTGAGAACGTCACATTGCAGTTAAGGATCTGTACTTTGGGTAGAGATCTGTTACCAGCTCCCTATGTGACTTTGGCCAAGTCCCCTGTCCTGTCTAATCCGAGTAATTAATAAGGTCTCTTCCATCTAGAATTTTCTCTGCTTTGAAAGTGTTTGATCAGGCTCCATAGTCAGAACTGATTCGGTAGGAGAGCCACCACCCTCTGGATAGACAAGTCCCTGAGCCTCCTACCCCACCCAGGAAGTGCTACCCTATGCTTGTAGTGGCTACCTCATGTAACACAGAGAGAGTCTAATTGAAGCTTTCTTTTCCTTCTCCTTTCTAGGTGCTTAGTGAAGACCTTACCAAGCCAATCATTGATAATATTGTGTCTGATCTTATTCAAATTTATTCCATGGACACAGGGATCCCCTAGCCCTGGCCCAGGCCTGCCTAAAGAGAAGCCCAGGATGTTCAGCTGCCTGGGAATGGTGCACTATGTTGCTGTTACAGCCAGTCCTGGGTGGACTGGTTATACTTACTGCTGGAGACGGGCTGGTAAAGGTGATGACATGTTGTGGCCTTGACTGTCCCCAGCAGCCTTGGTCCAGATGATGGCAGGACTGCGCCTCCAACAGGCAGGCTGGGTGGTCACATCAGGTGGCTATCCTGATGTGACCACATCTGTCTTTTCCCTTTGAGATGACTCCGACTGCAGCAGAGGTGGGGATTCACTGGCAGGAAAGTCAAAGACAGAAGGGTCTGTACTCATTGGGTTTTTTAAGCCAGATTTTCAGGAAGTATGAATTTGCAACATAGATGAAATTTTATTTTGTATAATAAAAATGATGCAGATCATTTTTACAGATGCCCCATATCTTTGCTTTGCAGTCTGTGCTGTCCTTGGAGGATACCACTTGTGCTCTGGGATATTGCTCACCTCCAACTTTCAGTGCTAGGTGGGGTCCTGGAACCACAGGGCAGGGGTGCTCGCTTGCTTTATGTCATAAAATTATTTTTATTAATTATTGTTATTATTGTTAGGAGTTAAATTGTTATAGAGTGAGGTTTTCTTGTTTTTACTTTTCTTTGCTTCTTATTAAAGATTTTGTTAAAATAATGGAGATTAAAGTAATACAGCATTCTATCTTCTTTGTTTTAGGAATCAGAAGGTCAGCAATGAGATCTTGACATGATATTCTAGAACCTGAATGAAGTTTCTAACTTTCAGTGTAGAACATATATTAATTACTGTGAAGTGGGAAATGGCTAAGTCTTCTTTGTTTTATAGGGCGACTAAATTCAGAGATGAACTGGAATTAGTCTCTTTTTTGTCTCTTCATTTTTTGGCTGTGGTGCTTTGACTTGTGTGTCATCCCTCCCTGGAGCTGCCCATGTCCTATTCCCTGGAACCTACACATATATAAAATTTGGAAATAGGGTGTTTGTATATGTAATCGAGTTATGAAGAGTTCAGTAGGGTGGAGTCTAGTACAAAAACTGATGTGCTTAGAAGAGACACAGGCAGATAGATACACATTAAGGACAAGGAAACATAAAGGAGGAAGTAGAAGTTGGTCAGGAGCTAAGGAAAAGATCTGGGGGTAATTTTTTTTTCTTTTTTCAGTTGTAGGCCAGGGCTCTGTGCCTGAGCTCTTCAGCTCAAGGCTAGCCCTTTACCACTTGAGCCACCGTACCACTTCTGGTTTTTTGATGGTTAATTGGAGATAAGTGTTTCACGGACTTTATTGTCCAGGCTGGCATTGAACTGCAATCCTCAGATCTCAGCCTCTTGAGTAGCTAGGATTACAAGTATGAGACAACAGTGGCTAGCTAAGTGATTCTTCTTTAAGGCCCTCAGAAGCTTAGATTTGCCATCGCCTTGATTTTGGACTCCACGCCACTAGGTCTTGTGATAGGATCAATGTCTTTTGTTTTATGCTGCCCAGTTTGGGTAAGTTTGTTACAGCTTGTCTCAGGGTTCCACTGCTGTGGTACTTCCTTGCTCCAAAACATTTGGCTAGGAAAGACTTTCTCTATGGGAACTTTGTTGTATTTGATACCAGAAGTTTGTCGGGGGGAGTGTGGGGAAGTGTCACAGACACAAATTCATGATGTTTTGTAGAGAAAATAACATCTTTCCACATGGCACCAGCTGTCTTAGTATGGAAGTTGGCCAGTCAAGACTTACTTAACCTTATGTTTCAATATATACTCTTAGAGTAAGAAAGCAAGTTTCTCTGTTCTTTGTCTTTTGGCCTGTTGTAGAAGCATGAACATGTCTCTGGAAGGTGCTTTGAAGCCATTTCTCTCCACTCTTGGCTACTGCTATGGAAAATGTGTCCTATGGTTCTGGCATGTCTAGAAGGGGAATGAATTGAGCAAAGAAATAGAAATACCTTGAAATGAGGTGAGGGAACTCTTATAAGTCTGGCTCATAGAACTACCTACTTGGCGCTTCCTGACCTAAAGGGGATGCTGTGAAGTACAGATATCCACATGCAGGCATCTGGGACTACAATGAAAAGACTTGGAGTGAAGGAGTTAACGAAATAATGGACTTTCTTCCTGGGGCTTGTAGGTAAAGAGGAAAGTGTGGGATTAGAACCTTGTATGCTGCACTGGTGCAGCTGATGACGAAAAGCAATCTCAGCCAGGCCAAGCTAAATGTTCTTAAATCACTGTAAATGAGGCAAAATTTATAATCTTTGGAGTGCAAAAATAAAAGACATCTGAGGTGCTCCAAAAAGGTAGAATATTCTAGGTTGTCAAAAAGTTAAACACAGCCAGGACTGGGGGCTTGTGCCCATAATCTTAACAATTTAGAAGGTTGAGATCTGAGGATTAAGGTTTCAAGACAAATGAGGCAGGGAAGTCCATGAGACCCTTATCTCCAATTAACCAGCAAAAACCTGGAAGTGGCTCTGTGGCTTAAGTGGTAGAGAACCAGCTTTAAGTGAAAAAGCTAAGGGATAGTGCCCAGGCCCTTAGTTCAAACCACAGTACACATAGACAACAAGGAGGGCTCTACAAATATGTTGAGTTCTGAATTGTTACAACTTTCCCCTCATCTGAGGATATACGGGCCAAGACATTCAGTATAGGTGATTTCAGGTCAAATTGGTCAGAATCCCCCAGAAGCAATGCTCTCCTTGCCTTACGGGGGGCGGGGGGGGCGCTGCTTTTTCTTGGCATAAGAGCCCAGTAGGGCAGTGGCATGTGGAGTGAAAGGCCTAGTGCCATAAAGTCACATGTTTGGTCGTTAATGGAAACTTATTAAATAAATCACACAGATAATCCAGACCAGGATTGTAAGAGCCTTTCATTTTTTTAATACACAGAAGTTTTGGTCTATTCTTTCAATTAAGAAATTCAACTATAGACTTTAAATTATTATGCATCTGCAGTCTTTCTCATTAGATATTTTTTTGTTCATCTTTATAACAGGCAGATAAAAATGTAATACATATTTATGAACACAGTTGACCAAGCCATTCCGTATAATATAATGCTGTATAAAGAGCAGCTTCCCAATGACACAGGCCTCTCTCGGCCTGAAAAGTATACAAGAACCGGAGCGGAAGATGCGAGTTCACGGTGCCCCTCTCTGAACCCCATAGCGCAAAGGCAGCCTCTGGACTACACACTCAACAAGGACATCAGACAACTTTACACAGCAGCAGTGAGGGTTTGCTTTTGAATATCAAGTGCTCATTGGCTCTATTGATGTGTCTACAACAGGATGACGAGAAGCTCAGTAGCGCAGCCGTATCATCCGCAGCTGAAACACTTTGAATTTTACTTCTTGTGGAAGAACACAAAGACCCTCAACATAGTGAGTTGCCCTTTTGTTATTGTGGTTGAAACAAGGACATCAGGGAACAATTTACAAATGGGTAACATTCTCAATGTGCCCTTTAGAAAAAGGGATGGCTTTAAGTTATCTGTAGCTGGCATTTTCAAATGGATTTCCTCTTCTGACCAAAAATTCTTTTGCCCGAGATTTGACTACTCCTGCTTTGGGGTGACATGGCATTGATGGTAACAGTGGCTTCATGGGGGTTCAGGGAGGTGAGATAAGGTTGCCACGGGGATATGCAGAATCACCCAGGACAGGTTGGCCCTCTGCAAGGTGGCCGTCTGCATCTGCTGCATCCTCGTGTTATGTCCATTAGCTCCACTTGTCTCCTGGTAGCTGAGCTCTGGCCCCAGCAACAGGCAAGTGTGGGAGCTGTAGGGAGGCCCTGGTCACCTCTATGTAAAAGACACCCAGAGGTTCAGAAGGTAAAGGAACCTCATGGGCAAAGCGCTGCCCATTTCGCTGATGTCGCCATAGGGATATCCATACTCAGGAGACTCAGGAGGGTTGGCAGTCCATTAGGAAGAGGCCCATCTGTCTGGCTTTCCTGATAGGGCACCAAATTTTGTACCTTTTCTGCATTCCCCTCTCAGGTTAACACTGATTCAGGGGAAACTGAGGCTTAAGCCACTGAGTGTCTGGGAGGATCCAAGGCCTACGAGCCCTGTTCTCAGCCACAGCAAAAGAGCTACTGGTGTGATGAGAGCAATGGTGACAGTGATGGTAAAATATAAGAGACTTTGCTGCCCCAGCATGGCCTTTTTGGGTTATGTGTGTCCTGTGGACAAAACGTCTGGGGCTGGAAGCATGCTTTGGTGGGTGGCACTGCCTATGTTATGGCTGAGTTGGTCCAGCGAGCACTTTCTGGCATTTGCCAAAACACAAAGTGGGATCCAGAGATGCTGAGGGTGATGAAGTTAGACAACAATCCCCATCAGCCTCTTGAGTTTGGTCACCCCTCCCATTCAGTCAGTCACTATGAGACTCAGGCCTGCATTGGGGGCCATCTGTCTCTACTGGGGGCTGCTTCCAGGATTGGCGTCAGGTGGGGCAGGGGCTACAGCAGTATCCACACCTTGCACACATGCTTCATGCTCTCAAAGTTGGGGGTATAGACAAAGAAAGCCACCAGCTACAAGGAAGGAGTTACAATTGGAATTGGAAAGTGAGGAAGCCAAACCCCAAGCTTCCTTGTCACTGACTGGAGGGAACAATTCTCTCAATACTTTGGTATTTTCCTTTGTAATACAAGACTCCATTGAATGGCTCTCCTCCCCTTCTATAGGCAGGGGTCTCAAAGTGCAAGTAAGGTCTCCAGGCCTCCAGCATCCTTCCCCAGCCCCCCTCCTCTGGAATCTCAGTAGAGCCACACAAGAGAGCACTGAGGCAGGAACTTAGGGAGGAAAAGGCATTAACTGAGAGGAAGTTCTTACAGTCTAGGTACCTGGGGGGGAATAAAAACCAAAACCAACTCCTTGCTACATTCAATGGAAATTCAAAATGAAAACGCCTGATAAGAGAAATGGAAATATCATGCCAATAGCTAGCTCCTTAATCTTTAAGTAAGCATCTTGTCACATATATGTATATGCACATAGATGCACATTCATGTAGACCTGCACACACATGCACACTGCTACTGTGGTCAGGGCAAGTTGCTTGATGGTTGCAGGTACATTTGAAGGTGGCTCCCTCTGGTGGCTGTCTGGGCAATGGCATCCTCCCTTGCTCCAGAAAGCAATTCCGTTTTTGGTATGTTTGTTGTCTGATGACTCTCTAGTGGCTACAGCAAAGCTTTCAATAAACCCCAAAAAGCCCTGACCCCAATGCACACCCGAGGTGGTGAACATATGGTGGAATTGTTTGTTAAGAACCAAGCATCGATAGAAAACAAAGGTGGAGTGCCATTCTTCTTCCTCTCTTTTTCTTTCCCCTCTTCCCTCTTGTCTTCTTCCTTTTCCTCCTCCGTCTGCTCCTGGGTCCCAGATGAGAAGCCCAGAGGGATGCACCTTTATCAAATGGATTTGGCTTCCTGCAAATACGACACAAGAAAAGTCCTTAGTTGTCTCAGTTGTTTGCCTCTTTGGCAGGTGTGCAGGTTCCCCTCTGTGCATGTGCATGTGCATGTGTGCGTGCGTGCGTGCGTGTTGGTGTGTGGTTATGCGTGAGTCCAAGTGTGTATGTGTGCATGTACAGAGAGAAGTTCTAGTTAGAGGGACGTCTCCATGCTGTGGAGTGGGCTCCCGGGTCTGGAAGAGAATGCCGAAGAGGTAGCTGACTTGGTGACATGCGTGGTCAGGTAGATGCCGCTGTCTATGGCATTGTTGTTCTGGTTGGGGGATGGCGGTGGTGGGGCCCGGAGGCGCTCCTCATTCTCATCCACGTCCGTGTCATCTATCAGCGGGATATTGTGGGTGTAGTCATTGATCAGAAACTCGGGCGTTGCCATGAAGTTATGGATGGAGCTCTTTGATTCCGGTTTTTCCAGACCTTCATAGAGTGAGCTACGGAATGCTTTCACCACTCGGATCTGGAGCAGAAGGTGTAGGGACAGGACCCAGGGTGGAGCAGGGACAACAGGAAGGTGTGAGAAAGGAAGGGCAGGAACAAGAAGGAAAGAGAGAAGAAGGGAAAGGAAAGGAAAGAGATAAAAAGGGAAAGGAAATAAAGGAAAAGAAAGGAAAGGAGAAAAGAGATAGTCAATGTGCAGCTGGTGCCAATGAGTTCTACCCACATCAGTGGCTAGGGGTTATCACAGCACTCGGGATGAGGTATTTGAATAAATGATGTGGTGGCTGTGCAGGGCTGTGGTAAGGGTTTTCAGGTCTGGGCTTTAGTTTTGTCAAGTGATCTACATTCAGGAAACATGGCTGTTCTGAATGATCTGGAATACTAGGCATTTGTCTGCTTCCTTGACCGGGGAGCAAGACTGGTCTAGGTGGCCCTGAGAATCTCTACTCAGTTTGAATTCTAATGTAGTAGAAATATGCTGAACCCCTTTAAGGACCTCAGCTCTATCCCCTCAGCTTTGTCGCTGCAGCCAGGACCTTCCATGCTCAGACCTGTCTGGATTCAGTGGATATTTTTTTGGTGCATTATGGGGCTTGAATTCAGGGCCTGGGTGCTGTCCCTGAGCTTTTTTTGCTCAAGGATACTACTCTACCACTCTGAGCCATAGCTCCACTTTTGGTTTTCTGGTCGTTAATTGGAGATGAGAGTCTCAAGGACAGGGATTGGCTTTCATCTTTAATTCCCAGATCTTAGCCTCCTGAGTAACTGGCATTACAGGACTGAGCTACCACTGCCCAGCCTTATTTATTTATATGCCTGTTGTGGGACTTGAACTCAGGGCCTGGGTGTTGTTCCTGAGCTTCTTTTGCTCAAGGCTAGTGGATCCACAGCTCCACTTCCAGATTTCTTTTTGTAGTTTATTATTCTTGCCCAGTCTGTCTTCAAACTGTGATCCTTAGATCTCAACCTTTTGAGTATCTAGAATTATAAGTGTGAGGCACTGGCATTCAACCTTGTGGCTACTTCTGTGTGTTCAACTTACTATATCCATTAGGGGTACTCGCATAGAATGACCTCCAATATCTGGAAACTTAGCAAGGCTCCTTCATATTATTCCTACCTGGCCAGCTGCTCTGGTCCCATGTCCTCTATTACTCTACTACTCCCTCTTTTGTCCTGGGGTGTTCCCAGAGCTCCTCTCTTCCCATCGTGGCTACAGCCCTTGAACCTGTCTGGCTCTAAGCTCTGGGCCTAAGAGCCTGCTGATCTCCACCCGGAGGAAAAGACTGAAAATGGCCACACTGTACACACCAAACTTGACCTGACTTAGCTGCCTTGCTCTACTATGGTGGTCCTTATGGTCTCTCATAAGCCCTATGCCATAGCTGGTTGCTTCTGATTTGGTTCTGTATGCTGCTTCTCCTCCTCACTCTTATACTCAGACATCCATGGACTTTGCCATAGTTTGTACATTCCTTGGCAATCCCCACTTTGCTTTCCAGTCTTCAGATCAGCTTGACTTCCTGCAGCAAAGACCTTGTACCTCTGTGGCCCTTTCCCCAATCTGAGCTCCTTTGAAGCATTCTCTCTCTGTCTCTATCTCTCTGTCTCTGTCTGTCTGTCTCTGTCTTGATCTCTGTCTTTCTCTGTCTCTGTCTGTCCATCTCTGTCTCTCTCTCTGTTTCTCTCTCTGTTTCTCTGTTTTTCTCTCTGTTTTTTTTCTCTCTCTGTTTCTCTCTCTGTCTCTCTCTCTGTTTTTTTCTCTCTGTTTCTCTCTCTGTGTGTCTCTGTCTCTCTCTGACTCTCTCGCTCCCTCCCTCCCTCCTTACCTCCCTCCCTCCCTCCCTCCCTCCCTCCCTCCCCCCTTTTTCTCTCTCTCTCTCTCTCCCTGTGTCCCCACCCCATCCCCCAGCTTTTCCACCTTTACTGGCACATGGACACAAGTCTCAAGGCTTACAAGCTACAGAGCTGCTATCTTGCTGCTCCCTTTCTGGTTTTCTGGCCTGGGCTTTCCCCTGCTTCTGGAAGCCAGGAACAACTATGCCAATCCTAGGCCTCCTGCAAGCAGCAGACCAGTCCCAATGTCATCTGGCTCTACTGTAAATGCAAAGCCAGCACTGCTGCCTTCCCTGGCCCATTAGGCAGGATGTGGGGAGCTCCCAGTTAACCCCTCCTCTGTGAAGTGCAGGGCATGTTAAGGATTCTAGTCTCACTTCCAAATCCAAAATGCTATGATTTCATTTTCTTGGTTTAGACAAAGATTCTGAAGTCTATGGCTAAAAGGCTGTGTTTGCTACTGGTTTGGTAAATAAAGTTTTATTGGTGCACTGCCATGCCCATTTATCTATGTACTATCCATGGGTGTTTTCAAGCTACAAGGACAGGGTTGTTTAGTTGCGACAGAAACCTGGCCCCAAAAGCTAAATATGTTTACTTGCTGGCCCTTTATGGGAACAGTTGGTTAGTCCCCAGTTTACACAATGAATCATCCTGACTACAAAGAGTTCCTTTTAGCTCCTAGAGTCTGGACCTTGAAGCTGACAATTCAGCCAGGGCAAGCTAAATGTTCTTAAATCACTGTAAATGAGGCAAACTTTATAATCTTTGGAGTGCAAAAAAGAAAAGACATCTGAGGTGGTCCAAAAAGGTAGAATATTCCAGGCTTGTGTGTGACATGCAGTTAGACTTTTCTCTGGACTGGGTGAAGCCACATCTGCCAGATTGCAGATGGACAGCTATTCTTCCTGAGTCCTTCATCTCAGACTGCTTTTTAAAATAGAATTAATACAGAAATTGGGAATCATATCACCTTGTTTTTGGTGCCAGTCCTGAGGCTTTGAACTCAGGGCCTAGGTGCTGTCCCTGAGCCTTGTTTTGCTCAAGGCTGGCGCTCTACTGCTTGAGCCACAGATCCATTTGCAACATTTTTGGTAATTTCTATTGGAGATAAGAGTCTCTTGGACTTTTTGCAACATAATCTTCAGATCTCAGCCTCCTGAGTAACTAAGATTACTGGTGTGAACCCTAGCACCCAACTTTATTTTGCATTTGAAATTAAAACAACAGAGTTCATATTTTTTTGTAGCCAGTTCCCATGTTGCCTTATTGGTTAGGGTTTCTGGTGCAAAACTGAAGCATCTATGTCAGGGATGGACATTACCTATTCCGAAGAGAAAAGGCTGTCCAGGACTCTACATTCAGTAAATGCATCCCTGACCTTGGCCACATTGCTGAGTTGGTGGTCTCCTTTGGACTTGGGTCATGTGATCAGGACAAACCAACTCATCCCACCCGGCTCAAACCTATTCATGCCCTGGGTCTCACTGTACCTGGATAAACCCCAAAATCCTTCCTACAAAGAATTGCCACGGCCACAGGGCAGCTTGTTTCTGTGGCTACCACTGCTTTGGCTCCACTGGCTTATCTCTGGCACTCCTCCTGGATGTAATTTGCTTCATTTAATGCCTACTACTAAAGCCAGGCATAGAGCTATGGATCAGTCAGCACATGGGGAATACACACGAATGAGCAACCCATACCTGAGTGGTCTGTACTGCTCCACACTGCTGGTGTAAGTTGTGAGTTTTTGTCTCTGCATTCAGGTCTAAAACTATTACAATGGCTATACACTGGTGTTATGATGGGGTTTTTAGCTCACTCTAAAGGTGAAGGGCACAGGCAATTCCTGGGCAACTGGTTCTGTGAAAACCAGCAAATGGTAAGAAAGGCTCATCATGGAGGACTGGATTATAGCCAGCTGTTGGTAGGCATCTTCATGGTCCCAGCTTCCTTCTGTCAGACCCAGAGTTCAGTGTTCTAAGCTAAGTCACAGCACAAGCTGAGTGAAACCCATGCCCTGTCCCAATGCCACAGCTTACATCTGCCTCTTCTTAGGCTCCTGACTGGCTTTCTCACAGTCCCCCCCACCATACTTCCCAAGGGATCTGATCATATCTGCAACACATCTAATTTCTTACCTAAAGCCAGGACCCTTTTCCTGAACTCCAAGCTTCTTTTGGTCATGTCCTCTTAAAGGTCCCCTGGACCTATCACACCCTTGTTCCAGAATGCCTATTGCCCCCTTCCCATCCCAGTATGACTGACACACAGCTTCTGACTAAGTCTGTCATTCCTGTGGTGGTTGCCTGTACTGTCCATTCTCCAGCTGGGATTAATATTTATGCCAATACTGGGGCTTAAACACAGAGCTTCATGTTCTTGTTTTGTGTATTTGCTTACAGCTGGCAGTCTACCATTTGAATCACAGCTCTACTTCTGGCTTTTTGCTGGTTAATTGGAGATAAGAGTTTCACAGACTTTGCTGTTCACAGTGGTTTCAAACCACAATCCTCAGAACTCAGCTTCCTGAGTAGCTACAATTACAGGTGTGCAGCACTGGTGCCTGGCTCCACATGACATTTCTCAGCTCTCTGGCTAAATCAGGTACTGCCATTTCCTTGAGTCTAAACATTCTAGGAGGATGGAATTGGCTTGGTTCCTAACTCTGGTGGAAATCCATTGAATTCCATCATCTACAGCCAATTTGCCTGTCGAATTTTTTTTTTGAGATGGGATATTGCTAAGCAGCCTAGGCTGGCCTGACATTTATAAAAGTCCTTTTATAGCTTTCTGGGTGCTGTGATTGCAAGCCTATTGCCACTATGCCTGGGTCTGTCGAATAATTTTAAAGAAAAAAATGCAAGCAGGAAACACGAGTCCTACAATTATGACTGAGGCTTCTGAGAAAACCAATGATGTCAGGCTCTGTGGTAGGGGTGGAGATGGGATCTCCAATAGCTTCTAATCACCTGCGTGAGATGGTATGCCTTACTGCCCCCTGCAGGCAGTCAAGGATGTTGCTTCTGCAATCTTCCCCCTTGCCTGGGTCATTTACTTGTTTGATTCAGCAAATTCCCTCTAGTCGCTGCCCTGTTTTCTGTGTTCTGCCATGGTTAGTGGCTCTGAGAGGCTTGTTGGATATTTGTCTCCTCCCACAAACTAAAGGGTACTTGGTCTCCATATGTCTCCTCATTTCCTTTCTAGTCAGGTTGTGGTCCCTTTCCTTTCCCCTGACTTCCATTTCATTTGTCTTCCAATGGTTCTCCATCTTCAACTGAAGACTGGGATGTGTAAGTTATGTCTCAATTGGCCTCAAATCTCCAGCCCCAAGCCCCAACAACTACATTGCTGCTTTCTTATGATCTCACAATCTGCCAGTTCACATCCTGCCACCACACTGCTACTACCACTCCCACCATACTGGCCTCGGCAGGCTGATGTGGGGCCGCCTCCTTTGTCTTCCTGTTTCTCTCCTTGCTGTAGTCCTCCTCCCCAATCAAAATGGCAGCCCAAGCAGTCCTTTTATAAGCCAGAACATTTCATAGTCTCCACCAATGCAAAACATCCAATAGCTGTGTTTCCTAGAGCAAGACCAGAAGTCCTGCAGCCTCTTACTTTATCCTCCTTTACTTCTTCCAGCTTCTGTCACATTCCTACCTCAGCACCAGGCACTGGCTGGTCCCTCTTTCGGGCCTTTCCTTCATTGAATCTCAGAGTTCTTTCCCCCACCTCTTCCCCATTTCCTCAGCGAGCCATTTTCTGCCCCACCACCACTCCTGCATCTGCCATGGTTTCTAGTGCTCCGTTTCAAGGGTACCTTCCACCTCAATTCATCCCCCCTCCCCCCCCCTCTCTCTCTCTCTCTCTCTCTCTTTCTCTCTTCCATCTCCTTCACTGAAGTAAAACTCCTAGAGGCAGTGATTTGCCTGTAGGGTTCCCTGATGGCTCCAGCATCCAGGAAAACTATCCACATCCAACAGGGGCTCAGTGAGTAGCTGAGAAGTGTCTACTGTGAGCCTGATTCCTGTCTTTCACAATAGCTTCATCCTTCTTCCAGGCTCTCCATGCAGTGTGCTTCAATTAGCTAGCTGAAGCTATTTCAGACCACTCTAGTCAGAAGCCTCCTCACACCTTGCTGGGCCAGCCCCATGCCTAGAAACTTTCATCCCGAGAATCAAGTCATGCTGTCCTTCCTTTTCACACTCATCTCAGCTTAAATGTTCATTCTCAGAGAGGCTGGCCTGGACATCCTGTTCATCTGCTCTTTTACTTTCTAGTACTTGGAACCATCAGTGCCTTTCTTTGTCATGTGCTTTTCTTTCGGTTGTTGGTGGTGGTCATGGGGCTTGAACTCTGGGCCTGGGCACTGTCCCTGAGCTCCTTTTTGCTCAACGCTAGCACTCTACCACTTTGAGCCACAGCGCCACTTGTGGTCTTCTGGCAGTTAATTGAACATAAGAGTGTCAGAGACTTTCCTGCCCGGGCTGGCTTCGAACTGCAATCCTCAGATCTCAGCCTCCTGAGTAGCTAGAATTACAGGCATGAGCCACTGGTGCCTGGCTTCCCAGTGCTTTTGTGTGCCTCAAACAGCTGGGCGCTCAGGGTGCTGTGCTACTGAAGTGCTATGTGAATGCTGGGAGCCTTACCCAGGCAGTGATGCTGCAGAACAAGGCTCACTTCCACCCTCGAGCTGCAGCAGAAGGCAAGCATACCATGTCACTGACGGGGGCCCTAAGCCCTGTTGAAAAGCTGCTTGTGCTCTTGCTTAGGCCTCCAATGCACAGAAAGGATGGAGGCTGGGACACAGGAGTGCAGAAGCTGGGAGACAAGCGAGGAACTGAAGGAAGGCTTATTCCAGTAAAGAATGGAAAAAGGAAACACAAGGAAAGAAAAATAAAAGCAAAAGCTCCTGAACTGCAGGACATTGCCTAATACCTTTTTACTGCATTCTGCTAATTCCTCACACAGAAATAATTCCATCTACTGATGCTTCTGGGGTTCACTACGCCCCAGGAAGGCTTCTCCATGTGATCTGCTTAGTATCTGTGCCCAGCATGTATGGACCTCAGATTTTGGGGGGTTTTTACCTGACTCCTCCCTTGATTTTCTACTGTTCTGTATCAACCACTAATCTAGAACCTTGCCTATTAGCTACCGTGGAACCAATGAGAATCCAAGATCAGAAATGCTGGAAACTGAAGAGAAGCTAACTTTGGCCTTACTTCTCTATGTTAGGAAACGGTTTGGACTCTTTCCTCCCCTATGGAGATGTCATGTGCTTCTGTTGGGAAAGTTAAAACACAAAGTGCAGCCCTGTCATCAAGGGATCATGGCAGAAATGAAAGACGCGGCTTTAGGTATGTGGCAAGCCTACATACACAAAGTGTCTGGTGAATTTTAGGAAAATTGCCTCTCATCTTAACACACTGACACCCACTGTGCCCAGGACCAAGAGAGGCCAGACTTGTTCTCCTGACATCATCAGGCTCTTCAGGTAGGCAGACAACACAGGATGCTGGAGGAGCCCCACCGGAACCCTTACTTCTCACACTAGTCAAGTCACACTGTACTGTCTCAAACAAATCTCATGAAATCTCAGCTCCTGGCTGCTGGCATGCAAGTCAGCATTCATAGTACTCACAGGAAGGGGTTTTGGGGTCTTCCCTAGGCTGCATTGTATTATGAGCTTTGGGAATTCCCTGGAAGTTGTTCCATCTGCACCATAGCCTGTGGCTCTAGGAAGGCTTGGGACAGGGCATGCCCTCCGGAAGGGACCAAATGCTTTTCCACATAGAGGCAGTGTACATCTACAAATAGCTGAGAAAAATGCCAATACATTCACTGTTCTCTGAAATCCAAGGGAAGAGATTTAGCCCAACATCTGGACAATGGAACAAACTTCCTAAAACAGGACTGTTTTCACTTTGCCAGATCCTTCCACCTGAGAGTGTGGGAAGAACAAGCAAGGCCCTGGTGGCTCACTTGGGGCTAGCTTTGGTCCCCATGCACAAAAAAATGTTCCTATTACAAAAGACAATGCAAACCAACTTCTGTGATCCATCTCAGTGTGGTTAATATAGAACTAAACATCTGGAAAGAGCTCCTTTGACTGCATGGGACCAAACCAAACAGCCATCCCTATCCCTTTTCTGGGCTAGATTAGGACTTATGAACTACTGCAACAGTAAACATTCGAGTATCAAGGCCCAGTGTGGCTGCAGGAATGTTAGGCTGGTCTGTCAGTTGGAGTGGAAAACAAACTTCAGGGGAAGCTCTGAAGAAGGCCTGGGGTTTGCCTGTCTCCACATGGAAAACAGCCATGAAAGGATTGTTGGGCACTAGACACTACAGAGAAGTTTTGATGGTGCCAGTATCTCGGTTTGGTTTGCATGGGGAGGCAGAGTGCTTGTTAGCAAAGCCAAGTGACCACAGTTTGGGGATACTGACACCAACTGCAAATGAAGTGTGCAATGGTGGTGGTGGTGGTGGTGGTGGTGGTGGTGTGTGTGTGTGTGTGCGTGTGTGTGTGTGTGTGTGTGTATGTGAATGTCAGTGTGTCACCAAACAGGGACTAGGATTTCACACTGTCCTTTTTTCCGGAGCCACCCAAGTGGCCTGGCTTCACATGAAATGAGGGGGCAGCTGTGGAAGGAAAGACATTACACTGGTTTAGGAGAATGGGAAGGAAATGGCTGTGATGGTAGTAGCCACGGGGCTTGGCAGGAGGGAAGAAATGGCTGACAGAGGAGGGAAAGCTTAGAGGTTGTTCTTGGAGCTAGGAGTTGGCAGGTCATGGTTGGTACAGTCTGGTAGTGCGATAATGAGCAGAAGAGAGAGAGTAGGATGTGTTAGAATAGGACCTGAATCCGGAGGCAGCAGAAATGTGTGTGTGTGTGTGTGTGTGTGGTATTGGAGGCTCAAAGGGCTGAAGAGGGCACACTGAGCCCCAAGGATTCTTAGTTATCCCACCCTCTGGGTTAGATCATGTCCTCTAGTCACCCTCTACTGTTAGCTCTGAGGCCACTGAATGGCCCTTCTCCGAAGAGAGCCAATTTTAGAAAAATTAGGTCCTTATTGGGAATGACTTTGAAGAGGAAGAGCCCTCCCTGCCCTCACTGCTACAGACACAGTCCTCTGATTCTTAGGGAGCTGAAGGGAAGACCAGTCTGGAATACAGGCCCTCAGAGGATAAAAAGTTTGTCATATAAGGAACTGTGACTTTTACTTAGGACACCTGTGATTGATGTATGAAACCTTTGGGGAAGCAGCAGGTGGCTTGTTGTTCAGGGAGGTTCCATTATGGTTCTCATTCCTGCTGAGACACTGTGCTTCCCCCAAAAGTTCCATGGATATGAGGAGATTGGGATGAGTCCTCATTCTGAGAGTCCAGGCTGCCTACGGGGCCCTGGGCAGGTCGTGGCCTAAGCCTGTGCTGGGTTCTGGATTCTTGTTTTTGTTTTTTAAACTCAGAGTGAGCCTTGGGTTCTAAATTGAAAACCAATCTGTGATATGGTGATGGTGAACAGCTTCCAGCACCAAAGCACATCCCCCTGAGGGTTTCTAGGTGCCGCAAGCAGCATCTTCCTCCACACTGAGTCCTTTCAGAGGTGCACCTGCTCAATAGGGATGAGCTTTTTTAGTCTCATGTTTGTAGGTTGGGACATCAGGCCCCCTGGGCCTTTATACCAGCACCCTTCTCAGAAAGCTGTGCTCTCTACCCTCACTTCTGCTGCTTAGGGTCCTCTGGAATACCTGTGAACAGCAGGAGGGTGGCAGCCCTTCCACTGTACTTACCAGGCTGCTGGGCTCCGGAGATAAATGGGAAGGAGGGAAATGGACACCAATGGGAAGGAGGGACGGAGAGGAAGGGTGGGAAGAAAGGAAGGTTGGAGAGGAAGAAGGGAGGAAATGAGAAGGGAGAGGAGAGATGAAGAAGCGAAGGAAGTAAGGAGAGAAGAAGAGAAGTGGTAGCATAAGAGAGGAAGTAAGGAAGGAAAGAAGGAAGGATGAGAAGGAGGAGGGAGAGGAAGAAGTGGGAAGAAGTGAGAAGAAGGGAGAGAAAGGAAGAAAGGAGGGAGGAAGCAGGTGCTAGGAGCAAAAAGGAGAAGACAGAGGGATGGCCCCCAGGGAGGAAGTGGGAAGCATCCAGGAGTGGAAGCAGGTGAGAGGAGCTGGAGAAGACCGCTTGGCCTCAGGGTAGGACAAGGCAGCAGCTGTGGAGAAGACTTGAGGGGCAGAGAAAATGGAGCATTGCCCCACCCCCAAAGTCAACAGGTAGGCAGATGGACAGACACATAAACAGGAGGCAAAGAGAGATGGCAAAGGAAAATGTGGAGGAAGTCAGTGAGGAGGAAGAGGCGGGACAAGTCTATGTGTATCCCTTAGGGACACTCATACCTTCTCCTGCCCCTCAGTTCTGAGGAGGAAAGGTTGTGCTGCCCACCTCGCCCTGACCAAGTGTGTTGGGAGGCCCATCTGCATCATGAATTGGCTTGACAACCCTCCACTGGCCTCTCTGGGTAGAGTGGCAGTGAGGCCCCCATCTGGGTATGCCAAGAACTCTGGCCAGACCAATGATGATGGGTATCGGCTAGTATTTGTTGGCCAGGTCGGTAGTCCAGTGGATGTGAGAGCAAGCTTGAGGTGTTTGCACCCCTGTGGTTTGGAGAAGAGGTGTGCTGTTCCTGGGGTGGCCCTTGTCCTTTCCTTAAAGGGCAGAGTAGCCCATATGGACAGCCTATGCAAGAGGAGGGGGCCCCCCACCGGGGACCTCTCACCAGTTCCTAAAAAAAAACAAGAACAGAACAGAAAGAAATCAAGCAAAAAGAAACCCGAAGAGTCTGTGATGGAAAAAGGCATAGTTAAAGACTGGCATCTGCGTGGGGATGGCTTGTCGCTGGAAGGAAAGGAAAGAGGTAGCATTGAACTGTCCCGGCAGGGGCTCTGGGCTCATACTTGAAGGTTTACTGTTTGGTTTTTGAAATCTCCTGAGTTTGTTACAAAAAGCAAGCTGCCTGGTTGGGAATAGGGAAGCCCGCATGGTTCTCTGCAGTTGGGTTCAGCAATCGAATGGCTTTTCCTTTGTCTTTGTAAAAAGATGTAAGCCATTATAGAAGTATTTATACTGGACTCTCTCAAATGTGATCAACCCCCCTGGGGATTTTTCATTGCCAGGTACCACTAAAGGGTATTGATTTCTCCCAGCTTCTCTAAGGAAGGAGACTGGAGGCCAGAATTTCCCAGCTTTATCATTCAAGGACAAGATAGGATCCTGAAGTCTGGTCCTACCAGCAGCAAGGGGGCAGCTGCAATCCATGATGGCTGGACTGCCTGCCAGAGCCAGGTCTTGGGACATGTCTAAGAGCTCATAGGTCAGGGCAAGGCATGCAAGATGGGCACCAATTGAGCAGGAATGCTTTGGCACCATCAAATCTGCTTGGGGACATGTGACCGTTACATGCTTTGAGAGCTACCTCAAGGAGAATGCTGGAAACTGCCACTTGGGTCCCTTCTGCTGCCAAGGATGCTGCACAGTGGGTAGTACCTCCTGCTCCTGTCCCCAAACCACATGCTTTCCTCACACTCACCACAGAAAACCGAGCCTCATACCAGACAGCACCAGAAGAGACCTGAGTTCATGAAGAACCATCGGCACATGAGAACAAGCTCAAGAAAAGAAAACCAATGGCAGCAGGAGCACTAAATGCAAACAAAAAAAAGGGAAAGAAAAAGCAAACAAAGCAAAGGACAGAAGGCCTGGCAGTGCTATGGGTTTGGTACAGTTCATAAGAGAATATGGCTTTGGAGAGACACATCGTCTGGCGGGTAGGACTGGACAGGGCGGTAAAGAAGGAACGGAAAAGCCACGGTGAGCGGAAATGCAAGACTGGAAAAAAGAGAAGGCAAAATTGGGGAGGCTTTATCTTCCCCTGAGATGCCATTTATGAGAGAAAAGGGAAGTCAAGACTCACTGCCAGCAGCGCTGGTGGGCTTGGCGGCAGAGAGAGTTACGTGAGTAGGGGTAGAAAGATTGGTTACGTCATGGAGCTGGCTGAGGACTGAAGACCGCCGGCGCACAGCACCCTGAAATGACCCGCTTCTCTTGAAGGTACTCACTACCTCCATCTGTGGGAGAGAAAATGAGATAAAGGTTGGCTTTCACTATGGTCCACGCTATTGCACGGGGTAGGGCTGGGCAAGGATGGGGACCACACTGGGAACATAGTGACAGCAAAGCCTCAACTAGGTCAGCCCTGCTCATGGAGAGCTGATGATGCTTTTGACCAGGCTGTGACCTAGAGAGGATTTGCTGGGCAAATGATTAGTGGTGGTGAGATTGCCAGGGAAGGGTTACAGACGAGGGGTGAGGGGAGGCGGGACACACCGCAAACATTTCAGAAGTAGTCATTTGCATTCACAATATGCTCATCGCAAGCCACTCAGTACAAGTCAGTCAGTACCTGTGTCTGGCAATACTTTGTTATCCTACTTCGGTAGCTCTCAACCTTTATTTCCGCCCCAACACACCTGAGGGATATGACACACTCCCATTAGAAAGAGGCCATTCTCCCATTAGATGAGAGGTACACCAGTGCACCTCAGTGGCACACGAGTTGGGAATTCTGTCAGCGAGTCATTTTCTTTCATCTTTCATCTTTCTCTAAGCAGGGGCTTCTGCAGACCTCCTAGCTTATAGGGACCTCAACAAAAGACAGGTTTCGACAGAGTCTTTGTTTTGTCTTTTCAGAGCCACAGGCATGGAGACATGGAGTGGGGTGTGACGATGGCTTCTGTTATATCCTCACTTTTTTTCGGGGGGGTGGGGGTCCAGTTCTGGCACTTGAACTCAGGGCCTGAGCACCATCCCTAAGCTTCTCCTGCTCAAGGCTAGCACTCTATCAATGGAACATAGCCACTTCTGGCTTTTGGGGGTGGTTCATTATAGATAAGAGTCTCACAGACTTTCCTGCCTGTGCTGGCTCTGAACCTTGATCCTCAGATCTCATCCTTCTGAGCTACGATTAATAGCATGATCACTGGTACCTGGCTTACAACTCCATTCCTACATTTCTGGAAGTTGATAACCAGGTGGGTGCTTGGCAAGCAAGACTCATGGGAGAGCTTTGTGTATGCATCCTGCTTGACACCCTGCCCCCAACTTGACATTTCCTGACTCCACTTGTGACTGAGCTACACACAGGCAGTGGGATCCCAAGGAGCTTGAGTCTAGTGACCACATATGACATCATTCTCATCAGGAGACCTGGTCCCTAGATATGCTAGTGTGCAGTGTGGCACATTTACAGCCTCCTCTTAGGGAACGACCTCAGTACGAAGAATCTCTGATCTTACACAGTGAAGCTAGTTTCTAGAAAGCACCATCTAGTTCACTGGATGACATGAACAGCAAAGCTAGCATGGATTTCTTGAGCTCGAGCACCCTTACTACCTGTCCCACCCCAGAGGCTCCACAGCAGACCCCAGTTTCAGCCACGTGTTGGACAGAGCGGAAGAAGGCAGCTCGACTGTTCACATTCTACCCCAATCAAAATACAGATGGACGTCATTTTGACCTTGGATGCACTGTGGAAAAGACTCATCATCTTCCTACTTGGCCTGCTCAGCACTCCTTTCACCCAACACAACCCACTCCCTTACTTGATTGTGCCTGCAGCACTGATGGTAAGGCAGCGTGGGGCTGTGTGTTAGCATATGGAAGGAAGATGATGAGGTGATGATGTCACAGCCTCTTGTGGGCTTTTCCTTTCTAGGGTAACTATTTCTGGCCTATAGAGTATGGTCTCAAGAAAGAGCGGTTATTAGGGGAGGAATAAAACGGAAAGGGAAACATGCCTTTGCCATACCCGATTTGCATTGGCCTCTCCTGCTTCACATGGAGTCTCCCCATGGGACAAGAGGACCACCCCTCCCCACCAAGAGCCCAAGCACTGGGCCAGGAACAAAGCCCAGTTGTTGGTGAAGCTTCTTACTGGTTTATAATGGAATGCACAAAAGACAGAACACATTATGAGCATTTAAAAAGGTACATGTTCTGGGTTTAAAGGGATCTCTTTTATTCTAGAATGACACCCTGGCATCTGGTGCATTGATACATTAGTAGGGAACAGTGCTGAGAGAGGGTAATGGGTTACTTAGCAACAGAAAGTATGCAGGCCTCAGAAATCTGGGGAGCAATTTTGTGGTTCACAAAAATCCAGAAATATGGAACCAGCTGCCTAGAAAAATGTATGGAACCCAAGAGGCCTCTTGCAGGCTTTATTTTTTGCTTTTCAGGCAGGCATTTTGAATCAAAGAAGCAGAAAGTCTATAAACCTGAACTAAAATAATTGATTGGTTCAGCATTGTTTAAAGGCATGGTAAATTTGATATGATAAAGCCAAACTGAAAAGCTCCTGGCATCAAGATCCCATGGAGGAATCAGAGTAGCATTCTTGAAGGACAAAGGAGCATGCTTGAGAACTATGGAAAGAGAACTGGGCCCTGGCCAGTCCTGGCTCTCACTTGGTGACTTTGGGCCAGTTCCTTCCCATCATTTCTTTGCTTGTAAAGCATCTCCAAGGCTGGCAACAGTCAGAATAACATAGAAAATCACAACTCCAACTGATGGGACTCACTTCTGCTAGTCAGGCAGTGGTAGCAGGCCCAGGAGTCCACAGGCATATAAAGATAACACACTCACAGATGCTCAAGCTACCGCTGACACTTCAGATGCAGGTGCAGAGCTTCTGTCTATATCTGCTCCCCGTGCGCCACCCCCCCCCATATTCCTAGGCTCCACAGTACACTTGGGGTATGACAGCTATAGTCTCCCATACAAGCACTGGGGAAGATGTGAGGATTGTGTTTTGTTTTGTTTTTAAAAATGTTTGATATGCTTTAAATTTAGCACAGAAATATTTATTGCACGGAACAAGAAAACACTATATGTGCTGCATTCCTGACCTGGCCTGGGCATGGTGTGAGCAGTTAGCACTGGAACTTGGGAGAGAAGACTCTTCCCATGGCTCCATCAGCTGTTCTCATTTGCTCCTGGGCTTCTGGGCAGGCCAGAACTAACATGTGGACCTAGGAGATCCTTCCTTGCCCAGCCTCCTGATGCTCAGCAAGAAAACTGTCTCCAGGCCCAGAAGCTCGTTCCACATTGGCTTCTTTGATGCTCCCTCATTCAGTCTTTCAGGATCTCACTCTCTAGAGGTAGGTGCAGTTCTCAGAAGTTCCTCAGATCATAGTGACATGCTCGGACTCAGTGCTATGAGCTGGTGGCAGGAGGGAATAGAGGATGAGGAGTCACAGGCTCGGTGACCGCTGAGCAGGCTTTTGTAGCGTGAAGAGATGGGGCTGGGGCAGGATGCAGCAGCAAGGAGGGAGCCACAGAGGCTTGGATCAGCACAGTATACATCTGGAAAGGCAGTCACGGTCACAGGGTATGGAGAGGAATGGGGTGATATCAAGAGGCTGCAGGTTCAAGGACCACAATCAGGTGCCTGGACTTTATCCACAGGGCATTGGAGAGGGGCACTGTAAGTCTTGGAATGGAGGTGGCACCAGAGGGGCTAAGCTAAGCAACATGAGTAGAGTAGTGGGAGACTGCAAGCACATGGTCTCATTTGAAGCTGGGGCCCAAATAGGAGAAGAGGGAGCACTGTGTACATGAAGAAGAAATAGGGCACCGAGGACAACTTAGGGACAAGCTGTCCCTATGTATGGCAGGCAGGATAAAGGTAGAACTAGAGGGGTGTGTGGTCTCAGGTCTTGCCCCAGAAAGGTGTTCAGACCGACTCTCAAGGGAGATCCAGCCAGGTGGTTCTGCCTTAAGGTGGTAGGACCCCAGAGAGAAGTGATTGGCTGTATGTCAAGACTTAGGGACTGTCACTGAAGAGAAGGTGATCAGGCCCTTTAGGAAGGTGGTGACTTGAGAGTGCCAAAGCTGTCTGGAGGATGTCAGGGAAAGGTACGGTAGACCAGGCCAGGAGGCTGCAGTGTGACTGGGCTAGGTGACCTGGTGTGATGGAGGAAGATGGTAAGCAGAGCTTCCAATAGATCTCTTCTTTCCCTACGACACCGGAGGGATTTACAGCATGACAAAGCACAGGCTAAGTAGGGACGTAGGGTTAGCAAGAGCAGAAAGACTCAGAAGAGACAGCAAGCTGCCAGAGTGCCTGGTAAGAAGCCATGATGGAGCAGGAAGGAGAACTTAAAAGCCAGGCTGAGAGTTGTTTCTGCACAGTATAATCATGAGAGGGTACCAGGGAACCTGTTGGTAGGAATGTTGGCAAGGAAGAGCTAGAGGCAGAAATAAGGACAGCTGTAGCACACCAGCTCCTGTAATGTCTTCAAAAATGCCTACTAATGGGTGGTATACAGTTGGCATCTGACTTCAAAGCAGATGGCTTTGGCCTTTGGATCAAGAGAAAGCCCCAAGTTGATGTCAGACCCTCCCTCCCTCCCTCTCTCCGTTCTTCCTTTCCTTCCTTCCTTCCTTCCTTCCTTCCTTCCTTCCTTCCTTCCTTCCTTCCTTCCTTCCTTCCTTCCTTCCTCCTTCCCTCCCTCCCTCCCTCCCTCCCTGCCTGCCTGCCTGCCTTCCTTCCTTCCTTCCTTCCTTCCTTCCTTCCTTCCTTCCTTCCTTCCTTCCTTCCTTCCTTCCTTCCTTCCTTGCTTCCTGCCTGCCTGCCTGCCTGCCTGCCTGCCTGCCTGCCTGCCTGCTGCCTGCCTGCCTGCCTGCCTGCCTTTTCTTTCTTCCTTTTTTCGGTTGTGACGCTTAAGCTCTGGGCCTGGGCACTGTCCCTAGCTCTCTACCACTTGAGCCACAGAATCACTTCCCATTTTCTAGAGGTTAATTGGAGGTAAGAGTCTAACGTACTTTTGTGCTCAGGCTGGCATTGAACCCTGATCCTCAGACCTCAGCCTCCTGAGTAGCTACGATTACAGGCGTGAGACAGTGGCACCAGGCTCAGGCTATTTCTTTTCTTTCCTTTTTTTTGCCAGTTATGGGGCTTAAACTCAGGGCCTGGGCACTGTCCTTGTGCTTTGTCAAGGCCAGCACTCTATCCCTGAGCCACAGCACCACTTCCAGCTTTTTCTGTATATGTGGTACTCAGGAACTGAACCCAGGGCTCCGTGCATGCTAGGCAAGCACTACCACTAGGCCATGCTCCCATGACCAGTCTGTCTTAAATGAATCCTTTGAACAGTAACAGCAGTAAGCTCCAGTGACTGGGAGCTTGCTTTTTAAAGTGGGCATCTCTTTTCAAGAACAAAACTTGCCCATTTCCTGGGGTTGGTCCTCACCAAGTGACAGGTACAGTGCTGGTTTGAGCCCCTGAGAGATGGCCATTACTCACTGGCATCTACTTTTAGTGTACTCTAGCAGGAGTTTCCTGGGCACTGAGGGTGATATCAGGCAGAGGCCATGTCTGCCCAGTGAGCAGTGAGCACACCAAGATGGTAGAGGGGACACTAGAAACTGACTGTGCTTGGCAGTAGGACCCACAGGCTTCCCTGTTAGCCTCAGGTTCTGCTTGCCCATTCTGTGCTTTTTGCCTATTTTCTACCCTCTCCAGGCAGAAGCACCAGGACAGCCAAGAGAAACAATGGCTTACCTGTGTCTGGATCCGATTGAGGCCTCGGAACCAGAGGATCTGGCCCCTGCGGAGCTCCCTCTCAGCATGGTCAATCTCCTCTTCCCCCTCTGCCAGCTCCTCATCCGTCATCTCATCTTTCCCAGGCCCATGCCCTGCTTCCTTCAGGCACTTCAGCTGGCTAGTGGGGATGGTTGCGATGACCTAGGGGAGTCACAGTGGAGTGACAGCAGACAGGTGCCATAAGAACAAGCTCTACTGGGAGGCAGGAAGAGACCAGAGGTCATGTCTCTTACCCACACAAGCTGGAGCCTGCCATTCCCTTGAGCCAACCATTCCCTTGGTTTCCTAAACTGGCTTCTGCCTAGAGCAGATTCCTCCTCCAATGAGTCTCCTCCACCCAAAGAGCTGAGAAGAGAGCTGGGGAAGTCCATCCTAGAGCACTATGCAGTAAAGTCAGGTCTGGCCCTTGCCCCACTCCTGGAATGGATTGGAGGAGTGTGGTTCATTCCCTGCATTGGACCACCTGCTAGTCTATGCAAATATCATCATTTGTACTGGAGAGCTTGGGCCACAAAGAGATTGGAGAATGGGGCAAGCCATCCGGTACTGCATGCCAATGTGCCAGACAATGAAAAACCCTGACCACCACAGTTTGTTGTTTCCTAGCTAACCAGTGTCCACCCATGCTGTCTTTCACGATTAACTGGGAAAAGCAAGTGTGTGTATATGATTCACTGTGACACCTGTTAAGTATGAGGATCTAGAAAAAGGCCTGGGATCAATGGCTGACAGGGAGGACAGGTGACAAGGACGGTGACAGCTGGGAAGGGCAGGAGAGGAAAGAGTGAAGAGAAGGCCTGAGTTTTCCATGTCATTGTGTGAAAGAATATATGGATTCTGTCAGCTAGAGTGTCTGAGCAAGTGGGAATCTCAAAATGGCCGAGGGGAGACTTGAGGGCGTTTTTGGTTTTGTTTTTGTTTTTTTCATGGAGATTTTCTACTGAATTTTTCCCCCCACACAAGCACATCTTATTTTAGTCATTGAAAAAGGTGAACAATGCTGGGCACAGTGGCTCACACTGTAATACTAGGTACTCAGGGGCTGCGATCTGAGGATCTAAGTTTGATGACAGCTGGGGCATGAAAGTCCATGAAACTTTTTTTTGCTAGTCTTGGGTCTTGAACTCAGGGCCTTGGACTGACATCTTCGTACCCCTGCCTCCCTCATAGTTGAGATGACCGATATGGGTCACTATGCCTGGCTTGTTTTTGAAGTAGAATCTTGCTAACTTTTGCCTGAAGTTGATCTGAACTGATAATCTCCACTTTTCAAACAGCAGAGATTGTAGGCATGAGTCAATGGACACAGTTATTCTGTTGGTGGCCTCAGCTAAGGCACCAAGAGAAGTGGATCTTGGATTCCATTTCTTATGCTACTGTTCCACAATTGTGGAGGAATGCCTTCTGAGACCTCTTGCAAACCCAAGGCAGGTAGTGCTACCTGGGTTCTAGCCACCCAGGTTGTTGCTTTCTGATGCAGTTGTGCTGTTATAAACTGCCCTTTTGAGTAGCTTCAGCTGCAGCCCATAGGTCTAGAAGTGTGCGTGTCTCACTTTCTATCAGGTGGAAATAACTATACACCCTAATTTCTCTCAAGAGCTCGTCTTTGCCCCACAGTTTATCTAGTATGCTTTTCTTTCATTGCAAATATGTGTGGATTTGCCAAGCCATCCAGATTATTTTTATTTTTCTTCTATGTGTGGTGTTTAGGGTGGAATCTAAGTCTCATTTATACTAAGGTGATTGCTCTACCAACCAAGCTGCAGCCCAGTTCCCGAGCCACTCAGATTTAAGGGGCAAGTTTTGGTTGCTATCATGAAAACGGGAGCAGTGAGTGATCTTTGTGGGCCTCATGAAATGTCAGCCATTATCTCTTGTGTTGTCTTTGTTGGGGCCATTACCATGATGGTGCTTCCAGGTGCTTCAGGCCTGAGTGCAGCTGTGCACAGCTGCCCATCTGGCGATGCCATGCACTTTCCCAAAGTGCTGGCTCTGGAACAAGCAGCTGGCACAGAGGGGTCTTAGTCAGGACCCAGACATCTTATCCATTATAAGTTCCATCAGCAGAGCAAAGTGGAAGGGGCAAGGTGAGGAAGCTGATCAAGCACACTTACCTGTCCCCACACAAGCTCCCCAACACCAACAAACAGGCACCAGAGCCACTGTTCTGTGGATAACGGGGAACAGCTGAAGGGCTTCCCGCCAAACTGGACAATGACGATCTGCAGGAGGATAGAAATGGAGGTCTTGTGGCAGCAGATCACTAGTGCAGCTCCTGGCTGCCCAGCACTGATTCCAGACCAGCCTAGCCTCCTAATCAGATTACTGGATCCCTAGGCAGATGAACTAGGTGTTTTCTGATAGAGGGCTTCACTTTCCTTTCTTGGAGCAAAAAGCCCCATGTATCAGCCTCTACCTCCCCTTAAGGTACTGGGCACCCAGTCACTCTAGTGCCTAGGTGGGACTTGCTTTGCTGTATGGACCATATTCCAGCTCTGCAAATCTGATGGCTTACATGGCCACCCTGCCTGCACATACCAGACACCCTGTGCTTATGACCTCCGGCCTCCTGCCTCCTTGTTATTCTCAACTTTAGAAGGACACATAGTTCCAGTCAGGCAAGTTTTTCAAACTGACTGACCAGCACATAGATTATTTTTTCCCACAGTCACATACCAGATAAACAAAGCTCCAGAACGGGCTTCAAAGGAAGCACAGCAGCCAATCCTAAGATTACTAGTCTGGCCCCACTCAGAGCTGTTCTGGAGGAACCACAACAAAGCTTCCGTCCATGCATCTGCCTTCTGGCCTGCATGATATGGCACCCCCCTTTGGGATTTGTGAGTCATAAACTATCTTTCAGTGGCAATGATCTCTTTTTATGTTTATTTTTTGTGTGTAGCTATTAAGGCTTGAAATTGGCCTGGGTGCTGTCTCTGAGCTTTGGTGTGCAAGGCTAGGGCTCTACCATGTAAATCAATACTGCAGTTCCAGCTTTTTTCATATTCAATTGGAGATAAGAGTCTTATGGACTTCTGTGTCCACAGTCAGCAGATCTCTGCCTCCTAAGTGGCTAGGATTAGAGGCTCGAGCACTGGCACTCAGTGCTAATTATGGCTCAATCTATTGGCCCTTACTTGTCCAGGTTTAATTGGAAAACACTATACATTAAGCACAGCCAGCCTTTTCTGGGGAGCTGAGCCTAGCCATGCCATAGCGGCAGGCTGAGGATAGCATACCACCACTGACCATAGCTGATATCTCTAAAACACTGTTTTAGAGTCATAGCAGCCACACACCAAGAAACTAGAGGCTAGAAATGGGACTGGCAGACTCTGACACAGGGGGAACCAGGAAGGGCTACTTGTGACACATGTAAAGAGAATACAGTTGTAATAAAGGCAACTCCATCCTTCTGGAAGCCAGCAGCTTCCAGAGTATTTGGAAGGTGAAGAACATGTGCGTTGGAATGTAGCAAGGGTGTGAGTTGGAGAAAAGTCATGAATGACACAATTGTGGCTAGTATCATGGGAGATCTGAGACTGAAGCCTGGGGCCTCAACCTCTTGTAGGTAGCAAAGGTCAAGTGTGGAGTCTCCCCACTTACCTGAATGCCAAAGGTGCCCAGAACAATGGTGCAGAAGATGGGGTTGCTGAAGATGCCATCGAAGACATTCCTCTCACCATGGATCTTGCGGGCATTGATCTCGTTAAAGAGCTGCATCATGACGAAGGTGTTGAAGATGATGGTGTAGTGCTCAGATGGCGGCGAGTGCAGAGGCGCGTTCCGCCCACTGTCGATGTCAAACAAAAGCTCCCCTGGAAGAAGGATAGAAGGGAATCTGAGGAGGGCCTTTACCACATCATGCCCTGGGGTCCCTACTGGGATGCCAAAATGAAAGGCAACAGAGAGTAATGTGAGAGCCATGAGGACCAAGCACGCCTCCTCTTTTTGCATTTACCATTCTGTCCAAAACTATGTAGGGAGGCATCAGTAGCTCCTGCCTGTAATCGAAGCTACTCCAGAAGCCAAGACCTAGAGGATTACACTTTGAAGCCAACCTCAGGCAGAAAAGTAGCAAAATATCAGGCTAGAGACATGTCTCAAATGACAAAGTGCAAGCTGTAAATAACAAGCTGAGCAAGAACGTGAAGTCCTGAGTTCAGGGATCAGAAGTGTCAAAAGAAAACATCCAAAAACTGCTGTGTGTCACTCTGTGATTGACCGGGGATAAACATAGCATAATGCAGTCATGCCCAAGTACATAGGACACCAAGAGTGTGCTGAAGGCCTTGTACACACAGCTGAAGTGTGTGCGTGCATGCATTTATGTGTGTGTCTGTGTACGCACATGTGTGCAGGCACATGTGCATGTGCACACATGTGCCCTATGGGCCAACCTACCAACAAAAAGCAGGGTGAAGATGATGGTGAGCTGGTAGACAGCATGGCCTAGGATGTTCTTCATCATGGTGCGTGAGATAAGGGGCTTGTCCCGGCCATACGGCTTCCGCAGCAGCAGTGACTCAGTGGGAGGCTCCGTTGCCAGGGCCAGAGAGGCAAAGGTGTCCATGATCAAGTTCACCCACAACATCTGCACGGCTTTGAGAGGAGAGTCCTGCACAGAATACCCAGTCACTCTTCCATGGACCAGCCACCAGGCTCATACCACAAAGGCTGCAGATAGAAAGCCTGCAGTGCCTGCGAAAACTCAGCTTGCAGCGGATGGAGCAGAATTTCAGTCCCATAAATAGGGAACTTCTTCATGCCTACTTTCTTTTAGGTTAGCAATGGTTTTCTGCTGGCCTTTCCAATTCCTGCCCATCTCCCTTCTCTTGCCTACTGGGAGTGACATGGAAGGTGTGATTTAAATTCTTAATGGGGCCTAAAGGCCCAGCCAGTTGCCCTAGCCGATGAAATAGCCCAGGGATAGGGGCTGCCGTTCAGGAACAAAGTGCTGGTTAATTTTCTTACCTCCCACCTCACCGAGTAAGGAAAGACCAAACTTCAAGTCTTATTGCCTTCCTGTCAAACCATCTGAGTTGTTGTTCAAAAATAAGCCTCCTAAGTCTGGCACTGGTGGCTCACACCTATAATCTTATTTACCCAGGAGGCTGAGATCTGAGGATTGTAGTTCAAAGCCAGCCTGGGCAGACAGTTCCTAGAGATTCATCTGCAACTAAACAGCAAAAACCCAGTAGCAGAAGTCTCACTCAACTGGTACAGCATCAGCTTTCACCAATAAAAGCCAACATAGAGCATGAATCCCTGAGTTTAAACCCCAGCAGTACTGGTGTACACACACACACACACACACACACACACGCACAAATCCATGTGTCATATAAATGACATCCTATGATTTCATGAGCATATGACAGGCACCATGGGATGGGAGTGAGTGCTAATACATACAAGATTTCTTACTGGGGTGATGAAAATATTCTAGAAGTATATCGTTGTGATGGTTATATAGCACTATGCACATATAAGTAACAGTGTACATAGTAAAATATTGAAAATGTGTATTGTAATACTAATATCACATGAATTAGATCTCAATTAAAAAATCTTCAAAAGAAAGTCTAATGCTAAGGCTCAAGCTTGTAATCCTAACTATTCAGGAGACTGAATAATCACAGTTCATAGCCAGCCTGGGAGGGAAAGTCCATGAGATTCTATCTCCAATTATTCACTAGAAAAAACTGGAAGTGGTGCCATGGCTCAAAGTGGTAGAGTACTAGTCTTGAGCAACAGAGCTTAGGACAGTGCCCAGGCATGCTCCATGGCTGCCACCTGCCTCCCCCCTGCAAAAAAAGGTAATTGAGCCAGGCACTAGTGATTCATGCCTATAAATAATCCTAGCTACTCAGGAAACTGAAATCTGATGATTGTGGTTCAAAGACAGCCTGGCCAAGAAGTGTGTGAGACTCTTATCTCCAATTAATCAGCAAAAAATTGGAAACTCAAGTGGTAGCCTTAGGCAAAAAAGTGTAGTGACAGTGCTCAGGACCTGAGGTTCAAGCCCCCGACTGGCACACATACAGAAAAAAAAAGAAAAGAATGTATACTTACTGCAACATGGATGCTACATACCAAATGTTATCTATTACTTGATTTCCTACATATGAAAAGTGCAACATAGCTACAGAAAACAGATTGGGGTTTGCCAAGGTCAGTCCATTTTGGGCAGGGGGCTAGGAAGTGATTGTTAATGGGTGTTGGGTTTCCTTTGGGATTGATGAGAATGTTCTACAACTAGTTCTAGAACTTGCACAATACTACAGGTATACTAAAAAAAATTACTGAATTGTGCACCCTAAGATGGTGTCTAATTTAGTGTGTGAATATGATTTGAATGAAAGGAATCTGAATCAAAGACAAAACTTGCTCTTAACTAGGTCCTCTAGCCTTATGTCTTCAGTTGTGGTCATTACACTCAGAAAGCAGCTCCTCAATGGATTGTGGGAGGGACAGCCATTGGTGCTCACCTGAGTAATGCAGGCGCCCGTAAAGGCCACGATCACAGCTACCACATTGACCGTCAGCTGAAACTGTAGGAACTTGGAGATGCTATCGTAGACGTTGCGGCCCCACATGACTGCCTTCACAATGCTGGTGAAGTTATCATCTGTCAGAATGATGTCAGAGGCCTCCTTGGCCACATCAGTTCCTGCGATGCCCTGGGAATAACACAGAAACACAGAATGCCCATGGAGCCCCTTTTTCAGCCCCCCACTTGGCCACCAGTCCACCCAGGCTGGCTGACTTCTTTTCCTTACCAAATAAGGTCCCCAGTGGAAGACAGTAGTCTTTCTGTTATGCCAGTCCTGGAGCTTGAACTCAAGGCCTTGGTGCTTTCCCTGAGCCTTTTCTGCAATAGTAGTGTTCTACCACTTAGCCACAGCTGCACTTTCAGCTTTTTTGGAGATAAGAATCTCATGGTCTTTGTTTTTAAATTTTTTGTTTATTTAAATTTTTATTTTTATTTTATTTTATTTTATTGCCAGTTCTGGGCTTCAGCTCAGGGCCTGAGCACTGTCCTTTGGGTTTTCTCAAGGCTAGGGCTCTACCAGTTGAGCCACAGCACCATTTCTGGCTTTTTCTGTGTATGTGGTACCAAAGAATCGAACCCAGGTCTTTCTGCATGCTAGGCAAGCACTCTACCATTAGGCAACACTCCCAGCCCCTTCTCATGGACTTTCATGCCTAGGTTGCGTTGAAATGATCATCCTCAAATCTCAGCCTCCTGAGCAACTAAGTAGGATTACAGGTGTGAGCCACCAGTAACTGGTAACAGTATTTGTGTTTTGTTTGTTTTAAATATTTATTTCTATTATTGTAGAGGTGATGTATACTTACATAAATCAGGTCATGAGTACATGTCTTTTTGGAACATATTACCCCTTCCCTTCACAGTACTTATATGAAAGCAACCCAACCTTGGGCCCCAAACAGAAAGAATGGGTTCCTTCCTGGTGTCCCTTCCAGGTTCCCAGGACCTCACGTAGGCAGCTTCTATAGAATGCCAATCACAGGCACAGGACTTCCATGTAAGGACTTTCTCTGTTTTGGTCCACAGGCATATCCGTGCTGCTCTAATACACAAATACAGATGCAGCTACAATTCTACCAAAGATGCTTAGCCCCACCCTACCCCACCCCACCTCTGGCCCCCATCTGGCAAGCTCTGCTTGGTTTTGCTTAGAAGAATGGACCAGGCCCCTAGTGGGGTACATAAAACATGGGCTGAATAAAGGCGTGCGTTCCTGCTAAGATGGGGACAGGCCTGAGCAGGATGCTGCTCTCATCTGCCAAGCCCAGTTCCCTGCAGGGCCAGGCCACTGCACTCATCAGGATCAAGCTTTTAAGGGAAAACCTAGCTCTAAAAGAGCAATAGGAAAAAAGCATAGAAGAAGAACAACACTCTGGGGACTTGGCTGATAATCTGAGACCTGATGTCTACTTTGAGTGCTATCATTGACAAGTCTTAGCTGCCTTTTTGTTTGTGTTGGTACTATGGCTTGAACTCATGGCCTGGACACTATCCTTTAGCTTTTTCCACTCAAAGCTGGTACTCTACTACTTTTGCTATACTGCCATTTCTAGCTTTTTGATAGTTAATTGGAGATAAAACTCTCATGGACTTCCCTGCCTGGACTGGCTTTGAAGGATGATCCTCAGATCTCAGCCTCCTAAGGAGCTAGCATGACAGGCGTGAGCCACTGGCAACCAGCTTCTCGTGCCCTTAGCAATGGTGCAGTTGGGGCCCCACTGTCACCTCAGGTGTCATTGCATCAAATGTCTTTAAACAAATCACACATGTGTCCCTTAATATTCCAAGACTATATGGGCCCTAGTGGCCAAGATGGAAGAGAAAGAACCTTCTAGTGCTCTATAATCTGCTTTGACACTGACTCCTAGTTTCTCGTACAAGCCAGAGACATAATTTCTCCTCTGCCTGCTGAACTGGCCTGGCACTGGTAGCTTACCATGGCAAAGCCCACATCTGCTTTCTTGAGGGCTGGCCCATCATTGGTGCCATCCCCAGTCACGGCCACCACTTGCCGCTGCTCACCGGTGGTGCTGTCGATAATTCCTGGAACAGAAAATGGGACAGGGCAGGGCTTGGTGAAGGAATTGTGGGAGTGGGCTGTTTTTATATGCCACATCATCCTCACGATCAAGTCCCCAGGCCTTCACAGAACAGCCTTTCCCCCTCCCTTCACCAGAGTCCTTCTTTCTTAGGAATTTTCTTTCTTTTCCTTTTTTCTTTATCCTGAGCTCTTCAGCTCAAGGCTAGTATTCTACCAGTTTGAGCAATGGCTTCACTACCATGATTTTGGTGGTTAAGTGGACATAAGTGCTTTCCTGTCCAGGCTGACTTTGAACCTCGATCCTCAGATATCAGCCTCCAGAGTAGCTAAGATTACAGGCATGAGCCACTGAGCCCGGCTTCTTAGGGAATCTTCTATCATCTAATCTGAAGAAGCATAGATCTAGAACCAAGGACTCTGGCTTCTTAGTCAGTCCCTGGAGATTCATTCCTAGGGTTTCCAGGAGGAGATGACACAGCAGGCAAGGTTGCTTCTGCTAGCCAGCAAGGGAAGAGAGACAGTGGGCTCAGTTACCTTTGACCAGAGTGTGCTTGTCAGTAGGAGATGACCGGGCGAGCACCCTCAGCTTGGGCCACACTTTGTCCAGCCGCTCCTGTTCTATCTGGAGGAAGCATATAGATGCTGCAGAGCCAAAGTGGGTAGACAGGCAGGGGTGGGGTGGGAGGGGTGGGCAGAGTGGGGGAGCAGCCAGCACCAGGCATGAGGTGGCAGGGCTACCTCGCCTTTCTCGTTGCGGATTCTCCGATTGAACTCCTTCCCCTCCAAGCACAGAAAGTCCTCCCCTGGCTGGATGATGCCGCACTTGGCTGCGATGGCTCGGGCTGTGTTGATGTTGTCCCCAGTTACCATGCGGACTGTGATGCCAGCACGCTGGCACTTGCGAATAGCTTCAGGGACCTGGAAGATGCAAGAGAATAGGGCGGGGCAGGCAATGAAAAACATAGTTTCCCCCCAGGCTGTCCCTTTCCCAACATCAGAGCTGTTAGACCCCAATATCCAGCAAGGCTGAGCCTGTGGGCCCCGTGATGGGGGTAGAGAATGTGGGGGGAGGAGAGCCAGAGGAGGTGTGCAGCACAGCCTGCAGTGGGCAGCTGCTCTCCTTGCTCCCTCAGGACACACGTGGTTTATACCCAGGCCCACAAAGCAAGGGTGGGGTCCAGAGAAGCTCCTGGAAGATTTTGTGCTTGCATAGGTCATCCATGTGTTCATACCCAACTCCATCAACCTCATTTTCTACTTGAAAACCTCAACTCCACAGATGGTGAACAGGACCCACAAAAGTTACCAGGTAAGCTGGCTGTCAGGGTGGCTACACTGGCTGTGAAGAACAAGGAAGAGGGCTCCTAACCCTGGCCACCCTGCTGGCCCCTGGTCACAATTAGGTACACCCCAGTCCTGGACTTAGCTTAGCCATCGTGGCTATCACCTGGCTTGTGGCCAAGGTCTAAGCATCTCTATCACTTGTCTGGTTTACAATATAAAATCAAAGACATTTGCCTCAGGAATGAATCTCTCTCCCCCTCCTCCCCCCAACTCTAACTTTTACATGATCTATTTGCTAGGAGAAATGAAGCATTATTGGCTATGCATGCATTTCACTTGGAAATTAGATCCTGGAACATGGGAATAAGAACAAGAAGCTCCAGTGCTGAGTGCAACTCAGGCCAACCAGGTACAGAATGAGAACCCGAAGACCAGCTATGAGGGTGGAGCAAATACTGCCAAGTGGCAGGGACAGGGAGGGCCTGGGCGGAGTCCAGTACAAGAGGGACTGAGCATTCTACATGTTCCCATGATGTGCCTCTCTGCTCCCAGTCAAAGGAGCACTTTGTGTTCTTTGGGGATCTTGGGGAGCTGGCTAAGGACATGAGGTAGAGGTAGTTTGGCAGCTCCTTTCCCTGAAGAGCCTGGGAAAATGTTTCCTTTGCTGCCACCTACTGGCCATGATGAGCTTGAGAATCAAGGGTTTCAAGGGGTATACACCAGCTAGGCTCTTAGCTTCCAAGTCAGGTGGCAAGAAGGTCCCTCCCCAGGCACAGGTGTTCAGTAGACACTATGTAAAAATAAATCAAGCAACTTGCGGCGCAATTTCCCTGAGGGGGAAACTGGAGGAAAGGCAAGGAAGAGATAACACTGTCCAAAAAGAATTGTTCTCACTAACTGACTTATGGAATTGTAACCCCTCTGTACAACACCTTAATAATAACAGTAAAATCATATGAACAAGAATAACAATTTAAAAATGCAGAAAAAAGAAGCCACTGTGTGACAAAATATCATTTGTCATCTGCTCAGTCCCATTCTCTGCTTTGTTCTTAAGGCTTCACAGTACAGAGTGAGCTAGTTATGTGCAGAAGTTGCCAGAATTAATATCACCCAACCTCAAGTTTCTGGTCAACATAACCCCTCGACCCTCTTCTGGCTACTACAGCCACCCCCGCATCTCCAAGCACCCAGCAAGTTAATAAAGGCCCATGTGCCCGCCTACTTGTTTTCAGATTAAAAGCATTTGCTGGGCACTCTGTGTTCTCTCTCTGGCCCCTACCCAGCTGGCTATTCTCTCTGGCCTCCCCACCTGGCTTTACCACTGTGATCTGCCACCTGAACTCTCGCTCAAGCATTCTCAAGCTGAAAGGAGCTGTCCCTCCCTCGCCCTTCTGCCATCACTTAGTCCGGCTGTGCTTTCCTCCCCCTTAGTTGCCCTAACATAGTTCACACGAAAAGTGGGTCTCTGCTATACCCTTCTCAAGCCTTACCACTGTCTGTTTTCCTGAGACAAAACTTATTTTTTTTTAAAAAAAAAGAACATTGCAGTCAGATGTGGTGGCTCAAGGCTGTAATCTTAGCTACTCACGAGGCTGACATCAGAGGATCAAGGTTCAAAGGCAGCCCAGGCACAAACGACCTTGAGACACT
This sequence comes from Megascapheus bottae, assembly GCF_031878675.1. Taxonomy (NCBI): domain Eukaryota; kingdom Metazoa; phylum Chordata; class Mammalia; order Rodentia; family Geomyidae; genus Megascapheus; species Megascapheus bottae. The sequence continues at coordinate 104,532,458 of NC_143547.1, read as the reverse complement.
CTCTCTCTCTGTCTCTCTCTGTCTCTCCCTCCCTCCCTCCCTCCCTCCCTCCCTCCCTCCCTCCCTCCCTCTCTCCCTCTCTCCCTCTCTCCCTCTCCCCCCCGCCCCCCCCCCTCTCTCTCTCTCTCTCTCTCTGTGAGTCATGGGGTTTGAACTCAGCCTGTGCACTGTCCCTGAGCTCTTCAGCTCAAAGCTACCACCCTATCCCTTGAGTCAAGCCCCACTTCTCATTTTCTAGAGGTTAATTGGAGATAAGAATCTGAGGTCCGAGGCTGGGAATGTGGCTTAGTGGGACAGTGCTTGCCTAGCATGCATGAAGGCCTGAGTTCAATTCCTTGGTAGCACATATACACGGAGAAAGCCATACATTTGGACAAATTACTATGTTCCCATAAATAAAAACACATTAAAAAAAGAGTCTGAGGTCCTTTTGTGCCTGGGCTGGCTTTGAACCTTCATCCTCAGATCTCAGCCTCCTAACTAGCTAGGATGACAGACGTGAGCCACCGCAGCCAGCACTGAGGTCTCTTGAGTGTTGACATACGCTAAACATGAATGGGATGACAGGTGTGAGCTACTAGCAAGACCTGAGACTCTTACCTCAAATTAATCTCGAGAAAATGGGAAGTAGGACTGTGGCCTCAGGGGTAGGTTGGTAGCCTTGAGCTGAAGAGCTCAGGGACAACACCCAGGCCCAGAGTTCAAGCTTCATGACCACCAGCACCAACAACAAAAGAAACATTGTCCAGCTAGCCCAAAGTCTCATACCACTTCTCACCTGCCCCAGGCCTATTCTGCTTGCTGTAGTTCTTTCTCCATCCATCCATCCATCCATCCATCCATCCATCCATCCATCCATCTTCTCCCAGCTAGTTTCTCAGGTAGTTTCTCTCAGGCCAATTCCCTCCCTACGCATGGACAAAGTGTTCTCTGTGGAACCCAGGGCTGCTGTTTTGAATGACCCATGGCCACAGTGTAACTATGGACAGCATTGTCTTCTGAACTGAATATCTTTGGAAAATGTGGAAAATGTTTCCTGCCCTGTTATGCATGCACCCCAAGGGAAGCCCCTACAAATATGTGCTTTCAGGCTAATATGTGCTTTCCAGGCATCCATGTTTGTAACATGAGGTGCATACCAATAGACAGGGACTGGGAGTCAAGGGTCCTCTCTTTAGGCTCTCCCATCTTTAAAAGCCAACAAACATGAACATTACAGAGAATCTGGTCACATCAGTTACCAATGACCTTCTACAGTCAAGGTCATGTCAGCTCTAACTCACCTTCCTTTACTCTGTTTGCTTCACCCATATGGATCTTGAGATGTTTGCCACTGCCCGGCCTGTTTCGGCATCTTTATATGGATACTGACCTTCCAGTGTCATGTACCTGCCTGCCATGACCATGTGATGCCCTAAACCTCACTTGGATCTATCCAGATGGTTGACTGCTTTCCCTGTTCAAGCTTTTCAGGGCAGTCATGCCTGGCTCCTGTCTAGACCTCACCAGCCTCTTCAATCCATTGTGGGTATTGGAGGTCTTTTTGCCTTCCTCTGTCAGCTAGTAGAAGATGGAGCCTGAGCCCCCTTTAAGGGCCCAGCAGGCCTTTGGTGAGCAGCACAGAATCTCTATGTGGCTCAAGGGCAAGAGAGTCCAGCAAGGAAAGAGGTGAAAGAATACCCTGGAGTGTGATGTCCACACATCCTGTGCTAAGAACCACCTTACCGAGCCTGTAAAGTCCAGAGGCTGGATGGCTCGCTCTACATGTAACTCGAGCAGGAGGAGGAGGAGAAAGAGGTCTGCTCTATGCATGTTTGGGGCCAAAGCCTTACACTGTGCAGGCTGGATGGGGGGGAAAGGTCACCTTGCCACTCACTGAACAATCTTAGGCCCAGGGCACAGATATTAGGGCAGCTGTCAGAAAAACAATGGCTACCTCAGGCCGCACAGGGTCCTCGATGCCCACAACAGCTATGCAGGTGAGGTCGCCCACCACCTCATTCTCATTGTCCCAGTCAGGCTCCTGGCTTGAGGAGAAGTCTCGGTAGGCAATGCAGATGGTGCGAAGGCCATCACAAGCCATGGGCTCAATGATCTTCTTTACCATGTCATCTCGGTCCCGAGGACGAAAGCCTCGGAGTTCACCATTGCTGTTCAAGATGTTGGTGCACCTGGGTCAGAGGAGGAACAACAGGGCAAAGTGAAACAGGGAGAACACAAGAGGAAATAGTACCAGTCACACTGCGTAAGAGTAATGCCTTAGCCAGTGATATGTTCTTTGTAAAGACACACACAGTCAGGGGACAAAACCATGACAGACACAGAGATCGGAATGATACAGCTACATGCCAAGGTTTCTTGGCCACCAGGAGACTCTGGGAAAGGCAAGAAGGATCGTGTTCTCCAGCTTTCAGAGTTAGCATAGCCCTGCCCACACCTTCACGCTGGACTTCTATCAAAACTGTGACATGACAAATTTCTGATATTGTTTTATTTTCTTTTGCTGGTCATGGGGCTTGAACTCAGGGCCTAGGCACTGTCACTTAGGTCTTTTGAGTAGTTTATTGGACCTATGTGTCTCACAGAGACTTTTCTGCCCAGGCTGGCTTTGAACCATTATCCTCAGATCTCAGCCTCATGAATAGTTAGGATTACAAGCATGAGCCACTGGCACCCAGTTCAATTTCTGTTCTTTTAAGTCACTAGGCTTTGGGTCATTTGTTACAGCAGGCTCTGGACACTAGTACCACTTTGTCAGCTGAGAAACCCAAGTGGGAGCGTAGGACTTAGAGCAGCTTTTCCATGGACTCCAGGAGGTCAAGGGTGTGGAACATAAGCAAAGACTCACTGTTATGGGGTAAGGGAAAGACAAGGCAACAGCAAGCATCAGAGTTCAAGCCTGATAACCTTAGGAGGTTCCCAGAAGGAACAAGACTGCGGGAATTCAGCCAGAGAAACAGGTGAGGTGAAAGAAATAAAGGGGGGGGGTCTCATATAGCAGGCACCACAGGATAGTGCAGCAGGAAAGTAGGCCTCGTAGACTCAATGATAAGATGTGCCAAAAGCAAGGTGAGCCTAGGGGCACAGGAAACCCTGCAGATGTGTTCCCAAGGATCACGGGGAACAGATGGGAGGAGCTTCGTGGGAGAGTAGAGGACAGAACACAGGCCCAACGGAAGTGTGCAGGCAGGAACATGGTAGGGAACAGGGTTGCTCAGAAACAAAGGCCACATGCTTCCCACTCCAATTTTTAAAATAACGATTGAGATTCAGCCCTCATACCATATAATTCACCCATGTAAAGTGTTTAATTCAATGTTTTAGCATATTCTTAGTTATGTGTGACCATCACTACACTCAACTTTAGAAAATTTTAATCACCTTACAAACAACAACAACAGTCTGGGAGCCAGTGCTGCACGTCTATAATCCTAGTTAAGAGGCTGAGATCTGAGGATCACAGTTCAAAGTTAATCTGGCAGCAAAGTCTGTGAGACCCTTACCTCTAGTCAAGTGATACAGTGTTAGCCTTTGAGTAAAAAGTGAAGGGACAGTACCCAGGTCCTAAGTTCAGACATGGAGACAATACGAGGCTTATAAGGAATCTTAAGAAATTACAAGGTCACAACCGTCATAGGCTCAGAGATGGAGAAATTACATTTTGTGTTACAGGCTTTCCAGGGTATTCCCTCTTTGAGAATGGCAATGTTCACCTTGAATCTCACAGGAGGCTTTCAATCAGGGCTTAAAGTGATACTGGAACTGTTAAGACTTTGGAGACTCTTACACATGAATGGAAAAACGCATCTTGATATTGCGAGATGGACATAAGGGCCAGAGACAAAACACTATAGTTTAGGTCTGGACTGTTCCAACAAGGACCAACTATTAAAAGGCTTGGTCCCTAGCTTGATGCTATTGTATGGTGTTCGACACTTTAAGAGATGGAGCCTAATGAGATGGTTTATATTCCTGGGGGTATGCCCTTGAGGCTTATGAGACTGTAATCTTTTCTTTCTCTTCATTGCAACCATGACATGAATAGCTTTTTGCTCTATTACATACTCTCTGGCAATATGGAAGACCCAGAGAGAATGGAGCCAAATTGATTCTGGACTGAAATATCCCAAAAGTATAACCAAAACATTTTTTTTCTTCATAAAAGTTGATGCATCTCAAATATTTTTCTGAGATAGTTTCATTTTATTGCCAAAGTTAGCCTTGAACTTCTGCACTTTTAAGGGATCCTCTCACCACAGTCTCCTGAGAAATTGGGACGGCAAGTATGCAGCACAGTGCCCAGCTCACGTGGATGTATGATAGTAACACAAAGCTGTCTAACGCAGCATCCATGAAAAAGAAAGCTGAAAACATGCATGCAAACACAAACTTGCACTCGCACACAAATGCTATTAGCAGCGTTATTCATAATAGTTAAATATGGAATCAAACCAGAGGGTCTGTCAATAGATAGTCAATATCCCATCCAATGAAACATTATTTATCAAAAACAAAGGAAGTTTTGATATACAGCGGAATATGAAGGGCATTCTGTTCAGTGAAAGAAACCAGACACAAAGTAAGCACTTCCATTTGTGTGAAATGTCCAAAACAGGCAAATCTGTAGAACTAGAAATCACACTGTGTTTGCCAAGGCTGAGGGGACCCAGAGGGGGACTATTTCCTTCATAATCCTAGAGTTTCTTTGGGGGGAAAGGCAAGTGTTTGGGTGACAACTGCATGGCCTTGTAGATACTCTGAATTTTACTGCACTAAATTGCACACTTAAAGTGCTCCAAGTGGACAACTTTTTCCCAGAAAAATAAAATGAAAGATTTTATAATACCGTTCAACCATCCCCCACACACCCAGCCCCTGATTCCTGATGTCACCCACTCACGGGCACTGTCCCTGGGCTGCTTTTCCTCAAGGCTAGAGCTCTACCACTTGAGCCACAGCACCACTTCTGGCTTTTTCTATGTATGTGCTACTGAAGACTTGAACCCAGGGCTTCATGCATGCTAGGTGAGCACTCTACTACTAGGCCACACTCCCAGCCCACCCGCACTCACTTTTTGAGCAGGATTTCTGACGCTCCCTTGCTGAAGAGGCGGAAGCCGCCATCAGGCATTCGGATGACGGTGCTCATGGATTTTCGGACGGAGTTGAAGGTGTACACTTTGTAAAGCTTGTCTTCCGGAATCTGCTCCCTCACAGGCTGGAAGTCCCGCTTCAGGTCTAGGATGAAGCCCAGCAGAGCGCACTCCGTCTTATTACCCACTTGGCGTGGGAGAGCGCCTTCCTTCTCTGGAGGCTGTGGGACGAGGAGAGCCAGCATGGCGCTGGGGTGGAGAGCCAAGGCCAGGGCTCCTGCCCGGCTGTGATCACCACGCTGTGAAAGTGTGGTGGGGCACACGAAAGTGCCCATGTGGGTCAGACAGACCAAGTGACCCCCCATGCAAGCAGGTTCCTTCCTTCACGAGTCTTGAAAGGAACTTCTAGAACTTGTCAGTCCCCACCCAGCAGCCAGAGCACCTTGTGACGCCAGAGACCACCAGGAGGGCTGCCAGCACCCCAGGTACTTAGCTCAAAAGTTCTTGGTTTTGGTTTTCTGGGGGCGCTGGCAATCAAACCCAGAGCCTCATGCATGCTAGGCAAGCACTCTACCACAACACTTAGCCCTACTCTCAAGCCCCTAAAGGTTCTTAGGAAAGCCTAAGAAGCCCCTCAGCACAGCTGAAGCCACGCCCCCACGCAGGCCCCGTCCCACATCCCACTGTGGCTCTGTCGTGTGCCCTCTGGGCCCAGCTCACTAGTATTTTGGTGGTGTAGGCACTGTTGATGGAGATGGCATGGACCAGGAGGTCAAGGATCTTGGGGGTCAGGGCGCTGGGAGCTGGAATCTCTTTGTAATGGGTGTCTCCTAGGTAGGACTGGACCACGGTCATCCGGTTGGTGGTGAGTGTGCCCGTCTTATCGGAACAAATGGCTGTGGCATTGCCCATGGTCTCACAGGCATCCAGATGGCGTACCAGGTTGTTGTCCTTCATCATTTTCTGTAAAGATGACGTGAGGGGCACTTGGGTTGTTTTCTCATTACAGTAAGAGGAACAAACCCTGGTCACAAACACGGTGCCTTTGTCAGCACTGGAGTAGGTGGTGGCCAAACCAAAAAAGAGTGCCTTAAAACAGAAGGACTCGGCAAATGGAGAGCCATCAGGCTCTAGGAATGCCCTATTCTCAGATGTTGCCGAATGCCTCCCTGCCCACATGCCCCAATTAAGTCATGTGCTGGTTCTCTGCCCCTCATGCTATCCTGCCTCTCTCATGTTCTAGTAACTCCCTCCCAGTGTTCCCACAGGCACTGTCCCCACTTCTGTGAGCAACTGCACTTCCCTACTTCCTAGGCCCTCCAGCCTCATTCTGCCTGTGTCACAAATGCCAATCCTCAGGATTACCTCCCCATGCACCTGCTTCCAGCTTATCTCACTGTGTCCAGGAAGCTGGGTGGGGAATGTGGCAGATACTGTGAACCAGCAAAGCTATCCCTAGATAGCACTCAGTGCCTCCTCTGAGAGACACAGAGCCTGCCCCAACGTGCTTGCTGACATCTCATTGCCATTTCTGGGTTGTATAATGGCATCAGTTGTTAACTATTAGCAAGATGCATTGTACTCATAATCTGACTTGTTGAATTAAAATCCCTTTATGCAACTAGTTAAAAAATTTCAAGCCCCAATCCTGGGGCTTGAACTCGGGCCTGGGCACTGTCCTTGAGTTTTCTCAAGCTAGAGCTCTACTACTTGAACCACAGCACCACTTCCAGCTTTTTGCTATGTATGTGATACCTAGGAATCGAACTCCAGTCTTCGTGTATGCTAGGCAAGCACTCTACCACTAGGCCACACTCCCAGCCCAACTAGTTAATTTGTTTTTAAATGTATTAACGATTACCTTGACAGAGTAAGCCAGAGAGATGGTGACAGCCAGAGGAAGCCCCTCAGGGACAGCCACAACCAGCACAGTGACGCCGATGATGAAGAACTTCACAAAATACTGTACATAGACTGGCGTGCACTCGGCCAACCACACGCGGCCCTCCACGACAAAGGTCTCAATCACAAAGTAGAGAACCAGGATGATGACAGTGATAGCAGACATCACTAGACCTGCCCACACATGACGGAGGTGACAAAGGTGGTGCCGGAGAAAGGCCATCACAGATGGAGGGCAAGAGAGAGGTGGAGGGAGGAAGGGAAGAGAGAAAGAGAGGTAAGGGGCACTGTAGCTGTGGCCAGCTGGCACCTGATCATGATTGCCCATTTAGCCACCCTCCCTCCCTTTTTATCTATCTTGCTACTACTGGGATTTGAACTCAGGGTCTTTTATTTGCTAAGTGGGTGCTACTTCCACTTAAGCCACATCCCTGACCCATTTTGCTTTAGTGTTCCAATAGGGCCCACAAGGTTCTAGCCCTGGTCCAAGACAAGTGATAGATATTGCCATCCCAGCTTTTTATTGGTTGCCATGGGGGAGTCTTTCAGATTTTGTCCAGCATGGCCTTGAACAATGAGCCTCCCAGCCCACACACAATCCGCAGCTCTACCTCCTATGTGGCTACGATTACAGGTATGAGTCACTATGCCTGGCTCTAACCAGAATGTTTTCAAAGGGCAGATTGCTTTGATTTATGTTCTGGAATAAACAGTTTGGGGGATGGCTTGGAAGATAAGGGGGGCTTAGATGTTCATTTTTTTTTTTGTGGTTCATGGGGCTTGAACTCTGCTTGGGCACTGTCCCTGAGCTCTTCTGCTCAAGGCTACCACCCTACCCTTGAACCACAGTATTACATCCCATTTTCTAGAGGTTAATTGGAGATAAGAGTCTCAGGTCCTTTTGTGCCTGGGCTGGCTTTGAACCTTCATCCTAAGATCTCAGCCTCCTGAGTAGCCAAGATTACAGGCGTAAGCCACCATGCCAGGCTTAGATGGTCATTTCTTGAGTTTCTCAGGGTAGTGTGAAAGCAGAGAACCTAATTGTGTGGGGATCATGTCCAGGCAAACCACCTTTCGCCCACCCTCAGAAGTCAGGACTCGAGCCAGCAGTCCTTAAACGGTGCTTGCTGCCTTTGACCATATCCTACATGCAGTTTTGGAGAAAGGTGCTGGATAAAGGTGAGTGTGTGATCAGGGTCTTAGGAGAGAGTTTGGAATACTCCATGTTCATGTAGAGAGACTGGGTCAGGTGCTACCCTAGCCTGACCCAGCCTAGTTTCCGGGCCCACACTACTTGCCATAGTTCATTTTCCTGGCTCCATCTACAGAGGTCCAGTGAGCTGAGAACCTGTCAGTGGAAGTTAGCTTGCTGCCTCAAGTTACCCCTACCTGCTTTTCCAATTTGCACGGCCAGTTTTGTGAGCTTCCCTTGCAGGACTGATTTCTCCTTCTTGGGCACGTTGGCTTTCTTCTTCTCCCGCTCCTCCATCTCGCCACCCTCTGCACTCTTCAGGGGCTGCATTTCCATGGCAACTGCCCCATCCTGCTTCTTGGCTGCACATAAAGGAACCCCATAGACAAAGTTAAGGCCCTGCCAAGGTGAAGGTGCTACAAATGGCTAACACAGGGAAAGACACATTATACCATATGAGAGGAAATGGGATTTCTTTGATTTTCAAGCGTAACATGAGAAAGGAAGTCTGTCAGTCTCCTTTCTCTTAGCTCCTAAACCCAGGCCCTCTAGAAATAGGAAAGCTCCAACACTGTCCTAGGCGGATGTTAATGGTTCTCTTACAGGAAAGGACAGACATAAGCACAAGGACTTGGGCACACAGACAAGGCGGCCAGTCCTAGAACACTCTAAATCTCAATATCCGTGGTCCAAGGAATGTTCTGGAAGCAAATCTGACCCATCTACCTACTGGTGTCTAAGCTGCCTCCCTGTTCTCTTCAGGCAGGTATAAAGACTCAGTATACCCTCCTCATGCTCCCTAACTTTTTGTGGACCAGCTTTTCACTGTCACTTCCCTGTCTCTGCTGGAGCGTATGATTCTCCGTACTCTTCCCCTGGTGGGTTTCTGGTCCCTCATCTTGGCTGTCCTGATACAGTGGTGACATGTCCCCTGCCAGCTCTTGATCTCTCATCTGCCTCCCCAAGCTCTGACTTCACACTCTGAGCTAGGAGGCCTTGTGAATTGCCCCAAATAATCATGACCACTCCATCTGCTTCCTCCATTCATCCTGCGGAGGGGTTATTCTGACCTAGTCTTTGGGTGCCCTCGCCATCCTTCCTTACCCATCACGCTTACCCACCGTGCACGGTGCTCTTGGCACAAAGGCCATCATTTCTGCATCTTTTCGTCCCACCTGGGCTGCACAGGATTGGCAGCTCCTTCCTCCTGGCAGCCTTAGGGACACGTGAGGCCCTACCAAGGTGGGTCACTCTAGCCTTGTGCTTCCAACCTCAGTTATCTTCTGAGCTCCAATTGACTGGACTGACCCTCAGTCTCCGAGTCCACAGGCCAGCACATGCCATTCTATACTTAAGGACTATCCCTCTACCCTGTGACCTGTCTGAGCCAGGATATGCTTCGCTCATCTTTAAATTTCTAGCACTTAGAACTTACAGGTCACTCCAGGATATTGAAACAAAAGCCATATAATGAATGATTGTTGTCCTTAATGTACTATGTTGTCTCTCATCTCCTTTGCTCTCCCTTGGTTATCTCATATTGGTATAGTATCTCACTTTGTTATCTGATATATTGAATTTATTTGTATTTGGTTATTTGAAATTTGATAGGGAAGGGGGGAAAACCAAGATGGGTGGGGAGTGTGGGGGGGAGGGAAATGGATACCAAGACATGTGAAAGGGTATCAATGTATGTGCATTAATGCACCTTCTATCTGGCAAATATCATGTAACCCTTTTACTAATTACAATAAAAAAATGCAAAAAAAAGAACTTACAGGTCACTTTCTGCTATCCAGATACTCGTAACCAGTACATGCCTTACATGAGTGCCATGACATACCAGTACAACCAGGCATGTGTCTCTTGTATGATTACCCTATCACTTTGGCCCATGTGCTCAGATAGAAGAAAGATGACCTGGGAAACACACGGGACTGACTGGGACTTAGAGCATTAGGCAAGCCAGCTTCTCTGTGCCTTAACTTTGTCATGTGGCCAAAGTAGGACCAGGTTGTACACCCACAGGTAGTCTTTATGCATGGACACACTCAAGCTATGCCAATGGCCTTGGCATCCACCAGCTATCCTCCAGATGGCTGCTCAGGGCTTCTCACACTATCTGTGGGTGGAGGCCCCCTCTACCCTCTGGCCAACATAGGACCAGGGAGTACGCTCACCTGTTTATGGGTAGTGCTTCTTCCACTCTAGCAAACGGTCCCTCCCAGCATCCACCCACCCCAGCACTATCCTGTCCCACCCAGACTCCTTGGCTGCCCTTGGCAGCACGGCCCACTCATTACCTCTGGTCTGGCTACTGTCCATCGCCCCATCCTGCTGCTTGCCTACAATGGAAGAGGAACGACAGACACAAAGACTTGAGAACATCCATGTGTCCATGACACACGCACATGCACAAGACAGTGAGCAGAGCTGGAACACACACTGTGCAGCCCAGGAGCACGTGGGACGAAGAGACGGGGAAGGAGAGGTATCAATGGCTAGTGGCCTTGACATTTCCAATGGAGGTGCACTCTTGGAACCCTACATTTTCCAGGCTCATGCTGTCACCACTCCTTGTATGTGGTCAGCCCACATTCTCTGAGTTTCCTGAGCAAAGCCGTGAGTCAGTGCCTCCTATTAGCCTGGCCCCCTAAAGCCGGAAAATGAGCTGTGGATTAGGCAGGACAGAAGTAGGCTATGGAGGAGAACCTCGAATAGAGTCATCCCCCTGTCATCATGGCTGCTGTCCAAGACCTAATAAAAGGGGGTTTACTTGGGTGGCCTCTGCCCAGCCATTCTACCAAGGACAGTCATCACACACTGGGACTCTCAGGCCTCTTGTCTCCTGCTGAGATTGTCCAAGCCTTCATTGTATGCACAGGCCATTTTGTGGAAAGGAGAGCCTGAACACGGGGTGCCCCGCAGCACTGGGGGAGACTGGACAGGGAGACATGTGTGGGGACCTCAGCGGGTGGGTACAGCCTACTATGTGTTAGCCACTTCCTCAAGACAGTGCACATATGCGGTGGAAGTTAGACGAGCTAGCCTGGGGAGCCGGTCCCATGGCCCAGTGGGTGCTTGCCTAGCATACAGGAAGCCCTGGATTCAATTTCTCAGTATCACATATACAGAAAAAGCCAGAAGTGGTGCTGTGGCTCAAGTAGTAGAGCTCTAGCCTTGAGAAAAACCAAGAACAGTGCTCAGGCCTTGAGCTTAAGCCAGGACTGGCAAACAAAATGAAGAAGAGCTAGCCTGGGCACCATATTTGTACTGGTCTATATCCAAAGATGAGCTTGGGCAGGGCAGGAAGGGTTTGTGAGATGAGCTGCCAGTCACCATCTAACAGCTCATATCCCTGGGGATGCAGAGATATAAACAGGGTACGCCAGGGCAACCAGTAGCTCCCATGGAATGTGGGGAGGCCCTACAGTCTACAAGCAGAGAGACGTGTCATTCATGTCTGCAGCAGGATAGAGATTTGGAACTTCTCCACCCAGGGCCTCTTGGGGTTGGGAATGGTTCAGAGGTGAAGGATATTTCTAATGTAGAGAAGGAGACATCAATAGGTACAAGACAACATGCAATAACAATATATGACTGAAGCCCTGGAGCTGTGTAAACCCAATCTCAGGGTCAGGGGAGGCCTCCAAGAAGGGAGGAAGGGAGGAAGATAAGTTTAGGGTAAGTGTTTAATGAAAATGTTTTGAGAAAACATCTTGCATAGGAGTCATGGTTAAAAGCCAGGAAGCTAGGTGCTGGTGGCTCACATCTGTAATCCCAGCTTGGGAGCCTGAGAATAAGAGGATCATAGTTTGAGGCCAGCCTGCAAAGAAAACTGCATGAAACTTCATCTTAATAGAAAGTAGCTGAGTGTGGTGACACATGCCTGTTTTCTCAGCTATAATGGAAAGCCTTTAAAGGTCCAGACAACTGAATTAGCAAGATGCAAGATTGTATCTCCAAAATAACTAGCACAAAGGGGGGAGTGGAAGTATGGTTCAGTAGAGCACCTGCCTTGCAAGAGCAAGGAGCTGGATTTACACCCCAGTACTGGAAACAAACAAACAAACAAACAAACATATGCCTAGTGGATATAGGCAGCAGGCGAACAGGGAACACCTTCAGAATGTGCCCAACAGGCTAGACTCACTGACGGGAATGAGGAGAGCTGGGACATGGCACCCATTATTTCTTCTTCAGGAAACTTACTCTGACCTACAAGTTGCATAGCCCAAGGGTACTAGAGAGGAGTACAAGGGGCTCCCGGGAGGAGCTGAAAGGGTCTGGTCAAGTTTGAAAGAGGAGGGGGCCTAGGACCAAGCTGTGAAAGATGCCAACACTTAACTGGTAACATTCAACAATGTTTAAAGGACAGAGCAGGAGGCCAGGCTCCTGGAAAGGAAGCATAGGAGATACCAGGAAAGTTTGCCTTTCAGTAAACCTTGGCTAGTGGTATGTGTGTGTGGGGGGGAGGGTCCTTGGAGGGCCCTCCGTAGAAGAACTGGGATTTCAGCCCAGTCCAGCCCAGATGAGGCTCCGATCCCATCCATTTGCCTATGTACCCCCATAGTGCTTGCAGGGGAGACATAAGCTGAGTCCTACAGGGACAGAGGTCTCGGTGTAGCAAAGAAGACATAATGGAGGGCCTGGCCTATCAGAGGTAAAGAGATCCTCATGTAAGGAAACACGCAGGGAGAATGGACTCATTAAAACATGCGGGCAACAGCAGCTCACTTAGCTCCTCTCTCCCTGTCTCCTGAAGCAAGTACCTTCAAGAGGTACCTGGGGCAGGGGCTGCTAATGTGTCCTTCTTTCTGTTGACCTGTCTATGTGTGGCTGAGGGTGAGTGGACCAACCCCATCTGCTGTCTCAGCTCCAGCAGCCTAAGATCAACTATCCCCTCCCCAGTTCACTGGCTCCAGGGCCTCATAGCTGGAAACAGAGTTTACTCCACCTGTGTAGTGCGTCTGTACTTGTAAACATGCCCAAGTAGGTAAGCACACATCAGGAAATCTCTGCTCCACATTTAGCTTGGGGATGGGGAGCAGTAAGGGGAGATTTGTAGCTTCCTGAGCTCTGAGCACCAGAGGGAGCACTGACCACGCATGCTGGCTCTAAGGATGGACCTGAGGGTCCTAATAGTATCTGCCAGCCATGGCCCCTGTCCTTCTGACACTATTCAGAAGGGTGCATTGGCACCCCAAGGCCATCTAAGGGAAGCTGCCCTGGCTCTCGACCCCAGCCACACTGGGCCACATCTCTCAAGCTGGGAGTGTAGCCTAGTGATAGAGTTCTTGCGTAGCAAGCATGAAGCCCTGGGTTCGATTCCTTGGTACCACATACATAGGAAAGCCTGGAAGTGGCACTGCAGCTCAAGTGGAAGAGCTCTAGTCTTGAGAAAGCTCAAGGACACTGCTCAGGCTTTGAGTTCAAGCCCCAGGACTTGCAGAAGAATACACCTCTTAGAACAAAGATCCCCAAGAAGAATCTGACAAATAGGCATAGTCTCCTATCCCCTGAGGGTCTAGGATAGGCCAGTAGAGGACTGTCAGTTGGCAGACAAAAATGCAAAAATAGCAACACAGAAGAAGACCATCTCATCAGCTCTGGAGATGGAGTCAGTGTTACTTTACCTTTCTTATCCTTCTTCTCTTCCTCGTCTCCACCAGCTCCAAGCAATGTAAAAATGATGCCTGTCTGGGAGTTCACACCAACAGCTGTCACCACCATTCTTCCAGAGCCTTCCATGACATGGGTGCCTGGCACAGAACACAGAGAGCCTGAGACAAAGATTTGCACTGCCTGATGGGACACATGCTTAGTGCCCCTAATGCTTGCTGTGAGATATTTCCAGAGACAGACACTCAAATATCAAAAGGCCCTGAGACCTAACAGGCTAGAAGACTACAGGCCCACACTATAGCTCATTCCCTAGCCTGGAGGGCATTCAGGGGCCCACAGAGGGAAGGTACTTGCTAGAATCATAGTACAGGGGCCTTTAGCCTTTCTGTCTAGTTATGCAGTTTATTTTCACTGTGCTAAATACTGGACTAACTCAGAACCTTCTGGAAAGGAAACATTGCCTCTACTTGATGCTTTTGAGGGTCTGAATTTAGCAGGAGCACATATACCAGCACAAGGTCCTGATCTGGGAAAGTCCATTTTCTTGTCCTGTGGCTGCTGTCATCAGGTCTTCAGTGGCCCACTGTGGCCTTACAACTTGCAGGGTGGGGAGGGGCACTCTTCAGACTCCCTAACTAGAAAGGCTATTTAAAAATACCCTAATTGCATGGACATGCTGGGTCAAACGACTTGCTACTGGGCTGGTTGGGAAGCTAGGTCCTCACCAGACAGTAACATGGGGTCTTTGTCCGCTGACTTGCGCACGTGGTCCGACTCGCCAGTTAGGGAGCTCTCATCAATCTTGAGGTCATTGCCCTGGATGAGCACTCCGTCCGCAGGCAGCAGATCTCCTAAAGGTGGGCCAGAGCCCCAAGCAGAAGCCATAGGTTCACAGGAACCCTTCTCCCCACCGCCTCCTCCCGCTTCTCCTGAAAGAGGGCTTGTCATCTGGGAGCCCTGTTTGGGTAAGCCACATGCACGCACGCACGCACGCACGCACGCACGCACGCACGCACATGGTCCATTTCTCAGGAACTGGGAGAGCATTCATATGTTTTAATAACTGGGGATTGGGGTTGACCTCCTCACAGGGCTAGGGCACAGTGTGCTTCCTGGGGGTGCTCTTGCCTCTAAGAATACAGCCTGTGCTAGGAGTGGGGTCTCCTGTGGCCCACCTTTCTCAGGAATTGGAGTGGAGCTTTCTTGGCAGGGTGTGTCCCGATTGGCACACTCACCATACTTAACCTGGGCGATGTCCCCGACCACCAGGGCAGCCACAGGGACCTGGAGGAGCTGCCCATTGCGGATGACTGTAAACTTCTGCTCCTGCTCGATGCGGCTCTGCAGGCCCCGGAACTGCTTCTCCTTGCTCCAGTCATTGAAGGCCGTGACCAGCACCACGCAGATGACAGAGAGCAGGATGGCAGCCCCCTCGATCCATCCAGCCTCAGCCTCACCCTCATCTTCTGCCCCGGCTGACACATTCCCACAGGCTGTGTCCAAGGACAGAAGGGAAAGGAAGTGGTGACATCATGAGAGTCAGGGACTGGGACATCCTGGCATCCTCCTTCATTTCTTTCCAGCCCAGAGCCCTGCCCCTCACCTTCGCTCTCCTCTCCAGGCGGTGCATAGAAGGAAAGGCCCAGAGACACAATGGCAGCCACCTCCAGGATAATGAGAGTTACGTCCTGCAGGGCCTCCCATACCAGCTGCAGGAAGGTCTTAGGCTGCTTGGGAGGGATAAAGTTCTGTCCGTAGATCTGTCTGCGCTTCTCCAAGTCATTGGTGTTGTCTGCCAGGCCTGCGTGGCATTGCAGGAGGGCAATAGAAACATAGAAGGAGAGAATGGGACAGGTTGACTTAAGCCCTTGGCACCTTATGGGCGAGCTGCTTGCAAGAGCTGCTCTTGGGGCTCTGTTCTTAAGAGCTGGCTTCTCTCCATCCACCCTGTATTCTTAGTTGAGACAGTAGCTGCACAACATGGCACCACAAACCTTCCTGCAGATGTACAGAGACTAAGTTTGGGGCAGTGAGTACACAGACATCCACAGATATCACGAGGAGCCCCCAGAGTGGGGAATGATACTGGTCCAGGAGGGGGCTGTCAAACTCTTAATGATGCACACATGAGAAACAGCCCTGAGAAGCCTCTGAACTATGGCAGTCCAAGTTGCTGGGACCCAAATGTAGGCTCTTGTCTGCTCTGTCAGTCAAGCCCTGTGTCATCTCATTCTCCCAATCCACCATGGAGGGGGATTTGCATGGAAGTGATAATCCCCAGTAAAGGGGAAGTGCAGAGGGGACCTAGTTGTATATGGTCAAGGGTCACCCAGAAACAACAATAGAAGAGAGCAGCCAGCAGCTCCCAAGGGTGGAGGAAAACACAAACTTCTGGCTGGCTTCAGTGGGTTCATGGAGATGTCACCTATCAGGCGTGGGGCTTAACATTATTCTACTTTCTCCCAGATGTCAAAAATGTGGCTAGGCCCCCTCTGAAGTGAGGCTTTCCTTCCATCCAGAAACAGCTCTACTTCCCAGGATTGACTTGTCTTTCTCACAATGCGTTGATCTATGAGATAGGAATGCACATTTGCCACAGGGACATCTTCACAGCTGGTCAGCCATCAAGCCTTGTCCTCTCCCATGGCCTGCTGGTCATAAGGACATGCAAAGGCACACAGCCTAACCTATAAAAGGGGCAAGGCACAGAGGTACCAGAAGCACATGTGTGACAGGGCCTAGAAATATGGGACCCTCTGGAAGCACAGCGGCTAAGAGTGACATAGGAGGTGCTGGAGATGGGAGTAGAGGCTGACTTTCCAGAAGTTTCTTGGGGAAGAAGAGAGGGAGCATGAGAGCTAGTGGGAGATGCAAGTTCCCAGGGAACTTACAGTGCCATGTAAAGAGAACAAGGCTCTCAGAAAATTGAGTGGACTGGGAACAAGCAAAGCCAGAAGAGTCTTGACAGCACCTCACTTCTACTCACCCCCAGGGAAATGAGCCCCTGAGCTTTGCCCTGAGACTAGAGATCAGAAAGGACTATTTCTATGAGTCACAGCCCAAGTTAAGTCAATGCAGCATCTCAAATGCTCAGTTACCACGATGTAGAATCAGTGAGTGGTTGAATAAAGGCCTGATACCCACAGTTGGCCAGGAGATATTCAGACAGGCAGCTGCCTCCTCTATTAGGCCTTCCCCAGAGCCTGGCTCCAGCACCAGCCTGAAGTCCTGGGCTGATATCTGTGTGGTGATTTGAATGTAATTCAGAGGTACTCTGCCCAATTCAGTGGCTGGCTTCCACGGGGCTCTACAATTTCCTTGGCCTCACAATGACATCTAGCCTTCATCTAACTCTGTCCCCTATGTCATTCATGAAGATGACAAGCAGGCAGGATTCACACTAATGACACTTTGTCTCTAGTCCACCAACCTGAAGGAAAGGAAGGGGAAGACACTTGTGGTGGGTGAACCCCTGAAGCTTAAGCAGACGAGGCACTTCAGGGGATGCAGGACCCAGGGGCAAAGGAGTCTTCCATTCATGGCCTACCGACCTGGAGGCTCCCTTCACACTTGCAGATAGCTCCTGCAAGCTGACAGGCATGTCTCTTAAGACCCATTTAGGTCCAACATGTAGGCCTTCACCTCTAACTTTGCACACCCACCCAGCAACTTTCTCAGGGGCAAGCAGGTGAGATATTGCCACCCCCAGATTTACCTCCGAACCTCAGAATTCTCACCATAGCTGGGTCAGGCTCTTTCCACATGGCCACCCCCACTCCCAGTGCTGAGCCCCCAAAGTGCCGGTGTTACAGTGACGCCCAGCAGACAGATGGCAGTTTTTAGCTCCCACATCAGAGTTGCTGGCATTACTCCTGCCACCTGCTGCATGAACTGGAGGAGCACAGAAGGGCCCACTAGGCCCCGGCCAATGTGCCAACAAACAAGTGCTGACATTGGGACTTTCTGGAGGGCCAGGATGGGGCTCATACAAAGTGGAAGAGCAAAAGCCCCAGCTGGCACTGCCTTGTCATCCTAGCAAGGTGACAGCCACAGGGAGTCTTCGACAACCAAAGGGCCACAGCTGTCCCTGCCCTTTTCCCCCTAGATTCACTGCTCCTGAGCTGGCAGCTCAGATTTCCGCTGGGGCCTAAGGCCTCTTTCCGAGAGCTTTCAGCTTTCCGAGTTGGATGTCTGGGAGACAGATCCTATGGTGGCAGCTGAGGGGCAGGGACCCAGTTGACAGACAAGTCCCTCAGTCTGGGCCAAGCCTTATCTCCTGCAACTACACAAGGCATGAGACAGAGTCAGCACAAGGGAGAAACCCGAACCTTGACTTTCTCACATCCTCAGGTTCTCCACTTCTCCACTGTCCCCAGCCCCCAATGACAGCCAGAAGTTCACTGTAGCTTCTAGAAAACACAGGAGACTCTGCTTTCTGCCTGCCCTACTGCACATGCTCAGATTGCCCTCAAGGGCAATGGAGCCCTGGGGTCCCTTCCCTAGGAACTGTCACCTTATCCCCTCCCCCTGCCTTGTCATTGGCCTTGATTTGTCCTTGCTACTGTAGCTCTTCTCTCCTCCCACACCACCCTTTGTCCAAGACTGGCAGCTGCCTTCAGCCTGACCCTGAGGCCTTGGCCCACTATGGGCCTGGGGTCTGACAGCTGCCACCACTGCCATGGTACCCATGGGGGTGGGGGAAGGGGGAAGCGGCTGTGGCCCCTCTGGTAGTGAGTACTTGCCCACTCAGCAGGTCTAGCATGGCCCAGGTCCAGGACAGGGGGGCAGGGGCTAGTTGGTTGGCATGGACACAGATGGGCCGTTTGCCCAGAGCAGAGGCCAGATGCCATCAGAATTGGATTAGGACCACATCGTGTCGGCTCTCAGCTAATCTGTCCCCTCCTTCCCATGCACGCCTGTGGAGAGCAGTCAGGGGAGGATGCTGGGCCCAAATTACCCTAGCAAGCCTGCCACTCAGTCTCCAGCTCGGCCAAACAGGCATACCTTTCTTTGCAATGGTTCTGGAATTCTTCTGGGCCTCTCCAAAGCTGAGAGTGCTGTGGACTGATGTGCTTATTGCCAGAAGACAAAGTGTGTTCTCCCCCACTTCTGTCTTTCACCTATTTGGCCTCCCTGCTCTCTATGAAAGCCCTCCTGGGAACCCTCATGTCTATGCACCTTGTCCCGGGGTTGCTATGGAGCGTGAAGTGCAGCTAAGCCAGTCCCTCCCACAGTTAGGCCACTGTATATGAGTAGGACTGGGCAACTGGTAGGCGTGCATGCGAACTCCAGGCAGGGCAGCAGGCCTGCCTGTGATGCAATGCTTGCCTAAGGCACCTGGCCTGACTGAGGAGATACGGAACGAGAGTCCCCCACGCCTGGCCCCGGACAGCTGAGGCTGAGGCACTTCAGAGAAAGGGTCAGTGTTTGGGCTGTTCTTTCTGCAGGCAGCAGGTCCAATCGTGGCTGGCTCTGGCTGGCTCTCTCTGGCGTGGAGGAGGGAGAGGGACCCAGAAACCCAGGTGCTCAGGAGCCAGTCAGGGGCTGGGCCTCCCGTCTGACTGAGCACCTGCCCTTCTCCATGCCCACGCCCTCCAAGGCACCAGGAGAGCTCCCGAGCTCTGTGGCAAAATCAGTCAGGTTCCCAGGGGCCTTGACATTTTAAATATTTAACAAGGCCTGACAGGCAGAGGGAAGAGCTGCCAGCTGAAGCCCATCTGCTTCCTTTGATCTGGGAGAGGCCAGGACCCTTGTGGCTAAATGGCCCTCCACCCGAGCCTCCTCTGAATCCTCAGGGGGGTGGGCAAGGAGGAGGGAAGGAAAAGAGATGCTTTGGCGCAGAGCCGAGCCATCTGCCCTGACAGAACACTGCTTCAGGGTGGTGCATGCAGCACGAAGGACACTTCCACATAGGGAGGCCCAAGTGGCCCAGGGGGCCACACCACCTCAGAGTTCCTCACCTGGTCCCCAGGCCTGCTTCTTCCCACGTCTACTCCTCCTTTGGGCTCATGTTCCACTAACCACAGTCAGGTGGTTCTTTCTGAAACCCAACTGGGGCAAGGCCAGAATAATAGGATCCTGTTTGTGACCTCTAGTTTCCAAGTGGGGGGGTGGTAAGAGCCAAACAAGCAGGCTGGAAGTAATGGGATGAATCCGGACTAGAACAGAGGAAACGGACAGGAGTGTTGGAACTAAAGGATCAATTTAGAAACCCCAGTGGGCAGCGCCTGATGATGGATTGGACAAGGGTGCCAGGGATCAGAAGGAACCCGATGATGGCCAGGACTAGAAGCACTGGGTGGGCCAAGGTGATACCACTGAGATGGGCAGCTGACGAAATCAATCAGCGCTGGCTGGGAAGCAGGCCTGGCATTAGGCTGGGATATGCCAGCAATCCTGCCCAGTCTGTGCCAGCTGGGCCAGAGAGTGCTCCAGTTCCTCAAATCTGGGGTTGGCTGTGGCTCCTTGGTGGTCCTGGCTTCATAGCAGACCCCAACATCAGGGCTGGGGCAGACTGGCAGATGGAAAGGTCCACTTGGCTTCCAGCAGAGGATGATCAAAGACAGCAGTCAGGCTTCCACCAAAAACCTTCTAGAGGATGTGCGCCAAGTTGCCTAGAGGCTCACTGCACAGGAGAGCTAACGTTCCTGCAGTTAGCCCTCCCCTGCCTCAGACTGCCACCTCCCTGAGACTACTGTGGACTAGCTTCAGTCACTTTTCCCATCCGATTCAAATGTCCCTGCCATTTCCAGGCTACCCCTTCCTTCCCGCAAAGAAGGTCCCCTGTGGCCCAGGTGGGCTCCTACCCTGTACCCCTTCATCCTCTCCTCAGCTCTCTTAACTGAACGTAGCAATGAGAACGGGGAACACAAGAAGGCACTAGACACACACACACACACACACACACACACTTCTTCCTCCTCTATCTATGGAAGATGCTGGGCCCTGGGATCCCAGGGTTTCCCTGTAGATTCTTCCACCTCTTGTGTTCCTGTCCCCCTACCCCCTTTCACTCTACGAATGCATTTTTAAGGAGATATGGGTAAAGAGTCAAGCTATCCCCAGGACACAGAGGAAAACAGCCTCTCCCCACCGAGAACGGTTTCCTCTCAAGGGAGGTGGCTGAGAGGACATAGTGAAGATGGCAGTGTTTAAATGCTCCAAGCGTCACCTGGGTCTCTCTCCACTCCCAGCCCCGCCGCCTCGTAGGAAGTTGCTGTAGGTGCCCCGCAGAGCCCATGACCATGACCATGGCCTCTGAAATAAGCAGGCCCGGTATCAGCAGGCACTGCTGCAGAGCCGCCTGAGCAGGTGGACTTACCCTCAGTGGGCGAAGTCTTCAGTCTCCTACAGAGCCCGCTGACATCACTGTAGGCTTCCTGAATCTTCTGCAGTGCTTCCGCCCCTCGGAGCTCCATGAGAGCACGCAGCTCCGACAGCGTGCACCCAAAGCCACCAGCATGGGGGGCCTCCTGTTGCTGCTGAGGCTTGGGGTGGAATTCAATGGAACTATTGGCCATGTCTCCCATCTTCTCCTAGGTGCAGCCTCAGCTCAGCCACAGCTATGGACACTTAGATACTGTGCTGAACGAGGTGATGTGGTGGTAGGGAAGGGGCCAAAAATGGGTACCTGGGGAAAAGGAGGGAAGAAGAGGCTGGGGGTGTCATTGAGCCAAAAGTTAAGGTCCAATCTTCCAGAATGTCCTCTATAAATCTTTATTCAGTATACACTGTGTCTCATCAGGTGCACAATCCCTTCCTAGCTTGGCCCATCTACCAGCCCCTCCCCGGGTCCCCCTGTCCCTTCCACTGTGGGCACCTGAGCTGGGAGGACTTGGCTGGGTGGGGAAGAAGGAAGTGTTGGTGCTTCTGCCGGCTACCGTCCTGCCCTTCAAATCCATGTGGAAAGCCTCTGAAGTGCATATGGGTGGATCATGGGTGCTCTGTTGCCAGCTTTTTCCGATCCCCCACCTCACTCCTTGTTCTTGCCTGGTTAAGATTCGCCTAATTCTGTTGGCATACTCTAAGTCTCCCATGGGCTTCAGGCACAACCTCTGTGGCCCCAGTTTCAGGCCCAGGGCTGTGCAGGGAGCCAGGGAATCGGCTGAGCCAGCACCAGGGCCAGCTGGGCTCCAGGTCAAAGCTTAGTGTGCAGCGTGTTTCTGTGGCCCTGAGGGTACCTGGAGGTGGAGAAAGGAGCTCCATAGGGAGAGAGATGGAGAGGAGGAAAATAGAAGGAAGGATGGAAGGAGAGGGAGGAAGGATGTTTTGATGGAAAGAAGGAGAAGAGAATGAGGGCAGGATCAGGAAGGACAACCACAGTTACCGCTAACGCTGTGAGGTCCCAAGTCCGGAGCATAGGGTTACGGGGCTGTGTAGTTAGTTACTCCCACACGGCTAGCATCGAACCCAGTCCTATTTGCAGGAAAGAAGTCATTTCTCTCTCTGTCCCCTCACATCACCCAAGAAATTGTCACCTAGACTGTCCTTTGTGGCCTGCACAGGGTCTGATGCTTGGGAACATAGAAGTCTCCTGTCCCCTTCTTCAGCTGGACCACAGCCCTCTCCAGCTTCGCGCTCCCATCTCCTTCTTGCCTATTTGTAAGCAGAAACATCCCCCAAGGTCATGAGTTAAACATGCCATGTCTTTCTGGAACTGAGCGAGTAAGCTTCACTGCACACAGCTTTGGCCTTCCTGTCTGCAAACATCTCTCCTGCAACATGCTCAGTTAAGTCCACCCTCTCACCTTTGGGGAAGCTGCAAGCTCAGAATGATCCTCTTGGAATCAGAACTTAGCCATCATCACCTAGCTTTCTAGAACTACTCATGGAAACCCAGAACTTGTAGCCCAGAAGAAAGCAAAGGGTTCCTTTCAAAGCCAAAATAGAGGTGGCCAAGTTAGTGGCCTTTGTTTTCAGAAGAATCTCACTTTTCACTCTGAGCCCAATAGACTAGATCTTATGAGCCCCTCTCTCCACTGGATGTTGACGTCTGAGATGACCACAGCTGTTGGGGGAAACAAAACATCAATCTCCTTGTATTCCCCCAGCCTCTGGTTTTGAGAAAATGTATACAACCCTGTCCATGAGGTCTGTGGGCACAAGAGGTGGTTCAGAAAATATCTGTCCCAGCCATCCCATTTTAAAAGCTCAACACTTAACTTTCTAGACACTTTCTACTTGGATCAGCCGTCATTTCTGGAAGACATGGGAACAAAATAGCAGACACAAGACCTTCTATCCTCTACTATTCTCACACACCTCTCATTCATTCTTTTTGTGTGGGGGGGGGGGTCACTCGGCCTAAGTGGGCTCTGTACCTGAGCTCTTCAGCTCAAGGCTATCACCCTACCCTTGAGCCAAGCCCCATTTTCCATTTTGTAGAGGGTTAATTGGAGATAAGAGTCTCAGGTCCTTTTGTGCCCGGGCTGGCTTTGAACCTTGATCCTCAGATCTCAGCCTCCTGAGTAGCTAGGATTACAGGCGTGAGACTCCATGCCCGGGTCATTCATTCTTTTATTATTATTATTATTATTATTTAGGTAAGTTGTTTTTATTTGAGTAAAATTTAATGCAATACTGTGTTCTTTCTAAGTCGAGTAGTATGAGGCTAATTCTGGCTTTTCAGTAAATTCCATTTGTCTATTTAGTTATATAAAGACACAGGCTGGAGGTTCTAATAAAGTGAGACAGGAGAAACAGAAGGAAGTCTGAAGCAGAAAAATAGATACATAGAATGTACACAGAAGACCCAGCTCATTCATTCTTTTTTGTTTGTTTTTGTTGGTTGTGGGACTTGAACTCTGGGCCTGGGCGCTGTCCCTGAGTTCTTCAGCTCAAGGCTATCACCCTACCCCTTGAGCCACAACACCACTTCCAGTTTTCTGATGGTTAACTGGAGATAAGAGTTTGATGGACTTTAGTGCCCAGGCTGGCTTTGAACCGCAATCCTCAGATCTCAGCCTCCTGAGATCTCCAGCCTCTCCCATTCATTCTTTTCAGTTGGTCAGCTGACACATATTTACTGAGCACCAACTAAGTACCTAGCACTGGCCTTATGTGCTGAGGATAGGGCATCAACAAGACCAAGCTTCTTCCCTTTCTGTGTAGCTAAGTTACAGAGATAAGATCAGGCTCGAAAGCTAAGAAACACTGGGGCATGTGGGGGGGAAACTGAAAGGGAGAGAAGGAGTGAATACATGCTGGTAATGGAAGAAGAGCTGCGGCCCTTGTGCTTATAACTGAATATGAGGCAAACAGTCAACTTCGATCGCCTGCTGCAAGCAGAGGGCACATGGGAAGCCTCACAGGGCAAGCAGCTCCTTCCACGAGTGCCTGATAGTGCACTCCATCACCTGGGAGGTGGTGGCGTGAGTCATTTTTTATTTTGCCAGTGCAGAAAACCGAGGCTGACCAAGACAAATGACAGCTCAAGGCGGTGATGGTAGCTTTTGACTGACATCTGCAGTCCTTTTCCTCTCCAGCCTCACATCTTCCCCAAGACCTTTGCTTCAGATTGTGCACCTGCCTGCTGGGTGTACCTTTTCCCCTCATTTCTCGGACCTGAGCTCTATCCATCTTCTGGTACTTTCAGCGGACAGCAACTGAAGCTGTCAGGTTTGAGCTCTGCCCCTCCACCTCTGCCACCTCTAGTGTGTGTAGGCACTAGCTTAGGTCAGTACACCCACATACCCACCCCCAGGGAATTGGCTTCTTAGGCCCCAGACAGACAGGGCTGCTAACAATGGCACCCTGTGTGCAAGGACACCAGACAGTGAAAATGTGCCACTGGTCCTCAAACCCCGCCAGCCCTCATAGACTAGTGGCTGGCACTTGCCCCAGGCTCAGATGCCCTCAGTAGGCGAGGCTTCTGAGTTTGCGTATGCAGCCCCCAGGGCCCTAGCTGGGGACCTGTATGTCCCCAGCTGAGCTGCCTAAGGACTCCACAGGGGCCCTTTCTGAAAAGGAAGCCAGATGGAGGATTTGGTTCCTTTAGAGCCCTTCATCTCTTCAGCCTCTTCATCCTCTAGGAGTAGAGGAGGCGTTGGCTGGCTGTGGGCTTGTGGGGGGACTGAAGGGTCTGTTGCATGATGTACGGGCCCAAGTGAATTTCTTAGCCTTCAGAGCAGACACTTAAGGCTTCTGGCATTGTTTCTCAAGCCTGGGTAACTTGGTGGAGGTTGTGGCCTCAGCTTACCTGAGTAGGCCAGTTCTGTCCTTTCCCACTTACTTTGCCCCTGACTCTCCGTGTGGCCTTACACTCACTTAAGCAACAGTTGATGTGCCAGACAGAGACACACTGGGTCCTTGAGCTGCTCCTCACTGGGCTGCTGGTCTTGCTTTGGCCAATTGGATGAGTGGTGAGTCACAGCGAGGATACTAGGCAGAACTTCTGATGAGGTCAAGCTGTGTTCCCTCCCCATAGCCAGAGGGACTGCTGGAGATGGAGTTCTCCTGTCCCTCTGCCACTGCCCTAGGGCCAAGCCTTCTCACCCCATAGCTGGTTCCCCCCACTACAGTGTCCCCCTTTTCCACCCACACCAAGCAAATCCCATCATGTCTACTGCCATCTAGGTCTCCCTGGAGTCAAGTAATTGGCTGCTCCACTTCTCTGAGTCACCACCATCCTCTTTCTCCAATCCACAATAGCTCCTGCCAGGCCTTCTGTTTCCATACCCCAGTCCCATAAAGCGAGACACCTTCAAAGTTCTTCCAAAGCCCCTTCCAGGTCTTCTCCTTCCTCTGGCCTGTCTACTACATCCTACACTGCCCTACTCATAGTCCTCAATCACTCTGCCACCACCACACAACTCTGAGCCCTAACAGACCACAGTGGCTTTTCTCCCATCTCCACTTGCTGACGTTTAACACATTCTGTTTCATTGTGTATCAGTCCTAGACCCTGAACTCAGAGCATGGACACTTTCTTACAGCTTTCTCAAGGGTAAAGCTCTACCACTTGAGCCACAGCGCCACGTTTGGCTCTGTCGGCTCATGTGGTATTGAGGAATAGAACCCAGGGCTTCATGAATGGCTAGGCAAGCATTCTACCACTAGGCCACACTCCCGGCCCTCTGTAACACATTCTTTTAGTCATCATTGCAATGAACCATTTCCCAGAAAGTTCCTACCAATTAGTTTTCCAACCCAAAGTAATTGCTGCAGAATCTATGTTCCCTCAGCCCATTCCTATTTCTCTGCCTGGCAACATAATATGTAGTGAGCAACTTTGCCACTTGCTAGATCATTAGTTGTCTGAGCTATGCTTTTGTCCATTGAACCAGTGGAAGGTCAGCACTGCATGGGGATAGAGACTTGGACGAATGAGGAAATGGGGGCCTGCCCACCAAGGAGGAGCCCAGAGCTTTGGGAGGCAGTCACTGTCCTGGACAGCATGAAGATGAGGTGGGCAGGGCCTAGGTGTGAGTTCTAACTTTCTATTTCGTGAAGTCAGCCAGCTACAGCATAGCTAGGAGCCATGAGTTAAGTCAGGGCCCACTTGGAGTGACTGTGGCTGCTGGAGAGAGCAGATATTTACCCCCTATGTTCCCTGTAAGCCTGGCAAGCGGCCTCCCTCAGTTTGGATAAGGACAGCAGCCATCACTGAAATCACCAAAAACAGAAGTGACTGGCTCTATCAGTTCTGCAGGTCTGACAGTTTCCGGCCTGGGCTGGTTGCCGAGGACGGCCTGTAGGCACTGCAAGGGCAGGGAATGTACCATTTCCATGCTCTTTCATCTTTCAGACCTTAATTGGCTTAATTGAATTGAGAACCTGCACACAGGGGCACTCAGACCTTCTTCCAGTATTTTCTCCATCCGGAAACAAATTGGCCAGCACTATGCAGGAGAAAGAGTCCCTGGCACACCTTACCCCCACTATGTGCTCATCAACAAGTTGTATCTCACGTGATTGTGGTAATGTTGAAGTAGATAGCTTAGTCCATACTCTACACCGAAATGTTTTCTGCACTCTTTTCTCCCATTGGGGCTCAGACTCTCACACCCTCCAGTGTGGACGCCTCCAGCGACTCTGTCTCCTTAGCCAAACTCCCGGGAGTCGTTCTTCCCTGTGTGGTCTGTCTTTGGCCACATCTATTAAGATCTTACCCAGCATCTCCAACTTAATGTCCTCACAATCTCCCGAGGACCTGAGTAGCCCATTGACTGACCTCCATGAAGCTGCTGCAAACTCCCTAGGTGAGGGGACCTCAGTTCCCAGGTTCCCTTCGTGTCACCCTGCTCTCAATACAAGCTGTGATCTATTGACACCTGTGGGATGCCAACAGTCACAATGTCCACCAACGCCTGTGTACAAGCCCTCATTGCACTCTTACAGAGACGCACCATCACACAGGGGAAACTGAGTCTCAGGAAAGATCAGAGACATTAGATACTAAGCTTGTGTTTGCACCTGGCTAGCCCTGTATTCCATGTTGCCTGAGGTGAGTCACACAGCTGCCCACACTGGAACATTCTGACAACACTTCAAACAACCTCCCTGCAGGCCCAGGCTCTATGCCCCAAGCCACCTGATCGATGAGTACCAGCTCAATCTCACCTTCAGAGGAGACAATGAAAGCAGAAAAAAGCACACGATCATCCCTTCAGTCAGAACTCAAAAACACATTCGTATTCACCATATTGTCATCCTCAGATTGTCTGGAAACAGCCACGTGCATGTGAGCACGTGTCTCCATACTGATGATGGGATATTAGCAAGCAAGTGCTGCTGAGCTAACCTCGAGCTGGAGTCATGGGTCCTGCTTGACCAGAACACTCCTTTTACACAAGTCCAATGGATAGTGTCTGGGCCGGCTACTTTCTATGTCCTGATGCCAGAGCCTGGGGCAAGGAATGTCTAGCCTAGAGGGCAAGAAATGGAGGCTTGGTGTACAGACCCACCAAGTAGGGGCTCTCCTTTCAGGCTGTCCATTGCTCATTAGTGTGATTCAGTGTGAGGATTCCTCGAACTCACAGTTCCCATGTGTCTCCACTTTCAGGCACCTGGGATTAGGTTAGCCAAATGCAATGGCGAGAGGACAAGCAAGTGGAGGAGAGAGTAGAGGCCCACATAGGCCACCGAGTTGGACATTATTCCAGCTCTCCTTTGTAGGTGTCTCAGCTCTAGACCTGTGGACTGGGTGGGGCTTGGGCCCATTTGGGGAGTATGGGGGAAGAGGACATGGAGGAGAGGACTATGACTGGCAGCTTCTCTGCCTTCTTCTAGGTCTCATGTGATGGAGCCCATAGAAAGCTGGACCTCCTCCTCCTGGATGTCCTCTTGAGCCCTGCAATTCCCACATTTCCCCTTTCTTTCAAGTGTGCCCTGGCCTCTGTCCTCTGCTTGACACACCTTAGTGACCACCTGCGAGGTGAAAGAAGGGTTCCAAGGACAAGGCCTTGCATGCAATGAGGGAGGGGGGAGAGAAGGAGCCAGGCAGAGAACAGCCTCATTAATATTTCAGAGCCGCTGTCACTGCAGCTCTTGGTCCCTCACAGCCCCACCACTTGTGCTGGTGAAGGGAGGAGGATGGGAAAAGAGAAGGAAATAAAACCGAGAAAACAGATTTAAAGGGATAGGCTTCCCCCCACACCCCCATTCCTGGAAAAATCTGTGCACACTCTAAGTGGCTCTCAAGCTAGGACCAGCTTTGGGGAAAAACAACAACAACAACAATAACAGCAAAGGGTCAACTACCGTCATGGCACCCTCACCGCACTCACATATGTGCCCACCTACCAGAAGCTCTGCCCCCACTCTGGTAGCACCTGGCACTGCTCAGGTGGCCACAGGAGGCCATGTCCATCAAGGAAAAAGACACATATACACAGATTCCAGGTACTGGAAGTCTCTGCTAAATAAAGATTCAGCCAAGGAGGTTCTCTAGAGAACCCAGGGAATCCCAACTTTAGAATCCTGGGAGTGGCAGGGTGACAACACCAAATTCCACCCCTGCTTCTAGGTGAACAAACTAATGGATAGTCAAGCACTTAAGATGAGAACAGCCCAAGACAACCCTGTGTGGGTAGAAAAATGTGCAGTCCTGCACCCAGAGCTGCCCACACAGAAAGGGTACGAAAAGAACCTTGATCAAGCTCCCCAGTCCCCAGGCCTAGACAAATTTGATATTGATTTCAGAGGGTCTGGGAGGGTTCGGAAGTCTCTAGTTAAAACAAGCCCCACTATACAGTGTTACATGGTACAGCCACCATGCAAAACACTGTAGTGGATCCTGGAAAATGAAACATGGAATTACCATAAGATTCAGTACTTCTATGTCCCTTAAAGAACTAAAAGTTGTTATTCAAGTTGGTGTTTGTACAGCCATATTTACCATAGTATCATTCACAAAAGGAGGACTCAGTCCGATGTCTACAAATGGATGAATGGAAAAGTAGCCTGTGCCCATCCACACAAGTATTAGCCATGAAAAGGAAGAGAATTCCAACATGGCCTGTTAGGTCACAATGCTCAGTGAAATAAACCACGCGCAAAAGGACAAATGCTTCATGATTCAACTTCTAGGAGGACCCTAGAGTGGCCAGGTCCACACAAAGAAGATGGTGGATGCCAGGTACTGGGGAGAATCAGGACATAGTTTTTAGTGGGGACAGAGTTTCATTCGGGAGCTTACAGACATTGATGGCACTGATGGTTTGCATAACAGTGAGAATCTGCTCAATGCCTCTGTTTTGTCTGCTTAAACGGTAAAGGTTCGACACTGAAATTACGTGGCTTTTACTACAACACACACACACACACACACACACACACACACACACACACCCCTCCCCCAAGCATACACATTAATGAGCTCCATGAGCCCTTGTCCTCCTGATGGAGGGAACTGGGTTTAGATGGTCTCAAATCAGGACAAATCAGGTGTCCATACTGTCATGGCAATTTGGACTTTCAGGAAAACCCCCTATTGGAAATTTAAACCTAAGCACATACTTCTGGGGATGCTCTACCTATACCAACAACCTTGAGACCTGTAACACTGTCATCCTGCCTTGATATAGTGGGCACCCACAGATGACAGAGGAACAGATCAGTTGAATGACTACTAGTGCCACCATTCAATCCCTCCTACTTGGACCAATTTCGTTCTCATTCTCTCTTTTACTTGTGCATCAAACATATTAGGAGGGTGCCTACATTGAGTTACATCCTCTCCTACTTGGAAACTGCAAGAAGCAAGAGTGTGGTCCTTCCAGGCAGCCACCCCATCTCATTCTTACAAGGGATGGTCAGCTTACTTGGGCTTGACCTCATGACAGGTGAATTCTTTTTTAACAAAATATGACTTTGGGAGGTGCTAGTGAGTCTCCAGGAGGTTCTGGTAGACTAGATCATATTTCAGTTGAAATATATAGTCACCTAGTTGTTCTTCCAATTATGTTCTGGTCAATTTTATGATCAGTGCAACTTCAGGGTTATGGCTGTAGAGGGAAGGAATATGGTCTCCCATGCTCTCTTTCTACCTGCTGCCTAAAACAGGGATGTGAAGACTGGAGACACAAGTGCTCCCTTGTGCCATCTTGCACAGGGAGTCCATGTGGAGCACCATGAAAGCAGGGAATGTCCTTCAGGACCAAGCAACTATCATCCTGGCTTTAGGCGCTGACGTCAACTTTCATGTGAGAAAGAAATGCACTTCATTCTTGTTGAAGGCACTATTGTGCTGAATCTCCATTAAAGAGACCACCCCACAGGCTGAGGAAGTCAGATGGGAATGGGATTTGGCACTCCATGCTCAATGCAGCCCTGGTCCAGGACCCCATGAAGCCAGGCTCCCTTTCACTTTCTCACTTGAATCATTTGACATTGTCCTAAACGTTCTGTGAAAGTAGAACCATAACAAAAGCAAATGACAGAGCGATCATAGCAACAACGCAATCAGGCTGGACACCTCTGTAGGGCTTTGTAAAAACTGCCACATTTGTTCTATGCTATAAGCTTCTATGACAAGGGATAATTATGCCCACAACAGAACAGAAACACTTGAGGTACAGAGAGGCTAAGGAGCTTACTCAAGGCTTCACACTCAGCAAGGAACAGAGGTTAATGTGAATTCAAGTAGTTTATCTCTAGAAGATGCTACATGGTTACCATACCAAGCGACCACCCCAGGAAGCCCCAGCAAAAAATTAACACTCAAGGGGTCGGGAATGTGGCCTGGTGGTAGTGTGCTTGCCTTGCATGCATGAAGATCTGGGTTTGATTCCTGAGTACCACATACACAGAAAAAGCCAAAAGTAGTGCTGTGGCTCAAGTGGTAGAGCTCTAGCCTTGAGAAATCTCAGAGACAGTGCTCATATCCTAACTTCACGCCCCAAAAATGGCAAAGAAAGAAAGAATCAAAGAAGGAAGGAACAATAAATAAATAAATAAAGAAAGAAAGAAAGAAAGAAAGAAAAGAAAGAAAGAAAAGAAAGAAAGAAAGAAAATGTATGCCCAAATAGAAGCAATAGAAAGGGTTAAGCAAGTGACTGCACAGGAGATCTAGTACCAGTTGCTGGTACTAGAATCAGTCACCCAATCCTCTGTGGGGCTTCACTTTTTACTGTGTGCAATCTCTCCTTTCCTTCCTCATGAGGTGGGTGGAGCACTGGGCAGGCCTACGAGGCTGGCCACCTGACCAGCAGACTAGGAAGGGAGCCTTAAGAGTGCTGTGTGTTGAGTCCGTTGATGGTGCCCCATTTGTCCTCCATGGTCACACCATGTGACACTTGTCAGACCCCAGAAGTCATAGGTCACAATAGGCTCTACTGGTGAGACTAGCAAATTCTGCTTGATCAGGGTAGGACTCAAGTGTCTGTCAGGATGTTCTCCCATTTTACAGGGCATCTTAAGCCTTCATGGGTCCCATATCACTCTGCAGTCCCTAGGAAAATGTCTTGGGACAAGTCAGTAGTCTCACGCACGTACACCTCAACGGGCTGCCTGGCTTCACCCTACAAGCAAGTTGGAAGACCTTTCTCTACGCTCGGGCCTTGAAGTATTGTTGCTAGGGTCCTGACTGTATATGAAAAGAGGGGGACAGTCATTTGTTTTCTGTTACAGAAGGCAAAAGCTGCAAAAGAAGAGATTGAGGGAGCAGGAGCTGGAGAAGCCGATGGGCAGGAAGTGTAATGACACTAATTATCCAATTAGAGCGAGCTGTGCGGGCAGAGCCTGCACTGCAGCGGGAGCTGAGCCAGCCCTGAGCCCCGCCTCCACACACCATCTGTATATGCTGCCCTGTGCCCCTCCTGACCCAATGCCATAGAGGTGGCTGGACAGGCCTGAGGTCTTAGGAGATACAGGAGCACTCCATCCCTGCTAACCTCTAAGACCATCCCTGGATAACCTCTAAGTCGCTAGTATAAAAAGTGTCTGGGTCTCCTATCAGAGGTCCAGGGTTGGGGGGAGCTGAAGTTCTAGGCTTCCAGCCCTTCGTAGACAGACAATGCATGGCTAGAACGAGGGACACTCTATCTCCCAGCTCTGTCCGGGCTAATGCTGTGCCTGTCCTTGCCAGCCTCCAATCCCAGAGCCAGCTCCAAGGACTGGAAATAGCCAAGGCCTAAACAGGTAATTAAGGAAATTACAGACAGCTGGAGGCCGTGAGGGCCACAAGCCCAGGCTGAGTCCTTCCAGCCAGGACAAGCGGTGAGCAGATAAGGAGACTATGAGGCATGTGTGCCCCTGGGGAACAGGCACTATGGGTAGGGGTTGTTTCTGGAAACACGCTCAAGTCTTACAGGAACACATTGTGGTTAGGATCATGAGCAAGTCAAGGGTCTCCAGGTTCTGGCAAAATGGCTTCTTTGGGACCCTTTTGTCACATGGTTTTCAACCAGAGAATCAACCCAATGTGGAGACTAAGACTGTTACATATGGGGATTGGGAGCACAAGGGAGAGGGGACTACGAAGCATCCTTTCCCAGTTCCAGGTGACAATGAGCTTAGAAAAGTTTTTGTCTGCGGTATTCTTGGGAGACCGAAGGAAAGGATGCTTAGGGGACAGGAAGGATCAGTTCAGACTAAAGATGGGAATCAGCCTCAGTGCCCTTCTGTGACCCAGCACAGCAAGCATTGGTGCCACTCCTCCAGGCTGCCAGGCCGGATGCTCACTGCTGCCAAGGGCAGTGACGGAGGAAGAGCCAATCGCCAACAATGACCCAAAGAAATGGCACCTTGGAAGCTACTGCCCATGGAGGGTCACCTGAAAGGCTCAGCATCCTCGACAACCCCAAGCAGCTATGACGTCAGGCCCTGAAGTTCACCAAGAGTCTGGCTGCTATCCAAATCACATGGATAGAGCTTTGTATTTGAAAATCCAGCAGTGCCAGGGTGTGCCTGGAGATAGTGAGGGTCCTACTGAGGCAGGAAGGCCTCTTCACATCAGGCACATCAGTCACACTAACGTGAAGCTCCACGTATTCCCACAGCCCTTCAGGAGCCTGGCCCGGCCCCTCCCTTGGGTTACCCCTGCCTGCCCTCACAAGCTCATTGAGGCCCATGGAGGCTGACAGCTGGGAGAGGAGCTCTTGGAGTGCGAAGGTTGCAGGGAGGGCAGTGGAAAATGAAGACAATCCCACTGGAGAAAGTTCTGCTACTCCTCTTCTTGGAGACACACCCTGACCGTGCCATCCTGGCCCCACCTTTGATGCCGAGGTACTGCCTCACGGTCCAGGGGCCATGGGACAGCTGGCGGCCCATGATCCCTGGTTCTTCCTGGACCCAGCTAACTGTCACCCTGTCCCACCTACAGATAGCCAGATGGGCTTCTGTGGGGGTTGCCAAACTGGGCTTTCAAAGGTCATGGCACTGTGGGCAGAGGAGCTGCTAGCTATGATGGAGACTAGAGGCAGTAGAAGGCTCACTGAAGACAGCCCACCCACTAGCCATATCCCTTTCTGGCCTCTCTTGCACATGTGCAGCCTCCCTTTGAGGAGCTCACTTCCTGTTTACAGAGTGCTGAGACCCCAGGAACCTAAGAGCCTACACTATCTGCCTCTGAGCCACAGCCATCCCTCCCAGGCCAGTGACTCCACGCCAGTATATGATGTGATTGCTTCTGGATTCTTCCAGGAGAAATGGAGTTGACACCATACGAGGAGTGAAGGTCCCCTGTGCCTGGTGAGGCCCAAGGTGTGATCCAGAGCTGGAACTGGGGCTGGGTATAGCCCACACACTGTACTCTGGATATGAGTGGTTTCCGAAGGCCTGCTCTAAGTTGGAGGAGGAGCTCCTCCCCTGTCAGTCATGTTCCATGCCACCAACATGCCCCTGGCCAGCCATCTGTGCAAACACTGCTTCAGCAATGAGCCTCACTCTCCACGTAGCTTTTTTAGGATTGTGTGAAAATACCAGACTACAAGGAATGCTGAATGTTGGGGCAGTCCAGGAACTGATCAAGTTCCATTCTTAAGAAAGAGCAAATGTGGTGTATCTTTTTCAAACACCTTCATTCACAGAAGCAAAGACACTAACATCCTGCCACCTTTTAATGGCAGCTACAATGACAATACCCAACAGGAACTTCATCATCTCACGTCTTCCTCAATGCCACTTTTGCTTTTGTCCCGCCTCCCCCCCGCCCAAGACCGGAACTCAAACTCAATATCTGATGTTTTCACTTATTGGATGGTGTTCTACCACCCAATCCATGTCTCCAATCCTCAATTTTGCTTTTCTGTTTCCTAATAAGGAGGGTCTGTTGTTCCTGGGCTGCCTAGTTAGCCCCAGTAATTGGCCTTTGACCTTAATCATGCCTCTTCCTGCACAACCTATGAAAGGGGACCTATAACATCTTCACAGAAACCAACTTCTAACTCCAAATGGACATATGCCCAGACAATGAATTACTGTTTGTTTTGTTTGTTTTGATGGAGGAACGTAGGCCTGATATAAATTAGCCATGGAATAAGTGGTTTGATAAAGGAAATGGACAAAGAACACACATTTCCTTCACACCTCACATTTCTTGAAAAGAAATTTCTTTTAGACTAAACAGGGTTCAGCAAGGGTCAGATCCAATAGTTACATATACTTATGAATAAAACTTTATTGTCACACAGACTTATCAGTTGATTGACAAATCATTTTTTTCCAGTCATGGGTCTTGAACTCAGGGCCTGAGCACTGTCCTTGAGTTTTCTCAAGGCTAGAGCTCTACCACTTGAGTCACAGCACCCCTTCTGGTTTTTTCTATGTATTTGGTACTGAGGAATCGAACCCGAGTCTTCGTGCATGCTAGGCAAGCACTCTACCACTAGGCCAAACTCCCAGCCCGATTTACAAATCATTTAAGGCTACTGTCACAATTTCACACAGAGCTGAGTCATGAGATAAAAGCCATGTGGCCTGCAAAGCAAAATAGATGTACTATCTGGCCATTGGAAGAGTTTGCTGGACCCTAGAATCTGGTGGTACACATCTGCAATCCTAACTGCAAAGGAGGCTGACACAGGAGGGTTAATGTTTCCATTTAAAAAAAGTATTGTGGACATATTTCATCAGTAGAATACTGCTTAGCATGCTGGACACCCTGGAATCAATCCTCAGTACCACACAAAAAAAATTTATCTTTTTTTGATAAATATTATTTTATATGATTTGAGGCACAGAGGCATTGTGCGTTTTTGTTCCTCCCCTAAGATAAAAACATGTTAAAATGGAGAAGGGAGGAAGGGAGCAAGGAAGTAAGGACAGGAGGAAGGGAGGGGAGGGAGAGAGCGCAGTGTTCATGTTTCTATAACAGATTTTATAAGTCTAGAAGCAAGAGAAGAAATTTTAAAAATTGTGACAAAAACTGTTTACCTTTTGCAAGAAAGATAATAATAAAAATCCCAAACAACAGAGACTAAAATTGTTTTCCACAAATATCATAAATTGTTATTTTTGTGTATAAAACTTCAAACCCACAAGCAAGCCACTAACAGCTTAGTAAATAAATATTAGGAACAAGTAGCTAAAAAAGAAAATAAAGATACAAAGGTGGAAAAATATGCATCCTCAATAGAATTAAAGAAACAAAGTAGCTATTTTCTGACCTAGATACTTATGTAGGTTGTTTGATTATAATATCTACTTCTGGCAAGTTTGCAAAGCAGCCAATCCTCCCGTTCATTAAGAAAGTCCTTTTGGAGAGCAATTTGGCAGACTACACCTCTGTCTGGGCCCTCTCCTCAGGACAAGAGGAGGATCTTGCACCCACATACTCAGCAGAGCCCCATGCATAAGGGGCAAACAAATCTGGCTGGCGAGATTTCCAAAAATAGCCAAATAATTAAGCGAATTACAATCTCTTGAGAGAATACTATTCAGCCATTAAAAATTGTAATTACTACGGACTGCCCTGTCAAAGGAGTGAATGATCATTTGGAGTTTTCTTCGTTGCATGGCTCAAGTTCATTATTTTTTTCCATAAGTACTTACTGCTTTCATAATCTTTAACAAATTAAACCATAGACATTTTGAAAAAAAGTTCATTTAGGAAGGGATTAGATTAATAAAGAAAATGCTTATGCGAAGTAAAAAATAGATTACACAATTGAGCCCATGGTATAATTACAGTAATGTGAAAATAAATAAGTTATGCAAAGAAAAGAGAACAGAAGTAAGTCCAATAAAATGGAAACACTGACTTGCATTTGGGTAATAGGACAGCAGGTTCTGAGTCCTAGACTTACTTCTCTGTTTTACGTTTCTCTCTCTCCCTCTCTACCCCCCTCTATCCCTCTCTCTTTGTTTCAGTACTGCAACTTGAACTCAAGGTCTCATAGTTGGCATTTCTTTTTGCCCAAGGCTCTACCAGCTCCACTTCCTGCTTTTTGTTTGTTAATAGCAGATAAACTATGATCTTCATATTTCAGCCTCCCAGCTTCTCAGTAGCTAGGATTATAGGTATGAGCCACTAGCATCTGGCTTTGTTTTTACTTGTAAGTTTTTTCTTTTTCCCGGTCCTGAGGCTTGGACTCTGGGCCTAGAAACTGTCATTGACGCTTTCTCTGCCACTTAAGCCACAGCTCAACTTCCAGCTTTTTCTACATATGTGATAACAAGGAATTCAACCCAGGGTTTCATGCATGCTAGGCAAGCATTCTATCAGCTCTCTGGCCACACTCTCAGCCTTATAAATTTTTTGTGGGTCATGGGGCTTGAACTCAGCCTGGGTGCTGTCCCTGAGCTCTTCAACTCGAGGCTACCACCCTACCCTTGAGCCAAGCCCCACTTCCCGTTTTCAAGAGGTTAATTGGAGATAAGAGTCTCAGGTCCTTTTGTGCCCGGGCTGGCTTTGAACCTTGATCCTCAGATCTCAGCCTCCTGAGTATCTAGGATTACAGGCGTGAGCCACCACACCCAGCTTCAGCCTTATGATTTAAAAAAATGCATTTATTTATTCATTGGTGGTACTGAGGTTTAAAGTCATAGGCTCATGCTTGCTGCTCAGGTGCTCTACCACTTGGATCATGCACCTAGCCAAAGCATTATTTATAAATAGAAAGAAATCTGTCATTCTTAAAATCCCAATGCCTTGTCCATATGTGGAAAGCTTCTGGGACCTCCTCCCTCTGCCATTCTCAAGCCTGACTCTATGTGCCCTCCCCTGAGCCCGGACAGTGCACTGGATACCTGGCAGGGCTAACAGGACAACCAGGACCAAGGAATTACAGGATGTGGGTTGCACTCCAAGCTGGGTGTGTGAGGGCCACAGGGGCGAGCTTGAGGTCAGGCATGGAATCCTTATAGCTGCCCTGGACTCTGACTGTCTGGGCACGTGGGGAAGCTTTTCGGGAGCCCAGTTCTTTGCCTAGAGTTTCTGCTCTATCCCTGTTGGCAAATCCTCCCAGAACCTCCAGGGGAGGGCAGGCTGCTCTGGGTATCCATACATGCTTTGTTCACTCCCTTTTAGGGATTCAGGCTTAGGGGATGGCTTTAGGGTCTGTGTAAAGACTCAGGTCTACAGTTGTTCTCAAGCGGTTGTATGTGACAGACTCTTTGGTGGTGATGTGAGTGTTTCTTTTGTCATGATCTTTTGTGGGAAGCAGCAGACTGTGGCTACTAAGAAGGCTGGTATTAGGACTATGAGTCTAAGCCTGGCTCGCTCCGCCAGGAAGGCAGGGCCAGTCGGAGCAGGAGAGTGTGTAGTCTAGGAGCCTTGGCTATGGGACATGCTGTCTGGCCTCAATGGTGACTGGAAACCCATGTTCCTGGCGTCAACTAGCCATGTACTTGTGTCTGGTTGCCACACATTCATCAATGAACACTTGGTAAAGGACAGGGAGGGAAGGAAGTGCACTTGCCTTTTTCTCTTTGTGGTGACTGTGGATGGAAGCCGACACGAGGCACATCCATTTTGAAATGCCATGCAGCAAGCCCTGCCTGGTACCTTGCATCCCCAGCAATCAAGTGCTCAGATCAGAGCCTAGCTAATCAGAGGAGGCTTCCTCAAATGTCTGTGAGTGCCCATAACTTTCTGAGGGACCCTCTCCCACGTGGTTCTCTATGAGGAGCCTGGGCCTGGGACATGGTCACAGTTAGCCAGTATAGCTGTATGCCACAGACAAATAGTAGGCTTGAGGATGGATTTGAACTCGTGTTGGGCCTTGAGTCCATGTTGGCCCAAATTACTGCCATAACTTGCTACCTTCTAGAGCAGTGTAAAATTCTCTACTTACCCTGTCCAGTATAGTAGCCACTAGCCACAGGTGGCTACTGAACACTTGAAATGCAGCCAGTGCAACTGAAGTAGGGAATTTGTAATTTCATTTTAATTCAATCACCATGTGTGGCCAGTAGCTACCAAATCAGACTATGTAGCTCTAGAAACAATGTCTTAATGAAAGTCTTCTCATTTGACTAGAGTGGTTGCCAATTTATGGGGGACACTGGGGACAGAGGAGCAGCAGCAGGCCTAAGACCCCTTCACATGAGGCTCTACAAGGACATTGAAAGACACCCCATCCACACAACTTTCATTTGGACCCAAATCTTAGGAAACCTCCTTGTGCTAGCCCTAAGACTCTTTAAGCATAGGTGTTTCTGCCATGCCCTGTGGCTCTGAGCATTTCTTGTACGCATGCAGTCATGTGACCTTGGACTTGTTTCCCCCCACCCCCACTTGATCTCCTCAGCATAGTCCCCAATTCTTTTACATGTAAGAACTTTGTCTTTGTCCTGGTGCTGTGTGGCTCAGACTCTTCTCCCCAGGCGGCTCCTAGGCCCGTTTCCAACACTGCCCACCCAACAGAAGGTGCCCAGGCAGGAGAGGACTTCCCAGCTGGGCACTATTGGCCTGGCTTCTGCCAGCCCAGCCAGGATGGGGAAGAGAGGCACAGTGAGAAGTGGGGAATGACAGGAGACAAGGAGGACGCATCTGTGCACTCTAGGTCTCTGCCTGTCATGTTCAGCCTTGCAAAGTTCTAGGGTAGTAACCGCTCTCACAGAGATGGCATCAGGGGGGTCAGGATAGTACTTATGTGTCCTGTTCCAGTCCTCTATCCATCAACTGCTCCTTGGAGGGGTTCCCTAAAAAGGGCACATGGACAGGTCAGTGAAGAACAAATCAGTTTCCACTTTGTTTTGGGTGGGTAGTGGGTAGAGATCACCTTTCTCTCAGAGGGGAGAAATGGCAGTTTCTCAACTTCTGACTTACAGGCTCATCCCAAGAACCCCAGCGTCACTCCAGCAGTGTTCATTGGATGGTCGACACAAGTGCACCATACTTTCTGCCAAGTTCAGCAAACACTTGTAGAGATGATATAACAGGTGGTGGGTTCATGCACGCCACACTCAGAAGCCGAGGGGCCTGAGCTCTACATCTTGTTTTCCCACCCACTGGCTGTGTGACCTTGAGCGAGGTCTCAGTCTGGTAAGCTGCAAAATGGCCACGATAAGTAAACTTGCTTCATTTAGTTAGTGTTTCAATTAAGTGTGACTGGGGTTGTCTGTGAAGAACAAGGTGACTGTCCTTATCATTATGATCATTATTGACATTCCTTGATATGCTAGCAACTTCTGATGGAGACAGCAACCATCAGTGAAATATATGACGAATCAGTTTTAAGTCAGAAGGGAGTTCAAGTATGCTGACAACTTGCTCAATGAGGGGGTGGGGCACAAATGGCCAGAAGAAGCTGGCTACAAGAGTTCCAACCAGGCTCAGCTCTCAAAAGCCCTACAGGCACTTTTCTCCTCTCTCTTGGGAAGCAAGGGGCCCTTGTGTACAAGCCATGCTCAGAGGGGCCTGTGGAGCTGATTCTACCCCACCCCCCACACACACTTGCCTATATCTCTGGCTTGGGCTTAAGAATGCTCCCTGAGTCAGGCCTGGCCTCTTCTGCTTGCTCTGGCTGTCAGGAATGATTCAACTTCTGAAGCTCTAGCTCAGAATCCTGAAATGTCAGTGCCGAGTTGGCTGAGGTGCACCCCCACCCCCACTCCTGGATGAAGGAAAGGACTTAGCCAAGGTCATACAAATCATCAGGCACAGAGCTGGCACTACATTCTGGAGTTTGTAGCAATAGAGCCCAGGACACTTCCCACAAGCTTCCTTTGCCCCCTGAGGCCTACTGTAGGACCTCCTGTCCCCATACACTCGCAGACTTGGGGGCTCCCTTTCCCAAGGTCTGCCTCTCCTTTTGGTTCTGTGCAAGCCCCTCCCACCCCACCCCACTCCCATCTGCCTGCCTTTACCCCCTTCTGTGCCAGAGCCTGCCTGCCCCTCCACCCAAATCACCTGGCTGGACTGGGTGTGGATCAGGTGGATACAATGAAGACTGCCTGTGCCCTTGGCCCTCCCCCGCTTTCAGGCCAGCAGCCGACGATCAATACCAGGGGACCACAAGTGCCTGGCTCCTTCCAAATGGCTGGATCTTCAGATGCAGACTCTCTTCAACCTAGGATCCTGGGTTAGGCCTCAGAAGCACTCTGGGCCCTACTTTGTGTCCCAGATGCCCTCTCATGAGCTATGTGGCCCTAGTTTCCTTGTCTATGAAGGGGGAGTGTGATGGAAACAGCAGCCCACACATGTGGTTGATGTGAAACTCATTTGGGGGTCCACAGTTATGCTTGAAAGTATGTGGCTGTGGGAGGAGCTCAGGAAGACGGACTGGCATGTGATTGTTAGGATAAGTGCCCCGAAGTCCACAGGACTGGTTCCTGCTCAAGACAAAGGGGCCTCCATCCAGTCATGCATGAAAGGCACTCCCAAGCCCCTACTCCTCTTGACGTTTCAATCATTCCATCTGAAAAATGGGGATAAGCTTGTATGAAAGGTCTTGAGCCTCCTCAGGAAGTCTGCAGATTCATCCACATGCCACATAGACACCAAGTGCCCATTCTGCCCGGCTGTGCTGTGTGAGAGCCACTCCTTGCTTTAAGAAGCTCACAGTGGAGGGAGAGATGATGGTATGGGGTCCCAGCCAGACAGGCCAGAGTTGAAAGTGGGAAGAGACCCACTTTCAACCCTCATTTGGGAAAGAGAGCAGCTTCACTCACTGCTCTAGCTCTGGAATACTCAAGTATTTTATGGAGATAATTCTGATCCCTGCCCTGTCCTTGGAGTGGGTGAGCAAGGCAGCAAAGACACTGAGATGACAACTGGGAGGGGGCCATTTACACTCTATCCCCTCCCAACCCACATGGAGCCACCCCTCCCTGGTGGTCCTGTCCAGAAGCTATACTTTGACGCTGTGTTCTATTTCTCCAAAGCTGGCCCAGCCAGTGAGCCCTGCAATGGCCCATAGAAGGGAGCTGACACAGTCCTAGAGAGAGGAGGTCTTCTCAGCTCGCAGACAGAGATGCCACACGAGTGGCTTTAAATCCCGGAATGGGATAAGTGGAGCTATCAGCCGTGAGAACACGGAGCTTTTCCAATAGCAGAGGCCCTCTGGCCAAGGTCACACAGGTGAGGAGGGGAAGATAGCTGCTTACAGAGAGATGGAGAAGGAGTGGCCCAGCATGGCTGGGCCCGCTTGCTGGTGGCATTGACCATGCCAGGGGCAGGGTCAGCTGGGCAGCTATGTGGGCATGCAGGGAACAGTGTGGGAATGTGTGAGGAGAAGGAAGATGACACAGTGTGAGGGCATAGGGGGAAGGGAGGGAAAGGGGTGCCTTGAGGCTCCTAGATGTTGCGTGCGCACCAGCCGGACTCCCCAGTCCAGGCCCCGCGCCCCTGGCCGTGCCAGCTCCGCGCCCTGGCCCGCAGCCCCCAGCGGCCTTGTTCCCCAG
Organism: Megascapheus bottae; assembly: GCF_031878675.1. Taxonomy (NCBI): domain Eukaryota; kingdom Metazoa; phylum Chordata; class Mammalia; order Rodentia; family Geomyidae; genus Megascapheus; species Megascapheus bottae. Next base: position 104,490,419 of record NC_143547.1, on the reverse strand, counting down.
ACACAGATGCGCGTGCGCGCGGAATGCGGGGCGCAGGGTGCGGGGTGAGGGGCGCTGCTCATGGGCCCTCCGGGCCCCCGAGGTTGACGCGCGGCCGGCTGTGTTGCCACAAGGACACGAAGGCCTGGCGGTGGGGCGCAGGTGCCTTGGGCGGGGACCAGAGATCCCTCCACCTGCCGCCGCGCCACCTGCTGGGCTGCTCGCCCTCCCGCCCCCGCCCACCCGCTCCTGCGCCCACCCTCTCCTGCCCCCCTGCGCCCCGGGCACCACTTACCCGGGCACAGACACAGCCACCACAGCGACCTCAGCTCCGGCTGTCGCCGTCGCTGCGGGAAGGCACCCGGCGGGCAAAGATCTGCTCCAAGGACGGAAAGGCCCGGGCACGGGGCGGCCTGGCCAGCGGCGCGGAGCAGGACCCTCCGCGGCGGGCGAGGGCTGTGGCCGAGGGCTCCCCACACTCCGCACCCGCGGCGGCAGCAGCGACGCGGTGCGCTCCACTCCAGCCGCAGCTCTGAGCGCGGAGGGAGGGAGGGAGGGGGAAGGAGAGAGCTGCTGCTGGTGGAAGAGGAGGAGGAGGAGGAGGAGGAGGAGGAGGAGGAGGAGGAGGAGGGGGAGGAGGGGGAGGGGGAGGACAAGGAGGGGGAGGGGGAGGAGAAGGGGAGGGGAGGAGAGGGGAGGGGAGGGGTGGAAAGGAGGAGGAGGAGAGCAAGGAAGAGGAGGAGGAGGAGGAACGGGGTGGGGGGCGGTGCATCGGCACACCACACAGAGGACAGCATGCTCTGGAGTGCTGCTCTTGGTACATGCCCTTCTGTCCCCAGGACTCCCGGGAATGCCAGCTCTTCCTACCCTGGCATTGTCCCCCAAGGTCACTGGCAGAGGAGAGGTGGGCATGATTGGAAACTGGGGGCCTTTGACACCTGCTAGTGCACAGAAAGCACCCGAGCATGAGACTAGGACACAGGAGATCCCTTGCCTTGTGGGGTGTGGAACTGGGTGGCTAATTCAGAGCATGGTGGTCCTGAGACGCCTGGTGGACTTCTGGGGCGTTGTCCGTTATCTGAAAACTGTCTCTAACTGTTGGGAATTTGACATCTAAACATATTTTCCTGGAGGGAAGCTGGAACTTAAAACAGATTTTCAAAGTCGGTGACCCCTAAAGGTTATCAAGCAAACAGTTATGCAGAACATGGGAAAATCACACACTGGTGGACAGTCTCACACAACTACACGGCGGAAGAGCCACACATCTGACAACACAAGTGAAGACAGATACACAGAGAACTCCTGATACAGACACCCATCAATTCACCAATCTGGACAACATACCCAAATGTGTGCCCTTGGGCCCTGCCATTAGTCTTCAGAGCCCCTAAGCTTCCTTACTCCAGAGCTCAAATCAGTCCTTCGCTACTATCTTTGAGCCACTGGTGGAGACCCCAGGACCTAAGCCTATGCGAATAAGAAAGAGAAACTCCCTGAGTGTGCATAGCCCACTGGAGCAGGACACTCCTCTCTCCACTCAGTTGCATACACTCATTGACCACACACATTTACATGCTCACTAATGTACTCACAGATCAATGTACACACATTCCCATACTCTACCTGGCACACATATACTCACTTATATGCATTTGGTGAATCAGTCTCATGTTCTCACATTCCCACGCATATTGAGAGTTTCTGTGTTTGTGTGTTTGTGCATGCCTACACACACACACACACACACACACACACACACAAACACACACATATACACACACACACACACACACACACACACACACACTCCAGTCCTGAGGCTTGAACTCAGGGCCTAGATACTGGCCTTCAGCTTTTTTGCTTAAGGCTAGCATTTTATCACTTGAGCCACAGATCCCCTTCTAGGTTACTTGGTAATTCATTGGAGATGAGAGTCTCACAGACTTACCTGCCTAGGCTGGCTTTGAACCTGTATCCTCAGATATCCGCCTCCTGATTAGCTAGGATCTCAAGGAAGCAGTACCCACCATATGAAAGTTCTTTACATGCCCAGTTATTCACACATGGAAACACACACAGTTTCGTATGTATACTCACCTGCCCACTCTCCACCCACAGTCGGCCTCACTCACACATGCCCATCCATTTGGAATTATACATTTACATACCTAGTTATGCCCCCCTCTCCGCACAGCCATTTGCCCATCCCCTGCTTCAACATCAACTTCTAACACAGAAGCAGCTTTTCTTGGGCATTGGCTCTTTTGGGACCCAGTGAGCTGGCTATCTAGCCAGCATGGCTGCAGCCATGCTCCCAGCTGGGCATTACGGTACAAGTGCAGTAGTTAGAAGCCATACTGACATTGGATTTTCCCCCCTGCTTATGAAATCGGTGCTAGCTTAGCCTCATTCCCCACATGAGAACTATGAACTCAGGGACATCTCCCAGTGGTCCGTGGCATCTCCTAGTAGCCCAGGCTGCCTGGTTCATTGTGGTTCCATCCTTGGGAGGTACATGTTACTCAAGTGAGCCCTCAATCAGGCTTGTGGGAGCATCCTGTAGGTAAACACCTCCGTTACTGACAAGCGTCTTAGCAAATGTGTTGGCAGATTTAGGAAGAGAAAAATGGGTGAAGACACCCAGAAAGGGACCCGGTGAAGAGAAAGGGGCATTAACTGGGGAAATAGCTGTAAGAGTAAAAAGACTCCCCTAGGGGACTGTGTCACTGCCTTCTCTCAGAGACAGAGGAACATATTGAACATCCCTGGAGGACTGTTCATTTATCTGATGGCTGCTGTCCCATGTCAGAAATTGACATCACCATGAGCTTCTACTTAGGTGAAGTCATTCATGGTTTTGTACCATAAGCCCAGTCTCTTACCAGGGAAGAAAGCTGTGGGAAGGGAGCTGGACATGCAAGCAAGGATTATTTGCACTACCTATCTATGACTGGCCCAGGTAGTGCAAATAATCATGACAAGAGCTGCTACGCCACACAAATTCATGATGAGTCTCAAGGCTAAGATCAGGTAGCCAGGAATAACAGTGTCATCCAAATGCCAGTTCTTACCAAATTGTGGTCCCCAAATAGCTAATGATGAGGAAAAGGGATGGCCTACTTGCATTAAGGGTTCCAGTAGATTGGTTTTCAGGCCCTTGTTCGCTCTCTTGGTTTCTTTATCTGTAAAGAAGGGTGGGGAGAGCTTTTCTAGAAAGTTCTTTCTTACACAGAACTATGTTCATGGAAATACTTAGGGAGCTCATCATGGAGAGGTTCAGGACTGGCCAATGGACCAAGATCTCCTTGATTCCTTTACGCCCTCCATACTGTGTTCCTTTCCTCTTGATTGTCCCTTAGTCCCACTGTGCCCTGGAGCTCAGGACAATGTATCTTGTCTTCAGGGACCATCATGGTAGCCTTCTGTGCCTCCATTGTTCCTCCTTGGAAAGGCCAACGTCCACGTCTGTCTCACCTAAGAAACTAAAGCAAGGAGAACCCTATTTTTGCCCTGCCCTCCAGCCTAGCCCCACACCCAGATTTCCCTATCGCTTTCTTGCACTCACTCCACTCATTTGGCAAGCATTTTCCCTGGACATCTTCAATGCTCACTACTCACACCTCACCCATCAATCCGCCATCAGAACCTCTTCGCCATGGGCCTCTACTATGTATGTTCTCCTTGCCAAATTTTCCTCCTTTCATTTTTGGTGTGGCTATCACAGCCTCCTCTGGGACAGCAATTCTTTGACCTGGCCCAGAAGTTGAGGCCCCTCTGGCTGGCCCCAGCTCCCTCTCCTCCCCATCACTACCTCTGGATGATATCACAGCCCTATCCCCAAGTTTTTGGTGCCACAAGATCAATGGACCCTTGCATCTTTGTACTAGGCTGAAAATGTCCACAATGACACCCATTCTCAGATCGGAATGTGGCCTTATTTGAAAGTAGGGTCTTTGCATTTGTAATTAAATTAAGGATCTAGAGATGGGGAGATTATCCAGGATTAGCCAGGTAAGCCTTGTATATATTATATTGACAAATTCCTTATGAGAGAGAGGCACACACATATTTTGCACTCACACACAGAAAGAAATCACATGACAACAAAGGTTCAGTGATGCAGCCATAAGCCAAGGAACCTGTAGTTACCAGAAGCTGAAAAACACAAAGCACATCCTTCCCTCTGAAGATGGGGGGAGCACAGTACGCATAACACCTTGACTTGGGGATTTTGCCTTTCCTCCCCCTCCAAAAAGTCCCACAAAAGAATATATATGAGAATATATATGTATATATATATATATATCTGTTCTTTTATACTACCACATCAGTGGCCATTTGTCACAATGCCGCCACAACTTTCACACCAGCCTCAAGTGGGGTTGTTGAGATGCTTCACCTTGGAAAAAGTCTTGTCCACTGCACACCTTAGGTCTCTCAGCCTACTTAGCCTCAATAGACTGTATACCTGGCATTTCTGGAAAACTCAGGTCATGTATGATGTGTGTGTGTGTGTGTGTGTGTGTGTGTGTGTACACGTGTGCATGCATATGCAATGACTTTGTGTGTGTGTTGTCCTGAGGCTTGAACTCAAGGCCTGGGCACTGTTCCTGACTTTTTCTTGCTCAAGGCTAACACTCTGTCACTTGAGACACAGCTACACTTGCAGCTTTTTTTTTGAGTCTCATAAACTTCATAAGTCTGGGCTAGCTTTCAACCAGGACCCTCAGATTTTAGCCTCCATATAGGTGAGAGCCACCACCACCTGGTGCACCATGGTTGTTTCGTTGTTGTTGTTTCGTTTTTTAATGTCACTTCTCCTTGCACCAGCATTAGAAAACAGCTCAGTTTCTAGAGCTCTCTTTCCTTGTCTGGCTAACCCCCTGTGCAGCAGGCATCACAGCCCTTTAGTACCCAAAATGTCCTAGGTTTTTTAGGGCCCCGAGATCTCTGTACTCTTCTTAGAAGAGGAAGAAAGAACTCTGCCTCGGTGATTGTGTCCTGACCCTGACATCCAGAACACCAGGATCTTTGCCTCTTCCTCTGGCCCTTGTCTTTCTGAGATGAGTGGCCTTGTTCACTGGGGTAGAGCCGGGAGACCAAAGCAAGGGGAAGGGATTCTGCAACAGAGGAACACCACCCTCACGTCATCAGAGCCCCACTCCCTTGGCTTCCAGGTTCCCCCACCCTCCTCCTCCTTCGATCCTTCAAGGAGAGAGATTATCTCCCCAGAGATTCCTGGCTGGCTGCCCTACCTACAAGCCCTGACTTGTCTAAACCCAAGCAATGGATTTGGCTTAGGCTCCAGCTGGGACCCACCATATCCAGAAGGCACCTGATCGGCAGTAAGTGCTCAGAAATATTTCTTATCCCACCTCCATGCTGTCAAAGGTCATTCCCTGGCAGCTAGCACATTCATGGAACAGCTCTAGCTGGGGGGGGGGCTTTCCTGTGACACTCCTTACCATGTGTTGTGCACTTGTGATTGTCAACTTGTGCTCTGACAGCTGCCCCAGCTTTGGCTGAGCCTCTATCTGCCCCCTGTCTTCAAAAAATTAGGTGCTCGCTGCCTTAGGGAGTTTCTCACAGCCCTCTTCCCCTTCTTACCTTGTGCCTACTTGGCACATCAGGCCACCAGGATGCCATAATCCTACACACACGTCCTGCCTACTCTTTCCTTCATTCCATATCCACTCTGTCCCAAAGCCTAGGGGTGCTGACCTAAGGAAATATTGGGCTGAAACTTTTGTTCCCTGGGCTCCATCTTTCACATCTCCATGGCTCAGAGCACAGAATCTCTATGTCCTGCAGCCTGACGGAGGCCAGGTCTCTGAGTAAACGTCCTTTTTCAGCCCACCTGAAAGTGAACACAGGACCCACAGGGGTCACGTGGATGCCACAGTGGAGATTTACAAGTCATTATTATTATGAACTGTTAATAATAATGCTCAGCAAATTTGAGAAGAATAAGGCTAAGGAGTTCATCTTTACCCCATTGAAGACCAAGTGCTCTGAGAACAGAGCCCACCCTTTACCATTACCCACAAGCCTGTGGGCTTCTGCCTGGGTGGCTCATGACCTCTAGTTTGGGCCATGTGGACACTGCGTATGGAGTCTTCCTCTGCCTGTATAGTCCATAGAACCTGTCCCCTGAGTTTGTCATACTACCACTACCCACTGTGTCCCTAAGTTGGTATATGCACAGCATGAGCTTAGAGCTTCAGGGAGCTTCATGAAGTGAGAGGGAAACAGAGGAAGGGAAGGGCAGGCAGACTAGGACGGAGGTATGAGGAGAAGACAGACATCCAGTGGGCTTGTACTGGAGCTGCAGAATATGAGCCAGCATCCCAGAAGCACCCACAGAAAAACACACTGAAGCTTCTGGCCACTCCTCCCTCACAGCAGTAAGGGGACTTGACTGGGGCCCTGAATCCTGGCCCCTGGCCAGTGCCCTTGCCCTGCGCCTGCCCAGCTCAGCAGAGATTGCCAGGCTGTGGAACACATGCCCCAGAATAGTGCTATGATGCTGCCGAGTGACATTCTATCGCTGGGCCACCACATGGAGCGACGCCTGCCATCCCCAAAAGGGAAAACCTAGGGACGATGGGTGCCCTGGGTGTTAGGCCAGACATAAGGGCTGTGTGTGAGGAGCCACCCCTGGGCTCCACCCCCTCTGGGCTGCTGCCCATTCAGGCCCTGTCTGCTCTATTTTTGCTGCTTGCTCACAGCCGCTCAGGGGAGCCCCAGCTCCCAGCTGACCAGGAGGCCCCTCATATAAGACAGAGAGAACTACAGGTCTAACCAGGGGCCACCCTAGCCCACTGGGCTTGCCTCCAAAAGGGCATTGCTCTAGGGACTGTCCCTTTCTAAGCAAGCCTAAGTGACGAGGTTTCCCTGGATGTGAATGGATGGTTTGTATTGAATGCAGGGCCAGTATGTAACCTAGCACCCAGTGGGGCACTGTGGAGGTACTTAGGGGGCAGAGGAAGCGAAGCCAGGCTGGCATAGGTGAGTACCTCAGTACGGTGCTCTTATTCTATAGGTTCATTCCCTGTGCCCTTTCTCAAGCGTTACCATGGGGACTGCCCACAGCCATGACTGTAGTCTAGTATTATTCTGAGTCCTCCAGTTCCATGAGGCGAGCATACCGGGTTGTACTACATTGCAGCTCTTTTCCTGATGGGAGGGGGTCCAGCCTGGTGCCCCGTAGCTGCCAGGTGCCACACAAACACTGTACTGTAACTGGGAGATAGATGCCTCCTCAGGCCTGGTCTGTTTCTGAAGACCAGCTTAATGACTAGAAAGGATGGGGATGTGGTCAGATCCTGGGCCTTGGGCCTGGTCACTTGGAACCTTTTCTAGCCGTGGACCTGAGGGTAAGGAGAACTCTCTTCTAAGGGCAGACACAGCAACAAAGATGAAGCACAGGCACGTGGAGAAGGCACAGAGAAGCAAAGCCTAGGTGGTAGAAGAGGTGGGCTCCTGTGCTTCTGCTTTCTTTTCAGTCCTCAGTAACAGCCCAGAACCAGTGGCACAGAGCCATATTGCACAGTTTTTCTTTAATTGAAAAATCAGCCAACCTCAGAAGCAGCCCTTCAAGTTGGGTGTGGCAGGGATCAGGAAGAGGAAGCAAGACCTGGCCATCTTAGGGAGAGGGTCGGGGGGCAAGGAAAACCGGTGCTCAGGAAACTGGTGACATGCTGGACCCTCCAGGTAGGTTCAAAGCTTACCATTCCCTCTTGACAACTCCCTGGGTAATCTATGGAAGGATCTGGGTCTTCAATTTTCAGCCCCTTCCAGGATTGCAGACAAGATCCCAGAAGAGTGGCCAGGGACACAGTTGTCCCCAGGCTGATTTGGGCTGAGATGTAAAACAGAGCCAGGCCCAGGGCAGATAGTGTGTGTGTGTGTGTGTGTGTGTGTGTGTGTGTGTGTGTGTGTGTGTGAAGAGAGAGAGAGAGAGAGAGAGAGAGAGAGAGAGAGAGAGAGAAAGAGAGAGAGAGAGAGTGTGTAGAGGGAGGAAGGGAGGGAGGGAGGGAGGAGAGGGAGAGAGAGAGAGAGAGAGAGAGAGAGAGAGAGAGCGCCCCGTGCAGGGGCTGGTAGGCTGGTTGTAGATCAACATGGCTAAGATGGACAGGTGGTGAATTTGTTGAAGTAGAAGCCTCAGCAGCCCAGCCCAAGGCAGCAAGCAGGGCCCAGGAGAATCAGAGAAGGAGCAGGAAATGATGGCCATGGTGGAATCCACTGTGTCTAGCGGTACTAACCCCTTCTGCCCTGCAGACCCATGGACCATCTTTTCCTAAGGCTGAAGCCTCAGGATGAATAAGAAGAAAGCTTCATGGGGTGTCTCTCTGAGTGGCCCCAGTGGGTGAGTGATGCATCTCTGAAGCTGAGGGGAGCAGGTGATGGGGGCCAGGTCTTGTGTCCACCTGCGTGCTTGGGTGCCAGGAAGAGGCTATGATGGGGCAAACGTTGGGGGTCAGGGACCAAAGGAGGGGGCTGTTCTTAATAGCTTTGCCTTCCTCTCTGGAACATGTGACTGTGTTCCACAGTAACCGCCCCCCCCTAGGGCCACCAGAGTGGCCACCACTGCCTTTACTTCTTATAGTTGCCAAACTGGATGGCTAGGCGGTCGGTGACACAACGGAAGGTGGCTGGCTGCACTTCCCAGTAGGGCACAGGGTTGTTGAAGAGGCTGATGCCATTGTAGTAGGCCCGCTTGACTCCGAAGCCTATCGGGCAGAAGTCGTTGACGCCCACCTTGGTGATATTGTTGGAGTGCAGATAGACCACCTAGGGATAGAGGCATGCAGTCAAGGCTTGCTATGCGATGTAGTTGTCCCTGATCACCTCCCCAGTCTGTTTCAACCTGGGTTACTATTGTGGGTCACAGGCAAAATGGAGGGCAGATGCAGCACCACCCTGTGAGGGCCAGTTCAGGATTCTCTACGTGGTTGGGGGAGGAGGAAAACTGAGGTGCTGGCATGTAGGTAGGCGTTGGCCATAATTTGTGCACTGCTGTATGACCAGGGAGCAGGATAGGAGGGGCGGGTATGGTGTAGGTGAAGGCTGTGCTGGGGATGTCACGAGGACTCTGTTTGGTGGAGTGAGATTATTGGAAGCAATTGTTGATCATGACCTGACATCTATGTAGAAAGCAAATGCCTTGGCTCCCAGAAGGTGCCTGGTCCCTTTTCTACATTCCCTGAACTCCAGGCCTGCTCCCATACGAGCATGCTCTCGTTATGGAAACCCATAGGTCATGAGAGGAGAAAGGGCTTTCATTCAAGGTGTTCTCATTTTTCACCCAGTCCTCAGGAACACTCATATTCTAGCAGCACCTCCCCCTACTTCCTGGAGGCCAAGGAGTGTCCTCGGATTAGTTCACTGGCAGTAAGAGGTCTCTGGCCACTAGAGGGCGTACTCAACCTGGCGTGGGCCTTGCTGCTGTAGTATCTGAGCCGGCCAGCATTGATCGCAGTGAGGATAGCAGTGTTCTTACTACTGTGAAATGGACTAAGAAAGACATTTTAGGCCCAGAGCAAGGTTGATCAAGAGCAAATTCACCCACACATCTAGAAGCCAAGGCAGGGATGGAGGCCCTTGTAAGAATACCATAGAGGGGCCGGGGAAGCATAGTCTAGTGGTAGAGTGCTTGCCTAGCATGCACAAAGCCCTGCGTTAGATTCCTCAGTACCACATACACAGAAAAAGCCCGAAGTGGTGCTGTGGCTCAAGTGGCATTGCATTAGACTTGAACAAAAAGTGTCTAACTGTTCTACCTAGGCCCTGAGTTCAAGCCCCAGGACCGGCAGAAAAAGAAAAAAAAAGAATACCATAGAGAATGGCATGTCTTTGTAGACTGAGCACTGCCACAAAGGGAGGGAGAGTGAGCAGTGCTCCTTGCAACATGAGATGAGGCCCAGAGATAAGAAGTGACTGGCCAGCTGCATGCTGGGCTCTGTCCTGCTCTATGTCTCCACTCACCTGGAGGAGCTTGAGGTCTGGGAGCCCGGCAGGCACCCTGGATAGCTTGTTATTGTCTAGGTGCAGCTCCCTCAGGGTGGGCAGGAAACTGAGGCTCCCATTCTCTATCATCCGGATCTGGTTGTGGCCCAAACCCAATCTGCAGATGGGTGAATATGAGATACTTAGAGGCTACAGGAGAGGACTGTGGGATGGGTACTGGGCAGACTCTGGGTGATGGAGGCCCTGAGCTCCCTTGGGCTGTTCCCACCTGTACAGCTTTGAGTAGCGGAGCAGGTCTTCTAGCTCAATAGCCTGAATTTTGTTGTGGTCCAGATGGAGTTCATTCAGGGTCTCCGGGAGATCTGCCCAGAAGAGAGGTAAATACAGGTATTGGGGACAGGGAGGGAAGCAGAGCCCTCTCTCTGTCCCAGGTGAGAGAGGGTCCTGTTGACTATTTCCCCAAATACAAGAGGTAGGTACCCTCATTGTGTTCCTGAGGGTGAGGCAGGGAGGAAAGCAGGGCCACCTACCTTTGGGGATGCCAGTGAGCTTGGCCTCGGAAATGCGCAGGTAGTTGAGCTTGAGACCATCAAAGGCTCCAGGTTCAAAACCACTGTTCTCCAGGGGATTCCCACCCATTTCTAGGAGAGAGGTCATTAACATTGGAGCCAGCCAGAGCCACCCTGCAGTCTGCCAGCGTCTGTCAGTTTCTGGCCTTGGGCCCCGGCTTCCCTGAAGGGTGCTACACCTTGCCGGCTCCCTCCCCCCACCCCCCCTGCCTCCTCCTGAAAGCAGTTCCCCAAAATGACTCAGTACATCACCAACCCCAGCTGTTCAAGACTGGTAGCCCCAGGAGCCCTGGTCCTGGTTTCTGCCTCAGGGGACAGAAAAGCATGAGGAAAGTGAGAGGAACCACAAATGAAAGTGAGGCTGTCCTAAAGCCACCAGGTCCCTCTAGCTGGACTTGACTGTCCACTGTGTGGGCTCTTCTCCCTTCGTTCTGCTCCACACTCCCCTTCCATTGCAGTTGGGGAAAGGTCCACAATCACACTGTACTTTTTATGAGACTGCTTTTGACACACTCCTTTAAAGCCCTTTAAAGGAGTCCCTTTACGCTATGCTGAAACAAACATGTGGAGCATTGTGTGAGGTGCGCTGGGCTCCTCTGAGGCTGCGCATACCCCTGCTTTCCTGGCTGGAATAAGGACTGTCACTGCTGGGGCTGCACTCACCAATGCAGTTCATGTTCCGGAGCCCACTGAACACAGCCTTGGGCACTTTTCGGATGCGGTTGTCATGTATGCGCAGCTCCACCAGAGAGCTGGGCAGATTGGGAGGGATCTCCACCAGGTGGTTCTTGGAAATGTAGAGTTTCTGCAGCTTCCGAAGGGGACTGAAGGCCTTCTCGTGGATCTTGGAGATCTTATTGTTCACCAGGACAAGGGCCTGAGGCAAGGCAGGTGACAGGTGAATGTCTCATCTTCCTAGTCCCCCCCCCCCCGCCCTTCTCTCCCTTCCTCCTCTCACTCCTGAGCTCCTTGTTGATGGCACTGGAGAGATGTTGGAGCATGGTACAACCTCAAGATCAGTGTGTGCTTGGAGGTAGAGTGCCGAACAAGAAGCTACAAACCAGGCCAAGCTCCAAGCCCTAGCTATGTCACTGCGGCCCAGCCTATCACTCATTGCACTCAGTTTCCCCACATGTTTGTTAGTCACAATGAAATCTCCCCTTCACCCGTTGCTAGGAGGAACCAATAAGAGTAAAGTTTTCAAAAAAATTAAAAAAACGTTTTCAGCCAAACAAAGAATTGTCCTAAGTTCTCCATATTGACTTATATGCATACACAGGAGCTAGTCTTGTCAGCTTCCCCTACAGTCAGCTCTGGACTCCTCTGAGGACTCCATGGGGCACTGGAACCCTCATATGTGTCCACACACATGTGCACACATACCCGTCCAGACCCAAACCCCAAACTACACAGCTCCCAGCTCCTCAGTTAGGGTGAGGAGGGAAGGAAGGCTTACATAGAGGTGCTGGAGGCCTTTGAAATCATCTTTGCGGAGCTCTGAGATGTCATTGTTCTGCAGGTCCAATAGCGTGGTGTCAGGTGAGATTTCCCTTGGGACAGTCTTCAGACCTGATAGCCAGTACCACAATATTAACATGGGTTCACCCAGGCTGGTGTGGAGACATCAGGGACATAGGAGCACATGGACACACACACACACACACACACACACACACACACACACACACACACACACAGAAGGTTTTTGGCACAAACATAGGGACTATGCTGCTAATTGGAACAAGCTCTAGAGCTTGCAAGCCCTGCTTGTGTCCAAACACATGGACTCTTTCTGTCTGTCTGTCTGTCTGTCTGTCTGTCTGTCTCTCTCTCTCTCTCTCTCTCTCTCTCTCTCTCTCTCTCTCTCTCACACACACACACACACACACACACACACACACACACACATCCATCTTGTCCCTGCCCTCCTTCCCACAGGATGAGCATCCGTCTCCTTTACTTGGAGCTCTCAGACTGAGCCTGAGCCTCCTGCTACATTCCCACCCCACCTGCCCAGGGACTGACCCAAGTCAGAACACTGAACAACCCGCAGGTGACAGTGGCAGCCGAAAGGACAGATGGCGGTGAAGGTGGGTGTGACAGAGTCCAGGTCAGGAACACCAGAGGTCGTGTCGGCACCTGAAGCCTCCTCATCATTCATCACAGGCAGCGCATCATCCAGGGTGAAGTCCCAGAACCCCTTCTGCTCAAAGGGTAGAGCCTGGCTCAGGGCCAGCAGAGGCACGAGGAGCCACAGGGGCAGCATGGTGCTTGTACCTGGAAGCCAAGGGTGAAGACGAGTCATCCGTCAGCAAGAGCACTCCTTTTCTGCCAGTCTCCATCCTCAGTGGCACACTTTTATATATGTATGTTGGCACTGTGTCCCCCATTCCTAACCAGGGTCAGTCACACCAGGGTGCAAGGTAGCAGGGGAAAGAGGCATGGACAAGAAGCAGGACTTGATTTCACTGGGCAGTGAAACGTGCTCCCTGCCACTGAGTTAACTAGCGTCTGTTTCAGGGTGGGTGGTGGGGTCAGCAGGGCCAAGTGCAGGGAGGAGAGGGGAAATCCAGCCATTAGCCCCTTCAGGCCACCCAGTTTATCCCTCCAGAGTTTCAGGCTCAGAGTAATTGTGATGCAATTAGTTTAATTAGGTGACCATGAGTCATTTCCTTCCTTGGCTGAGCCCCCTCCCCCAGATCCACATTTCTTTGAGAAGGTCTAGAGGTCAAGGCACAGAAGGACTGCTGGGGAAAGAGAGGCATCCTATGAGGATGACGAACACAAGCCACGGGACAGCACTCTGCCCTCCCTCCCTTTGTTCCCCAGGTCCTCAGCTCACAGAACTCTTGGCTCTAGGACCTTCCTTTGGGCCCATGACCCTGGCATCCTGGAGAAGCTCCCCAGGAGAATAGGCTGCCGCCAGGGTGGCAAGGCAGGGTCAGGCTTGTTTGGAAGCTCCCCCAGACTGAGGTATCTGGGGAGGGATGGGGGGTGCTTTGCCTGAGCCTGCCCCTGGCACCCACATCTGCCTGCTTCTTTCTTCTCCAGCAGACACTGCCCCCTGTCCAGGGCTTAGTCTGCACAGAAGCCTACAACATATCAGGCAGGGCCAGAACTCCATCCTCAACCCCTGGCAAAGGTTCACATTTTGTTCTGGCCTCATTTTCCCCATCTGTGAAATGGATAAAACCATGTCAGTCCAGCTTGCCCCTCGGCCGTGGATGTCTGGGGTAGCCTGTGGACATCTGTGGACATGGAACCAACTGGACACTAAGGACCTCCTCAGAGAGTCCAAGTAGCCCCAGTGCAAAGAACCCTTTATTTGTGCCCCATGTTGGTAGGCAGAGTTTGGGGGTCCACGTGAGCTAGGTAAGCCTCCTGGAGTCTTAGTCTTGAAACCAAAGGTACAGGAGGTTCTAGGGAGTGGCCTTGCTGGGCAGCCCAGTGGGCTGCTGCTTTGGAATCCTTAACACCTGCAGCCAGTAAGCCACCTCCAGGCTTGGTTGAATCTGGACACAAACACTGTACCACCAGTTGCTGTCCATCCTGGGAGAAAACTGGCCTGTGCTGTTGCCTGAGCACTCCAGGAAGTATTCACACACGTATGCCCCACCCCAAGTGGCTCACAGGGCCTGACCTGGCTCCCACCAATGCCCTGGCTGTAAGAGTGTGTGTGCAGATCACAGTGGCAGCTGCATCCAAGAAGTAGCTTCCCTGAGCACTAAGCAAAGTGACAGAGCCCCAGACTTAGCTCATCTTCCCTCTCCCATGCACATATGGGCCTTCTGCAGACTCCGAGGTCAGACAAAGCCCCGTACTGAGGTGTGTTCCTCTTCTCTCAGTCCTTCAGTGCTTGGAAAAGACCCTTGTGATGCTGTATATGATGACATCAGTGACCCAGCAGGGCCCACGTGACCCACCCCCTGACATCTTGGCCCCAGAGTGGATAAAAAGACCCAAGCTTGCCTACCTAAGTGGTGTGTTACCCCTTCTCGTTGCTTTACAGCCTCAGGGCAGAGCCAGGTTGGGAAGAGCCTCCTGTGCCTGCTTCCGCAGGTAGCGTTCTTGTCCAGGTGTAGGTGTGCACACTAGGACTTAGAAGAGAAGCGGGAGCAGTGGGAGAGCAGAAAGATGACGCTGAAGGCAACAGAGGAAATGGAATGGGAGCCCTTGCTGAAATGGAAGCTCAAGCGGGAGGATGAGTCAGGACTGAAACAGCTGTCTAACTGCCCACCTACTAGGCGGGGCCTGGGACCCACAGTCTACCTGCACAGCTGAGGATGGGGTAGGGATGCAACAGAGGCCAGTGCAGTGGGGAAGGTAGGGTCGGAGGACCATCTACCTGTAGCCAACCTGAAGCCTCCATCCAGATCTGGAGACTAAGGTTTCCATGAGACACTTGTCCCCAGCAAGCAATCTCCTCAGAGGCCCCACATGGCTTTCCAGACATGTGAGAGACGAACTTCCTGCACAAGCACTTCCAGAAAACTGAGCATCCTGCTTGGGCAAGGACTCTCTCCTCCAGTTGAGGGGACATACAGGCTCTGGTCCCCAGGTGGCTTCATGGAACAGTCTTGGGACAATGGGTCCCTACAGAAGGTTCACCAGCTCAGAACAGCTTTGCCTCCTGTCATAGGAAGTGGAGGGGTTACCAAGGGGCTTACAGAGGGACAAACACAAGAGTCTAGCCTTCTGCCTGTTGATTGCAACTTGGGTTCATCCTGAGGGGTGGGAGACTGAGGGGCTGGGGGGCCCATGCACCAGGGCCCCATGCCGTAAGTAGGACAAGCTTTGGCAGATGTTCCAGGATTCATGATTCCACTGCTGGGGGCTAAGTGAGCTTCTTTGCACAGCCCTCTCATCCTCTCAGAGACATAAAGCTTACAGGAAGTGGCAAGGGAATCTCACATAGCTGGGACCCCAGAAGGAATTTTTCCTGACACTGACACTATCAGAAGCCTCACTTAATAGATGAGAAAATAGAGGCTTAGAGAGAAAAACTGATTTCTCCCCAATCACCCCAAGTCACTGGGCTCGTTCAGCTACCTTAAAGGTTGTAGGTAGGGCTGACTAGAGGGGGAATCTGGGGTCACAACTGGGTAATGCGGACAGCCCAGAGCAAGAACCTCCTAGGTCTGGTGATACTAAAAGTCAGGCTGTTGCAGATCATCCCAGACCCCTCTCCCCACCACCCATGGGGCCACCTCTGGGCCTCAGTTTCCCTTCATTGGTGTCCATGGAGGTTTCCTTAAGCTCCATCAAAGTCAGCTAAGTCTGCTGGATGCCACCTCCTCAGAGCAAAGGAAAGAAGTGGTCATCGTGGTGAGCCTCAGCTTGGCAACCGCAGATGTTAGCAAGGGAAGAGGCTGGGCTTCCTGGAGCCTTGGCCACCATCTCAATAGGGCCCTCCTTGTCTGCCCCTCTGAAAGCCAGCGCAGTTCTCTATGCAGGATTGCTCCAAGTCACAGCTAAACAAGACACGCTGGCAGCCTCTGAGAACATGAAAGGGCTGTGCCAGGCATTCAGGCAAGGCCAAGGGCGGCAGGAGCAAAACTGGAGGTCTGGCAGGCCTTAGGAGCTCGCCTGCAGATGTGTGGCTGGCAGCTGCCAAGGAGTAGACACTGGGCTCACACTGTGCAGCTAAAGCTGGGGCATCTCTGATAAATGTGCCACACTCTGCACAGCCCTGTTGAGCCTCTGGAACTTTATGAGTGGGAAAGGGTAACAGGGAGAAAGCCTGGGTGTCCTTCTTCCTGCCTCTCTGAACACCGAAGCTGTCTGAATACAGCTTCAACCAGAGACTGACACCTGGTGTGGTCTCTGGGACCTTCCTATCCCACCTTAGGCTCCAGCCTCTGCTTGAGCAAAGGAATAAGCATTCCCCAAGGGCCTGCTGAAGGCTAAGTATGTGTGTGCATGCATGCATGGCCACATAAATGTGCATGTGGTAGTGGGGATTGGAGGAGTGACCCTGAGCCCCATCACATCTGCATCTGGGCAGCACACAGAACCCATGGTCATTGTCCCACGTGGCACTTATGGGACAGATCCCTAAGTGTGGTCCTGGTGCTGCTACGGTGGCTGGACAGTCAATCCTGGGAGTGGGCTATACATGAATCTAGTAGGTGTTAGGAGGCTTCAAGGGGTGGCACAAGGGAGGTGTCAAGATAGCTAGGTACATCAAAGGAAAGCATTGTATACCCTGCCCTAAGCTACCAAAAACTTCTGCAAAGGAAGAAGATGATCCTCATTGGCTGGAGGTCCTAGGCTTTCTGGTCTCCATTCAGCTAAGCCAGAGCCCTCTCCCCTCTTCCTGGTCACGGAACAAATCGAGGCTTCTACTTACCATGTATTAGACTCTTCAGAGAAGCAGTATACCCAATGGCAGGGCAGGTGATTTGACAGATTTCTTTTTTTTTGTCTGTCCTGGCCTTGAACTCAGGGCCTGAGCACTGTTCTTGCGCTTTTTCAAGGCTAGAGCTCTACCACTTGAGCCTCAGCATCACTTTTAGCTTTTATCAGTGTATGTGGGTGTGAGGAATCGAACCGAAAACGTTGTGTATGCTAGGCAAGCACTCTACCACTAGACCAAACTCCCCGTCCCAGACAGATTTCTTTACCTAGCCACCCTCCCCTTGTTGACCATAAGAAGGAAGTTATGTTTTTAACACATGCTGGAAGGATAAACAAAGCTTAGAGAGTTTTCCCCAAACTCTCACCCAAGACCACAAAGTGAGAAAATGGTACAGCAGGGATTCTAGCTAACCACTCACCTCCCCGAGTCAAGTCTCACTGCCAGAGAAGGAGAACAGCCAGGTAACTGGGTCCCAAGACCAGAGCCCCCCCCCGCTTTCTTCCTAGGTATGGGGGTCCCCACAGCATCTCCTCAGGAGCATCTCCTGCTCCTCTGGCTGAGGTGGGATCTAGCCCTGTTTAGCCAGCCAGGCAGGCTAGGGATCTGACTATTTTTAGACTTCCCAAGGAGTGTGGAGACTCCTTGTAGTCAGAGTCCCTCCTAAAGTCCATGGAAGGCCACTTCTGGGGCTGTCCTGACACAGAGCAAGAAGGGATGGGGAAAGAAAGCAAATGGTGGAAAACTGATGTTGTCCTTGTAGTCACAGAAATATACAAGGAGATTGTCAGCTCCAAATTCCTGCTTCCCAGAAGAAATACCCCGGCAAGTCATAGCCTTCCCCTGAGAATCTTAGGAAGCTAGTAATTTCAGGAAGACTAGAGAAGGGCCTAAACATGGAGCAGGTCTGAGCCACACTCCTCTCTTACTCACTGTGGTTCTCACTTACCCCTCTGCTTACTCCCTGAAGTTCTATAAGTGGCAACTTAAACTACAGCTCCGGTCTTCCCTGGCACAATGTCTGAGGCCAAGGAGAGAGGAGGGTCCTGTGTAGGGGGATAAAGCAGACTCCAGCGGACCAGGGAGGGGAAGAACCAGAGCCTGCAGGACTATAGGTTGTTGTGTCTACAGCGGGGCTGAGCCCATCCTGCGCCCTTTTTTAGCCCATGGCTGGGGGGGCAGCTGTGCCACGTTGTACCCCTTGGTAGCGAGTGAGGTCCCTGCACTGCTGCACCCTCCCATCCATGCTGTGAGCCTTGACTGTCAGGGAGAGCCCGCTGCCAGGGCTGTGGGGGAAGTGACCAGACTGGAAGGTGGACAGGGCAATGTGGAGAAGGGACCAAGTTCTCTGGCCTGGGAATAACTAAAGAGGAGAAGCAGTGGGGGTTGTAGTGGGCATGGGAAGGCCTTGAAATAATCAGTGGTGGTGTTAGAAGACGTGAGTCTCCAGCAGGTACCTCAGGTGCCGTATGGAGAGGATAGACTGACAATCCCACAAGACAGAGAACACATGATTCCTGGGACAGACTTACAGTACATTGCCTGTATAGGCTGCGTGGGACCAGGAAGCCAGAAGATGAGTGGAATCCCATCCCCACCACACCCCCACACATGGTTCCAAGAAACCAGATGTCCTTAGGGAAGTCTCCAGAAGGGCAAATTGCAGTGTGTGGCCTCACTCCAATTCCCTCTTCTTGAGACTTGGTACTGTCACTGGAAGAGACACTTATTGGCCTTGTGAGTGACTTCAAAAATGTAGCTAAAGGAAATATCCCCACTCCCCCTGCCCTTCCCCATTAGTGATTCCACAGCCTAGCACTGCTTGAGGGACTGGTTTAGAGTAGTGCTGGCAAGTTAGTCCACATAGACAGGCTGCTCACGGCTGCCATTTCTCGCCTCAGTACCCCGAGGACTAGCCTAGACACAAAACAGGCCTTTGCCCCTGCTCTGCATATAGTGCAGAAGCAATGGCAGAGTTAATGTCTCCTGCAAGTTGGGTCCCTGTACCAGTGTGCATATGGGCCACAAAGGCCAGTTGCCACACCCAGCTGGCCAACTGGCCACGGAGCCCTCTCTGCTTGCAGACTCAGAGCCAGCCCTTGCTGCTCAGTCGTAGTATCTTAAAGGCAGCTCCCATGTCTTCCTCAAAGGCTTACCAATGGCCCACAGCTTCCATATACAGGCATGTTCTACACAAAGGCACCCCAGGCTGTTGGTGACACAGTTCAGTATATGTCACCCAGAGATGTTTACTTGTGTCCTTTGGTTGCAGGTTCCTGGGACTCTACCTGGTGCTTAAGGATCTTTCTTTGCTTGTGTCAATCTAAATTAGTCACTACAGGTCAGAGAGCTGGCAGGCCAGGGAGGGACAAGGCACAGACGCAGGAGCCACAAGGACAGGACTTGAACTGTCTGGTGGGTGGTCAGGAGAGCAAGCTACCTGTGAAGACTGTTGGAGAATAATGTCCCTGTCCTCAATGAGATTTTCCCTGCTTGCCTCACCTGTGGCTCTGTCCTGCAGACCCAGATCCTCCTGCTCTGGGTAAATGGGCACCTGACCCCACCCATGGAGCAGTAAGAGGGTGCTCTCATTCTTGCAAACTTCCTGGGCATTTGGTGGACACCCAGATGGTTCTGTTCTCTCTTGTTCCCTCTTCTGGGTCTCTTGGCAGGCCCCTCTAGGGCCCCAAGCCAGGACTGTCTCCGAGAACATGGCACAGTATCCTGATTTCCTCTCCTCCCACTTGTCCACTGCCCATTCTGAGTCTTAATTCCAGAGGAACAGGACTAAGGCACCCACCCAGGCAGTCCCACCTAGGACCCCTGTAGCTGGGGCACTGTGGACCCACACCTCACCCAGAAGAAAGCAGAGGAAGTTCATTGTCCTGTGGTAAGCAAGGAATATCTGGGCAGGGTGCCTGGGAAACCAAGGCTCTCAGCTGGTGCCAGGGACTAGTTCAGGCAGCAGGGTACCGTTTGGGTGCTTAGCTGGGTGGATGCCCCAGGGCCTCAGAGACTCAGCCAGGCAAAAATCCCTAGAGTGATGCTGGCTGCAAGTGGAGGGTCTGTTTGGGGCTTGTGATGAGTGGACAGAGCAGTTGATAGAGCCAGGGTGCCAGCCACCCAGCTAGGTAGGTGTCAGGGTGTGCACACTGAGGCAGAGAGCAAGAGGCACACAGTGGGCAGTGAGGAACCCCAAACCTCAGCCCTGCCACCACACACATATCCCGAGGCAGAGAGCAAGAGGTAGATAGAGCCTGGTACTTGAGCAGGGTCAGAGGAGTGAGGGAAGGGAAGGACCATAACAAGGTACCTGGAAGAAGGCAGGGAGAAGAGACAGACATGGGACAAGGACCAAGGGGACCACAGGGTGGCGGTGAAGGGGCATAGACCAGTAGCCTCTGGGGGTGCACAGAGACTGGGAAGGTAGCAAGAGGCAACAGAGCCATGGACGCTGGGTAGAAGAGAGCCACAGGTCAGGCCAGCAGAGGCAGCAGGGTTGGGGACAGGACAGAAGATCCAGGAGTGGGACGGTGAGGACAGACGGAGGCCAGTGCAGGGATGGTGGGCACATGTGAGGCTGGTGGGGGTGGGAGCCTACCTGGGGTGTGGAAGCAGCCAGGTGCAGGCTGCTTTGCTGGTAGGCTAAGATGTCAGGCTGTCCAAGTGTCTGTATCAGGCCGGGTTGACCGAGAGCAGCAGCTCACTCCTGGGCAGTTGGTGGAGAGAGGGAGACAGAGGCGGTGGGAGGGAGGCTAAAGGCTGGGCGGGCGGGCCGACAGGGAGGGGACGCCAGGGAGGGGGCGGGGAGGGAGGCAAAAGGGAGGGGGCTGGTAGAGTGGGGAGGGAGGGCGGGTAAGAAGGAGGGGGCAGGCTTTCCGTCCCCCCTGGCAGCTTCAAAGGGAGCAATTTTCTTGTAGCTGGCTGGGCTAGATTTACCCCTCCTCCTTGCACCCCTCACCCCACCCCCCCAGGCAGATTTCAAGAGGACACACACACACACACACACACACACACACACACACACACACACACACGGACCCTTGGCTTCTTTGGACAGGCACTGCTTCATAGTCAAACTTTCCACTGCCCAGATGGGGACACTGAGGCGCTTGCTGGCACTCACTAGGCAAAAGAAAGCGAGAGGGCAGAAATGGGAGATGAGGGGGATATTGCCTCACATTACTAGGCCAGTGAGTGGCTCCTGAAATCTGTTTTAATTCCACCCAGAAATTTTCCTTCTGCCTGGCTGAAACAAGGAGGTGGTTTCTCTGGGATTAGAGAAGTTCTGGAAGGGCTTGATCTAGGCTCCCAGGCTCCCCGAAAGCCCTCCTTCCACTCCAGTCTTTAGTCCTTTAACAAGACGCAATGGTCCTGTCTGGGTGACAGCAGGAAGGGAACCAGCTTGGGGCTGACAGGAGGGAGTAGCAGATTGGGCTGGGGGGGGGGGGGGCTCCCTGGCTTGCCTGCTCAGAGGCTTTGGAGAAGCTGAAAAGCAGGAGAAGCTATACTTGGAGAGCTGATTCAGAGAAAAGGAAGCCAGACAGTCATTCTCCTTGCTCAATCCTAGCAGGCCCCCTAGGACATGATAACCACTCTCTGCATGAGGAGCATTTCCTCTGGTCACTTTCAGTGACTAAGTTGGTCAGCTTTCCAAATCTCAGCCAGCCACTTCCTGCGGGCCAGATTGAGTCCACATCTCTAGCAAGATACCTCCTATCAGTCCTGTGATGTCCACTTCCCTGCCCCTACCACACAGAGGTGAAGCTCCAGATGCAAGACGTGACCCTGGGGAGCAAGAGTGGGGAAGTACAAACAAGACAATTGCTTGAGAAAGGACAAGCTGTCATGGGTACTGCTGGAGGGAAGGTCACTGGAGGAGTGAGGGATGAGAATCCTGTCACTCAGTCAGGGGCTGGAATGGAACTTCTAAACTCAGGAAAGAGGCTCCCAAGAAGATGTTACCTGGATCCAACATCAGCTCAGGGCCCAGCTGTAGAGCCTGGCTGCAGAGAAGAGAGAAATGAAAGGAGAGTCCAGAGTGGGAACCCTGAGTTCACTTGTTTTCACAGTCAGGATGAGGAGATTGGACGACATAGTAGGCTATGCAGAACAGAGCTCGTTCCTTTCACATTTTTTTTTCTTTTCTTCTTCCGCCCTCATTCCCTCCCTCCCTTACAGTGCCGAGGATGAACGTGGGGCATCCTGTATTCTAGGCCAGTGTTCTAGCACTGAGCTACACCCCGAGATATAGCTTTTACTTTTCACTGTATACATTCTCAAACATACATGGTGGGTGCAAGAATAACATAACAATGCTATACAGCCTCAAGGAGCCTCAAAGTACCTGAACTCTGCCCCCCTGTCCAATGTCTGTCCCAGTCCCCCATTGAATTTGGACCCTAGTATCTATTCACTCATGGTAAACCTGTCAGAGAGTAGGGCAGAAGCAGCAAAAGCTGAAAAGGGTCTAAAGCACATACTTGAACATTCTGCTTAGTGGCAGCACCCAGTAACAAAAGGCCACCTAGCATGGACCCAACTCTAGAGACAGAAAGCAGATGGGACAGAATGGAAGAGTGACAGCTGAAGGTATGGGCCCCCCAAGTCCCTCACACACAAGCTGTTGCACAGATTCTAGGCCTCTAGGACCCCTAGCAGGGAGAAACCGCTCTGAGGACAGTGATAGGGGTAGAGTGGAGTCCCAGGAAGGAACTATCATTCATGATCTGCTCAGGGCTAGAGACTGAATGCCATGGGAAGACAATGGTTCTCTTGTTTCTGGCCTCCCTATGGCCACACACACAGCACCAGAGGCTCGGGAACACTTCCTGGAGGTGGCATGAACAGACCAATAGGCAAGTGGGCGATTGCCCTGAAGCACACTGGGGAGGAGCGACATGAAGACATCCTGCAGCTAAGTGGGAGCCAGGCCTTCTCTCCTACAGATCCTCCCTCAGGTCTTGGTTTTGTGTGTTCCTGGTGTAGCAAGATCCAGCACGGGGGTGGCGGGAGCCCATGGAGCATTTTGTAGGTCTTCTTTCAAGTTGGGGATACATCAGGGCCAGTATTTTGTATAAATATGGTTTTTATGCCTGGAAGGTTCTGGTGTCTGTGGTTTGTAGTCTGCAATAAGCTAGAACTGCATGTCCAGCCCAGGGCCCACTGAGTCACTCACCCTGGCTCTCTAATTTGGGGATCACTCCCAGAGAAGTCAGGCAGCACCGCAGTCACTGGGCCTGCCCTTCTTCCTGTCTCCTTTCTCTCGCTTTCCCAGGTCCCAGATCTCTAGAGCACAGGGATAACTTGGATCATAGCAGAAGCATGCCTGGGCACAAGCCATCCTTCCCAGACAGCGGAGCGGGAGCAGGCAGCCTGCTGGCCTCTGTCCGCCTGCAGCTGGAAGGAGGTGGGGAGTGCAGAAGCGGGCACGTGGGGGTTAGGCAGGAAGGAAGAGTAGGAATTTCCTGAGGCCCCAAGGATTCCTGAGGAGGACTCAAATGCACAGCTGTCTTAGTGCCCCAGGGACCAGCGACAGACTGAGTGCTAAGCACAGCTCATGTGTGACCACACCATCACCGGACAGGCGCCCAAAGCCCTAGTTTGTATATCTCCCCAGAGGGCTAGAGAGAGATAGGACCATCCTGCTGCCATCAGACTACTTGCCTCACCTGCCTTTCAGCCTCTTCACTTGAGATGTCTAGCTCCTCAGACTCATGGAGGGGGGGGCAGCCAGCCATGCTGCTGGGGAAAGCGGTCTTGTATGGGTCATCCCAAGCTGTACCCTCTCCCAGCCCTCATCAGACAGTCCCTTCGCACATGTCGATGGAGTGCAGGGTATAGGACATGCAGAAGAGCCCATGCTTGAGGGAAGGGGACAGCAAGGGGAGAGAAGAAGGAAGAAAGAGGGAAGGAGGGACAGGGCCAAAGAGGAAGGGGGCAGAGGGGAGGGGAGGCTGCTTCCCTCTGAGCAAGAGACTCTCAGCCAGCCTCTACCCCCTAGGCCTGTGTCAGAAGAAGCTGGCATCAGCTGCAGCACATCCCCCTCACAGCTGGCTTGCAGCTGTTTGTGCCTTAGCTAGCTTCACAGCAGGAAGGAGAGGCCCAGGAAAGAAGTAGGGGCACTCAGAGGGCAGGCCTCTGGTCCCGTTTGGGCATGAGACATTGACATTTAGTGTGAGTGCCTGGAGAGCAGAGCTGAGGGACTGGCAGATGCTCTGTATGTAGAAAACCCTCCACAGGGTGGCAGCTGCTGAGAAAGCTGCCCCTCTGGAGCTCTAGTCCATCCATCTGCTGTCCTGCTAGTGTGAAAGGAAAGACCAATGCCAGTCTTCCTGCCAGAGAAGCAGAGGAGAGACCTGGGAGGCAGTGGACAGCTACTTGGAGGAAGTGAAGCAGGTAGGACATCCGTCCCTGGGGAGGGCCCACGCTGTTGGACCATGAGGAAGGACACGCGTGAAGAAGCGAGAAGGTGACCTAGGGAGTGGAGGTGGGGTGGGTGGGAGAACTTGCAGAGGAGGATACCTAGATAGGAACACATCACACATATATCAGGGGCACTTGTTGAGCAAGAAAGCCTGCTCAGAATTGTTCCCCAAATGCCCACCCTTGCTATCACCTCCTTGGCCCCTCCAGCCTGTTAATGCCCCTACTCTCAGAAGCTGAGCAGGGGCAGATCAGCACCAGACCCACAGACTCAAAGGGAAGCTTCCCATCACCACCACTGCCACTAGAGCAGCCCTTGTGGTATAAAGTGGCATAAAATGGATGCTCCTGGGAACCCTTTGGGTGTAGGGACTGGGACAATTTGGGCCATGCTTTGGGCCAACTTGCTCAAGAGGTAGCATCTGAGATGGTACTACTAAGCCAAGCCTCCACTGTCTGGAAGCTTCCCAGTGCTGATGGCAGAGGCGTGGCTGGTGAAAGTTGGCACTGTGCATGCCAAAGAGCTTTTTTTGACCTTCCCCTGAGGATATAATCACATAGCATCTCCCCCCTCTAGGCCACCAGGGCTGTAATTTCAGGGCCCAAAGGGGGCTCCTTGAAGGCTCAGCCTATGTCTAGCTATCTTTAGAGACATGGCCTGAGGTGTGGCCAGAGAAGGAAAAGTGAATGTGGCTGTGCTGTGACCCCTGTGGATGAGCTGGGAAGCAGAGGAGCTAAAAGCAAGGCTACGAAGCCCCCTAGGACTCAAGCCTGCTGCCTGGCTCTGTCTGTAGCCTGTAGAACTGGGAGGCTATAAATGGGGCCAAGGAAGGGCCTGGCCAGGGGCTTTCCTTGTGGTAAGACTCCAACCTGAAGCAATCTTTGGCTTAGGTGCCTGGCAAAGCCCAGCACCTGGCCTGAGGACTGTAGATGTCAGCGTCTTCAGGTCGTCCTTGTGTGCTCAGTTTGATGACAGTGGCTGTGGCAGTGGAGGCTGGGAAAGCACCTTAAATACTCCTTCCAGAATCTGCTTTTGGAGGAGGAGTCTTGACAAAGCCTTGCCCAGCACTGGGGTGGGAGGCTTGGAACAGGATGTAGACAAGCTAGGCAGGGAAGCTGGCAGATTGGAGAAGAATTCGGAGGCTGACGGGACTGGGGCTGAATAGTGGAGCAGATTTGCAAGCTCCCACTGATGAGGTTTCTGGCAGGAAACACAGGCTTAGCCCCAACAAGTACATGGTTCCTCATCCCCATTTTCCACTTACCCTTATTGGCTTTACATGTCACCCTCCTTATCCCCACTGTCTCCACTGTCCTTACCATTAGGCCCCTGCCTTTATCTCTGTGCTCCAACCTCAATCTGGGGCGTATTGAGCATTCTTGTCCCACGACCTCTGAGTACTACCATGTCTCCTCAGAGGATTAATACCCTAGAGCAACTAATTGGGCTACACACAGATCCAGTACCTGCCCAACGAGGACGGCACTAGCCACCTGCCCTGGGGATGCCATGCGTGGGTATAAGGAAGTGATAGACATTAGGAGTGTGAGTGTGGGTAGTAGGTGATTTGGTCCTGCTGCCAGGCTCCCGTTTTGTTTTGTGTGTGTGTTGGGGGGTGGTCATGGGGCTTGAACTTGGCTTGGGCACTGTGCCTAAGCTCTTCATCTCAAGTCTACCACCCTACCCTTGAGCCAAGCTCCACTTCTCATTTTCTAGAGGTTAACTGGAGATGAGTCTCGGGTCATTTTGTGCCTGGGCTGGCTTTGAACCTTGATCCTCAGATCTCAGCCTCCTGAGTAGCTAGGATGACAGGCGTGAGTGCCTGGTGGCTCCCCTGTTTTGAATTTGCTCTCCAGGCTGGGCAAACTCTAGCCCTTTCACATCATCACGTCCACATCACTGACACTTCTGGATCCCAAATGTTGCACCCACCCCCAGTGCTCAGCTCTGGCTCTCTTGTGGCATTGAAAAAGAGCCAGCGCTACAGAGGGTATGGGTCCCCACCTCAACCGTGCCAGTATGCTTGCAGCTCTAGTTCAGGATGGCCTCCACACATGAAGGCCTGGTCCCTTTGGCCCAACTAAGGACCACACTGATTTCTGACTAATTTCTGCTTCTCTCGTGTCCAGATGGTGAACTCAAACACCCGATCAAATTCCCAGAGCTAGTTTCTTTCTTCAGAGTAAGGAAGATCATAGAGAGAGACTCCTGCTCTATGGCAGCCATAGCTGCTTCCTGCTTGAGAAGTGAAGTGAACCTAGAAATCACCTACGGAGTGTCAGCCCTTTCCCCACTTCCATCTTCATGAGGACCACCCCTCCTCTCCTTCCCCTAGCTCTAGGGAGAGTCTGGGACTATGGGCCTCCTTGGGTCATTTGCTCTGCAGAGGTAAGAATGACGAGAAAAGAATGTTGGAGCCGCCAAGACTTCCAGGCTTGAATTCACACAGCAAAACGGGTGGGGGCTGGACAACTAAGAGGCCAGAGCCGGAAGAGCAGGAACTGGGGTGGCCAGGCTTGGGAGGGGGGTTCTCAGAGCTGAAAAAGTAGGGCCAGCGCCTTCAGGGCTGATGACCTCTGACCCAGCCCAAACAGGAAGTACCATATCTGTGGGCCCAGACCCTGGAGGAGAAGGAATGCGGGGATGAATCCAAAGCAAACACTCCACCAGCCTAGCTTCCCAGGCCTCTTCCCACACCCTTCCAACTCTGGCCCTTTTTCTACTGAGAATGTGGGGGTGGGTGGAGGGGGGAGGAGGGTTCCGCTGAAGAATGGGACCAAGACAAGATGGAGTTCCCAGGCTCAGAGCCCAGCCGGAATTGGTGGTAGTACGAGGTCTGTGTTGTCATCTTTGGGTCCTTCCTCCTTCCACATCCATGAAAGCAGCACGCCTGCCCCTCTCCAGTTACAACGCTGTCTCCCTGTTATCTGGTACTATAGCACTGTGAGCTGTGGGGCTGACTCAGGTACTCTGTCCTTTACCCTGTGTCCCCTCAAAGGCAGGGTATCTGCCAGTGCCAGGCCTGGCTTTGCACAGACTACGAGATGCTATTGCCCTTCCTGCAGCCCCAGGTTGCATAGGGCCATAACCTGATTCCATAGTAAGTGCTATGTCTGGACAAATTCATTTACCTGCCTACACCTTAGTCTTCCACCTGTGAGCTGTGAGTGAGGCCCTAGGGACATAGAAAGCTTTCCAGGGGTGGGTGTAGATTAGGAAGTACCACGATGAGACTGCTGGAACATAGATTGAGGTGAGAAGCAAAGATGCTCTCCCAGAGGTGCTATTGTGTGGCAGTCATTCGCTCCTGTAGTTTTAGGGCAAAAGGTAGGTGTTACATATTGCCTCCATAACCAGCCTACACCAGACAGCTAAACCTACATTTGTGGGTCCAGGTCTAGGACACAGGCATTTCCTGCATGTGAGAGCTCAGCTGCAGATGGTTCCTGAAGCAAAGGATCCTGGGGAAGGCAGGATGTGGGGAGGCGCTCCAAGGAGCTATGGGAATCAGGCCTTTGGTGAAGCAGGTTAGGCCCCAGAAATTCATGGACAAGAAGATCCAGTACACATGCTGAATTAAGTAGGGAAGGAAGGAGAGAGTCCCAACACAGAATTGAAGAACATGCGTTTAATTCAGCCAATGCCGTCTTCACCCCCATGCCCTCTGTTGGGTTATTTGCTGCTAAGTGAAAGAGTCTCCATCAGCCATAGAAAGTGGGTATAAACAAAGCAATAAGAGCTTCTAAATCTTTATCCAGTGCAAGATCAACTGGAGCTTGGTGTAGGGTGCTGCCCTCCAGTGAACAGTGTCTGGGAAGGGGGGTGGGATCGAGCTAGGAGGCCTTTTCTCTCTGCTGGGGCTGAATAACCACACTGTGATAGTCTCGGATGCATGAGAAGGCAGTGGGTGGGATGCTGCGCCGATCAATGAGGTTGTTCTCCAGGTGTGTGGCAATAAGTTTGGAGTCCTGGGTCACACGTGTGTCACAGATGGAATTCAGAGGCACCTGTCTGTCACAAGAAGATTGAAGGGCCCAGAGGCAAACATCATACAAAAATAGAACCCCATGATGAGAGGGAGACTAAACATGGAGTCCCAGAGATCAGAAGTTGGGAGGAGGAGCCGGTGGAATCCGGGTCTACTGTCAGTTGAGCACTCAACACAAGGCCCCCAGCCCCAGGCCTTGCTGGTCTGGACCAGAGCCTTGCTTTCCCTTTGTGTATACCCTGGACGCACCAATCTGTCCAAAGTCCCCTATCTCAGCTGTGTGGGCCTGCCAGCCATTTACACAGCACAGCCTCTGATCATGACAAGCAAGATAAATGCACGCATGGGTTGGGGGAAAGGGAAACAATCTTCCCAGTCCCCCTCTGTCATGGCTCAGACTTCTGTGGCCTGTGGGTGAGAATTCTGCCCTGGCCGGGTTATGGCTGGGGTTGAACACAAGAGCAGATAAGTGGCCTTACCTGATCTTATTGTGGCTCAGGTGCAGCACCTCCAGATTTTTAAGCTCCAGGAGGCCTCGTGGGATTGCCTGCAGCTCGTTGTGATCCAGCAGCAGCTCTGCCAGGGAGGCACGCAGGCCCAAGAACGACACTCTGTGGATGCCATCACTGCGCAGCCTGTTGTGGGACAGGTGTAAGAACTCCAGACCTGGCTTCATGTGTGCAAATACATAGCCAGGGATGCGTTCGATGAGGTTGTGATGCAGAATCAGGTGTCTCAGGCCTCGTGGCAGGAAGGAAGGCACATGTACCAGCTGGTTATGAGATAGGTCGAGGGTCTTCAGCTTCCTGTGGGGTGGAGGACACAGGTATGAAGGGAACTGGTGGCTGAGAACCTCACTCCTGACTTGAATGGAACTCCAGAGGCTAGAACTCGGAATTGGGGTGATGGGCCCATCTCCACTTCACCCCAGATAGCAGGGACTCATAGTACTCCTGAGTCAGGCTGTACCCTGGGTGGCTTCTGTGTTCCCCTCTGGCCTGGAATTGGGGAACTGGATGAAGCTTTCCTAGCTGTCTTTGGGGCAGCTACACTAGCCCTTAGAATAGAGGTAGCAGCTCTTTCTGTCAGTTTTCCGCTTTGTTTGTTTTTGCCAGTCCCAGGGCACTGTCCTTGAGGCTAGAGCTCTACCACTTGAGCCACATGGCTTTTTATATATATGTGGTACCTAGGAATCAAACCTGGGTATTGGTGCATG
This sequence comes from Megascapheus bottae, assembly GCF_031878675.1. Lineage (NCBI taxonomy): Eukaryota > Metazoa > Chordata > Mammalia > Rodentia > Geomyidae > Megascapheus > Megascapheus bottae. The sequence continues at coordinate 104,460,914 of NC_143547.1, read as the reverse complement.
CTAGGCAAGCACTCTACCAGTTGGCCAAAATATTGGTCCCACTTCTTCCCCTTTCTCCCTTCCTTGTCTAGAGGCCTCCTGGACTACTGGGCCTGACATCTGACATAGGGTGATACCTAAAATCTGTCCCTACCCTGCCTGTCCAAAGCCTCAGAACCCTCTCCTTGTTTCTTTCTCAATCTCCCCTTACATTGCTGTCTTTGCCATGTTGGGGATGGCCTCCAGGTCCTAAGATGTGCCCCTCAGCCCTATCTCTCACTCTCCTCCTCTCCCTGCCTCAGGCAGCCTTTGCACAGCCATTCAGGACAGAGAGAGAGAGAGAGAGAGAGAGAGAGAGAGAGAGAGAGAGAGAGAGAGAGAGAGAGAGAGAGGCATAGACTCCCAGGGAGAGTCCCTAGTATCTATGCTACAGAGGGACAGGTCGGGGCAGGTGAGGAAATCCAGGTCACACTTTCACTTCCCACCACGCTACCATGAGGTGGATCCTAGAGGCCCTAACTCCAGCAGTGAGCAAGCCCTGGTCTCTGCTGGTCTGCAAGAGCAGAGGATGGCAATGTTTCTAGAGTGTATGAGAGCAGGGAAAGTGGCTCCTTTCAGTGCTCCACCCCCTACCCCCCAGCTCCTATAGGAAATCAGCCATTTGGGTAGCTCTGCCCCTGTGGGCTGCAGCTCCTCCCCTTCCATCACCAGAGAGGAGACACAAGGCAAGCAGGCCCTGAGTCAGGAGAGGCAGGGGCTGAACTGCCTGGGCTTGACTGGCCGCCAGCCCCCTGCCCAGGCCCCGCAGTGGTGGCGGCAGGCGGCGGAGTGGAACGTGGCTGGGTGGCCCCTCCCAGGCTGCTGTCTGCTTTCCTTTGCCCCCTTGGCAGGAGGGGAGGGGGAGGAAAAAGGAATAATTAAACCCAAACGTCCTGGTAACTTTTTCCTGGAACAAGAGAATGGAGGGCGGGAGGCTCTGGTCCAGGGAACGAAGGGTGGAACTGTCTGTGGACCCCTGCCTCCCCTCTCCACTGCAGCCCCACCCTGTCTTGGTGGTCAACAGACCCTCTTCAGCCTCTTACCTGGCACCGAGCCTCCCTTTGGCTTTCCACACTGTTCCCAAAAATACAGTCCTGGTTCCTTACCCACGTAGCTTCTTTTCACTGTGAACAGTCTGTAAGTGCCAACACCCGTACCTAAACTACAATGAGGCGTCATCCTAGACCTTTGTGGTCATGAGGCTAACAATGGCCCCCTATATGTTTGTCTACATATAGAGCAAGGGATGATGGGAGGCAGAAATCCCTTTGCCAGGCCAAGATAATGAACTGGAAAACCCGCACCTTTGTGACAGCCTCCTAAGGCCTCTACTATGACAGGCAATGTGGTAAGATCCAGGACTGGCCAGTCACTAGAGTGATTTCACCAAGATTGGCACATGAGGCCAAGGCCCAGAGCGTGCTCCTGAAATGTTAGGTACATTTGAACTTCAGGAAGTTCCCTCTGCTAGCTAGTGTCACAGGCTGAATGGCAGTCCTCCCAGATGAACTCTTATCCTAATCTCCAGGTCTTTTCAACATGACCTTATTTGGCAAAAATTGGATCTTTGCAGATGTGGTAAATGTAGTGATGTGGAAATGAGGTCATCCGGTATTAACTCCAATGACAGGTGCACATATAACACACAGAAGAGAGAGAAGACAGCCACAGGGAGCAGGCCATACACAGACAGAAGCAGACAAAGCCACAAACCAAGTATGTGGGTGAGAGCTTTCTCATTCCTCTGACAGAATGACTGATATAAACAATTTAAATGGAGGAAAGATTTCTTTAGCTTGTGGTGTCAGAGATTTGGGCAAGAGTGTGGCAGGGCAGCTCATATCATGGAGGAGAGGAAACAGAGAAAAAGGAATACAACAAGGGGTAAGATATAGCCCCCAAGGCCCCCCTAATGACACATTTTGTCCAACTGAGACCCTATTTCATTACTTCTCACCACCTCCTAATGGTGCCATCATATTTTGAATCCACGTAGGCCTTAATTCCCTGACAGGATCAGACGCCTCAGGATCCAATCATTTCGAAAGTCTACCAGCTCCCAACTAAGCCCCTAGTAAGTAAGGCTGTGCTAGCCATTTTGCACTCAAAGTAAAACTCTATGGAATAATATTGGGGTCTCTAGAAGATGGAGCAGGAAAGGAATGATCCCTTCAGAGGGAGCATGTGCCCCCAACCTAGATGGCCTTTTTCTGACCTGTAAAATTGGGAGAGAATCATTTTTTATGGCTCAAAGCCACTCAGTTTGCAGTGTCTAGTGAAGGCAGCCCCTCGACAACACGTGATTCTGTTTGCCCTATTTGCTTCTTTCTATGTTCCCTGCCCCTGTAGCCTCATAGCTGTCCTCAGGTCAGGGCCAGCTGTGCATGCCACCACTGTCCCGGACCCTTGAATACTTTTTGGGGTCTGGGAGGACAAGGACAGGCATGGGCGTGAGTGTGCAAGGAAACAACAGGTTTCCTATGCCCAGCCCTTCCTCAGTTAATATGGCCTTCATGGTGCCACATTACTCTCTTTTCTCAGTTGCTTGACTGTCAGGGTTTGGGGGGCCCTTCCCCCCTCTCTGGCCTCCATGTGCCTGATCCAGGCAGACACTCACAGGAGATCAATCCAAGCATGGGGTGCTATTCGGTCCTCCCGGAGCTGGTTGTTGCTGAGTACAAGTGCACTGAGGCTGTGGCTGCCTCTTACCGCATGCTCAGTCACCTCCTCGATAAGGTTGGCGTCTAGGTGCAGCTCCTAGGGCCAAGAGTCATGATGAGGGTCGGTCAGCCACTTTTTGTCAGCCAAGGCAGATGCTGGCTCTGGTTGGCCTTGTTTTACCCAGCCCTGTGTGGGAGGCATACATCCTTATCTCTGTGATAATTCACACCCATGGCTATCTGTGCAACGAATTTTGGGAGCACCTACCCATTAGGCCAGAGACCTTTAAGATCTATCTCTGGAGAGCACTACCAAGTAGGATAGATGTTTAAGGAACTGTGTGACCCCAAGAGGACATGGGTCTCACTCAGGGATGCCCAATGGATCCAGAGGGCAGGGGACCCAAGTCTCGGCTTTGAGAAGGTTAGCTCAATCAGTCTCATAGGCTCTGAAGCCTTGTGATTTCCATTATGGAAATCCCCTGAGGATTACTCTGGGGAGCTAACTGTAATGATATCACCTTTGCTCCCATCCAGGGGTCTCCCAGCTTACCTGCAGGGATGCTGGTAAGCCAGGTGGGATGGTCCTCAGCCGGTTCCTGTCCATCCTCAGGTAGAGCAGGCTATGGAGAGGCTGGAATGCCAATGGGGAAATGTTCCCATCATGCAAATGGTTTCCTTCCACCTCCAGTGTCAACAGCTGCCTGAGCCCTGTAGGCCAGAGAGGGGTTCAGTGAGTGCACCAACCCTGGTACTCCTTCATCTGCACTCCTACTTGGCCTCCCAGCTTCCCAGGCCCAGCCCCCTTTCCTGAACCTTGGAAGCTGCTTTGTTGCAGACTCTGCAAGAGGTTGTCGTTGAGTTTGAGCTCCTGCAGGGAGGCAGGCAAGGTGGGCACTACAGACAGCGAGTTTCCATCCAGGTTCAGCCGCTTCAGCCGTATCAGGTTCTGAGAGGAGAGGAGAAGAGCTGGTTGGAGGACTGGCATGTTGCTGGTGAGGATACAGGCTTTCTTGCACATGGCTTTAGGCCTATCCTAGCCAAGGGGCACCTCTATTTAATTATATTGCGGCTTTCTAGTTCTTATTGGAACCAGGCCTATAGGGGCCCCATATTGATACTGTTTCTGAGGACCCAGCAATACATCATGTACCCCAAATCATAGGAACTCTCGTGATAGATGCTTCCTGCAGTGCCTCCTGCAGGCCTGACCTCTAGCACCTCTGTGTGCAGACCAATGCAGAATAATAAGCACCGGAGTAGTAAACAACTCAGACCCACCAGGCCCAAGTCCCCAGCAGCATACCTTGAAAGCATGGGGGTGCAGGCCTTGAGTGTCCAGTCTATTCTTGCTCAGGTCAAGCCACTCCAAGTTGGGAAGCCCCAGGAATGTGTGAGCTGGGATCTTGATAATTTCATTCTCTGTACACAGAAAGACAGCCATGTCCTATGCCCCTCAGGCCCCTGCCCTCTAGTACTCTGTACCCACCCCCCTCTTATAGATCAGAAGATGGTCTTCTGATTGTGTCAGGAGAGGGCATCTTCTCACTACTCACAAAGACCCAAGGGGAGCATGGGCTATGCACTATGCAGTGAGACAACCACAATGGCTAGGTATTACCTGGAAAGGGAGCCGGGGAAGAGCACCAGAACACATCCTTTCCGCTATTGCTATAGGGATGAATAAGAGGGATCACCCACCTGCCAGGTAGAATGTGGTCAAGCCTTGGTTAGTCAAGGCAGGAACATGCTTCATTTTGACATTGCCACAGGCAATAGTTGCCTGGGCCAAGAGGCATGAGGCTGGCAAGGAGGGCATGGCCTGCCCCTGGTCTGTGAACCTCGGTGGATGCCTTTGCCTGCTTCCTAGCCTCTTTTGCCCATGGCCTAAGGTCTCTGAGCTGCTGCTGCTGCTGCTGCTGCTGTCCCAGCCTCTGTTGTAGTCCTTCTGTTGGGATAAGACCCCTGAAGGAAGAGTAAAGCGGTCTTGGCTCAGTCACCAACAAGGACCCAATCAATGGGCAGAAACTTGAAGCTGGGAGGGGTGATTGAAGTTGTAAAAGGACAGAGTTTTGGTGATCTTCTGGCTTGGGTACAGAGAATAAGGCAGAGCCTGAGCTGGTGATGCTGGTGTGGTTGATAGAGGATGGAGAAAGTCTTGGCCACCCCACAGTCAATGTGTGGCATTACCACCCCTAGCAGGCACCATGTGAGGCTATCTAACCAGGACAGTCCTTACCTTTGGGCAATCTTTTAGTGTTCTGGCCTCTTCTCCAGGTTTCCAGACTTCCTCTGTTCCTGCTCCAATCGTTCTCTGTAGCCAGTACCTTCTCTTGGGCTCCAGGGGCCTTGTTGGCTTGAAAGGGCCTTAGCTTCTCAGCCTGGGGTTTCCCTGCCCTAGCTCCCACAGCAGAAATGGCCTGGGAGTAATCCTGCCCAGTGCTTTGCCCCTTTTTTTGACCCTGCTCCTTCTCCGAGGCCACAGGGAGTGACCTCTTCCACAGCCATGGCCTGTTGGATGCCTTCTGATCAGAGGTAGATGTATCCTTCGTGGTAGGCAAAGCCTGTGGCCAGTACAACTGTTCATCCTTAAGTCTGTGTGGGTCACCACTCCTGAGAATGGGTTGCACTTGACCTACAAAAGAGTCAGTATGGGCTAGGGTAGCTGGGACCCACGCCCATGGCAGAGGGGCCTCGCCCCTCCCCCTTGAGTGGGGTATTCATTGTCCCCTCTCTTTCTCCTCAGACCACCTTTATTGCTCTTCTTCTAAGGAACACCAGAAACAGAGAAGGGGAGAAGGAGAGAAAAAGAGAGGGAAAGATGGAGAGAGGGGGCAGGGAAAGAGAGAAAAAAGAGAAGGAGTACAAGAGATGGAGAGAATACACAGTCCCCCCCCAACATCATAAGGAACTTGGGTAACCTAACCTGGCAGTGCTTCCTACCTGTCAGAATTGAGAAAGCTCTTTTGTGGTTTTTGTTGGCACAAAGCACATGCTGGCCCTAACCACAGAGACAGGTGAATTTCAATAATAGCCTTAGGGATAAGGGCCTCACTGACTTAGGATCTTGGGTCCCCCCTCCCATCACTCCCCCCATACCCTGTCAAGGACTGAGGAGTGGGGCATCACTTGTGAGCACCCCTCTGCCACATGCCCCAATTAGGCAGGGACGTTACATATGCCTTCGGGGAGATGGACTCGCTGTCACATGGCATTATTTGCTATTGGAAGAGGCTGCCCCAGTGCCTTCTGAGAGATTCAGGTTTTGGGGGACAAGACAAAGCAGAGGACCACCTTGAGGGATGCTCAGACACTTCAAAATAGGGACAGAATTGAACTCCATAACTTGAGGGTAAGGATATCTTCGAGGGGAAAAACAAGAGGCAATGATGGAAGGGATGATTATATCCAAAACACATCTTTTGGAATTGAAACCTACTTGTACAACTACATAATAAGAATGCAAAACTACTGCATTACAAACTTTTTTTGTCAATTGTGGGGCTTGAACTCTGGGCTTGGACATTGTCTCTCAGCTCTACAGCTCAAGGCCGCGCCCTAACCCTTGAACCACAGAGTCAGTTCCTGTATTACAATCTTAAAAGAAAGACAGATGGTAATCCCTGGGGCCTTTCCTGCTCTGACTAGATCCAGACACCTGCCCCTCCTGTCATACCCCTGGAGCAAAAGTGTGGTCACCAGACACAGCACCAACCCATTAGCCTATGAGACAAAGGTCATAGTCCTTATCCCAGAATCCCTTGAGTCAAGCTTTGACCCCTCCCAGGATCTACATTGTCAGCTCCCCTCCCACAAGTTCTTCCTGTCCCAGAAGGCTTTGGGGGTAGCCAGATCAATTCTTTATCTAATAAACCTTGATCCCTTCTGCAGCCCCTCCCCTTCCATGTCCCATCTACACAGTGGGCACAGGCTTCCCGGTCTGCAATCCCTTAACTTTCCAGAAGAGGGCCTTCCTGAGGTGATAGGTCCCTCTGGCCTTGCCTGAACACCCCAGGTGGGCAGTCTTATGGCAATTGGCTTCCTCTCCTCCTCCCCAGCCCAAGGGGGCACTACAGTAGTTGGGCAAGGCACTCTTCTGCTGCTGGTGCCAGCTACTCACCATTGGAGGAACTGGGTGGGCTGAGTGGTAACTGCAGGATGGACAAACCTAGTGGGGTCTGTGGGGCTGTGGTCTCTCTCAGACTCAGCCCCTGCTTGGTCAGGTCCCTTCCAGAGCTGCACTCTATGGAAAGAGCCAGGATGAGGAACGGCATAGTCTTCATTGCCTCCATGAGCAGGAAGAACTGGAAGAGGTGCAGTGGTGGCCACCGGGGTGGGACACTGACACAACCAGTGATGGCAGGACAGCTCGCAATAGTCTTGTTCCTGCTCCCTGAATGCCACTCCCTAGCTATGTAGCTGACAGCTGCCCTTGCCCACCTCAGCTTCCCTTCTGCCAAACAAACACCTCCCTGGGCTTGCCCTAACACCCCAGTGTACTCTGTTACCACCTGAGGAGAAAGACAGACATTCTTTCCTGAACTTGAGTGATCCTGCTTTTCCTGTAAGGCCTGCATTGATTCTTCTCTGGCCCAGGCCCAGTGGCCCCCATGAATGGGGCTTCTGTCTCTATACACAGCAGGCCTGTGAGGCCCACCGTGGAGCAGGATGCCCACTGCAGACTGCCAAGTCCTACCTCCATGGCTGGGCAAGGGGCTCCTGGATCCCTGGAACAGAGGGCAGGTACCAAGCCAATGGTGGTTCTGGCCTCTATACCATCTACCAACCCAATGGGCTTCTACCATAGGGATCAGTGGAGGAAACAGAACATGTGGCAGAGCAAGGCAATGAACACAGACCCCTGCCTTTAGTAATCCAGTACTACAGGGGCACAGGCTTGACTTAGGATGGGACTGGTTTCTTGGTTCTCCCTCAACTTTCTGCCTGCCATTCCCTCCCCTTGAGAACACACTTGTTCCCTCCAAAACAGGGAGGGGTGGAAATTCTGTGCTTTCCCTACTGCGGCTTCTATACACCAGGCACTATCTAGGTGAGGCCATCTCACAAGTCCCTCCAGGCTCCTTAGCCAAGAGTCTTATGCTTCAGGTACCCCTGTACCTCCCACAACCCTCTGGGTCAAAGGACCTCCATGGATCAGGATGGCATGAGGCAGAAAGGATGTTGGGCCTGAGGGAAGACATTGCTCAGTAGGGACAAAGGAATAGGTAGCAGAACAAGACACAAAGAAAAGGGAAATGTCTATACAGATCCCTTAAAGGAACATTTGGAGCAGGACCTCTGCAGCTCCAGCCCCAAACCCAGCTCTGAGAGCTGAGGGCAGCAGGCAGCTGGGGCTGGCAGGCAGCATGGAGCTCACCACATGGCTCAGCTCCTGGGCCAGCATTGAGGAAGCTTTTCCTACAGCTCTGTCCAGTGTTGACTTGCGTTTGGAAGCAATCTGAAGAAATGAGTTAATTGTGGGCCAGGCTTGGGTGGAGGGGAGAAAGGGAAGCAGTGGGTGAGGGGCAGAGCCTCCGCGTGGTGAATGGAGAGTTAGGTCTCCTGAGGTCCTGAAGGCATGTGAGCACGTTGAGGTAGGGATGTGTCCCTGAAAGTGGGGAGCATCGAAGACACATAGGAGTCACTGTCCTGGAGGAGCCCCCACTCCACGCTCCTAAGAGCCACACAGGGTCCACAGCTGCCTCTCCCCACCTCTGCATGCAGGGCTCTATGTTATGGCCTGAATTTAGGATAGTGCTGCACATAGACCAGAGACAGGGACTGTCTGAGTAATGAGAAAATGCCTTGGAAGCCAGGGATGCAGCCAGTGTCTGAGTGTGCATCCTGTGGGTGACATAGGATGGGCCACACCCAGCATTTTGTCTGAAGGGGTGCTTGCTGAAGCTGGAGGAAGGAAGCCCTTAGGCAAAAGAGGCAGGAGGTATGCCACCATGGGTCACCAAGACAGCAAGAATTACCAGGACAGCCAGGGGAGTGAGCACACCCCCCCTGACCTCATTTTACACGGTGGTGATGGGGCTCCCTACCCGTAGTCCAGGCATCATCTGAGGTGGACCTGGGATGAGAGCCCTAGCTCTGCTCCTCCCCCTGCCCAGGGATGCATTCTGGAATCCTGGCCCCCTACCCATTTCCCCAGTTCTCACCACTCCCCAGGCGCTGACTAAACATCCTGCCATCTGGTTCCCATTAGTTGGGATGGGGGTGGGGGGATGCTTGCTCCCAGGTTTCTCTGGTACAGCTAGGCTGGAGAAGGGAGGTCCATCTCTTCCTACCACCTAGACAGGAGGAGCTAAGGCCTAGGGTGATCTCCATTCCCAGGTCCCATGGAATACTTTCTTAACTGCCCTTCCCTTGAGGGGACCGGTGGTCAATCAGAATAGGCACCAGGGGGAATGAATGATCTGCCACCTACTCTTTCCTGCTGGGATACCAAGTGCTTGCTGAGACCTTGAAGGAACTCTCAACAGAGTGGAGCCAGCATGTGTGTGGGGGCAGGGAGGGCTCAGCAAACCCAGAGATTCCCAGTAAGTTTCTGCCTGCCCTCTGCCTCCCCCCCCCTCCCAAGAGCTCATTTGGATCAATCTGAGCCAGGCAGGGCCTCAGGCCAGCACAGATCCTGAGATGGTGTCTGGAGCAGAGGGTGGGAGGGGCATTGGGATTTTCCAGGAACCAGGATGAGGCCTGGGGGTTGCTGGAAAGAGCATTGGGCTTCTTGCTTTACTATGGGTTGTCTGGCTATGTGATCCTCGTTGCACAGTGCCTCAGTCTCCCTATAGAGCTGCGACAAAAATGCTATCCTTAGAAAGTTGGAGGATCTGAGAGCAGGCAGGAGAATCTGCTATGGATCACGGTTGTTTCCAGATGCCTAAATTCTAAGGGCAAAAAAAGGACCCATTTCCTTTCCTTCCCCTCCTTCCCCTTCCTTTTCTTTCTCTTCCATATGGCTTACTCCCTCTTGGGTTTGCACACACACATACCCTGTGCAACTTGAATCAAATTGGCAGGAAGCTCACAAAGGAGAATGACAAAGCAATGCTCTCTGTCCCTCAAGTCTCCTTAGAGCTTCATGTACAGAGGAGAGCTCTCCTCTCATCAAAGGAGGATGGACAGGCATTCTTTGCTCAGGCAACATTCTTTCACTCCTGTTCACTTAGTGAGAGCATGGGACTCTACCAGAAACAAAGGGGCTGGCCCTGGTAGCTAGAAGCAGCAACACTTTCCACAGAGAGCCAGATGAGGACCGTGAGAAAATGTCTTGGGCAGAGATATGAATAAAGAGGACATAGACACGCAAAAGGAATTCCCATTAAGAACCCTCTAAAATAGGAGGGCTGTCCAGTGCAAAGGCACCAAGACAGGCAAGGGTTTGGCCTACTTTGAGAAAGCAAGAAGACTAACATGTTGAAGCAATCTTAGTGACAACTGCTTGAACAAGGTGTCTAAAAGTGGCTGGCTAACTTTACCTCTGTCCTTGAAGACAAAAAAGCAAGCTGGCTAGGCTGAGGGTATGGCTCAAGTATAGAGTACTTGCCTGGCAAGTTCAAGGCCCTGGGTTCAAACTCCAGTACTCCAAAATAGTGATAATGATGGTAATGATAGTTAGAAAACTGAATCATGGGGCCGGGAGTTTGGCCTAGTGGTAGAGTGCTAGCCTAGCATGCACGAGGACCTGGGTTCAATTCCTCAGTACCACATACAAGGAAACAAGTTGGAAGTGGTGCTGAGGCTCAAGTGGTAGAGCTCTAGCCTTGAGAAAAAACCCAAGGACAGTGCTCAGGCCCTGAGCTCAAGCCCAGGACTGGCAAAAAAAGAAAAAAAGAAAACTGAAACATGAGGGGTATTAGAATAAAGAAAGAGCTGGGAGTTTGGCCTAGTGGTAGAGTGCTTGCTTGTCTAGCATGCATGAAGACCCGGGTTTGATTCTTTGGTACCACATACATAGAAAAAGCTGGAAGTGGTGCTGTGGCTCAAGTGGTAGAGCCCTAGCCTTGTGTAAGTCCCAGGACAGTGCTCATGCCCTGAATTCATGCCCAGGACTGGTGAAAAAGAAAAAAGAAAAGAAAAGCAAGCAAGCAAGCAAGGATCAAGCAAGCAAGCAAGCGGAAAACTTTAATGGAAAGTTGAGGAGGGCCATCGTGGTGACTTGAGGAGACTCAGGAGACAGGAGGCATTATGGGGGCAGGATGGAGGGACATAAGTAAGGTCACGGGTGGGGGCAGGGACCCAGGTAGCTGCAGGGTTCAAAGACTTTCTGGAGGTTAAGATACAAGTCTGGCTCCCAGAACCTATTGTTTCAGCAAGTCTTTGAGGTGCCTACCATCTCAGAGGGTGGGGAAGTGGGCTTTTATACTTAGATTAAGATTCTGGCTGAAGTCTGGGCTTGGAGGTAGTCTGTGGTCCAAGTCATAGGAGCATTATTGAATTATAAGACTGAAGTAGATTCCCATCAATAATAAATAAATAAATAAAACAGGGGTAGGGGGAACCACTGTGCTTTCCTCACATAATTTGACTTTTTTGGCCAGTCCTAGGCTTGAACTCAGGGCTTGAGCACTGTCCTTGGACTTTCTCAAGGCTAGAACTCTACCACTTGAGCTACGGCACCACTTCCGGCTTTTTTTCTATGTATGTGGTACCGAGGAATTGAACCCAGGTCTTAGTGCATGCTAGGCAAGCACTCTACCACTAGGCCAAACTCCTGGCCCCATAATTTGACGTTTTATAAAAAGGAACCCCTGGTAACGCTGAGCCCTGGGCAGCAGTGTGGAGCACAAATGTGTGCTGGTGGCAGAGCCTGCCAGGGGTAGAAGCGTAGGTGGAGTAAGTGAATGGCATACCTGCCCTACCTCAAGGAGTGGACTTTGAGGCTGGTTTTAAAACTATCCAACTTTCTACAACGCACTTCCAGATGTTTGTAAAACCTACCAACCAAGGCTCTCCTGCTCATGGCAGAACAATGGTTCAGTAGCCCTTGTCACACCCTTGGCACTCTCCAGAGAGGGAAATAGGCACATCCTTAGACCTCCCACATCTTGTCTAAGTAAAATGTACGTGTGCATGCATGTGCATACAAAGTCTTCATACACACACATGGGCAATTTTCAGGGTAAAAGCAGCTATGCTGTATTTCAGTAAGGGGCCTTATTCCCTAAAAGCTTTCAGAAGCAAAAAGGCAAACTTTCCATGCCCTCTTCTTGTTGCCAGCAGCCCTTCCCTAGAGGAAACTGGTTTTGTTTTAATGCCATTGAAAGCTCAGAGGATCTGCTCCCAATTAAAGGACTTTGCTTGCAGATGATTTTTGTGAGCAGACATTCCAATTGGGACTCACAAACTCATCCTATGGGCTTCCTTGCTGGGACCAGAGTTGTGTGTGGGAGGAGTCAGACAGGCAGAGGGATGGACAGACAGACACAGACAATAATGGCTGGGAATGGGATAAAGGAGAGTGAGAACCATCAATCGTCAAGGTAGATGACCCCAGGCCTTCAGATGCTTGGTGTGGGAGTTCCTGGGGAGGGTGCCAGTGGAAGATGGACTGCAGAGGACAGTATACAGCAAGAAGGACTTTGCAGCAAAGGTCCTACCTGGCACACCTGGCTGCTGGAGGCAGCAGGCTCATGGTGTGGAGAGGACAATTTTCTTATCATCCTCTTTTCCTGCTGGAAATTTCAGTTGGTTCCTCTTCCAAAACATGGGTTCCACTTGACTCTGAAATCTGACTGCCCCTTTAGGTGGGCCTCAGGCAGAGGACAGAGGCTGGACAGAAAATGAGGCTTGAGTCTTGATGTGGAGGGGGCAGAGAGGGAGTGAAAAGGCAAAGTGAATCACCTCCTCCCCCAACCTGGCCCTCCAATTGGGCACGTTTATGTTCCAGTTCTGGCGCCCGCGTCTCCAGCTCCAGACGCATGTGACTCAGCCCTGTTAGCCTTGCCAAGCTGTCTAGACCCAAGAGTCTCCCTGCGGAGGGGGTGTTCATGCAGGCCGCTGGTTTCCCTTTTCTTCCATTGCCTTGGCTAAGCCTCATCCATGTGCAGCCATGTATCCCTGTACATTCCAGGTACTGTGTGACTATGAGATCTCAGCAAATGGAGTGTGAGGCATGGGGGAAGTGTCTAAATGCCCCATTACATGCACAGGAGGATTAAGGAAGACCTCAGCCCTTGCCTATTCTTTGCCTCCATGCCTGTTTCTACTGCCAGCTCATGGGAGTTAGGTGTGTTTCCCTGCCCATACAGCCCAAGGGCCAGGCCCTGTCCATGCCCAGCAAAAGCTAGAGAGGCCCTGGAGACAATCATTGGCCCTAGAATGGGATGGTGTAGCATAGGATCCCTGAACACAGGCCAGTTCCCAGCCTGGCTTCATTACTCTGTCTCCTTTCTCCTCTGAACACAATGGTAAGTATTGCACTTGCTTCTCAATGTCCATGATAAGCTTCTCATCACATAGCTGAACTGTTTCCCTGTAACAGCATGAGCAAACACACACGCACGCAGGCACGCACGCATGCACGCACGCACCTTTTCTTCAAGAGCCTGTATTTGGAGCTCACTGTCCATTGGAGAGCTTCAGGGGTAAAGAAGTTGTTCAGGGCCTTGGCTGCCAAAGGCTGCCCTGGGCCCCATTACCTTCTGGCTCTTGAGCACACAGCATTGCACAAGCCTGTGCAGCTGCAGATGCAGAAGATCATCCTCAGGCTGAACCCTGCTCCCTACAGGTGTAGGGAAGTCAATACGTTCTTTCCTCCTCCAGTAGAGAGAGAAAGCCTTGGACTCTAACCTCTTCTGACCAGGGGTGACGTCCGCTGGGGATCCTGACTGGTTCCATTGCAGCCTAGGGTCTGCTGCTGATAGCAACCTGAGCACTTTAATGGCTTGCTCTTATCCCAGTGCCCTCGGCAGCTCCTGCGACAGCTCTAGTGCTCTGAGGCAAAGAGGCCAACTTCATGAGCACAACTACTTTGCCATATATTTCTGAGCTCTTTGTATAGATTGAGGGGTCTAACACATTTCCATAGCCTGCCAACATATTGGTGGCACTGTGGGGCCAGTGCCTGTCCACTGCTCTCATTTCCCAGTTTATTTGCCAAGCATTGACATGTGGTTAAGGCCCTGCTGGGACCTATGGCCAAGTATTCCTAATGATTAGGAGGTTGGTTCTCACTGCTTCTGATACCCAGTTCTGTTCAAGTCCCCATGGCCTTGTTGTAGGGTCTGTAGGGTCTCAAAGCCCCATAAAGCACTCTTGCCTCACTCTGGCCTCTCACTGGGCAGAAAAGCCTTTAGAAATGTATTGTACTGTAGGCGTACATCCCTCTACTTTCCTTCCCACCGCTCCAGGCTTGCACACCTTCCAAGACAGAGAACTCCCTCCCTTTCCAGGCATCCAGCTTGTATATAGACAGTATTTTCCAGAAAAAGTACTTTCTTTTGTTGGACTAAAGTCTATGTTTCCAGAAGTCTATCCCTGGGCCCCTTCTCCTCCCTTCCTGAGAGGCCCATCACCTTCTCTGTTCCCATTCCAGTCTTTCTCATGAAAAATGCCTGGGAAATGCCACGATTCAGGGTCCTGTATGTAGAGAGGCTATATCCTCTCAAGCTGGGGGTTGACCATCAGCCAGTGTATGGTCTGCACCCTACAAGGCCTTACTGGTACCTCTGTGACCCAGTCTCTGCCTTAGACTGAGCTGCTGAGTTGAGACAGGTCTTCTTACTGTTCTGACTCCTTGGAACTGGGTGAAGGGGTGACCTTCTTCTAGAGTACCGAAGGGCTGATTTTGTCCCTATTCCTCAGGAGCAAAGGAAATGGGGAATATTGGGGAGGGAGAGGTAGCTACATTGCCGTGGTTTCTCTCACCAAATTCTCCAGTCCTCGGAAAGATCCACAAGAAAAACCCACAAGAATTTGAATGTCTGGGCTGAGGCCATGACTGAAATGAAATTTTCTAAAAAGGAAAGGAAGAAAAGCAAACTTAGAGAAGGGGGAAACGTGTAAAATAAAAAAAAAAGAAAAAAAGACATAAATCAATGACTCAAAGTTCTTGACTTCCCTCCTCTTCCAAAAAGTATCCTAGACAAGAAGCATGCAATGGGTGGAAAGTGATCTTAAGATGGTTTGTTCAGGGCTTGGGTCCTGGGCCAGAGCTTCTGAGGGTTTTTTTTTTTATTTTTTGTTTTTCTTTTCTCTTCAGGTTTTTTTTAGGTGAAGTATGGAGGCTCTGTGACCTCAGAAGAGCTTGAAATTCCAAGTTCTTCAATACAGACTCAGTGTCTACCCTTCCAGCCAAGCCTGGTCCTTTCTTCTTGTCAGCGTCAGGCTCCTTCCCAATGTCTCCTTCCCCGACTGAGCTAAGCCCTTTTTTGTTGCTTGGATGACTGCACTTGTCTACTAACACATTCATGATGCTTTGGGCCTCTTGAAATTGCCCTCTTGATTCTCTCCCCGAGGAGATAGCAGGGCCACGCATAGATTCTGTCCAGCTGCGTCAGGTGTCCATTCAGCAAGTGCCAGGGTTAAGGGTCAGCAAACTGGGGGCTGTGAAGTTCAATGGAAGGAGGGAAGGAAGAGATGACAAATTTCACTCTTCATTCATTGATTTTGAGAGGTCTGGGTGATACAGAAAAATTTGTAAGTGGACAGGGTAGGAATGAAGTTTAAGAATATTGGTGAAGGCCAAAGGAAGCTAGCAGAATGGGTGTGGGGAGGAGGCAGGACCAGAGATAATATTGCTATTTGCATGGTGCTTTTTAATCTATAAGGTACTGTCATAGGCATTTCATTGGAATTATTATCTCGGGCTATGGCATTCTAGTTAGTAAATTAAAATGATGGAGTGCCCTCATCCTAGTTAGTGAGAGCCATGAAGCACAGACAGGCTAAGTGGCCCAAAGTTACACAGGTAGTTACGTGGTAGAGCCAGATTTAAACTTCGGAAATTATCTTCTGATTACTCAAGTCTCAGGTTTCTTTCTGAACCCAAGGCTCCTTTCCTTCTCGTGGGTGGGGATTGGTGTACTCTGAGTTACAGCCAGGAAGAGACCGACTAAGGCTGGAGCGCCCTCTTCCGGATGAACGTATCCTCTAGGAGTCCTGAGAGAGTCTACATCAGCCCTTTTGTTTTCCCCGCCTCCAGCCCTACCCCCTTGTCTCGTTCCGCCTCTGGGTGGTGCATGCGCAGGCCGCCGGCAGAGCCGCGACCCAATAGGAAGACTCTGTGCAGAAGTGGGTGCGGCCTCTCCAGTTCGCTGAGTGGTTCGGACCCGCAGAGGCGGGAAGAGTGTGATTGGCATTCGGGCCACCTAGTGGAGTCGGGAACGTGGGCGGGGCCCGACTCAGAGCGCGAAACATGGCGGGGCTGGAATCACTTACCGGCTCCAGCTGCGACTACGATTTCTACGAAAATGAGGATGACGACAGCGTGTTCAAGGAAGCTGTGGAGGTGTTTCAGAAGCTGAAGGTGCCGTGGGTCAGCGGAGCTACCTAGAGCCGGGAGGGGCTGGGGGTCGTGTCCTCTACTTGGGGTTGGCGGCAGCACACTAGTACTGTTGTGGGAACCGGCTACACCTTGTTGCTATACAGTAAGGGGCAACATGTGGAGCATCTGTTTTTGCTCTCTGTGGTCCTCCTGGTCTCCACTTGTGTTGTCTTTACTCTGTGGTACATGGGGCTAATGCTGGGCACAAAACGCCAGAGTATACACCCCAAACACATTCGGTAAAACCGTTGCCATCCTGTCAAGACAGATGCCGCAGTGACTAAAGTGACCTTATAAAGTCAGGAAACTACCCCCTACTTTCCCGCCACTGTTTCTCAGCCCGCACCTAACTCTTAAGATGCACCCATCCTTAGGCATTCCTTCTACTCCAGCACCCACTAGAGCCCATGAGGGCGTGGAAAACACAAGGGATGCTTTGGGCTAGGACCCTACTGGAGATGGGAAAACGTTTCTACAGTAAAGTGTAACGTCCAAGCCGGGCAGAATAGCATTGCTACCCTGCAGTAACTAGCTTCCTGAATCTTCTAACTTGCTTTTTCTTTTCTTAGGGCCTACACTGCCCCTTCCTCGAGGGTCTGTATATCAGTGAGCCAAAAACAATCCATGAGCTGCTATGTCACCCTTCAAAGTACCGGCTGGAGATCCTAGAGTGGATGTGTATACGGTAACAACCCGGTTTCTTCCTCCTATTATAGCATGTCCATAGCACCACCAGACCACCTCAAAGGAGATGAGCGTGTTTTCCCTAAGAGGGTTCTGTAATACAGGCTGACAGAGCTTGGATTTTGAGAAATGACCCACTTCAGTTGTCCTCAGAGAAAGGAGTGGACTAAGGTCACCTAGAGCTGTCCTGTGTTGCCTGAATTCTTCTGGTAGAAGGGATTGCCAGGGCCATAGTTTGGGGCTTTTGCCTGGGTGTGAGCTCACAAAGTGGACCTTATGCAGCACTAGATGCAAACCCTACCCAGAGGGCCAAGGAAAACCTCTAAAATGTCCCACAGACTTGCGTACTCCTTGTGACTACCGTGCACTGGTAACTCATTTCCCCTTAGTGGAGTAGCCCCAGGAGTTGACCATCTGCCCTTAAGCTCCAGGTTCTGAAGGCTTTCTCCAGCCTCCCTAGGAAATAGGATTTGCTCTTCTTTGATATGAAGCTTGCTATCTTCTCTGTAATGGCCGTCATCTGTGTTCTCTTTGGTTTTGGAGACTCTTGAAATGTCAGGTCTAGTCTTTCCAATCTCAGCAAAAGGAACAAATCCCTGTGGGATACAAGGAGGCTAGCATAGCTGCAGGGTTTCATGGAATGCCTCTCCAGATAGGCCAAGAAAGAATAGGCACTGGAGGTAACTGTTGTTTACCTCTCCATAAAGCAGGTTCCTACCCAGACAAATTTGCATTTGAGTATTCACATTTGTATTGCCATGGTAACTATTCTGAAGCATTCTAATGGAGATGAAATTCAAAAACCTCTGAAATTAACCATTTTAAGGTGAAACTTAGGTGGCAAATTTGCATATACATAAGCAAGTTACTTTATTCTGTGTGGGTGTAGAATGCTCTTTTGACCTTTATTGCCTTTGCTATTTCAATTCAGGGCCTGTCCATCCATGCTAGACAAGTTCAATTCCCTGAGGACTGCCCCAGTAGAGGTGAAGATCCGAGGTAGGTTTCCTTTATAGGAATATGGAATTTGGTGGTAAATTATGAACTGGGACATATCCTTCCTTACTAAGCTGTGAATTTCCCCATTGGACTTATTTTTTGTTGGTTATGGGCTTAAACTCTAGGCCTGGGTGCTGTCCCTGACCTCTTCAGCTCAAGAATACCACCCTACCCTTTCAGCTACAGCCCCACTTCCTTCTTTTTTATTGCTATGATTAAGTGGTTCCATATATTTTACAGTATGGTGACATAGGTTTTCTTAACAATTATCACCATCACTTTTTACTTTTATAATACTAACCATCATCGTTCTAGTCTACGAAATTTATAAATGTTGGAAAATACAAAAACCTCTAGACTTACATATAAGGAAAGGTTTAACTCTGAATATTAGCAATGAAACCATTTCTTCCATTTCTTCCAGGTCGGATGTTATATACACTTCCCTTTGCTAGGGATTGGATTGTTCCCTCGTTTTCTCTTATTCTCTCTGTTCCATCACCACCCTTGCATCTTCTTTTTATGTTTGTTTTGGTTGGTCATATAGATTGAACTCAGAGCCTGGGTGCTCAAGGGTAGCATTCTACCATTTTGAGCCACAGCACCATTTCTGGTTTTCTATTTTTTAGTTAGAGATAAGAGTCTCATGGACTTTTGTTCTTTTTTGCCAGCCCTGGGGCTTGAACTCAGTGTCTGAACACTGTCCTTCGGCTTTCTCAAGGCTAGAGCTCTACCCCTTGAGCCACAGTACCACTTCTGGCTTTTTTCTACGTATATGGTACCAAGGAATCAAACTCATGGCCCCTGGACTTTTGTTCTTTCGCAGACTTTGAACCAAGATCTCAGATCTCAGCCTCCTGAATACCTAGAATTACAGGCGTGAGCCACCAGCACCTACCTAATGTTTTCTTCTGAATAGTGTATGCCCTGTCAACATTTTACTAGAGCCTCTTAGTGTAACAGGCCCCTTGCTTTACCTTAGATTGCCCCTTTCACAGGCTTTACAACATCTAGCTGATTAAAGCAGTAAATAATGAATGCTGGCCCTCAGCTCCCATTTCCCATAGTTTAGTGTGCTCTCTGCACAAGTGGCACTAGGCCATTTGATTAAGGCTGTAAGTAGCTAGCCTATACTCCTTTACCTTGAGATAGCTTTTCTCTGGGGCAGCTGACCTTCAGGCCTAGGCAGCTGCAGACACCCTAATCTACCATTTGGGCACCAGTCATAAATCCTAACCACCATGATGAAGTCCTTAGACCCATAAGTCCATACCAGGTCCTCACGTCCTAGAGAAGCTCCCCCCACCCCATGTATTACAAGTAGTACCTCAGACAAAGGCAGGTGTCTTTCTCCCTGTGGGAATTGGTCCTATTAATGTCTATGGTGACAATAAACTTTGTGGGGCTTCAACTCTGGGCCTGGGTGCTGTCCCTGAGCTCTTCAGCTCTAGGCTAGCACTCTACCACTTGAGCCTCAGCACCACTTCCGGTTTCCTAGTAGTTAATTGTAGATAAGACTCTCAGGGACTTTTGTGCTCAGGCTGGCTTTGAACCCAGATCCTCATAGCTCGGCCTCCTGAGTAGCTAGGATTACAGCTATCAGCGCCCGACTAAGATGGTGATTCTTGCAGATGCCACGGTGGTTTCTCTCTTTTTCTCACTGGTGTGCATATGTGGCATTCGTAGAAGTACCCCAGCTGCCCTCTAATGAAACTTGTCTTATAGTCACTTTTACCCATTTGTCAGCAACTTACCTTAACTTGGTAATAAATGAATGGGTGAGTGGGTTACTATTTTTTTGTCAGTTATGGGACTTAAACTCTGGGCCTGGGCGCTATCCCTGACATCTTCAGCTTAAGATTACCACCCTACCCCTTGAACCACTTCTGGTTTTCCAGCACTTAATAGGAGATAGTCTCATGGACTTTAGTTCCTGGTCTGCCTTTAAACCTTGATCTTCAGATCTCAGCTTCCTGAGTAGCTGGGATTACAGGTGTGAGCCACTGGCACCCGGCTAGGGTTACTTTTTATATTTGCAGAACTTCAAAGGCTGAGTTTCCTATAGGCCTGTCAGTCTTGTTCCCACTACTTCAGGGGGCATGAATTAGACCCTGGCACCCTGAGACATATGCCAGGTGTTGCCAGATTAATTATCCAGAGAACAAGTTGTCCCTGTGATTGAAGTATAGTATTGTCTTATAGCATCCTGTATGCTACGCTATTACATATATCCCAGCATTTCCTACTGGCAGGACCATCAGAGGCGCTGAGAGCACTCCTGAGTCCTCTAATGCACACATGTGCTAACCTTGGCCCTCAGGATGGTCCTGCCCTTCCGGAGCCTGTTTCCTTTCTAGTAAACTGAGGGTGAATACCTCAGCCTTGCTTCCCTTCCCTTAATGAGCTAAGTATAAATAACAAGGATAAGAACAGGTAGGGCTCACGAAAGTCCTTGACGTCAGCAGACATTCAGGGCTATTTGTGGTGCTGGTGCCACAGCAGTGAACTGTACTATCCTCATAGAGCTGTTAGCATGGATTGTGTTAGGTGATGAGTGATACAATTGGTCAAAAGTATAGAAGACTGTGAAAGTCTCTGTATACAGAATGGGGAGCTAGACATGTGGTAAACATCCAGTTGAGGGCAAGATGGTGCGCACAGGTTGAAAGAAGAATAGTCCTGTTGAAAGAAGTGGCAGGAAGAAAGGAAAGCCTGGCTGACAGGAGGAGTGTAAATTATATTTAGAGCAATAGAACAGCAGCTGCAAAGGGCCTGAGGTAGGCTTGTGTTTAGCAGCTTTGAATAAGAGTAAAGAGGCAGATGTGCCTGAAATGGAGGAGAGAATGGGTGGAAGATGTCAAAAAGGGATAGGTCCAGTAGATTGGGCCTTGTACACAAATGGCTTTCATTCCAAGGAAGTTTGTGTTCCTAGGGTACGTTTATCGGTCTCCTTAGAACCACCATGGTGAGGATAGGAACACTGAGTGAGACAGTGACTGAGAGATAGGGAATGGGGAGGTGCACTGCTGGCTTGATCCTGGATTTCTAGTGAAGGGAAGGCTGTCTGGACTTGCTGGAAAGGGTCACGGGGCCATGAAGTTAAGGGCTACGGGTAGTGCAGGCTTGCTTGAGGGGCACAATTGGCATTTCCATTGTTCCTGGGTGTTTTTACCCTGGCACATTGCCTACATCATCCAATGGGCCCTGCAAAACACATGGCTACAGAGTTCTTTCTGTCCTGCTGTGCATTGTGCAAACATGCATGTCTGTGTGTGTTGGGGAGAGAGGGAGATGAGCATGGCCTATGAAGGGTAAGGCTGTTGCCATAGGCTACGTGGTGAGTCTCAGGCTGGCCTTTGAGATTGCTCAGTGGGATGTTCTGGGCACCCTGGAGGATGTGGCTGGATAAGATCCTATGCAAGGACTGAGCCTTCTCATTTGTAAATGTAGACCAGACTTGCCTCTTATGGTTGCCAGTAAGATGACAGAGGAGAAACATATGAAAGACCTTTGGAACAGGGACAACATGAGCTGTGATTCCTTTTGCTTTGGTCATTACAAGGATGGATATGGATCCTTATGGAGGCACGTTGACCTCTGCCAATTCCTCAGGCAACTGGTTGGCTTCTAATAGAAGCCAGAGTTAGAGAGTCCTATATATACAGGTACATGCTGGCTAACTCCTTATTTTTAGCCAAGGAAATTGGCACCCAGATAGGAACCATGAATAGGGGCAGGTCATACAGCAAGAGACAGCCCTGGCACTAGGGTAAGTCTTCTACCTGCCTCTTCATCTACTTGGTCTTCTGTGCCCAGTGTGGTCTTGTAGATGTGGCAGTATGAGTGCGTGTCAGTATCAGTACCCCATGGGTATCTGGTATGCTCTGGTCGGGTGTCAATAGTAACAGAATCTTTTGTGTTCCAACAGAGATGGTGAAACTAGGCCATGAGCTGATGCTTTGTGCAGCAGATGACTATGAGCTTCTTAAGGTAACAGAACCATGTGCGTGCTTTCTGTTCTGAGCTCCTGTGGGGAAAGGAGGGCCTTCTATAACCATGGCCTTTGAGGCTCCTCAGGCCCCAGAGCTGGCTGGGTACATAGGAAGGCTGGCTTTCTAGACATCTGTGTGACAGGCACTGTTAGTGATCCTTTGTGTAGATGAGTTCTAGCTTTGACTCAGAATGGGACACACAGAACATATCGTCTTTGGTGATATTATACTTGCCTGGTACTATGCTACATTCTCTGCATGTCAGTAATGATTGTCCCCACTCTTGACAATGTCTGTCTCAGTCCTATTTCACTGGAGGATGCCAATTTACTTCTGGATACGTGGTGGCAGAGTCATGTCTCAAACTCATGCCCCTGACTTCCAAGCTCATGTACCTTCTCCTGAATACCACCCTCCCATCTGAGAGTGTTTATATAAAGATGCCCCTATCCACCTACTACCAAGGCAAAGACACCCCACCTCCTGCCCTTAAAATGGATAAATTTTGGAAATAATTTCGTAAATGTTTCTTCTTTTTTTGCCAGTCCTGGGACTTGAACTCAGGGCCTACACACTACCCTTGATCTTTCTTCAGGCAAATGCTTTACTACTTGAACCACAGCACCACTTCCCACTTTTTCTTTCCTTTATTTTTTTTGTGGGTCATGAGGCTTGAACTTGGCCTGGACGCTGTCCCTGGGCTCTTCAGCTCAAGGCTACCACCCTTCACCTGGGCTTGGGTGCTGTCTCTGAGCTCTTCAGCTCAAGGCTACCGCCCTACCCTTGAGCCAAGTCCTACTTCCCATTTTCTAGAGGTTAATTGGAGATAAGAGTCTCAGGTCCTTTTGTGCCCTTTTGAACCTTGATCCTCAGATCTCAGCCTCCTGAGGAGTTACGATTACAGGGGAGAACCACCGCATCTGCATCAGACTCACTTTCTACTTTTTCTGTGTATGTAGTACCAAGAAATTGTATCCATGGCTTTGTGCATGCTATACAAGGACTCTACCACTAGGCCAAACTCCTGGCCCCTTGTTTTTTTTTTTTTTTCCTTTTTTTTGCCAGTTGTGGGGCTTGAGTTCAGGGCGTGAGCACTGTCCTTGGACTTTTTCTCAAGGCTAGAGCTCTACCACTTGAGCCACAGCACCACTTCCAGTTTTTTTCTATGTATATGGCATCAAGAACTTGAACCCAGGTCTTCGTGCATGCTAGGCAAGCACTCTACCACTAGGCCAAACTCCCGGTCCCTGGCCCCTTGTTTTTATTTTGCTTATTATGGATAATGTGAAGGGGACAATGTTATATCTTTTATTATACATGTTTTCTTGGATATGGATATGTATAGAGAGAGGGAGAGAGAGAGAGAGAGAATTCTTGGGTTATATGGTAGCTATATGTTTCACTTTGCTTTTGTCAGTTGTAGGGTTTGAGCTCAGGTCCTGGATGTTGTCCCTACACTTTTGCTCAAGGCTACCACTCTACCACATTGAACCATAACTCTGCTTCCAGTTTTTGAGTAGTTAATTGGAGACTAGAATCTTATGAAGACTTTTCTGCCCAGGCTAGCTTCAAACCACAATTTTCAGCATCCTGAGTAGCTAGGATTACAGATGTGTGCCACTAGCGCCGGACTATATTTTAGCGTTTTGAAGAGCTAAGGCCTGGAGTGTAGCCTAGTGGTAGAGTGCTCACGTTGCACAAAGCCCTGGGTTTGATTCCTCGGTACCACATACAAAGAAAAAGATGGAAGTGGTGCTCAAGTGGCAAAGCGCCAACCTTGAGCATAAAGTATCCAAGGACAATGCCCAGGCCCTGAGTTCAATCCCCATGACTGGCAAAAAAGAAAAGAGCTACAGAACTGTTTTGTTTTCCAACATGACTGTAGTTGATTGCTACCTTTATCCAGTGGGGTGTGTTTTTGTTGTTGCATTTTAATTAAATAATACTAATGTTTCAGAGCAATTTTCTGACTCAATTTGAACAGCAAAGACAGCTAATTCTCATTTACTCCCTAACCCCTACATCTATACCAGCCCTCACTATCAGCATTCTGTACCCTATGAAGTCCTGTGTTTCAATTAATGAACAAACATTGAAACATCTAGCAAGTTTTCATTTCAATTATTGTTTTTCTGTTTCTATACTTTTTTCTGTTTTTTTGTTGATAATGTTTTTAACTGTGTTTAGTGTTCACAATTGCATAGTCAAGCATTTAAAAAAATAATGGCTACTTTCTAATATTGATTAGACCATTCTAACGCTTATAATTTCATCACTGCCCTTGTCTTGTCTCATGGAAATTGAGATTTTCATGGTAGTACATGTGTTCCTAAAAGACACTTCACTTACAAGGCTTAAGCTTCAGGGTTCCCACCCTGCTCTGAGTCCTGGGCCCCGGCCTAGTACTTAGAATTGGTTGACGGCATCAAAGTCAGATCCACCCATGCACCACTAGGACTAAAGGTCAGGCATCTAGAAACGTTTGTGGGGCTCCATTGTTGCTTTTCCTATTCTATTTCTGCAATCCCTGGTACTTTTTAGTTTCTTTTCTGTAGCATTTTCTACTCTGCAGCCATAAGCTACCCACTTCCATGACCATGGTTCAATGGTGGGAAAACAGGAAGAAAATAACAAGAGGGGAAGTTGGCCCTAGGAGGTTGTTGTTACAGCTGAGTGGAAAGATTCCTTTCCTTCAGAATTACTTAGCTCCTTCCTTTTTGTTGTTGTTACCTCTGGCTCCCACCCCCCAAGTTCCTGCCACCAGCACCATATTGCATGTGGCTGGGGTCTGAGCAAACAGAAAAGGCCAGGGGACTCTCTTCTTCCTGATCTTTATAGATCTCTTCTGTGCTCCATGAGCCAGAATTAGAGGCTGTGACTCCTTTCTGTGATTCCATTTGGGCTGACTTCAGGTCAGGAGAGACTGAAGGAAGAATCATGGTGGGAGCACTGCCATGCTGAATGATCACTTCACATTCTGCCTCCTTGATCTGAAACTCCTGCCCCATGCTCTGGGAGGTGGGTCTTTAGTGAGAGGAAGAGATAGCATATAGTTCTACCATTTTACCTGCAGTGAAAACCCTTCCCTTCTTATGCTTTTCATATTTGTTTGCCAGTCCTGGGCTTGAGCTCAGGGCCTGAGCACGGTCCTTGGACTTTTAAGGCTAGAGCTCTACCACTTGAGCCTCAGCACCACTTCCGGCTTTTTTTCTATGTATGTGTTACCGAGGAATCGAACCCAGGACTTCATGCATGCTAGGCAAGCAATCTACCACTACAAACTTCCGGCCCTTCATAGTTTTTTTTTTGGTCAGTCATGGGGCTTGTACTCTGGGCCTGCTTGCTGTCCCTGAGCTCTTCAGCTCAAAGCTCTTGCCCTACCCCTGGGCCTGGGCACTGTCCCTGAGGTAATCAGCTCAAGGCTACCACCGTACCCCTTGAGCCACAGTACGACTTCCTGTTTTCTAGTGGTTAATTACCAAGATAAGAGTCTCACAGTCTTTTGTGTCTGGCCTGGCTTTGAACCGCCACTGTGCCTGGCACACTTTTCATAATTTTTGTTGTAAAATGAACTTAATATAAAGGTTGCAAATTTTCAAGAATTTTCCAGCAGACAGAAGAGGCTTTACTCACTTTCTAAAAAAATATACAGATAAAACTTGCCATCTTCACTGTTTTTACTGTGTGTACATATATGTGTACATGCACTAGAGCTGGTGTTTGAACTAGGGGCTTCTCATTCTCCCTTTTATTTTTTGCTCAAGGTTGGCATGCTGTCAATCCAGCCACATCTCTGTTTCATTTCTGACATTTTGTTGTTTAGTTGGACAAAAGCATCAAATTCATCTGCCTAGCAATCCTCAAATCTCAGCCTCCATCTTGATCAGCTTTTGCTTTCAGTCCTGTGGCTTGTACTCTGAACTCTGGACTTCTCAGTTTCCCTGAGCTTTTGTGTTCAATGTTAGCCCTGATTGTGTCTCTTGAGCCACAACTCCACTTCTGACGCTCGATATCTCTCCCTGCCCCCCCTCTGTGTTTAATTGGAAATAGAGTCTCACTGACTTTCCTGCCTTTGCTGGCTTTGAACCATGTTCCACAGATCTTAGCCACCTAAATAGCTAGGATTATTGGTGTGAGTGACTGGCACCTGGTTCATTTTGCCCACTTTTTGCCAGTCCTGGGCTTGAGCTCAGGGCCTGAGCAATGTCCTTGGACTTTCTCAAGGCTAGAGTTCTACCATTTGAGCCTCAGCACCACTTCCCGCTTTTTTCTATGTATGTGGTATTGAGGAATTGAACCAGGGTCTTCGTGCATGCTAGGCAAGCACTCTACAACTAAACCAAACTCCCAGTCCCCATTTTGCCCATTTTTAAGTGTTAAACAATTCACCAGTGGCATTAAACAATTCATCTTGTGATATCATTGCTACCATCCATTTCTACGATTTATCTTCCCAAGCTGAAATTCAGGACTTAATTTTTAAACCATTTTAAAGTATACATTGTGTTCTTTTAATACCATGCTGTTGTTTAAATAAGAATATAAGTAATTAGCTTTAGATTTTGTAATTTTTCCCTTAAGTTCCTGCTGGTTTTTCTATTGTAGTAGTGTGTATACTTCCAATCTTTGGCAATATTAATTTTGTGAGATGTTATTGCTTGTCACTTGAATCCCATAGCTGTCATACATCTCCTGTATAAACAGTATTTTATTTTATTTTGTGTCAGTCCAAGGACTTGAACTCAGGGCCTAGGCACTGCCCTTGAGCTTTTT
This sequence comes from Megascapheus bottae, assembly GCF_031878675.1. Classification (NCBI taxonomy): domain Eukaryota; kingdom Metazoa; phylum Chordata; class Mammalia; order Rodentia; family Geomyidae; genus Megascapheus; species Megascapheus bottae. Next base: position 104,434,296 of record NC_143547.1, on the reverse strand, counting down.
TTGGTCAAGGCTGATACTCTTGTCACTTCAGGCACAGCTCTAATTCTGGCTTTTTGGTATTTAATTTGAGATAAGAGTCTCACAAACTATTTTTGCCCGGGCTGGCTTTAAACCATGACCCTCAGATTTGAGCCTCCTGAATACCAGAACTACAGGCATGAGCCGCTGATATCCAGCTACACCATTTTTGTTTTGAAATGTCTAAATCATCTCTTCAACATTTCAAGATATAATTTTGCATTTCTTTTTTTTAAACAATTTGGTTGTGATTCTAGATGCACACTTCTAATTTATGTACCTGCACATGGGATCTTCATGAGCAGTAATCTGCATGTATAATGTATGTTTACTTCTCATTGGTTCTATACTGCTGAAATCTGTAGATTCAAGTTCCTAAAGTGACTATCATTTTTTTTTGTCAGTTGTAGGACTTGAACTCTGGGCCTGGGTGTTGTTCTCAGCTCTTCAGGTGAAGGCTACTGCCCTACCCCTTGAGCCACAGCCCTTCTGGTTTTCTGGTGATTATTTGCAGATGAGTCTCAAGGACTTTTTAGTGCCTGCATTGGCTTTGAACCGCAATGCTCAGATCTCAGCCTCCTGAGTGTCTAGGATTACAGGCATGAGCCACTGCGCCTGGCTTAATGGCTATCAAATTTTAAAATCTTTAAAAAAGTATGCAATGCAGTGGCATTTAGAACATTCGCAATATTACAATTACTGCCTTTAACTAGGTCCAAAATATCTGTATTTATTCTTCAGATAGAAGGCCCACTGATGGAGTGGTAGTAGTCACTTCTATTTCTAAAGGGTCCGATGACTATTCATTTTACTCCCTGTCTTTCTGCTACTGAGACAGAAGTCTACACTCCACGGTCCTGTGTGATTGGCTTCTCAATTAAGCGCAGTGGTTTTTGAAGTTTGACAATGTGGTACTAGTATGACAGGACTTCATTCCTTGGTATGATCCTTGTGCCTCTTCCACCTGAGTGCTAGAATTAAAAACGTGTTCTCCCATGTGTGGCTTTAATATTTTGGCTTAAAAGTATGTGTGCACTTCTTTGTTTTGTCTTTTGACACAGCAAGACAAAGAACAATGATGCCTCAGTTGTAATTCAGGGCTGGGAAAGAAACGTACAAATTGGGGCAGGAATAACTTATCATAGCAGGAAGCTAGATCGTCCTGCAAGGATTCAGTGACAGCTGAGAAACTGTGAATCGGCCTTCTTCACCAAAGTTACGTCCACGTGACCACAATGAGCACAACGGCTACTGTAGACTGTAGCTCTTCACATCTACTTTAATCTAGGACTTCATAAAGCTGTCTTTGTTTTTGCGGTACTATGATTTGAATTCAGCGCATTGTACCTGCTAGGGAGGCTCTGTATCATTTGAGTCATTCCTCCACCCCATAATGTTACTTGAAAGAATCATTTGAGCCTAGTATCATGGTATTTGCTTGTTAGCCCAGCACTTTGGAGGCTGGGGCAGGAAGATGGGCAAATTCAAAGCCAGTAGGCTATGCAGTTAAATCCTTGTCTTATATAAACAAAACAACAGAAATGAAAAGTCATTATTGGACACTAAAAGCACATGCAATAAAACAGGCAAGTTGTACTTCATTAAAATTACACACGTGATGCACCCAAGGACACCTAGTAAGTAAAGGGACAACCCACAGAATAGAAGAAAATACTTGTAAAGCATGGGTCTGAGGAGGAACGTCTATCCAGAATCTATAAAGAACACTTTGACTCAACAACCCAGGAACTCAGTTAAAAAAATGAGCAAGGATCTCACTAGATAAGTAAGTTCATGGAAACATGCTTAGCACGTCTGATCATAAGAGTAGTGCAAATCAGAAGCGCTTCAACACACAAGGTTTTCTCATGTCAATAGGGAAATTAACAAGAGTTAGAAAGCATGAGACTGGCCGGGAGTTTGGCCTAGCGGTAGAGTGCTTGCCTAGCATGCACGAAGACCCGGGTTCAATTCTTCGGTACCACATACATAGAAAAAAGCTGGAAGTGGTACTGAGGCTCAAGTGGTAGAGCTCTAGCCTTGAGAAAGTCCAAGGACAGTGCTTAGGCCCTGAGCTCAAGCCCAGGACTGGCAAAAAACAAAAACATGAGAGTGTAGTGAAACCCACACACAGTTCTGGTGAGGGCAGGAGATGGGTGCAGACACTGTGGAAACCAGTTTGGCAGTTCCTTGAAAGCTTAAACACAGTAAGCATATGACCCAGCAATTCTACTTCTAGGTATGGACTCAAGAGCATTACAAATTGCATGTACTTGAAAACTAACGCATCAATGTTTGTTGATTTGTTGCCAGAGTAGCCAAATGTGGAAGTAATTCAAGTATCTCTCAATTGGTAAATGGATGAAATAGTTTTAATAATGAAGCAGATATTAGTGGCATATGCTACAACATGAGTGATCCTTGAGGTTACTAAGAGAAAAAGAGTCATATATAAAAAGTCACATATATGATCCACATGTATGAAATTCTCAGAAGAGGCAAAGTGTGAGTTGGCTTGTGGCTCATATGCATAATCATAGCTACCCAAGAGACTGAGATCTGGAAGCTTACAGTTTCAGACCAACCCAGGCATCAAAGTTCACAAGAGTCCATTTCCAACTACAACAACAACAACAACAAACCAAACCAGGTACAGCACCAGTCTAGTAAGTACAAGGCCCTGACTTCAAACCTCAGTGTCCCCCCCCAAAAAAACCCCCCCAAACTAGTGCTTGGTATATTGGTGAAGGGGAGTGCTAATGAGTCTAGAATTTGCATTTGAGTTGCTAGTCAAAATGCAATTGTTGTGATGAGTAGACAACTCTTTAAGCATCCCAACAACCACTGACTTGTACACATTTTGGTGAATTTCATGACCTATGAATTATGGCTCAAGCACAGAGTAGCCAAAGGAGATGAGATCTAGGAGAACAGCAAGTGAAAAGGCTCTGAGTGGTATGAGCTAATGTGAGGGAACTGCCAGCAGGCTGGTTATGCTGGATCATACTGAAGGTGTGGGGATATAGCAGGGGGTGGACTTTACAGGCCTTTGTAGGCTTAGGAGACCTCAGTGGAGGATTAGCGATTTCCATAAAGTATTTTACTGATAGTTACATATGGTAAGGCTTAGAGATTGGATGGGGCAAGGGTAATTGATAAGAGTCATTCATGGCTACAGCAATGTCCAGGCATGGGTGGTGGCTGCATGAGTGGTGGTGGTGGTAGTGAAGAAAATGAAGGCGAGGCTGGATTTAGTTGTGTCCCCTGGATTTGGCTGATGGGTGTGGTAGAGTGGGAACAGCAGTGGGTGTTCCTGAGCTCAGCCAGGTCTGAGGTTTTGTGGATCATTCTGCAGATGTTTGCAGTGTGTCCTTGTTTGCAATGAGCCTTTGCTAGAGAGCAGAGAGGAGACAGATCGGCTTCAGTGACATGGTGCAGACTAGCCTGAGGACTGATCAGAAGGCCAAGGATGACCTTTGGGTCTTATGGAGCTAATCCATGGCCATCCAGAAGAGACACAGAGAGCCATGCCTCACAGAGAGACATAGGCCTGGACTATACATGGAAGGCAGTCACACCCTGCTGTCAGGCTGATGGCACTCCAAGCACGCTGGCATCCATCCCCTTCTTCGGCATTTGGAGCGTGGCTGCTGGAGCCATCTCCTCATTGAGTGAGGGGATGGTAGACAGGGCTGGCCCAGTCCCATGTACTAGTCAAGGCTCTGCAAGGCTCTGAATGGTAGTCACTCTTGTGGGTCTTCTCTGGCCTGACCTCTGTGTAGACAGTGTATCCCAACCCTACTCCAACGATGCCCTACCATTTTGTCCTTTCTATACTGCAAGACTGCTCACACAAGGGGAATGAAATTGTCCCAGAAGCCATTGGTAGACTGAGGATGTGGTGGTGAAAGCTTCCAGAGGCTCCATGTCTGTTGAGTTGATTTCATGGCTGGGAGCCAAGCTTATTGGGAATAGCAGGCAGCACCCACCAACAGGGAGTTGGGCTGTCCCCAACGTCTCCTTCTCACCAGGGACTGCTTAGCTCTTTCCACTAAGCCAGTGCAGTCAGTATCAACATTTAGTCTGTTTGCAGGGTGTTCTTGCAAGTTGCTACTAATGAAGGCTTAATAGCAGCCCTGTGCCAAGTCAGGAGAGGTAGAGAAGCACACTGATAGGCCCAGCTTTCTCATGTTCCCGCCTATTCTGGGCTTTCTTGGGGGAGGTGGAACCTTTTCAGATTGTGCTTTAGTCCTGAGAGTCCGTGGCTTGCCAGAAGGAGGCAAGACTTGAGCTCTGGGCTAAGAAGCTCCCAAGGATTTCAGCTATCTTCAGAGCAGGTAGGTGATCAGGGTAGAAGCCTTCCCAACTGCACCTCCAGTTCCTTGCTGGGGCAAAGACCACGTCTAGGTGCCTTATGGTGTCATTCTGTGGCTTCTGCTAGTGCTAGCTGACCTTCTGGATTTGGACTTGTGGAAAGGGCACAGGACCATGCCCGAGGACTGTGTTCTGCCATTGCTGGCAGCCCTGCGAGCCCCACATTTCCCATTCCCTGCAGAGCCATGCAATGGTGGCGTTTTCCAGTTTCCACAGTGTGATCCTAGACACTGCAAGCTCAAGGTACGGGCTAATGAAGAAGCCTTTGAGAGCAGCAGCTCCTGAGTTCCTGGGTCAGTTTAAGATGGTGTTACATAGGTGGAGATGGGGAGCTGACAGGTCCCCCCCAGGGGCAGCCTGGGGGTAGGGCATCTGGAACAGCTGGCTTAGGCCAAACTTGTGCCTTCATCGATCTAGCAATGGTGTGTGACCTTCTCTTCCAGGGCTCTGGCTGTGCTCACAAGCAGCTGCACTTCATGGACCAATTGCTAGACATTGTGCAGCGCATGGATGCCACGTACTCTAGTGGCTCAAGGTAACAAACCTCGATGGCCCAGCTGGGAACCCTTGATGAGTGCTTATGATGTTGGATATGGAAGTGATGGGGTCAGTAGCCACACATTGGTCCAGGTAGCTGAAGGTGCAAACTGAGGCAAGACCCTTGCTGTGAGGAGTCTGCTGGCTGGCCGGGGCCTAGCCAGGGCCAAGGAAGGGATGTTTTCCATCTCTAGGATGTTGGGTGTTTTGTCACAGGTTCTGTGTGCCCTGGAGACGACATTTGAGGTGTGTTGGAGGATGGCAGGTGTTGGGTTGCCTGCAAACTGGTAGGCTTCTGAGGGAGGTGAAAGCAGGCAGGGGCCAGGACACTGGTTGTGCAGTGTAGCTCCTGCCCCACCCCCATTCTTTCGCACTTTTTAGCTTGGTTGCTTTTTGCATCTTAAGTCTGCTCTACTTGCTGGTGTGGTGCTCCAACAAGTGATGGTAAGACACGGGGCCTTCCTTGCAGCCCAAAGGAGAACCTGGAGAGTACCACGGAGAAGAGCGAGGCACTGCTGGAGGAGATGTTCTCCTCCCCAAATCTGCCAGCGCTTCTGAATCCGGAGTGTGACCCATGGCCCGTGGACATGCAGTCTGTTCTCGACCAGCAGAATGAGTCCCAAATGTAGGTGTACAGAAAGAGTCCTTCCATAGCTGTAACCCTGCTTGCTTGTGTCACCTAAAGGAGTCCCAGGTGTGCATAACCTTTAGATTGCACCACCAGATGACAGGACAGAGCTTGAGGTGACCCCCTCGCCAACTTATTTTCCTGCAGGACCAGCACTTCTGACAAGACTGACGAGGAGAAGGTGGCAGAGCTGGCCAGGCAGCTGCAGGAGAGCGCTGCCAAGCTACAGGCCATGAAGGGAGAGGTGACGTCACTCATGGGGTCTGTGGGGTCACGGGACCAGGTCCTGTTTGGTGTCCAGGGTTAAGAGACACATTCCAACATGGCGTGCTGTGAGGCTTCAGTGAAATGGCTCCTGCGCAGGCCTCAGGGGGACTAGGGAACAGGTGCTTAGTCTTCACAAGTGGAGATGTGTGAGCAAGGCACCACACCCTGGAATGCCAAGCCTCAGCTGGCAGCTGTGTACCAGGCTTTCCCACCAGTGCTTGCCTGGGCTACTCTGATTCTGGAGGCTGAGACTCGTGAGAGTGTAAGCAGCAAGGCTGAGGCTTCTCACATTCCCTCCATATCCTTGTTTATGAAGGCTGATTCCACCTTTCTGAGGTTTAAGATATGGTACAGCTGAGGCTGGCCAGCCAGCAGGACAGGCTTAAGGTCCGATCCCTTCCTTGGTTTTGCAGTGCTTCGAGCAGCAGAAGTCAGGGGCCACTGTGAGCGCGGCCACTGCCAACATTCTAGACCAGAAGCTGCGCCTGGTCGTCTCTGACTTCTACCAGCTTATCTTGGCCTTCCTCCAAGTCTATGATGATGAACTGGGTGAGTGCTGCCAGCGCCCTCACCCCGACCTGCACTCATGTGGACCCATCATCCAAGCTGTGTATCACAGTCTGATTTCTTGCAACCAGGTAAGAATTCCGTTCCTCTCTCGGCTGCCTCCAGAGTAGACTGTGATGGGGGCATGCGGGCTACAGCAAGGGAGGGGCAAAGGCTCCTGGTATGGTAGGGCTCTGCGATCTTTGGCAATTGAGACAGTTACATTTTGTACCCAGGGACAGGATGAGAGCTGCTGTGCAGATGGGTCGCCTTTGTGCCTCCTTTGTGCCCATATTGGTGTCATTCTTTTTTTACATTATTAAACATCCTCAGTGCCTTCAGTTTTTTTGTTACTAATTAGTATGCCACAAAGACAAGTAAAGGCTGCAGCAGACAAGACCGGAGAAAGTAATCCATGTACCTGAGCCAACTAAGTAAACACTTATTTTATTCCCCATCCCAAATCCTCAGAAGCCAGCCTCACATACCAAGGCTACGCACAATTGCTAGATTCACCATGTGCAGAGCTCTGATATTGCTCCAGAATTCTATGATGTTTATTTTGGGTTTTTAATGGAAAGACTCTAGGCTTCTTAACCTCAGGCCAGCCTGTCCATGAGACACTTGCCTCATGGTTAGGCCTCAGTCCTCTGTCTCTCAGAAAGGTCTTTTCTGTTTATTTTTGTGGTCCTGGAGTTTGAACTCAGGGCCTCATTGGGCAACCATTCTACTATTTGAGCCATGCTCTTAGTCTTGGAAATGTCCCTTTTTGGTTGTTACATTTCCTTTCCTTCCCTGACATTTGTTTTGTTCAAGCCGGAATGACATGCAGTGCTGGAATGTCTCTAGGTACTAAGTTGCCAGAGTGCCATGATAGTGTGCTGTCACCATTGGGAAAGGAGGAAAGAAACTTATGGATTGAAGGGCAACTCTCCAGCTGGGAGTTCTGTGTCTTTTCCTTACTTACCTATTTTTTGGAGGTTGGAGATTGAAGATCACATGAACAATGTAAATTTGAGTGGTAAGTGCAAGACGCCATCTTGGTCAGACCAGTAGCACTGACTCCTCACACTTCCCCTTCCCCTTCCCCTTCCCTTCCTGTCAGCTGCTGAAAGCAGTCGTGGAGGTCAGCGATGCCACTGAGCAAGCTGTGGACACAGTGAAGAAACAGGAGAGTCAACAGGCCAGTTGGGGCAACAGCAGCACTGTGATGAGCTTAGGTATGTCACCTGGACAGTGTGGGAAGCAATCCCTCTGCCTGCTTAGAGTGGGGTCTGCGTTAAGAACTCATCCAGCCACCTGAGCTCCCTCCCTCCCTCCCTCCTTCCTTCCCTCCCTCCTTCTTCCCTCCCTTCTCCCTCCCTGTACCCCCCTCTCTCCTCCCCTTGCCCCCTTCCCTTTTTCCTCCCCTCCCCTCCCTTCTGCTCATCCTTTCTCTCCCTCCTCATCTTTTTTTCCTCTCCCTTCCCTTCTTCCCCTCCCCCCTTCTGCTCATCTCTCCTTTGTATTGATCGTTTTCCTCTTCCCTCACTTCTTCCCCCCCTCTCCTGTCTGTCCCTCTCTCCTTTCCTTCTGTTTCCTTCTTCCTGATTAAATCCATAGCCTCTCACATACCAGGTATGTGCTCCACTCTACCACTTGACTGATGCTCCACATCCAGCTTTTTGCTGGATAATTGAAGATAAGAGTCTCCCAGACTTTCCTGCCTGGGATGGCTTTGAATTGAAATCCTCAATCTTAACCTGTTGAGTAGCTAGAATTATAGGTGTGAACTACAGGCTTCCATTTTCCTCCATAACTTCCGATATGAAACAAGTTATTATCATTAAGAATCCTTATTTCTTATTTTCATAATTCTCTTGAATATTTGTGTATCTGGAGCTCTTTGGGTTTTCTAGATGTTAGATTATTTTTTTGTGATCAATATACAGCCAAGCAATGACATCTCTTCCTTCTCTTTCATACTTGTCTCCTGACATTTTCAAAGCCTGGAACGTGCATATGGTCTCCTAGGTCCCCAGGACCATGCTAGAGCTTTTCAGAGCCCTTACAGACAATTCATTCCTCAGTCTGTTCCCAAGGCTTTTGGTTATCTATTGTTTACACAGACTACGACCCAACATCTCAAGGAGCAGTATTAAAGCATTTGACTGGCTGTTTTGCACTGATGTACCCCCACGTAATGGCTTTACCTCACTCACAAAGCTCGTCAGCCACTTCCATTGGGAAGACTTTCTTTGGATGACCTTTCTGGCTGTTCGTCTTTTGCAGTTGGCCTTCTCATCACTCTTGACTTTGGCACATACCTGCTGCATGTACATCACAGACTGAGGAGGCGCTCCTTACTAATTAAACTACAGCAGAATCGTCCAGTCTAAAATTTATTACAGCATTTATCCGAATCACCACTGTCACTGTGGCTCTCACTGCAGTCTATATCCTTGCTATTAATAGTTTATATTTATGATCCAGCGCTATCATTACTATAATAGTGATCATTAATTCTACGAATAGCATGCCATCTCATAGGTGACTAGAGCATAATAGGACTCGTGGATGATTTAGTGTTTCAGATAGCACACTCTGGGTGTAAGCTGTGTGAACTGGGCCCACACTTTGCCTCTCTGTGGCCTAGGGGATATGGAGACAGGTAGGGCCTTAACTTGTGGTTCCTGACCTGGTTCTAAGTATGCCTTCTTGACATACTTAGGGCTTCACACATACTTAGGGCTTTTTCACTCATGAGTGTGCCCTACCCTCACATGAGCCATGCTTCCAGTTCCCTGACTTGCCTGGAGACAAATTCTCAAGCTCTTGACATGCCTACAGAAAGGGAACAATGCAAAATCCACTGTAAAGGCTACTAGGAATGGTCCTGTACCTTTCCACTATTCATTATCTGACACAGTGAGGTAGGGCCTTGATGTCCATGTCTTCAAGCAGTGTAATGTCTCTCCTACTTAGGGACAGTCTGTGTCCTTTTAAAAATCTTTTTAAAATTAGTATTATTTGTACAAGTGGATTTAATTTTGACATGTCCGTATTTGTTTGCCATATGCCCTGAAGAGCTTCACTCCCCTCCCCCATTGTTCTCTCCCTCTCCTTCCTTCTCCCTTCCTAAAACAGTTTCAACAGTTTTCATTATTCAGTGTGTGTGTCCATCACTAAGCTTTTATACTCAAGGCGAGTACTCTACCACTTGATTCTCACGCAGCTTCACTTCTACCTTTTTTGGTGGGTAATTGGAGATAAGAGTCTCACAGACTTTTCTGCCCAGGCTGGCTTTGAACTTCAATCTCTGATCTCAGCTTCTCAAATAGTTAGGATTACATGTGTGAGGTACTGGCACGGTACAACCAGTATTTGGACCTTGGACAATATTCATCTTCCTGCATCCTCTCTATTTGCCCTTCCTCCTCCCATTATAACTTTCCCTCTGTACAGGGTCTGTTTTATATTTCTGTCATTTATAGGTATGTGATGATTGTCCAAAGAAATTTTACCATGCTGTTTTATACCTATATCTATTGATCAGACTTACCCCTTTTGATTACTGTCTTTCTTTGCCCCTATTCCTTATGCCATGTAGTAAACTGATAGTATATTTCAGTATTATGCATCTTTTAACAGTCTCCCCCTCAAATCCCTGTAAAGAGTTTATAGTTAGAACTCACTGCATGTATGCATAGGAGTCTGTATGTTTCTTTAGGTCTAGCATATGTACATGAGAGAAAACATAACTCTCTCTCTCGCTCTCTCTCTCTCTTTATATATATATATATATATATATATATCCTTCTGAATTGGACTTATTTTGAATAACGTGATAATCTTCAATTCAGTTCATCTGCCTACAAACAACATAATTTTATTTTCTTATATAGCAGAATAATATTCCATTGTGTATATGTACCTCATTTCCTAATCCATTCACCAGGGCAGTTCCCATAGTTTGGCTACTGTGAATAAACAGTGCTACAATAGACATGGGTTCTTCTTATATCCCCTATGATATATACCCAAGAGTGAAATCACTGGATTATATGGAAATTCTAATACTAATTTTTTGAAGAGTATCTGTACTAATTTCCACAATGGTTGCACTAGTTTACATTGCCACCAACAGTGTATTTGTTTTTCCCCACAGCACCAATTCTGGCTTTTTTTCTATGTATGTGGTACTGAGGAATCAGACCCAGGATTCGTTATGCTAGGCACACATTCTACTACTAGGCCATGCTCCTAGCCTTGTAACTAAAATTTTAAGGAGCTTATGACACCATGTCTTAAAAGGATGTAACTAAAATGTAAACAAGGGCCAAACTATATGGTAAAAGCAGGAACTTTTCAGAAAAATAATTCTCACAAAATTGGCAGAAAGGAAGTTATCTACTTTGATAGAAAAGATGCTTTCTCATACTAAGAATGCAAGCACTATATTGAATAAGAGTGGAGAGAATAGATACTCTTAATTCATTATTGTTGTTATCTTCATTTTTTTAAGTTTCTTCAGAGTTTTTATCGTGAAAGTATTTTGGATTTTGTCAAAGGTGTTCTTTGTTGGTCAGCCCAGTGGCTCACACCTGTAACCCTACCTACTCAGGAGGCTGAGATCTGTGGATTGCAGTTCAAAGCCAGCCCTGGCACTAAAGACAGACTCTTATCTCCAATTAACCACTAGAAAACTGAAAGTGGAGCTGTGACTCTAGGGGTATGGTGGTAGCCTTGAGATGAAGACAGCTCCCAGGTCCAGAGTTTGAGCCCCATTACCCCTCCCCCAAAAAAGTGTTCTTTATGTTGAGATGATGATATGATTTTTGTCTTTGCTTCTCTTTACTTATTGATTTACATTTGTTGAGGTATCCTCGCATCCCTGGGATGAAAACAACTTAATCATGGTACGATCTTTTTGGTATGCTGTTGAATCTAGTGTGCATCTACTTTATTGAAAATGTTTGTGTCTGTTGATGGAAGAGTCCAAGTATAAAGCAAGGGGGGGCAGAGCAATCATGTCACTGCTGAGAATGGGGGAGGGCACCAACACAAAGGCAATGCAAGTACATAGGTGTGGAAGGTGGGAGTGAATGGGAGGAAAACTAGTGATAAGACAGCCCGTGGAGGAGTATGACTGGTGGAACTAATTAACTATTGGGATTGCACAGCCGACCTGCTGCTGCCCTGGTGAGAAAGCAGAGGAAGCTGATCTGCAGTGAGGGACAACTGCACAGCCATGAACTCTCAGTGAGGCCCTAGCCCACTGTTTTGTGAGGAAATGAGAGGAATGACGGGGTGTTCTTGGGAACAACCCCAAGGGCTTGATGATAGTGTCTTGTAAGTGCTCAGGGCTAGGCTCCTCACATCATGGGTTCTGGATCCCATGTCCCAAACATCCCTTAGCCACGGCTAGGGAAATGCCAGCTGCAGAAATAAGAGTTGCACAGGAAAATTGCTCCACTGGGAGACTTAAAAAAAGTTAAGAATGCCCAAAGAAGAAACAATTCTACGGTAGGAGGAGCAGCAAGTAAAAATCCTCAGGAGGCAAATGCAGCTACAGACTTTAGTGCTCCTTTTCTAAGAGCTAGGCAGCTGGAGTGACCCATCTACAGACTCCAGGATGAGGTATGCTTCAGAGTTTTGCTGTTCAGCTAAGGCCTTAGGTGTGTTCTGTGTCATCTGGTATGTCATCATGTGCACACTGCTTGTCTGATTAAAATAGAACATTTCCTGTCTCCTGGCCAAATGCTGCCTCCCCTATACCCACCAAGGGTGTGCCTTAGTAGCTCCTCAGCCTAGCAGTTCCTGGGTCACAGTGGAAGTCTTGTATGCAGGCTTGACGATCAGGCCTCTCCCTGTTATCTGGTCATGCAGGACTGGAGGATAATCTGTGGTGGGCATCAGGAGAGGAGGGAGTGGTCTTGCATTAGACTTAATTTGTTCTGTTTTACTTTCTTTTCTAGTCAACAAAATGGATGAACTAACTCAGAAATACAAAGTCTTCAATGATATCCTGTACAAAGGCACACGTTAGGGTGGGAACAGAACCCTGAAGCCAATGCAGGACAAGCAGTATTTCTCCACTTGCCTGTAGAAAAAAGTCTCAGGCTCTTAATAAACTGCCTTAAACCTACTGTTGGCTTCTGCCATTCTGTTACTGTTCTCTCCTCCGGTCAGTTCGATCCAGCTTTCCTTCTTTCTGTCCCCAAGTATCCCCATGGAAAACAAGCTTGCATGAAGCCATTTGTGTTCCTCATGGAGCGGGGCCTTGCCCCTTTCCTTGTTACTTTCAGTCCTTGCTATGGCCTGCTTAAGGTTGGCTGAACCTATACCTGGATGTCTCCATGGCACCCTGACATACCCCCTTTTTCTTGCTACCCATCTTCGCCTACGTGTAGTTCCGGGTCCTGTAGAAGTCCTACTCACGGGATATCTGTAGCCCTACTTGCCCTGCCCCTGAAAGCCAACCTGTTTCCTTTTCCTTACCCACGGTGCTCGGCATAACACTGGGGAATTCTTGGGTGTTTTGTTTTGTTTTGTTTTGGATTGTGAGGCCTGGGCACTGTCCTTGAGCTCTTCAGTTCAAGGCTATCACTCTACCTGTTCGAGCCACAGTGTCACTTCCAGTTTTGGGGTAGTTAATTTAAGAGTCTCACGGACTTTCTTGCTGGGGCTTATTTGGCAGTGAAATCCTCAGATTTCAGCCACCAGAGTAACTAGGATTATAGGCATGAGCCACCAGCACCCAGCAACACTGGAGAATTCTTGACACTGACTGACTGGTTGTCCAGGAAACTGGTCTCTGGGCTTTCTAGGATGACCCAGTATCTGAGTAGTGTATATGTCACCGCCACCTCCCTCTCCTTGAAGAATAAGAAGAGGCACAACTGGTGGATCTATTGTGGTGCCATAGTTGCCTGGCTTGCCCTGCCCTATCCTGTCCCACCCCCACCCCTTCATTTTGTTTCCCAATTCCAATTCCTTGGGTAACTGAAGGCAAGAAAGCACCAGGGAGATAGGTACAAGGCCCTTTTGCCTGGGTAACCCTTTAGATTACTGCTGGGGAAAGTTGAAGACCAGGTAGGCCTGTGTTTCCCGCTGTCCAAGTGAGCCAACTGCTTTATGGGCTATGATGCTCAGAATGGTCTGCAGTGAGCAGGAGAAACATCTTGTGTGCCTCTCCCCCCTCACCACATACAGCACATGTGAAATCCTTAAGATGCCAGATCCTGGGGGTAGCATGCTTCCTAGTCCAGGGTTGGCTTTGCTGCCCTCCCATGTGGGCAGTACTCCACACCTGGAGGCAGGTGGGGTAGAGAAAGTTTCAAGAACCTAGGATCACAGGCGTCTCAATCTATCTCCTTATATTGCTCAACCATAGCCCATAAGGTTTGATGGCTCAAGCCTCATGACCTTCTGTATTGTTCCTGTCTTGCCTCCTTGCTTGGCTGGCAGGCTCTGCTAAATGCTCTTAGACTTCATCCCCACATCTTTGTCGCAGATACCATTTCCCCATCCTTGTGAAAGATAAACCCTCAAGGTGGGAGAGCTATAACAAGTGTCTGCACCGTGTCTGTCCCAGAGGCCATCGCTACCCACTGGGGCAACACCTATGTCTTATCCTTGAGAATTCACTTCCTACAGGCTGTATGGTTTCCCTTATTTGTAACAACTAGCATGTGTCTAGGATATTCTTTGCAGAGGATCATAATAGCTCAATGTGCTCAAGCCATCTAAAACGATGGTTATCGAAATGAAATCCAAGAAATAGAAACGTTTCTTTAGTGTCATATTGACAGTTATTTCTTTTTTCCTTTGATTTATTCCCTGGTGTTGATTTATTTTTTTTTAATTTCTATACCCTTTGTCTTGTATATAAGTTTATCTGATATGGGGAAAGGAAGAGGAATAACAGAAACAGTGGGACAAAGTGGGAGGCAATGCAATTGTGATATTAGACACCGTTGAAAATGAACTTTACAACAGGGTCACGAGAGTCGGGGGAAGGAAGCGAGAGAAAATGAGGAAGGGGGTGACACTGTTCAAAAAGAATTGGGGCCAGGAGCGTGGCCTAGTGGTAAAGTGCTCACCTAGCATGCATGAATCCCTGGGTTGCATTGCTCAGTACCACATACACAGAAAAGCTTGGAAGTGGTGCTGTGGCTCAAGAGGTAGAGCTCTAGCCTTGAGAAAGTCCAAGGTCTATGTTCAGGCCCTGAGTAATGTCCAGGACTGGCAAAAAAGAAATGAACTCATTACTTTATATACCTGACCTGTAACCCTTCTGTAATGAGCTGTACAATAATTTTTTTTAAGAACTCTTCCTTTTCTTAGGCTAAGCATAATATGGACTTCTGTTGTTCCTAAGGTGACATCAGCTATACCGGGGGCAGCATGGTACTCAGTGATGGCAGAAACCAAGGTCCAGAGAAAGGGGCCTATTGCCTTTATGTAGTGCATCTCAGTAGGCATCAAATCTGGGTCAGCAGGCCCTCGAGTCACAGACTAGCCTTCAGCAGACTTGGAGGAAAGGCTAGATCAGAGTCTTCCACCATGTTCTGGTTTCCTGCTGCATGTAAGGACATGTTCCTCCACCCCGGACAGTGCTGATCACTCATCAAACCTGTGTGCGGCCAGAGACTACTTCCTAGTCTGTAAACACAGGGTGTGTGTCCTAGTGGCAGTGAGCTCAAGAGGGGGCGGCCAGCAATCCGGCAGCACAGGTCCTGCAGCCTCAGGGCTCCTGGTTGCCCAACATCAGGCTGGGGGCGGGCCATGGCTACTTATTAAAGGCTGCCTGGAGCAGCCTGTGCTGAGACAGGTGCCTAGCAGCCCAGGAAGCCAGCCAGTGCCCGCCTCAGGTAAGCCAGCCTGGTGGGGTTGATGAGGACAGCTGCTGGGAACCTAGAGGCAGGCAGAGGGCACTTTGTGGCAGCATTGTTTGCTAGGGAGGTTGGGAAGATAGGCCTTTGTGCAGGCTTTCTCCAGTGCCTGCTTCACAATGCTCTTTTGCCCCAAGTGGAGGAAACCAGGGCTTTTCTCACTGAACCTTTGTAGACAGTGTCCCATGAACTTGGGCCCCAGTTCCATTCTCGGGCTGCATCTGCCTCCCTTTTTCACTTTTTTTTAAAAGTGGGGGCCAGTTGTGGGGCTTGAATGCATCTGCTTCTCTAAATCCCTGATGGAAGCTGTGACTAGATGTGGGCTTATCAGCAAAGGTAGCATGGCCTGGGCACAGCAGGCCTTACTTTGGTTCCTTGTTAGACAGGAGTAGGATTGGGCAGGCAGATTTGAAGGATTGAAAGGAGAGGTTGTTAGGTGTATGGGAGGCTCTATCCTGGGGTTCAGAAGTAACAGGTATTGACTGCTGACCTCCAGCCTGTGGAGTGACCTTGGATGTGGGCCTTAGAAACCACTCGTAGAGCTAAAGATTGCATGAGACAAGTTAGGGGATGGCAGGAAGTGAGGCCCAGAATGATCAGAGCTTTGGCTATGCTTCACTGAGCCTGGACAGTCCCATTTCTTTACTTTTTTGTTTTGTTTTCTTTTAGTCTTTCTTTTTCTTCTTTCCTTTATATTTCTCTCTCTCTCCCTCTCTCTCCCTCTCCTCCCTCCCTCCCTCCTTCCCTCTACACACACACACTCACTCTCTCTCTCTCTCTCTCTCTCTCTCTCTCTCTCTCTCTCTCTCTCTCTCTCTCGCTGGGTCTGTGCATGTGGTACCAAGAAATCAAACCCAGGGCTTGCTAGGTGAGCACTTTACCACTATGCCGTGCTCCCAGCCCCAAAGAAAGTTGAAAGCAAGGTTTTTCTCTTTGTTCCAGTACTGGGGCTTGAATTCAGGGCGTTTTTTTTTTTTTTTTTCCAGGGCGTTCTTTTTCTTCTCTTTTATTTTTTCTTGTTGCCAGTCGTAGGATTTGAACTCAGGACCTGGGCACTGTCCTTGGGCTTTCTCAAGGCTAGTGCTCTACCACTTGAGCCACAGCACCACTTTCGGCTTTTTCTGTGTATGCGGTACCTAGGAATAGAACTAGATGTGTGCATACCAGGAAAGCACTCTACTACTAGGCCATGCTCCTAGCCCCACTCTTGTTATTTTTTTCTTTTTTTTTTTAGTTGGTCATGGGGCTGGAACTCTGGGGACTTTGAACCTCTGAGCTCTTTAGTTGAAGGCTAGCACTCTACCACTTTGAGTCACAATGCTACTTCTGGTTTTCTGGTGGTTAACTGGAGATAAGAGTCTCAGGACCTTTGTGCCCCTGCTGGCTTTCAACCTCAATCTTCAGATCTCAGCCTCCTGAGTAATGAGGATTGCAGGTGTAAGCCACTGGCACCTAGTTTCTTTTCTTTTGAATTAGATAAATTTTGTTCACTTTGAAGGAGAGTAGATCACAAAGCTCATACTGAATTCTCAAAATCACCTGCATATAGAAGCAACCACTCAGGAAAGCAGACAGAAAGATAATTCCTATATGTCTCACCTACTGTAGGCAAAAAGGAAGGTTAGGACACAAGGTAACGAGAGCTACTTGGTTATTGCCATTTCTTATGTAAATTGTTATTACAAAGGTAGATACACAAAGGAGTTACAGTTGTATAAGCCAGGCAATAAGTACATTTCTTTTTGGACATTACCACCTCTTCCATTGTATTCCCATTTCTTTAGCCCTCAAGTTTATGCCTCTTGTTCTGGCAGCCTTAGGCTCTGCTGTCCCTGTGATAGAACATCACCATGTCGGAACCACCCCGGGCTGAAACCTTCATCTTTCTGGACCTAGAAGCCACTGGGCTCCCCAATGTGGATCCTGAGATTGCTGAATTATCTCTCTTTGCTGTTCACCGCTCTTCCCTGGAGAACCCAGAACGGGACGACTCTGGTACCCCCATGCTTCCCCGTGTCCTGGATAAGCTGACACTGTGCATGTGCCCGGAGCGTCCCTTCACTGCCAAGGCCAGTGAGATTACTGGCCTGAGTAGCGAAGGTCTGGCGCGGTGCCGGAAGGCTTGTTTCGATGATGCTGTCGTGAGGACACTGCAGGCCTTCTTGAGCCGCCAAGATGGCCCCATCTGCCTGGTGGCCCATAATGGCTTTGATTATGACTTCCCTTTGCTGTGCACAGAGCTGCAACGTCTGGGAGCTCACCTGCCCCAGGACACAGTGTGCCTGGACACACTACCGGCGCTGCGGAGCCTGGACCGAGCCCACAGCCATGGCACTCGCGCTCAAGGCCATAAAAGCTACAGCCTGAGCAGCCTCTTCCACCGCTATTTCCACGCTCAGCCGAGTGCGGCACATTCAGCGGAGGGCGATGTGCATACCCTGCTCCTGATCTTCCTGCATCGGGCTGCTGAGCTGCTTGCCTGGGCAGATGAGCAGGCCCGCAGCTGGGCCCACATTGAGCCCATGTATGTGCTGCCTGATGAGGCGTAGGCAAGCTTGCCTGTTGAAGTCATGCTCTGAGGCTGGGAGCTGGTGCTGACCAGAATCTTGCTGCTCCTCCACAGCACATGCCATGCATTCCCCAGCCCTAGCCTCACTGACCATGAAGGCCCAGAGCCTTCTCTCAGCAGTTGGCTGCTTCAAGGCTTCCGTTCTTCTCTGTGTCTTAAAATAAACATCAACTACTCACCAGCTGAGTTTAGTGACCAGACTCTTAGGGTCAGGCTCCTTGCTCATGTACCCCATCATCCTGCTTACAGCTTACAGAAAGCCATTTCAGGCTGAAGCAGACTCCCCACATTGTTCCACTGGTTTCTTACATGCTGAGCTGGGTGGGTGCGCTTAGGCTGTTCTGAAGGGCCATCTCCTTGGCAAGGCTTGACACTCTGAGTATTGTCCTTCTCTATATCGTTGCTCCAGAGGCCCAAAAGCCTAATGAATAGGGCCTGGGAATGAGTAGCTGAATCAGTACCAGGGAGGGAGGTGGGAGGGGAGGGGAACCGGAACTGCTGACACCTGCCTGGATACAAAGCACAGCTCAAATCCTAGCCCACTGGGCCCCTGCTTTGTGAAGTGGGAATGGTGAGTTGGCATGACATGACACACCAGGGAAAGGGAGACACCACTCCCTAGACACAAGCAGGGCACATGAATGCCACAAGAGGGCCACCCAGGCAGGCCAGGCTGAGCTGAGGCGAGCTGAGGCAAGTTGAGGCAGAGAAGAGATGGAGTAACTAGCTCAGAGGCGCAGACCTCAGAGGGTTAGGAGGCTGTGCTTCTTGCCTTCCACTTTGGCTGGACTTGGGATTGCTGCCTAAACTGCCTGTGGGGCTCCACCCCAAGGCACTACCATTTTGTGGGGAGGCAGGCAATGAAAGACCTGTGTCACTGAATGCCAGAGCAGGTAAGGAGGGTTGGGGTGGCCACACCCAAAAATGATTCACTTGAACAAAGCCTCCAGCCTTGAGCCAACCAGGCCCGTAGGGACAAATCTAAGTAGGTCAAAATGACTAGAGCTGCTGCTATGTGCAGGTGGCAAGATGATGAAGTGAGGGTCCAGCCACTGGCCACATCAGACTGTTCACATGGCCTGGGCCAGGGCTGAGCTTCAGAGAGGGGAGGCACAGAAGACTGGAAGACAAGAGAAGCAAAATCTAATTTATGTAGAGACTACACTAGAGTGGTTCTGGAGGGAGAGGCAGCCTGCCGTGAAGAAGGGTGTGGTCATGGGAAGCCCACAGAGGCCATTTTGGGAATGTGGTCAGTAACCAGGTCTTGTCATTGCCAAGCCTTCTGATGAGATCACCCACCTAAGGAAGTGACACAGAGCCAGGAGACTGGCTGGGCAGGCCTTAGGGGAGCTGAAGGAGTAAGTGGACCAAAACCTTCCAGATCTACTGCCTAAGCAGGACTGGCTTCTCTTTCCTTCTGGCCTAACTGCAGGCATGCAGCTGGAACCAGAAGGTGGCACCCTTGGAACCCTTGTCCTTTTACCCAGCAGCTCAGAATGGGCTCAAGTCTACACTAGACTTCTCAATCTGTGAAATGTCACTTCCCCACAAGGATATCCAGTCTCATATCCTCCCACTCCTAAGGATGAGGATACCTCTCCCTCAGCACCCTGGGCCTCGTGACCACATGGTGGGCTGGCTTCCGACACCCTTCCACAATCTGAGCTTGCTCCGACTGGCTAGGAGAAACATTGCTTCCATGGACTGCAGACAGGCTATGACTTGCCCTCTGATGCATCAAAGCAGTTATTTGCTGGTAAAATCTCAGCAACTGTCTTTCTAGGAAAGTAAATGGGACCATACAAAGGTATGTCTGTATGCCCCCTGATGTTTCTTTATGGGCCGATGGAGTTTCCACATCAATGTCAGCTGTCATTTGCCTTTCTTTATCTTAATGAAAGATGACTAAGATGAAGGTAGAGCACATTCATGCTGTTTCACAATGCCATCGCTACAGAGGCCACAGTCTTGGTTAATGTGCAGTACTAAAATTTCCCTCATGACTTGCGTAAGTCTAGACAATTGACAAAGCAGTAATAAGGCAAGTGCTGCTGTTGATCTCCATACTGCAGGTGGCCCCCATGGCCAGTCTCAAGCCACCACCATGACGCCATGGAAGGTAACCTTGGCAAGAGAATCAAGGGGGCACTCCCTCTGCAACAATGATTCACCATGTAAAGCCATTGGTGTGTGACAATGCATAGTCATAATAAGATGGGTTAATTATGGCGTGATGGGCTTCAGCTATTTTTTTAATGTAATTTACTTAACTTTCCATTTATGCCAAATCAATCAGCTCTCAAAATTCCTGACCATTTTCTATTAGAAGAACAAAACAAAAACAATGACCCAAGTATTAGTGTGCATGATAGAGACGGGAGATTCTTACACTGCTGGTGAGATTATAAAATGGTGCCACACTGTGGAAAATGGTTATGAAAAAGTTAAGCACACACCTACTGTGTGACTTTTTATCACTGTGGCAAATTCCAGAGAGAATCACTTTAAAAGGAAGAAAGAGGTGGGGGCTAATGGATCATGCCTGTCATCCTAGCTACTTAGGCTGCCATCTGAGGATCCTACTTTGAAGCTGTCTTGGACAGACAAATCCAAAGACATCCACAATTAGCCAACAAGAAGGTAGAAGTACAGGTGTAGTTCAAGTTGCAGAGCACTAGCCTTGAGTAAAAAGCTAAGAAAAGCTAGGTGCTGGTGGCTCATGCCTGTAATCCTAGCGACCAAGGAGGCTGAGATCTGAGGATCATGGTTCAAAGCCAGCCAGGGCATAAAAGTCTGTGAGACTCTTACTCCAATTAACCACCAGAAAGCTGGAAGTTGGGCTGTGGCTCAAGGGGTGCGGCCGTAGCCTGGAGGTGAAGAGGTCAGGGACAGCACCCAGGTCCAAGTTCAACTCCTATGACTGAAAAAAAAAAAATCAAAAAGAAAGAAAGAAAAATAAAGAGAAAAGTTAAGGGAGAACTTGAGGCTCTCCATTTAAACTGCAGTATTAGTGCAAGCATTAGTGCACACACACACACACAGAGGAAATTTAGAGGTTTGGTCTAAGTGACAGAGTACCTGCCTAGGAAGCATCAAGCCCTAAATTCAAACCCCATTACTACAAAGAAAAATAATAAGAAAGACGTAATCTTGGAGCACAGTTAGCAGTCCATGGGTGGCTGGCTTCATTGCTCCTAGAATACTGCAGTATGCAGAACATATGGAAGAGGAGACAGCTCTCATGTGGGAGCTAGGAGAGACAAAGTCAGGAAAGGACCAGGGGAAAGATATCCTTGAAAGCACACCTGCAGTGACCTACTTCCTCCAACCAAATCCCATTTCTTGCCACCTCCCAATAATTCTATCATTTATGAATCATCAGTGGATTCTATCACTGATGATAGAACCAATCACCTCCCAATGACTGGATCTGAATCTGGAGACAGAGACTTCAACACTGGAGTCTCTCAGGGAGTTCTTCATATTCAAACCATAACAAAGGTCATTTGGTTTCTGGTATTCATGTGAATTCTTTGTACATTTTGATATTAACCCCATTATTAAAACAGTATTCCAAAATATTTCCCCAATATATGATGTGTATTATATATGAAATGATGCATACTTATACATGTACTCTAAATTCTGTTTCTGTCTCTGGATAGCCCATCTGACATAGACATTTAGTTGAGCAGGTTCATTGTTAAGATTCAGAGCCTGAAGCTAGTGAGTTCCAGCATAAGTACTCCAAATGGACACTAGGGAAAGAAACAATATGGAAAGGACTCTTCACTGGAGCCAAAAAGTGGTCTTCAGGGAACGTTGAAGAATATAGGAAGGAAGTGCCATGATCCACTTTCCCACAGTCCCCCCTTTTTTTGGCAGTCGTAGGGCTTGAACTCTGGGCCTGGGTGCTGTCTCTCACCTCTTCAGCTCAAAGCTACTGCCCTACCCCTGGGCCTGGGCATTGTCCCTGAGCTCTTCAGCTCAAGGCTACCGCACTACCCCCGAGCCACAGCACTACTTCTGGTTTTCTGGTGTTTAACTGGAGATAAAGAGATTCACACATTTTAGTTCCCAGGCTAGCCTCAGATATCAGCCTCCTCAGCAGTTATGATTACAGGCATCAGCCACTGTGCCCAGCTTTCCCATACTCTTATAAACATGACCAGAGTAGCATAGAGGGAATGTTCAGGTGATACCTACACAAACAAGGCACTGTTAAGGAGTGGGAGAAAACAGAATGTGCCTCAGGGCAGAGTGTCTGGACTACACGGGGAGAGGAACACAGTCTCCCTGCCATGTGACCCAACAGAATTGATGTGGGGAGATGAGGAGGCAGGACAAATCAGTGGGAAAGACTCTTCGGGAGTGCTAGCAACGGGAACATCCTGGCCTCCCCTTCCTGCACAGAAGAGTCAGGACTGTGTTTGTGATGACCAGGCCACAACTAAACTAGGGGATTTGCTTGCTGGCCAAACACTGGCTAAGTGGCAGTCACTCACTGTCCTGGGAGGAACCATTCAGGGTAGTCTGGAGGGGGAAAGATGGCCAGAAAGCTACCAACATATAGCACAGACACTGAACGTCTGACTTCAAGTACTCATGGGAGAAGGCACAGGAGAGCCACTGTTCTCCCAGGTGCCAGCCAAAGGTGAGCGAACACAACCAACTTCTAATTCCTCTTGACCCCTTCCCTGTCCTCGCTTACCATCTTCTCAAACCCACAAACAACACTCTTTCCTATCAATCCCTGTTCCCATGACTCTTCAATCTTTTCCAAAATCAGAGCCTTTCTCGCCTGGTTATCATTCCAGCTTCCCAGGCCAACACTAAAGGCCTGGGAGGTAGGATAAAAAAAACCTCCTCCAAAATTTCCCAAGTAAACATGAAGTTTTGACAGTCTGAAGGCAGTTAGTTCAGATAGGAAAATATCTGTGAGGACACTGGGAAAAAGGAATGGATAGGAAAGTTCTCTCTGGTAGAACAGAAAGGGATGGCCTCCTGGATGCAAGAAAGCAACCAGATCTTCAGAGAGACTTAACACTGTGGGATTATTTTGAAACAGTCTCATAAGACATACAACATTAATGATGAATGGTGGGAACAAACTGAATAAGCTACTTAATGTGCTGTCTATGGGAAATACATGGAAGAGTGGGAATAACATGGGCTGGAATTGAGACCCAAGGTCTCCTCTAAGCATTAATTAGTAGCCAGTAACCCATGGAAATTCTACATACTGTGAGCCTCTGGCTCTTCATCTGGGAAGCAAATCTGACAAGGGCTGTCCAGTAGGACTGCTGGATCAAGATACATTTGCTATGTAAAATCTCTGGAGTAGTGACACATGAGTGTGTGTGTGTGTGTCTATGTGCGTGTAACTATAGTGAATGCTAGTGGATGTTCTTTTTAATGTTGTTCCAGGCCACCCCTGTCCACTCTGGGATGTTGTTTTGATGCAGTCAGAGAATCATGGAATAGGTCATCACCCAAGATAAAATTTCGTGAAGCAAACTCAGTACACATTCTTATTGGACACATTGCAAAATCTGGATGTGAAGGACATTTTCTTGCTGTACAACTCTAAGAAGTTGAACCAAGCACTACCTCCTTCCCTTTCTCCTCCTACCCCTCCTTCCCTCCCCCCTGAGAATTTCTCTATCTACAAAACTCTCACCACCACTCAAAATCTAGCTCTTGCCTATAATTGGCTGAATTACTCCCAATATAATACATTCAAATGTCATTGAAATGTCTCTGGCCTCCCATCCAAGTAGAAGAGCACTTGGCCAAGACTTTCTAGCCTTCATCTCAGCAAAGGTTACTCCTATCGCAGGAAATCCTTACAGAAGATGCAGATAAGTCATTTAGCTCTTCCACATTTCCAGCCACATTTGTTATGTGCCCCAAGAGGGGATTCCTCTCTGCCTTATTCAGCATCCCAAAAGAAGTTCTCAGAGCAGTCTTTTATTCTCCTTCACCTATGTCACACCATCTGGGATGATCCCCCACAGAAGAAATTAATTTCAAGTCCCAAACTGCCGTGGCTCAGTACATTGATACCAGGCTGCTCTTCTCTGGAGTCTAGCCTCCTCCCCAATCCTTTCATGTTCTTTACATCTTAGAAGACATCTCAACATCCAACAATATGGCTCTGCTCCTAGACCACAACATTCTATGGAAAAACATGGACTGATAGACAACAGCTTAGTAGTACCTTCACCACTAACCGAAGGCCTCTCAAAGAGTAGATGCTTACTGAAGGTCTAAAAATGAGATGGGGAATATAGTTATAAAGATCTAACAATACTTTCTTAAATAATAGCCAAATAAATCCAGGTCAATGTATGCACTTTTTAATGTTACAGGGAAGGAAAAATAATACAGGCAAGCATGAACTTTTCATTTCTCCATTTCTTTCTATTTTACTTCTGGATCATTTTTATTTCCAAAAAATTACACATTCCAGTGTCATGTTAAACTGTTCCAAGTGAGAAAATAACATGGACCCAATTAATTGAACAATTAGCAAGACATACTCCTAAACTATAGTAACAGCAATAACTGTATGACTACTGTCATTCATAACCTTCCATTATGCAGCTGAATAAACCTTCAATTAAAAGGGCTAGCTAAAAAATTCCAAAGGAAACAAGAGGTCAACTCAAAGGCACCCGAATATGGTACACCATAGGTTCTTCTCAACTCATGCTAAAACTCCACTACTGAGAAGGTTGACTTTTGTCTTCCAACAAAAAGTAACAATGGGTCTGATGTGCCAAAGAGATTTGGCCCTGGAACATAACTACCTGTCTTCTCCCAATGGCCTTGACTCTGACTCATGGTTTGTGGCTCCGTTCCTTCTCTCTCTCGTCTCTCAATGCTTCCTCATACAGAGATGGGAAGCATGTGGGTTCACACTCACTGAATTTGGCCCACCATCCCAGGACTTTCATCTTGCTGGTTTCTAAGTAGGCCCTTGGACCCCACAGGAACTCATAGCAAACAGGTTCACTGTTGGGCACATGCCGGTACAGCAAGTATCTTTCTTGCACAAAATTTTCAGTGATTAACTTCTTGGGATTCCCATAAAGGTAGTGTTGTAACCCAGGATACACTCCTATATTACTCAGTGCTTCCCAGATCACCTCCTCAGAAGCACAGTTTCCCTCTTTAAAGATAATACACAGGATTATGATCAGAAGGCCTGTCTTTGGCACACCCTGAACATCACGCATTATTCCATCATATGTGAGCCCCAGGGAAGTGACAAGGATGTAGGAGTGGTTGGCAGGATTCACTTCCTTCAGATCAAGGCCAAATATCAGCTGCATTCTCTCAGAGACCTTACAGAAGATGACAGAGAAGTACTCATGGTGATTTGTGATGGTTTCCAGCATTTGTGCTTTGGTGATCAGCTCCTTCCTGCGGTACTTGAGGAGCAGGAAGGGCACCAAGGCTAGAACTTCTCCTAGCAAGGATTTAGGGTCAAATGGGATAATACCCTGGTTATCTGCAGGTAGTAAATTATCCCTTTCTTGGCTCCTGAAGCCCTGTTTGACTTGCTTATCTGAAGCAGAAACCAAGGCCCTGGGGGCAGAGGAGGCTCTCTGGGGACCAGTTGGTACCCCAGGAGCAGGTACCTCCCTTGGACTTTCTGTGATCACAGCAGAGCTGCTGGAAGAGGCAGCAGCCACTTCCTCCTCCTCAGCCATGGGGACTGTGGACTCACCCACCAGGCCCTGCAGCGCCTCTCTCCGGCCCTGAGGGTCTTCCTCAGTCTCTCTCGGCTGGCCCTTCTGACTATGAGGCATCATGGCTGTCTTTGGGAACAGCACGCAAGAACTTGTTGATGACTTCTAGACCTGGAGAGAGAGGGAGCATGTGAGTAGACTCAGCCTAGAACCCCACCCTTGGTCTTCTATCCAGTGCCTATTACTGCTGCTTCTTTTGGGGGTGCAGGTTCCTGGCTTCCTGGTGGTCTGTTCTCTGAGAGCCTGAGGAAGGAATGACACGGCTCCTTATGGGGCCGGTGGCTCACAAAGTTTAAGGCTGTAGGTCTATCTGTACAGCATGTGGAACTGGATAATGTGGGGCTCTCTTGTGTTCTGGAGTGGGCAATCTATTGGTACGCATTCATAGAGTACACTTAAAACTCTTCCTAGGTATCACCGCCTCTGTGACCTAAGCACAGTATCTTAGACTATCCTTTTAGCTCCTGGTTGCTAGAGCTGCTGGAAGAGGCATTGATCAGCCCTTCTTTCCTCCTTCGCTCCCCGAGGCTCCACCTCAAATATCATCATTGGGCCTCCTTATGGGGCTGTAAAAAGAGGGGTGGGATGCACTCTATAAAGTCCTACGCTTCAGAGGTAAATGTTCCTTCTGTGCTTCCAACTGTTTCCTTGCCAGCAGCTGGTCTCTAACACAGAAAAAGTCAGCCAGGATTCCTTATATATGGTTATACCTGTTCAGGGACAGCAGCAAGCAGTGACCAAATTTGTTGTACAACATGAACATGGGGAATGTGATTATCATGTCTTGATAAACGGCAAGGTCTGGAACTCTTCTATGATGCCATGATGCTACCTTCATTACACCAAAGCTTTTATTGTAAGACACCAGCAGAGGAACTGAGGGCAATCCACCCACAGTTCCCACGTTTTCCCATAGCTGGAATGCTAGGGCCAGCGTCCTGTGTGTTTTTGTGAGGGTGATCCTTCTCTTCTCACCTTGACTCCTGGCAGATCCTAGACACCTTCTTCTGCTGACCAGGTATGGTCCCTTCCACTCTCCTGATGCCTCCTCTCACTTAAAGGTCTCAGGGTCTTAAGACCTGGGAGATAGAAATGAGAATACAGCTCATTTGGACACCCCTGCAAGAGTTTCATTGGGATGACAAAAGGAGCAGGTTTTAGAGGCCTTTTGTCTGAAATGTCCTTAAGGTATTCATCCTTACTCGTCACAAGGCCTTAGTCCTTTACTTTTTCTGTCCTGCAAGTCATCTTGCAGCTAAAGCCAGTATATTTCCCTGACCATCACTAGAGCCCTGAATAGGAAGCCTGTGGTGGTATTTCTCCACAGTCCTGCTCAGAGCCACCATGGGTTGAAAGAGTAAGTTTCCTAAGTCTTAGATCAGAGGTTCTCTGGGTCCTCTCTTAGAGCCCTGTTGACCAGAATCTGCACTACTAGACCAAGACTCACTCCTCTCTGATATGCCAAAAGCAGAATTGAAGATGCCCAGAATCTGGCCACTCTGTCCAGAAACCCAACAGCTGACTGAGGAGGACCAAGGTCCCTTTCTGATCTAGAGTGCAAGATCCCTTCATTCTTGTTTTTTGAGTCTGCCCCTTTACTCCAGGAAGGAGCTCCACTTTATAACTCGAGCCTTCCTCACTAAGATTGCAGTCTGTAGATTGGAAGAAATAAGCTAAGCTTGAAATCAAGGGCAGAGCTGGGACCCATCACTTCTGAAAAGCTAGGATTACAGGCATGTGTCACCAATACCTGGTCCTGGACCCATCACTTTAGCCATATCTCTTGCCTTGACTCCTGAGAGAACGTAGACTTCTCCATCTGTAAGGTGATGCTCATTCTTCCAAAGCTTAATCTAATGCCCAGAAACAGAAGCCAAATCATTTTCCTGATTATCCCATTATCCTGCATGGAACTTCCCAGCACTCACAGGAAGTTAGGGTTTGGTGTGTGTGGGGGGGATTGAAGTCAGGGCTTTGGTGCTCTTTGAGCTTCTTTTACTCAAGGCTATTGCTCTATCACTTGAGCTTGAGCTCCACTTTCAGCCTACTTTGTAGGGGGGACAGGTAGGAGTGGAGGAATAGTATATTGGAAATAAAAGAGCCTCATGGACTTTCCTGCATGAGGCATGAGCTTACTTCAAACTATTATCATTAAATCTCAGTCTCCTGAGTAGGTAAGATTACAGGCATGAACTCTTGGCACAGTGCAACAAAGTTAGGTATTTTCAGGATAATCTGAGCTCTTCCCATGTCCTTGATTTCCACCTATGTCTGAACCCTTGAATTGTACACTTGAGATCCTGTTCCTTCTAGGGAAATCCTAATTCTCTCAGATCCAGAAGCAGAAATCAGCCATCACCTTCCTGAGCACTCTGAAAGGAGTCTCTCAGAACTATTAGAAGGGACGGGTTCAATTAGTTCTTTGTACTGGAGTTTAAGCTCCTCTCCTGCAAAATATAGGCTTTGTCCCCTTTAACTAGTGTGCTCACTTTCTTCTTGCTCCCAAAGTCTGATTTAGGGATTGATCCATTTTCCCTTTAGCCCAGCTGAAGGAGACTTGGCTGCCCTTCCCATGATTTCCTCCCAAATAAAACGTGTTTGCTCAATGTGTGCTCGTGCGCGCTCGCTCGCGCGCTCTCTCTCTCTCCCCCTCCCCCCTCCCTTCTCCCCCCACCCCTTCTCTCTCTCTCCTCCTTGGGGGTGGTTCCGGGAAGATCCTACGGCCTAAGATCAGGCCTGGGAACTGTCTCTAGCCTTCATTTGCTCAGGGTTATTGCTGTAAAATTTGATCCACAGCCTTTTCTGAGTTGTTTATTGAAGGTAAGACTATCATGGACTTTCCCTGGCCAGACTGGCTTCAACAGTGGTCCTCAGAGCTCAGCCTTCTGAAGCGCTAGGAGTATAGATGCCCGAGCCACTGACACCTGGCTCTTTCGTTACACTCAATATTTAGGGGATTTCTTGATCCATCGTCAACCTTCACCCGACTCTGTCACAAAATTCTGCCATCTTTGTTTCATAGACCTCAGACCAAGGATTGGACTCTAAGGTTCCCAGACACGGAAGGGGTGAGGAAAGGTGGGGGAGGGGTAAAGGATCCACCATCTACTAGATTTCCCTGAGTGACGCAAAGGTTACAACAGAGGAAGTGGTCTGAATTATTTGGATATGTTCTACTGATGAAGTGGAGGGATTTATCTTCCCTCCGTACTCACTTCTATCCTTTACAAACTGATTATGACTATTACTCTTAGAGTTCCAAGACCCAGGGGTGGGGGAGGGGTGAGGAAAGGTCGCAGAGGAGTGGTGGTACTCCTCTGACTTGATGTTCTCTATCGGTGCACTAGGAGAAAAGGAGTCAAGGCTAGATTTTTTTAGGAACCTTGTACCTTGGGGTTTCTTCCTATGTCCGCCCTCAGCTCCCTGACTCCACAAAGGTTTTCCCGCAGCTGCCTCCTTCCTCCAGGACCGAGGCTCTGCCGTTCACGGCTCCTTCCTATCCGTTTTTTCCGGTGGAAGTGAGCAGGAGGGAGCGAAGAGTGGCCCCGGAAGCGGAAGTGGGCAGTAGGGAGGAGAGTGCAATCTGAGAAGGGAGCTGTAGGGAGAGAGAAGGGTGGCCCTGCAAGTGAGCACTAGGGAGCATAGGATGATCCCAGAAGCGCACAATACAGAGAGGAGGTTGGCTCCGGAAGTGCACAGAAGGGGGGTAGGGTGGTCCCGAAAGCAAGCAGTAGGAAGAGAAAGGTGGCCCGGAAGTGTGCAGTCGCTGTAGGGAAGGGAGGGGGCCCTAAAGTGACAAGTACTGAAAGGATGCTGGCCCCAGAAGTGCACCCTAGGAAGAGCAGAGGAGGGTGGTCAGGGAAGCACGCAGTAGGGAGAGGAGGTTGGCTCCTGAAACGAGCCGCAGGGGGAGGACGTTTGTTCCGGAAGCGAGACGCACGGGGAGGAGGTTGGCTCCGGAAGTGAGCCGCAGGGGGAGGAGGGTGGATCCAGAAGCGAGGCACAGGGAGAGGGCGATCCCGGAAGCGAGCCGCAGGGTCAGAGGTTGGCTCCGGAAGTGAGCCGCAGGGAGAGGAGGCTGATCCCGGAAGCGAGCCGCAGGGGGAGGAGGGTGGTCCTGGAAGCGAGCCACAGGGACAGAGGTTGGCTCCGGAAGCCAGCCGCAGGGAGAGGAGGCTGATCCCGGAAGTGAGCCGCAGGGGGAGTAGGGTGGTCCCGGAAGCGAGCCACAGGGACAGAGACTGGCTCCGGAAGCCAGCCGCAAGGAGATGAGGTTGGCTCCGGAAGTGAGCCACAGGGAGAGTAGGCTGATCCCGGAAGCGAGCCACAGGGACAGAGGTTGGCTCCGGAAGTGAGCGGCAGGGAGAGGAGGCTGATCCCGGAAGCGAGCCACAGGGACAGAGGTTGGCTCCGGAAGTGAGCTGCAGGGAGAGGAGGCTGATCCCGGAAGCGAGCCGCAGGAGGAGTAGGGTGGTCCCGGAAGCGAGCCACAGGGACAGAGGTTGGCTCCGGAAGCCAGCCGCAGGGAAAGGAGGTTGGCTCCGGAAGTGAGCCGCAGGGAGAGGAGGCTGATCCCGGAAGCGAGCCACAGGGGGAGTAGGGTAGTCCCGGAAGCGAGCCACAGGGACAGAGGTTGGCTCCGGAAGCCAGCCGCAGGGAGAGGAGGTTGGCTCCGGAAGTGAGTCGCAGGGCGAGGAGGCTGATCCCGGAAGTGAGCCGCAGGGGGAGTAGGGTGCTCCCTGAAGCGAGCCGCAGGGACAGATGTTGGCTCCGGAAGCCAGCCGCAGGGAGAGGAGGCTGATCCCGGAAGCGAGCCGCAGGGGGAGGAGGGTGGTCCCGGAAGTGAGCCACAGGGACAGAGGTTGGCTCCGGAAGTGAGCCGCAGGGAGAGGAGGCTGATCCCGGAAGCGAGCCGCAGGGGGAGGAGGGTGTTCCCGGAAACGAGCCACAGGGACAGAGGTTGGCTCCGGAAGCCAGTCGCAGGGAGAGGAGGTTGGCTCCGGAAGTGAGCCGCAGGGAGAGGAGGCTGATACCGGAAGCGAGCCGCAGGGGGAGTAGGGTGGTCCCGGAAGCGAGCCGCAGGGGGAGTAGGGTGGTCCCGGAAGCGAGCCGCAGGGACAGAAGTTGGCTCCGGAAGTGAGCCGCAGGGAGAGGAGGTTGGCTCCGGAAGTGAGCCACAGGGGGAGGAAGGTGGATCCAGAAGCGAGGCACAGGGAGAGGGCGATCCCGGAAGCGAGCTGCAGGGACAGAGGTTGGCTCCGGAAGTGAGCCGCAGGGAGAGGAGGCTGATCCCGGAAGCGAGCCGCAGGGGGAGGAGGGTGGTCCCGGAAGCGAGCCACAGGGACAGAGGTTGGCTCCGGAAGCCAGCCGCAGGGAGAGGAGGTTGGCTCCGGAAGTGAGCCGCAGGGAGAGGAGGCTGATCCCGGAAGCGAGCCGCAGGGGGAGGAGGGTGGTCCCGGAAGCGAGCCACAGGGACAGAGGTTGGCTCCGGAAGCCAGCCGCAGGGAGAGGAGGTTGGCTCCGGAAGTGAGCCGCAGGGAGAGGAGGCTGATCCCGGAAGCGAGCCGCAGGGGGAGGAGGGTGGTCCCGGAAGCGAGCCACAGGGACAGAGGTTGGCTCCGGAAGCCAGCCGCAGGGAGAGGAGGCTGATCCCGGAAGCGAGCCGCAGAGGGAGTAGGGTGGTCCCGGAAGCGAGCCACAGGGACAGAAGTTGGCTCCGGAAGTGAGCCGCAGGGAGAGGAGGTTGGTTCTGGAAGCGAGCCGCAGGGAGAAGAGGGTGATACCGGAAGCGAGCGGTAGGGAGAGGAGGTTGGCCCCAGAAGGAGCCGCAGGCAGAGGAGGGCGGTCCCGGAAGCGAGCCGCAGGGAGAAGTTGGCTCTGGAATCGTGCCACAGGGGGCCGGGGGAGGTTGGCTCAGGAATGGAAACGCAGGGAGAGGAGGGTGGTCCTGGCAGCGAGCCGCAGGGAGAGGAAAGTAGCCTCAGAAGTGCACAATAGGAGAGTAGGTTTCGGAAGCATGCAGGTCGGAGTGGATGGTGGTCACAGAAGCGAGCAGTAGGGACAGGAGGGTAGTCATGTGCACTCTGTTTTCCCCCACCGGATATCCCTTTCTGGGGCCGCGTGCAAACTATGTCGGCCAGCTTAGCCCCCTTGCAGGCTGTGTTCGTCCACCTGCCCTTCTCCCTTGGACCCACAATGTCCCCGCTCCGCAATCGTCGGACATAAGTTGTGACCCCCAGGGTTCCCTGGCGGGGGAATCTGCAGGGGACGCGTGGGGAGTGGAGAAGGCGCTGGGGGTCTGGGCTCCCTTCCCACCCGCTGGCCTCAGCCGGGACCTGGCTCCCCGGCGTCCCCACGGTCTACGGCCCGGAGGTCACTGAGAGCCGTCACTGAGGCCTCACCGGAGGGTCAAGGAGGCCTCCGCAGCCCCCGCCTGTGCTGGCCGTCCAGTGTTCCTCGGCGTTCCCGGCGCCGCTGTGATCCGCTGTGGAGCTCGGGGGGCCTCCCGGGGGACCTGCTGGGACATCTCACGGTAGGCCTCCCAGGGACCCAGCAGAGGCCTCACTAGGACACTCCCAGGAAGCCTCACAACGGAAGGGACGTGACGTCACAGGGGACCTGACAGGAGGCCTCGCAGTGGGCTTGACAGTGCCCTCTGCCCACTGCCTGTACACAGAGAGTTGGGGGAGGCCAGCAGCCAGGCCCACCATCCTTTCTGTGGCTTCCAGGGCTGACCACCGGGTCCACCCTCAGCGCTGTGACGGAGTTAACCTGTTTAAAAAAAGCATGTCTTCCTGTGCAGTTAAAACAGATCTGTAAACCAATCATTTCCACTCACAAGGGGTTTACAGCATTAAAGGGTATGAGAAGGTCTTGGCGTTTTGAGATCACCTACTATTGCATAGGTCCAGTGCAGTCACCTTCATCTTCAAACTCCCATTTACAGTCAGGAATTTATTTTATATATTGTTATGTCATACGTATATAATATGCAAAAATATTACTATTTCTCCTTACTGTCATAAAAAAGTCCGTTGTTTCATCTTACCTCCTCTTCATCGTTGTACAAAAGCTCTTCCCTTTCACAATAAGGCCAGTAAAGCCTAAGATTGTAAAGGAAAAGGGCACTAAGAGGACATCTCAGTGTAATTTTGATTTGTTTTCAACATGATATAGCTATCTGTCACATAGATGTATATACATACAGGCAGCCTTGTCAACTCAATTGGATCAAGAGACCCTAGGAAGTTACTAAAGCATATTTCTTTACATGTCTACCACTCACTAGGGTAATGTTCACCCCTTCCCATGAATAGACATAGGGCTGACACTGCCACCCCAGTACACCAGAATACTGAACCAAACAGGCTTATTTTTTTGGTACTACTCCTGAGGATTGAACTCAAGGGCCTACCTGCTAGCCCTGAATATTTTTTCTTTCCCTTTTCAAGGCTAGAGCTCTACCACTTGAGCCTTATCTCTCCTTATGACATTTTGGAGATTAAGACTTTCACAGTCTTCCCTGCCCCATCTGGCATTGAACTGTTATACTCACATATCAGCCTCCCGAGTAATTAGGATTATAGAAAAAACTTATTGTTGAATCTTGAGATCCCAAGCCTTTCTTGGAATCCAACACTCCTTTCTGATGTCTTCTCTGACGTCTCCTGTATTTTTTCCTGTTTTTTTTTAGTCATTTTTTTAAATTTAATTTTCTTGTCAGGGTGATATACACAGGGGTTATAGTTATAGTGAGTGCATGTCCTGGATGAGCCTGTGGTTGGAAGCATGTAACTAGTCTGATACCACAGGTTACCATGTGAAGAGTAATTTTCCTGAAGAAATATAATTCATTTTCCACTCATACCCATTTAGGTGGTATTTTTGATAAAACGTCAGGCTTCAGTCTTTAGAGTTGATACTAGAATGAGTGAAGACTACGGGAGCTGTTGTGATGGGATGTGTGGACTTTGTATGTGAGAATATGAAACTGTAAGCCAGGGATGGAATCTAACAACTGAATGTTCAGGTCCTTTCATCACTTCCTGGATGAAAGCCCTTATCCCCCAGTGTCCTCTCTTTGCCCATCATGTCTCTATGGAAGTAATTACAGTTCAAAGTGGTCACAAGATTGTGGCCTTGAAATGACATGATTACTGTTCTTTTTCTTTCTTTCTTTTGCTGAGTCCTGGGGCTTGAACTGTGGGCCTGGGAGCTGTCTGTAACCTCTTCAGCTCTGTGCTAAGCACTCTCCGTCTTGAGCTACAACACCACTTCTGGTTTTCTGGTGTCTAGTTGGAGATGAGTTTCACCGACTTTCATTCCCTAGGCTGGCTCTGAACTATAATCCTCAGATCTCAGCCTTCTCAGTAGCTAGTATTACTGGCCTGAGCTACTGGCACCTGGCTAGGATTAGTATTTTTTCCAGTCCTGGGCTTGAACTCAGGGTCTGAGCAGTGTCCTTGCGATTTCTCAAAGCTAACACTCTACCACTTGAGCTACAGCACCACTTCTGGCTTTTATGTATATATGTGGTACCGAGGAATCAAACCTGGGTCTTTGTGAATGCTAGGCAAGCACTCTACCACTAGCCAAACTCTAGCCCCAGGGTTAATATTCTTATTAGGAGAGGAGATTAAAGAAAACTATCTGTTTCTCTATCCTGTATTCTATTACAAAGACTGAAGAAGACCATGGTAAAACAAAGAAACAGCCATCTAACCCAGGAATCACACTGTCTCCAGAAACTCATCCTACTAGGTCTGGACTATAGATTTTAGCCTCTAGAACTGTAAGGGCCATTTCAACCCAGGTTGAAATACAAGGTGAGCTGACACATGCAAGCTCTTCCTCTTGTTCTCCTTGATTCTACTCCTTATGATTCCTCTGTCTTTGCTTGCCACAGCCCATCCTGCTGACAACATTCTTTTTGATTAACTCCTGTTTACATGGCTCCTCCATTTCTTCCCCTCCAGAGCAATGCCTATCCATGATTACACTGTTATCTTCTCAGAATCCTAGGACAGCAATGAATGTATACAGGACCTATCAAAGGAGGCTGAAGGAAAAAACACCCTGCATACCTCTCTGCTTCTGCCAAAACTAAGAAAGAGGGGCTGGGATGTAGCATAGAGGCAAACCACTTGCCTAGCAAATGTGACATCCTATGTTTGATTCCCAGTACCAAAAATGAAATAAAAAAAAAAACAGTTTAGGGCCAGGAGTTTAGCTTAGTGGTAGAGTGCTTGCCTAGCATGCAAAAAGACCCAGGTTTTAGTCCTCGGTACCACATACATAGAAAAAGCTGGAAATGGTGCTGTGGCTCAAGTGGTGAAGCACTAGCCTTGAGAAAGCCCAAGGACAGTGCTCAGGCCCTGACTTCAAGCCCCAGGGCTGGCAAAAAAAACTGGCCCACAGAACACTGGATCTGACTTTGTTACCTGGTATATTGCATATATTTTAGTTTATTTGAAATAGGAAAGGGCAGGGTGGGAAACTAGATGATTCAGAGGGGGTGGAGGTAGGGAAAAACATGAGAGAAGTTATCCATGTGTGAGAAGTAATGCACCTACTACCTGATGAATGTAACTGTAACCCCTCTATATGTTATGCTGACAATAAAAAGAAAAAATATTTAGAAAAATAAAAAAAAATCACTGGATCAGAAATGTCTACTGAGCTGTGATTCCTATGATCCCAAATAAAGTTAAAAAAAAAACAACACCAGTTTAAAAAACTAAAGAAAGTTACAGAGTGAGTCTGTGGGGCACGTCACATCGTGGCCCAGTGCTCACTTCCTGGTTTTGGAGATCCAACCTGCCTGTCTCCTGGTTGGAAGGTTTGGCTATGGTTTGTGATGTAAAATTAGGCGACCTCGAACCCATGGATTGGCCCCACTGCCCTCTCTGACCTCACCTACCTCCCCCTGTCCTGCCTACTTCTATGTTAATAGATTCCTGCATCTTACTTTAGCCCCTGGTATCTTCCCATTAAAGGAGTCTGCTGTGACATTCTCCCTGGCACGTCTGTGTCTTCCCTCTAGAGAAGGGAGGGCTGGGTGAAGGCGGCCAGCCGGCCCTATCCTTTCTCGGTCTCGTCTTAGTCGGGGTGTGTTCTCTTTGCCCTTCCTGCTGGTCAGGAGACAGAGTGCTAAAAACCCCGACATGAGTCAAATCTTATCACCTGGTGAATGAGCCACAACAGGAATAGAAAAATTCCATTTTTTCCTGTTGTTACCTGCACAACCAGTATTAGATAACTTGTTTTTGCCAGACCTGGGACTTGAACTTAGGGTCTGGGCACTGTCCCCGAGCTCCTTTGGCTCAAGGCTAGCACTCTACCATTTGAGTCACAACACCACTTCCAGATTTTTCTGTGTATATTGTATGAGAAACAGGAGACATGTTTTTATGAATCTGGCATGCCATGTGTACCAAGTATCTGAGACTGAGTCATGTATAAATAAAGTGGTCAACTATACAGGTAGAGTTTTGTATCAACTGGTACATAAGGAGTATGAAAATAACGTGACTGTGTGTGTGTGTGAGAGAGAGAGAGAGAGAGACAGACAGACAGACAAGGGGCAAGAGAGAGAGAGGGAGGGAGAAAGAGAGTGTTCTCTGATGCTGGACAGAGAAGAGGGGAGGAAAGAGGAGGATATATGGTCAGGGAGTTAGATGAGTCCTATGGATGTGGGGTTAGGCCCACAGCGAACCAGACATGGAGGACAAAGACCTAATTAGGGTTGCATACTTAACTGCATGATGCACCTGCAAGTGAGGTTCTTTCTTCATAAGACACTAGGAACACTTTACCAAGTAGGAACAATGAAGAACTGAACTCCATTAAGTCCTATTAGATTGTTACAATATATTTTTTTTGGTTAAAGTTACACTAAGATGAGTGTTTTTATCATCTGTCCTTTAAGACTCAACCCTGAAATCAATTGTGATTAAAGTTAATTTTCTTCGTTTGAAGAAAATATCAGTAAAATCTGGCTACTTTCTTGTCTTTCTATACCTTTCATGTGATTTCCTCTGTACCATATTCCTCAAGAACTTTCTGACCTTTGCTTAGTCCTAGGTTTAGGAATAATATCTACGGATCACTTTCTGACACACATCATTGCTGTACAGAACACTTACTAGCTGTCAAGAATGTGCATGGAACTGATAATAGTCTTAAATTTAAGGATGTTACCAGACAGGTCTTAGACCATTCTTAACATTGACACGAAACTAGAAACATTTTCACTGCCAATGAACATGGTCATGTACTGAACATGATATTAAATGTTCCACGCACTATGCAGTTCTTCCTTACATTAACCAAAGAATGTGGGTACTACCTCCATCGTCCCATTTGTACAAGTTAGTTTTAGAGACTAAGGTCAATGGATAGTAAGTTGTACATTGAGCCAGTATCCAAACTCTAATTCTTAGTGATACTCAACACTGAATCACTGCACTGTGTTAGATACTATGGAAGGGTACATATCCTATCTATGGGATAGGACCATATACTATTCCATGAGAAAGAGGAGACATGTTTTTGTGACTCTGCTGGCGTGCCATGTGTAAGAAGTATTTGAGACTGAGTCGTGTATAAATAAAGAAAATTTATTTACTCACATTTCTAGAGGATAGAAAGTCAAAGATCCAGGCACTGGCAGGTTTGATTACCTGGTGAGGGTTATTCTCTGCTTCCAAAATGGTATCTTGTTGCCACATATACTTGAAACAAATTTTGTATACTCAGAGACAAAGAAGGGCATACTCGTGAAGCCAGTTATGTAGGGGCTGCATGTCATTCACAAGTGAGGTATCTTAAAGGTCTAAACACCTGTTCTTAATTTTTACAGCACTGGGCATTGAATTGAAGGTGTCACACTTGCTAGGCAGGTGCTCTAGCTCTTGAACCATGCCCTTAGACTACCTAATCATCTCTTAAATGCCCTTCATCATAATGCTGCCACACTGACCATGTAATGTCAATGAATATTGAGACTGGAAATTATATATCCATATCCTGATTCAGGTTTGGCACCAGTCTCTCTCCTTACCCCTCTCTCTCCCACCTCTCTCTATTAATATGCACTTATATGTATTATCTGATACTTTATGATAACAAGAGCAACATTATTACTAGAACTATTACTGAATATTGCTCAAATGACTTGTAGTCATTTACAATACTATTATTTTTATTGTAGTCTATATACAATTGTCATCATTTATCAATAGTCTCTGTATTATTTCTATTAGCCTATATATTGTTCCTATTACATGATTATAAAATATAATCATGTATTTGTTGTTAGAACACACATTTATTTAATGTAATTATATACATTATATAACACTGGATATAATTATATATTATAAAATATATTAACATAGAATTATATAATATATAATTATATCGTTATCTTCTACATTATACAGCATAATAAATTATATAACAATGATCAGATATATTTTTCCTACCATGTCCTATTAATATGTCCATTAAGATATTTTGGGATACAGAGTGTCATGGTTTAAAGTCATTGAAAGGGAAAAAAATCACCTATCAGAAATAAAAGCTTTATAATTTGCATAATTTAGGGAAAGTTTGTAGTACTGCTTGGACTGACCAAAATCTGCTGGGAGGTCACTGTAGAAATAAAACAGTGAAACCAAGTACCCAGGTGGTAACTATAACATTTAATGGCTTGATTTCTTAGTATTTCCTCTGATAATGTATTTCGTTTAAAAAAGAAAAACAAAATAATGTGTAAATTAATGGAGAAAATTATAAAATTAAATGAAATCACAAGTTTTATGTACAACTACAGAGCTATTTTGCTTCATTCATTTTATTTTTTAGTTTTCAGTATGAGGCTTTTGCAAGAATTTGTTGTTGGTTGTGGAGCTTGAACTCTGGGCCTGGGCGCTGTCTGTGTGCTCTTCAGCTCAAGGCTACCACCATACCCCTTTAGTCACAGCACCATTTCCGGTTTTCTGGTCGTTAATTGGAGATAAGAGTGTCATGGACTTTAGTGTCCGGGCTGGCTTTGAACCCCGATCCTCAAATACCAGCCTCCTGAGTAGCTAGGATTACAGGCATGAGCCACCAGTGCCTGGCATAATTTTTTATTTTTTTTCAGAAAATATGTTTTAATATTTTATCTTCTCTTTGCATTTACAAAATTTTTTGTTTTAAAACAAAAATTTTTATTATAAAAATCCATATTACAAAAGTCTTTTTAGAGACGTTTACTATCCATTCCACACTATCCCTTCCCTAACACTCATCCCCTTGTGTATGTGTGTACCCTTTATGGAATAGCATATCATATGAACATTTACACTATTCTGTACCATACTTCTTCACATAATATATTCTGACGGTCACTTCAGAATAGTAAACCAAATCTCTACTGTACTTTCCATTTCCTAGTGATCAATGAGTAGTTTCTGGTACCTTACATTTTAAGTTCATAGTGCCCTAAGATACAATGAACAGACAAGTTTGTATTGTTTTGTAAATCATTGGTAGGAAACCATTTAAATTATATTATAGCTGGGTCCTGGAGGCTCAAGCCTGTAATCCTACCAACTCAGCAGGCTGAGATCCGAGTTCAAAGCCATTCCAGGCATGAAAGTATGTGAGACTCTTATCTCCAAGTAACTACCAGAAAACCAGAAGTGGCACTGTGGCTCAAGTGTAGAGCACTAGCCATGAGCTGAAGAGCTCAGGAACAACACCCAGCCCCAGAGTTCAAGCCCTACAATCAAAAAAAAATTATATCACAGAATAAATAGAGAAAAGAAAATGCTGTACTTTTTGACTTGGGAGAGCGACTCTGACACATGGAAATCAAACTGCAAGCAAAATAAACTTTATTGCTAAAATGAACTAACAATATTAAGGAAGACCTGTGACTGTTCTTAGCACAGGCATGGAAACTGCTTCTACACAGCTTTAGCATTGCTGGTGGCACATAACTCTTTAATTTCAACTGGCTTTTAACAAAAAATGGGATGTGGCACTTAACAAAGGAATAAACAGAAGATGGAACAGCTTCATCTGAAACATTTAATCCGTATTATATTGATGTAGCTCATTTCATGACAGTATTGTATCACTGACGTTGAGCTTCGTTGTCTTCAGAGTCTTGGGAGGCCAACAGAGAGAGAAGAGATTGCAGCATATCACACTTCTCCTCCTGTCACCATTAAATGAAAGAAAATAGTGAACCATGTTAAATATTTAGGTAGACATTCATATTTC
Organism: Megascapheus bottae; assembly: GCF_031878675.1. Classification (NCBI taxonomy): domain Eukaryota; kingdom Metazoa; phylum Chordata; class Mammalia; order Rodentia; family Geomyidae; genus Megascapheus; species Megascapheus bottae. The sequence goes on along the minus strand of NC_143547.1, from coordinate 104,394,450 downwards.
AGTAAATAAAATATTGAATGGTGAGACCAGTGTTCACTTTCAATTTGGAAGATACTTTAACTTACAATTTCTTTCATACATTTTGATTGTATTTGTGTCATTCTTAGTCTAAATGAATTCAGTTCACGACTGAGATCATTTTCTTCATAATCTCCTATTTCGTGACAGCTCTGAAACAAAAAAGCCATGTTCAATTAGAAACTGCCACTTTTCATCGTGGTTTAAAAATGTGAACAGCTACATTTTAAAAAGAGTAGAGATTAAAATTCAAATGACACTCATTAGTTACTCAAAACCAAAACCATCTACAAACTACATGAAGATCAAAATCACTAGTAAAAAATGTAGAAATACATAACTGAGTCAAACTGAATATTAACAAAACAGAAAATCCAACATTTTATTCAAGCAGGACAAGGAATTTTTAGGATTGAGATGAAATAAAAGAGGGGAAAGAGTATAACATATGTATTAACAAGTACCATAATTTTGAAATCCACTATTAAATTTCCAAAACCTGAAGTAGTAAGCTGTGGCTAGTACATAGTGGTAGTGTATATGAGGCCTTGGGTTCTATCCACAGAACTACAAAAAAATCTCTGTGAGGTGTTATTTCATTTATGATCACTAAGTCAATATAACATGATATTCCTAGGGGGAATAAAATGATCTATATGTAGAATGACCAGTTCAATTCATGAAAAATAGCATAATTGAACCCATTGTCACATGCTCTACCACTCCAGGCATGGCCCCATCCCCCGTGCTCAGTTATTTCTCACATAAGGGGGTCACGCTTTTTTTTTTTCGGCTGGCCTGCACTGCCATCCAGAGCATGGAAGTCATGGGAGTAAGAACAAGTTGTCAAACTGGAGCAATGAGAGGAGAGGAAGAATGAAGCAAATGAAGCTAGAAAGGGGTGGTGTTATGGGGTAGGGATCGAAATATACAAAGGTTTAGAAGGAGAAGCCACTGAACAGTTTGCAAAAGGGGGAGACTTTGCTTTGGGAAAATAACATTGCAGAGCCATGAATGTACCCCTGCAGAGGGAGCGTCACAGGGCCTGCTGGTGGCCTAAGGGAAGGATCATAAAATGCAGCATGAGACATGACAGGCAAGTCCCGCCTTAAGCAGGAACGTTCAGCACTCCCATTTGGAAGCACTCTCTCAAATGGCATGCTAATGGACAAATGTTCTGGAAGAGTACCACAGTGCATCCACGGGGCAGAGCCACATCCATCAAATGTTCTGTTCACAAGTAAGTGGCCCTGTGTGCATCAAGTGTTCTAAATGTGCAGAATGACTATTTTTAAATGAGGTTGTTTTGTGCCATCCCAATTAGTTTGGAAGCATGAAATGTTCATGTGGATGCGAACTAGATACTTAAAATACATTTGAAGAAAAAGAGGAGGAGGAAAAGGAGGATAAAGAGGGAGAAGAAAAACAAGAGGCATACACAGCATTTAGTAGCATCTTAAAGAAGACTGCCCTGCGCAATGCAGAAGTTAGTGTGTTGGGAACAATTTGCTAAGATGTAAAATCTACAGAAGAAAAGTCTCAGTTCATAAACTGCTATTGCAGTTCACTATGTTGTCAGTCTGACTGTTGTAAGTGGCTGCGTAAAACAAGTTGTTGTCCACAACAATATGAAACCAAATGCACCATTAAGACATGTAGAAAAATACAGGTTCTATAGACTTGCTACTTTTACCTATCACTACTCCCTTGGAAAATGGATTGTGGAACAGAGGCTATGATTAAGCTGTTTATAAAGTACCAGTTTCCTGCAGAACTGTGCGTATCTCTGGGTAAAATAACCAATAATAGTGACCACTGTGAATGAATCCTAAAAGTCAAAATAATTTAGTGTACATAGCAAACTGAATAATACCAAATGGAAAAGTCTGAAGAATTTTACAGGTAGAAGCCCAATATTTACAACATTAGTTTATTAAGATAACCAGCATTTTCATTTTCCATAGAAACAGTAAGGAAATATAATAAGAAGATATATTGACAAATATGACAGACCTGCATGTATTTGTTATATAAATCTTCAAAGGCTTCCATGTACTTGTTGTGAAGATTTTGAGAATGTTGGAAAGCCTTTATTTGCTGTTCGAATATAGACTGCAAGTATAAAAGAAAAAATATGTAATAAAGCTTACCCCAAATTATTAAACTTAAATATAATACTTTAAAAAGTCTATTTAAAAATATATTTACATTTAACAAGCTGTTTCAAAGTTTCTATGACTCTGTGCACAAATACATAGAAAAATGATATTATTATCTTGACTCCTAATAATAGAAAAATGTCCAACTTAACAACATTCAAAACATAAGCTTTAGTTCTTAAAAATCTGAAATAGCACACATTTGATATCTCAAAGAATTCTGGACTTTCTGCTTCCCCAGTAATATTCTTGACAGGTTGTAGTCATCAGCTACTCAGTCTTTTACACAGGAACCCACTAATTTTGTAATGCCCAATAACTGCAAAAGAGAATTTAGTAACAAAACATCCTATAAGAATCATATATTGTGGGGCTGGAAGTGGGGCCTAGTGATAGAGTAACTGCCTAGCATGCATTAAGCCCTAGGTCTGATTCCTTGGTAACACATACATAGAAAAAATCAGAAGTGGTGCTGTGGCTCAAGTGGTAGAGCACTAGCCTTGAGAAAGCCCAAGGACAGTGCCTAGACTCTGAGTTCAAGTCCCAGGACTGGCACAAAGGAAAAAAATACCTCATGTCCAAGTTTCTCAATTCCAGCTTCAATGACAGAATCAGTCATCACACCTTTGTCTCCAAATAAATACTCTACCCAATTTCCCTCTGAAAATCACTTGTCTGTATGTTAGTGTCTAAGGGATATGGGAATGGCTGAAGTGGCAAAGCACTTTGCCTAACAAGAATGAGGCTCTGAGAGCAAGTTCTGGTACATCCACAGTCACCCACATGCACACACGCACGTGCTCATGCACATGCACACACACACACACACACACACACACACACACACACACACCTAAGTCCAACCTTTCATTTGCACTGTTACAAGCTTACTAACTGCTCTCTTTTAATTATTGATCACTATGTCATAAACTCACATTGGACTCTAACACTGAACAATAATTAATATTTATACCTTGATACTTATACCTCACTGGGCCTTTCTTAGGAAACAATCCTATCACTTCTCCTCTTTCCTAAAGGCAGAACTCATTCTATTTCTTCTCCTTACTTCTAACCAGGATAACACCTCATTAAAGAAACGGATGGGCTGGACAATGGTGGCTCATGCCTATAATCCCAGCTACTCAGGAAGTTAAGATCTGAGGACAGTGATTCAGAGCCAGTGGAGGCAGGAAACACCATGAGACTCTATCTCCAATAAAATACTCAAAAAATCCAGAAGGGCTGGGAGTTTTTCCTAGTGGTAGAGTGCTTGCCTAGCATGCACAAAGGCCTGGGTTCAATTCCTTGTTACCACATACATAGAAGAAAGCCAGAAGTCGTGCTAAGGCTCAAGTGAGAAAGTCCAAGGGCAGTGCTCAGGCTCTTAGCTCAAGCCCAGAAGTGGCAAAAAAAATCCAGAAGTGACGCTGTGGCTCAAGTGGTAGAGCACTGGCATTGAGCACAAAGATGCTCAGGGACAGTTCCCAGGCCTAGAGTTCAAGCTCCAGGCCCAGCAAAAAAGAAAAGGAAAAAAAAGACAAAGAATAAAGAAAGAAATAGAGGTGATCCCAGGACAGAGGGTCTAGAGAGGGAACTGCAACTTTTCCTATACAAAGGCTCCCTCATTCACTTAAGGTTGGGATTTGGACTGTGATATTCAATGTTATAGCATTAGCTAGAAGACAGGAAGGACACCCTTCTTTGGGTTTAATAAGGCATTTGGGGTTTTGTGATTATGATATGGTGTATTTCCTGTAATGAACATTATTCTATGTTCTGTATTGTTCCTAAGATAGCCACTTTCCCAAGCAGTGTCAGCATATATGCAATCCTTTCCACTATAAAAGGTTTGCTCTTCTCCTTCCTGCTTGACTTGAAGATCTGAACTTCAGTGACTAGCATCCCATTACTACGTTTTCCTCTCATCACCAATCTACGCCCATTCTCTCCTTCATGCTTGTATGAACTGTTAATGAATAGGACTGATAGATCACTGAGGAAAAGTGAAGCTGGATACCCACAGCTAGCTTTCTCCCTTCTTCCTTAACTTTCTTCATGTCTTGTTTCAACAGCTCAGTCAAATTTGCAAACTCAAGCGAATATTCTTCAAAAAGCTTCTGCCTGTAAAAAACCACAATAAATAATGTGCTGCTCGAAAATAATGAGAACTGAAAACATATTCAAGGCTCAGTTGATTTTACCTGATATGTACTATCAATGTACAAGGGAGAAAATAGCAAGTAAAGTCTGAGGGGAAATTAGAAAATAAAATTAATGATTTAATCTTACTTCAAGAATATCTGCTCCTGACTAAGAGAGAGGTTATCTTACATGTGTTAGCTTCAGAAAACACAGGAAGACTTCTCAGAGTATAAATAGCTTATAAAAATGTACTTCAGGGACAAGAACAGTTTCTTGTTGATTTTCTTTGTCTGAATAATGAGGATATTACATTTGTTAAGCATTCAAGACTTCCCAAAATGATTTCATTGTTTGCTACTTTTTCATAATGAGAACTTTGTAGAAAAGATTTCGTGAACTCCATTCAGGAAATGTATACAATATTTATGATTTAATATTTAATATTTTATATAACTAAATATATTTAATCATCATAAGACTAATAGTTGAGACACTAGATGTTAATGCAGCGCACACATGCATAGAATGAGTACAAATTTTTGGTGTTAAACAAATTCAAGGTTAATTACCTTTACAGAAAAAGAAACACATGAAGTATACCTATAATGCCAGTTAAATTATAGGAGACAGAGATTTGAAGATCTTAGCTCAAGTCCACCCCAGGCAGACCTTATCTCACAAACAAAGCTAATTTGGTAGAACATGTCTGAAATCCCAGCTACACGGAGGGTAGATATAAGAGGATTATGATCTGAGCCTGGCCCTGGGGAAAGAGTGAAGATACTATCTGAAAAATAAGCTAAAGAAAAATAAAAAGGGAAGAGCTGGTTGGAGGTGTAGCTTAAGTGGAAGAGTACTTTTATGTCAAATGTGAAGCACCAAGTTCAAATGCCAACATTAGAAGCAAAAAAAAAAAAAAAGCAAAACCAAACCAGACATGATTTCCAATAGTGCTTCTGACAGTAGAGTGTACATATCAATAGTTACAATGGTACAGGTCTCACCTTTCCTCATACTTGCTTTTCATGGTATTCTCAATTTTATCCTGAATGGTTTTCATGGACGCATTGACTTTCATTCTGTTACTTTTGTTCTCTCCCGAAACCAAACTATTAATGCCTTCTACATGGAAAACACATTAGAATTACTAATTAAAAATCTTTCTAGGATGTCTGTCAAGTAAGTAACTGTGATGTCCATTCATAAGCATTGGAAAGAACTGTAGCATTAAGAAACAGGCGTCATTTAAAAATTAACATTAGAGCCAGGGGCCAGGTGGCTCACACATGTAATCCTAGCTATTCAGGAAACTAAAATCTGAGGAAGCAGCTTGAACCCAGCGTGTTGGGGAATCCCATGAGACTCTTACTTCCAATTATGCACCTAAAGCTGGAAGTGGAACTATAGCACAAGTAGAACACTAGCGTCAAGGAAAAAAAGTTCAGGGTTAGCACCCAGGTTCTGAATTCATGTCCTAGGATTGGCAAAAAAAAAATAATGTCAAGATTGCTTGCTTCCTTTCTTTCAGTGAAAATTTATAGTGCCTAACAACTTCAAACTGAATATCTGTAGTTGTACTTTTTAATATTTGAAGTGTAAAATATAGATAAGGAAAACATGTTTGTATATATCAAAGTTGTGACATTTGAACTCTGGGCCTGGGTGATGTCCCTGAGCTTTTCAGCTCAGGGCTTCAGCTCTGCCCCTTTGAGCCACAGCACTTCTGGTTTTCTGATGGTTAATTTGTGGTAAGAGTCTCAGGGACTTTCATGCCCGGACTGGCTTTGAATTGTGATTCTCAGATCTCAGCCTCCTGAATAGCTATGATTACAGGCATGAGCCACTGGCGCCTGTCTCTGAGCACTTTCACTCAATTGTTTAACATTTCACAGCCTATTAGATAAAAACATCACCTTTAGCTTGTTATTGTAAATACCATGCTTTTTGTATTAACAATTAGAATAAGTAAGAAAATCAAAGTCAAGTATGGTAGCACAGGTTTGGAATCCTAGGACTTAGGTAGTTGAAGTAGAATTATATCTTTGTTTAGTCTAGCCTACATAGCAAGATACTGACTCAAAAATAATGTAGCAAAGAAAGTCTACCAAGTGAAATAATAAATCTTACTTAAAACCATGTGTATACAATAGGTCCATAAACACATTCCTGTAGTCCACTGATTTAACCCTTCCTGGTATGAAAGGTGTCTGATGTAAAACAATTTTCTTAAACTACAAGTGTCTCTCCTAAAACATACCTTGAAACTTTTGAAGCATGATTTGTAATTTGACCCTGCAAAAAATCATATTTGTTTTTATAATTAATGTAGGTAAAATGCAATTTTTATTTGACAAGAAGTATTCTATGGCCAGCAGGTTACACAGAACACACGTTTACATGAACAGAAGGTGACTTTTCTGCAGTATTTTATCAGCAGGCAAAAATCACTTTAAATGCATTACCGTACATCTTGTTCATCTGGTCCTAAGAAAATAATGTCCTTTCCATTGTTTGCAGCTGCCTGGCTATTTGCTGCATTGAAAAGAAAAAAAAAGGAAGAAGAGCAACATTTTTAACCAACGTGTGCTATTCTGATCATCTACATGGAGGGGTATCTGAATTACCAACTCTTATGCTCTTTTACAACCACAGTTTTCGTAGGAGACATACATGGATGGAATCATTTACCTGCAAGGCAGACAAAATTAGGTCAAGGGGGGCAGGAGTTTGGTCTAGGGTTAGAGTGCTCAGGCCCTGAGTCTATGCCCCAACATTAGCAAAATAAGAGTACATTTCTTAGCCAAGCACCATGGCTCATACCTGTAATCCTAACTACTCAGGGTGGTAGCACTGACCTGAACAGCTCAAGGAGAGTGCCAAGGCCCAGAGTTCAAGGCCCAGGACCCACTAAAAAAATTAGGCCAGGGCCTAGGAATGTTATATGAAGGCATTAGTGCAATAAGCCTTTCAGGGTGAAAGTCACTGAGGACCATGTCCTATCTACAATGCATGTTGCAAGTGAGTACTACACAGACCTAGAGTAGTTGAATGAAGAATTCCTTAGCTCTGTCACTCCTCAGAATGAAGACATCCAATAAGGCACGTAATGCCTATGAACATTGTATGGCTAAGAAAAGATATAACATTTGAAATGACCTGGAATCCTGAGTAATGACCTTGAACCTAAAGTTCCCAGGGATTTTACCTTGCAGGATTTGGGATAGATAGTGCCCTAGGGCTTGCACAGCTTGGAGGGAGGATAGGAGTGGAGTGTCAGGTCCTGGAGGTGCCACAGGAGGCACATTTTACCTGTGCTCTTGGAATCATCCTGTAAAACCTTGTGATCCTGCAAATCCTGTGGACCCAGCAGATTCTGTGGATTCAGGAGATTCTGTGAATCCTGCAAGTTCTGTGGCTCTTGAGAATTTTGAGGATCTTGAGAGTATTGGGGATCCTGAGAACCCTTTTGTTCCTGTGAATCCTGAAGATTTTTTAGATCTTGAGGATCATTCTCCTCCAGATAATTCTTCTTGGAATCCGTGGCAGTTACATCAAGGTTTTCCCTCTTTTTGGGCTCCATGGCTGGAGTCTTCCCACCTAGAGACAAGAAAGTCCTGAAAATTATAAATATCAAGATATACTAAAGAAAAAGTCTGGGGATTGGGGATGTGGGATTGATGAGAACCAGAAGCGCAGGATATAGGGGGTGCTTGTTTTCACAGGCTGTAGTTGGTTCAGATGTCCTAGCTTGGGTACTGGAGCAGAAAAGGGCAGATGGGCAGTTCCTTCCCACCTACAAGTCTACATGTAAAGCTGTCCCTGCCATACCTGCCTCAACCTATATGACCTTTTCCTGAAGGCAGGGTCATTGCAGCTTCCCCCTGCAGCTCCCCAACCCTTGTGAGACCAAGCCTGTTTTGACATTCTATAACCAACCCATTTAGCTGGTGTCTGTTATGGGGCAATCCAAACGTATCATTGACTCTTTGGATTCCAGGAAGCTTACATAGTGACTGCCAGCAGAAAGCGAATCCATCTGTATGTGGTGTGCCCACTTAGGTAAGGGCTATGAGTACTCAGCATTGTGGACCATGTAGGAGCCCCAAAGGGACCTAAATGAGTCTGTGCATGTGTGTCCTTTTTGAACCAATGGACAGACAAGAATTGTTCCAACTCTCATTGCCTACCACCACTCATGACTTTTTGTACTCTCTAAGAACTGGCTGGCACCTTTGGCCTGGACCAGTCTCCCAGCCAGGACACTCCGGCAAGGGCCATGATCGCTTGCCACCCCATAGTCTCAGGAGCCCTAGAGGGCCCTAAGTGTTTGCAGTGCATGCACTGCCTAACCTGGTCAAGGTGCCTATGCCAATTGCCAACTGTCACTCATGCACTGTTGTGCACTCCAGGACCTGGGATCTTCAGCCTGTATCACTTTTGCAGCCAATACATTTAGACAAGGGCCATAATCACATGCCATCCCAGTCTGCCCAGGAGTCCACAAAAGGGACCTAGCTGTCTCCTGTGCATGTGTCGTTTGCCCTCGTTGGTGGACAGATATGAATGCACTTTCTTGTACTGCTTAGCTCCACTTATGCTCTGTCAGACACAACTAGGATCTGGTACTATCTCCCTGAATCACTTTACCAGCTGCATTCTGGTTGGACTGTGACCATCTCCATCCCCGAATGGCCCAAGAACCTAAAGTGACATCTGTGTCTCCTGCGAATGAACAGCCTGTTCTGGCAAACAAACATAATAAAGGGTCCCCATTTGCACTGCCAACTGCCACTCACGCTCTCTCAGATGCTCTAGGAACTGGGACCTTAGAGTTGTATCACATGCAGAAACAGACTGACTCTGCCCCGTGTTGATCTACATAGGAGCCCCAAAAGGACCTACGTGTCTCCTGTACATGTGTAGCCTGTCTTGGCCAATAGACAGATATAAAGAGTCCCCACCTCTACTCCCACCCAGCAGTCATGCCCTCTCATAGTGCAGGACCTGGGACCTACTGCCAGGACCACTTTACCAGGCTTCGCGGTCAGGAGAGAACCGTGAGAACTCGCGGTGGTGGATAGCGCGGGAGTCACAAGGGTACGCAGGTGTCTGCTGCGCATGCGTGGCGTCCTGGCCAACCGCCACTAAGAATAGTCCCCACTGCTACCGCCAACCGCCACTCCTGAAACCCTGGCCAGAATCACTTCACAGCCTGTACATTCAGACAATGGGGCGTCACTACTCGCCATCCTGGCCTGCCTAGGAGCCCCCCAGAGGGATCTAGCTATCTCTTGCACATGCTTGGCTTGTTCCCGGCAACAGAGAGATACGAATGCCCCTCCACCCAACCCCCTCCCCCAGCCAACTGCCACTCATGTCCTCTCGTACACTCCACGACCTAAGACCTTCATCTTGGATCAGTTTCCCAAGCTGCAGGCTTTTTGGACTATTACCATTCGCTATTCCGAATTTCTCAGTAACCTCAAAGGGACATCGGTGTCTCCTGAAAATGCACACCCTATCCTGCCCAAGGAACCAAATAAAAGATCCCAACCTCCACTGCCAACTCTACTCACGGCCTCTCAGCTGCTCCAGGGCATGGGACCTTTGCCGTGAATCACTTCACAGCCGGCACCCTCAGGGAAGGGCCGTTATTTGCGTCTTGGATGGCCCAGGAGTCACGAGGGGCTGTAGATGTCTCCTGCGCACGCGCGGATGTCTCATGCGCATGCGCGGAAGTCTCCTGCGCATGCGCGGCATCCTGGCCAAGGGCCAATAAGAATAGTCTCCACCCACACCGGCCTCTCAGACACTCCCAGACCTGGGACCTTTCGTGTGAATCACTTTCACATTTAGTACGCCCAGGTAAGGGGCATCACCAGTCACCACCCTGATCTGCTCAAGAGTCCTCCAAACACACCTAGGTTTCTCCTGTGGAGGCGAAGCCTATCCCGGCCAAAGTCCCCACTCCCACTCCCCACGACCAGTCATGCCCTCTCATATTCCAGGACCTGGGACCTACTATCTGGACCAATTTACCACACTTCGTATCCAGGGGAGAGCCGTGACTACTCGCAGTCGTGGATAGCCCAGGAGTCACGAGGATACTCAGGTCTCTTGCGCATGCGTGGCCAAGGGCCTCTAGGAATGTTCCCCACTGCTACTGTCAGCCGCCACCCTTGCCCGGTAGTGGTGTCCAGGACTTGGAACCTTGGCCTGAATCACTTCACAGCCTGTACATTCAGACAATGGCCTTGATCACGTGTCATCCTACTCTTCCTGAGAGCCCCCTGCGCACACATGACTTGTCCCAGCCAAGACACACATATGAATGGCCTACGCTTGCCTAACTGCTAACTGCCACCCTTGCTCTCTCAGATGCTCTAGGACCTGGAACCGTTTCTCTGACCACTTTACCACCCTGAACACTCAAGCGACAATGGTGACCACTTGACATCCTGGACTGCTCACGTGATATTGAAGGGACCGAAGTATGTCCTGTGCATTCTCAACCTATCCTGGCCAAGTGATAGATATGGATGGTCCTCACCCGTTAACTCTCAGATGCTCCAGGACTTGGGACCTTCTTCCTGAAAGGTTTCCTTAAGCGGTCTCCCAAAGGCCTCAGCCAGTTCCATGCCTACATAAAACTCTAGTGATAATCTCCTCACATGCCAACTTTGCCAATCTAAGGTCAATTATCTTATTCCCCAGGAAGCAAGGATCCAAGCTGACCCCATTTTCCAATAGTTGACACCTTCCTCATAGACTACTCCCCAACTACCATCCCCTATCTTTCACATACCTGAGTGACTCCATGTCCCCCCTACCCTTTGGGCTGCAAGTACCTGTGAACTACACATAGTACCAGCCTGCCTGGCGGCACTACTTGAAGAAGTTGTGCACAAGAATTGCCAAAAATGTACAAGTGCCTAGTTGATTGGGCGTTATCATGCACATGTACAAGGCTGGTCCACGTTGGCTACACTCCACACAGCCTTAGAAGTATCACACTTCTGATGGCTTCCTTGACCCTGTTGGTCAAGGAATTCCCGCGGTCCTTTGTTACTAATCCTTCCCAGGCTCTCAGCTTGGCACTGGACCCAATGATACTGAAAAATGAGACCAGGCCTGGACCCTGCACCTCATGTGGGAAGGACAACTGGACAGCATCTGCTATCTCCTTCCACCCTTCCCTATATGTACCACACTTGTAAGTCATCTTATAACCCCCATGACTACTACACAGAGCATCACTCACACAGTTCGCTGTCAGTGTACCTGTCCATTCATGGTTCTTTCTCAGCAATGATGGAATCCATATTCATTCTTTTTTTTTTGCCAGTCCTGGGCTTGGGCTCAGGGCTTGAGCACTGTCCTTGGACTTTCTCAAGGCTAGAGCTCTACCCCTTGAGCCTCAGCACCACTTCTGGCTTTTTTCTATGTATGTGGTACCAAGGAATCGAACCCGGGTCTTCATGCATGTTAGGCAAGCACTTTAACCACTAGGCCAAACTCCCGGCCCCTAATCCATATTCATTCTGACTTTTGTCTTATGTATCAAAAGTATCATGACTTGGGAGTTCCTAAGTCATAGGCTAGTGAAATTTCTTTTTTAAAGGCAGAATATACTATAATGCTCAAATGCTTCTCTTTATGATCCAATAGTACACAACTTTCCCATTTTGACATAGTCTTAACACTATATACTGTAGATTTATTGAAGTTGTTTTTACGTGATATAAAGTAATAGGTCTTCAATACCCCAGTCACTACAATTGACCTGTGTTTATGATGCCTGGCCATATGTCTTTTTGTTTGTAAATTCAAGAAATTATGTTCCTTTCTGAATTGCAAAACTCTTTTATACATTATGATAGTAACATTTTTTGTTCCAGTCCAGAGGCTTGAACTCAGTCAGGGCCTAGACACGGTATTTGAGCTTTTTTTCTCTCTCAAGGCTAGTACTCTACCACTTGAGCCACAACTCTACTTCTGGCTTTTTGGTGGTTCTTTGGATCTAAGAATCCCATGAACTTTCCTGCCTGGACTGCCTTTGAGCCAAGATTGTGAGATCTCACCCTTCTGAGTAGCTAGGATTACAGGCATGAGCCACTAGTGCCTGCTGTGATATTGTTAGGACTGCGTTCTGAAATATCAAAAATAAACCTGTATTCTTTTCTTTTCTTTTCTTTCTGAACTGATACCGGGCATGGAACTCCAGGTATCAAGTTCTAACATTTGACAACTTGAGCCACATCTCCAATTCTGGCTTTTTGCTGTTAATTGGACATACATCTGTCCAGTCTGGTCCAAACTTTGATCCTCAGATTTTAGACTCCTGAGTAGCTAGTATTACATACATGAGCTGCCAATGCCTAGCTTTTATCTTCTAATAAAAGATAAGAGCCTTGATTTTGCATTCTTGGTCCTATGTTCATCTACAATTGCTTTTATTTGGCTGTTGATGTCATGTGGACAGGCTATAACAATTTTGTTCTCCAATATGGGAAAATAGCCCCCAGTCAATTCCTTGGGTGTCTGTTTATTATTCACTCTATTTCTGAATTTTCCATCATGTTTCCTTTATCTCTTTTTTACCTGTCAGAACTACAGTGTTTGGATTCAGTCTTTGTAGTGTACCACTATAACTTTGTATATATGTTATGGATTTAAACTCTAGTCTTCGTGACATGCTCCTACCACATCTTGCTTTAGCTTCTTTTTTAAGACAAGGGTTTACTTTTTCTTTTTGCCCTGGGTCAGTCTGGGTCAGTTGATCTTCCTATCCTCTATTTTTCCAATAGGTGGAAGCATAGGCCTATAACCCCATGCCCTGCTTCGTGGTTGAAGTCAAGTCTGGCTAAGGTTTTCTCCACATTGATCTCAAACTGTGAAGAACTTCCTAATTTCTACTTCTGAAATAACTGTGATACAAGCATGACCATCATACCAGGCTACCGTGATGTCTTACAGGACAGTTTACCCTCTGAACTCAGAGGGTCATGGATTTCCACATGATGTTTGTTTGGTGTGTGTGTGTAGGGGGGAGTAGCACATTCAGTCCATTTCACTGACTGTCAAGACACTAAATAACATAAAACAAATAGTTTGAGGCATAATGAAGTGTCCATACAGTCATATTGATGTGGCCACTTGATTTTACCATGATGCCAAGGCAATTCAACTGAGGAAAAGATTGTGTTTGCCACATTGCTGCTGGGAAACATGATAATTCAAATAGAAAACTTAATCTTGAATTGAATTTGCCTTATACTATACAGTGATGCATAACCATAAATATAAGAACTAAAGCAGTAACATTTCAATAACAAGGGCTGAGAAGGGTCATTTGCACACGTGAATTACAATAGGATAGAGGGTGTGACTTCTTTCCTAGTGATGTCCAAGTATCAGTAAAATACTAACACTGTTGGGTGAAGGTCCTAAGATGAGCAAAAATATTTTTTTCCAAGCTCCCAGGCAGCTGATCAGGTAGAGATGAATGCCCATTTTGCACTTTATTTTACATTTGATTTATTCATTTTTGTTATACATCATATAGTCTATTTATACACATCAGTCTTTAATAATATAAAACAAATAATCAGCCTTTAAAATGTGTAAGTCGTATGCTCTAACATTAAAGATAAATCTCAGAATTAGTATCCTTACTGGCTCATATAATATATTGGTACCTGCTGTTATTTAAACGCCATCTAGTTTCCTTTCTGTTAATCTTGTGAGCTCTAAATTGTCTGGAAATTAATAGTTGGGTTATATGAGTTTAAAAGTTCCTAGTGAAAAGAATATTATATTATGTAGCTTGGAATGTAACTTGACTTTATAATAAAAAATAAGACAGTCTCGGCTGAAATTGGGGACACCTAGGTTTATTTTTTTCTCATTTTCATTATCATTAGCTGTACAAAGGAGTTCTTTTATTCTGTTGTGACATTGTACAATAATCAAATAGATAATTTTTATTATTGAGTTTTGTTATACAGGGTAGATTTCGTTGTTACCTCTCCACACATTTATCCTATATTCCCATCAATTTCACTGCCTTTAGATCTATTCATTTTCATGAGGTTCCAAGGGGCATCTGTTAAGAGGGAATTCTTAGAAACTAGTTGTGAAGCAGTGTTTTATTCCAGTTTCATAGTGTGAGTTTTTTGTTTGATATTAGAGCCATCCTATTTTTTTGTTTTTTCCAGTCCTGGGCTTGAGCTCAGGGCCTGAGCACTGTCCTTGGACTTTCTCAAGGCCAGAGCTCTACCACTTGAGCCTCAGCACCACTTCTGGCTTTTTTCTATATGTGGTACCAGGGAATCGAACCTGGGTCTTCATGCATGCTAGGCAAGCACTTTAACCACTAGGCCAAACTCCCGGCCCCCATCCTATTTTTTATACCACCTCAAAGGATTGTGATATATATTTTCTTTACTTTCCCATTTTTTTCCTGAAGTTGGTTGTAAAATTTAGTAGTGATAAGGAAACAGAACAGTAAGGTACTTGTTGGGCTTTGTATTTTCAGCTCTATCATCTTCTGATTTCATAGAAATCATCTTAAAATATTTGTAAAAATAACAGGGGAAGAATGTCCTAATTAACATGAATCCAAAGCTCAGTGTTGTAATACGTGCCCATATAGCAAGCATTCTGGAGTTTGAACCAGGGGGATTACTTCAATCCAGGAGCTTGAAATAGGCCTAGGCAACATAGCAAAACCTATTCTTAAAGCAAAAGCATATTTAAAAAGTAAAATTCCCATAAAGCACATAATAAAATTCTTAGTGATCTGTGTTTTCCAAATATTTCTTACCTTTGATACAAAAAAAGGCAGAGTATAAGTTTTAAAAATTCACAAGCTGAAAGAAAATATTTTACAAATACATATCTCATGAGGGACTTAGGTCTAAAATTCTCACAACTTTATAACAAGATAACAACTCAAAAATGTGTTGAAGATGAACGTTCTCAAAGAAGGCAAGTGAATAGCCAACAAATACATGAAAAAATACCCAGCAATGTTAGTTATCCTAGAAATGTAAATCGGAACCACAATGACATACCACTTCGTCTCACTAGGAGGGCTAGAGGAGAAAAGACAAGGACAACTTTTACCGGGGAGAAATTAGAACGCTTATACAAGCTGTGAGAACAAAAAACAGTGTAGATGCTTTTGGAAAACTGTTTGGCAGTTTCTCAAAAAGTGCAACGCAGTGTGATATCATAGGACACAGCAACTGCACTCTTATCTAAGTAGCCAAGAGACATAAAAACATATATCCACATGGAAACATTTATACATTCCCAGCAGTTTCATTATGGCTCCAAACCAGCCACAATTGAAATATCCACCAACAACATGTACCCAGCATGTATTCTGGTTTATCCATATAAGGGGGAAATACTCAGAAAGAATGGATAAAATATTGATAGAAACACAGCTATCTGCATACCAAAGTAATTATAAGAAAAAGTAGTTTATATAGAATTCTAGAAAAGGCAAGTTAATTTATAGTGAAGAAAACTGAGCAGTATATATAATTAGGTGACAGGGAAGAGCAGAAAGGAAGAGGTATGGGGAGCACAAGGCTGGACTTTGGTTGGAGATGTTCTGTGTTAATGGTGGGCATATGTTTTTTTATAGGTGTATACATATGTCAAAATCCATCCAATTTGTATAGTTTAAAGTTGTACAGTCTACTGCATGCCTATTATATACCTCATAAAACTGCCAGAGAAAGCTAAAAAAAAATCCAAGCTCAAGAAATGTCCAAATGTGCACTAGGTCTTTACTTCTAACTTCAATGTTCTTAGATGGTTAAAAAAAGGACCAGATTTAGGCCTCTTGGATGCAAAAAGAGGGCCAGTGCCCCTTGTGAATATCCACCGCCTTGAACTTGAAAATGTTTCCAATATAAAAATAGAAGAACTTGTAAAAGTCAGCCATGGTAGGAAATATTGGTCATGCTGACATCTGGGAGGCTGAGGCAGGTGGATCATGAATTTCAGCTTGGGCTACATTAGCATGTTTAAGGCCAGCCTGGATTGTACAGAGAGTTACTGTTCCAAAAACCCCAGACAAGAACAAAAAAGAATTTTCAGACAAGGTGTCCATGAATCCCAGAGGATCAATAACGACCCTGGGACTAGCAAAAGTTAGAAACAACTGTATAGACCATAGCAAGTGGGAACTTGTGAGGACTATGTTGGGACTCCCTTCCAGTCCCATCTCATGGTACCACATCATAAGAAGTAGATTCTGGCCATGTAGACGCATAAGGTCACAGTCTCACACACATCATACCTATAGTGCACAATGTTAGTGCTCGTAAAAGAATAACTCCAAATACTATAGTAGCTCGACTTTATGTCAACATTCCTTCATGGATTATAGAATAATATTGTCATATTTTGAAAAATTGCTCATCTGGAACCAGCTTGTCCAAACTTGTATATATGGCATACCAAGCTCTCCCATATTCTGACTTTAATTGACCTTTTAACCCAGAATTGGGTGAGAGAACTCCCCTGTTCTTTTTGTGTCTCCCCAACACACCATACCCTCTCCTCCCAACCATTCCCAAATATCCCAACTCAAGGTTTCCTAGCAACCCCATCAAAATCACTCCAATTCCACTTCGTGTGTGGAGAGCTGGGTTCTGCACTCACAGTGATGTGCCCTTTTGTCTGAAGTCTGGCTAAAAAAATGTGAAGGATGGACTTCTCGAAAAACTGGTGGGAAACTTGTTAAGGAACTAACAGGCTAACCCTCCCTTTCTTCTCTTAGTCATAGTGTCTATCCAGCCTTTATTAGCTGCTAGAGGATTCTGTACCAGGGGCAGACAAAGGTATCACCCTGGAGGCAGGGGCCCAGAGAAAAACGTAAGTAGTGGCTTTGGGGTTTTCCCAGTTTCATACTGACATCAATCTTATGATTTCTAACTGAACTACGTCTCAGGTTTCTTGAAACCATCCAAACAGCCCTTCTTCACTAGGGGCTCCTTTCAAGGTAAACCTTCCTTATTTACAGCTAAGGTAAGTGGGAACATTTCCATTGCATAGTGAATTCCAGCCCCCATGGAAATACTCACATGGGTTTTAGGAATCTCTTGAAAAGCACACAAAGCTTCAGAAAAACAAATGGCCAAAAGGCAAAGGGTCATCCAGAGAATTTCATGAAGAGAATTTGCTCTGTGGGGTGTGTGTATGTGTGTGTGTGTGTGTGTGTGTGTGTGTGTGCACACGCTTGCGCATGCTGGAAGGGAGTAGAAGTTAGAAGACCTGAAAAATAGCAGGACATTAAAAATATAGTTTAACGTTTCATATATTATTCATCTCTCAAAAAGCAAGTGTGAACCATCACCCCTGTCCTCCACACAGCAGGTGGGGTGAAGCCCCACTTCCAGGCACCATAGGACAAAAGTTACAAGTGTCCGATCTGTGACCTCTGGCTTTTATTCCGTGCAAAACCCGTTCAGTTCATATTTTATACCTGATCATCATCCCTGAAAGAAATGCCTACTTCTAATCACCTGGCAGTGAAAACGGTACTAACAAGAGCTAAATTAGATGGAGATTCAACAAAGAAAGAGCTGTATTGTCATTATCCAGGCAGGCAATGGGTATCCTGGAGTTTTTCAGGGTACTTTGACATGATTCTCTGGACAGATTTATTTTCTGCTGAAAATGCCTGCATAGAAGCCATCCTTCCTATAGTAAATCATCCTTGAGTATAGCGTCAAAGTGAAAGAAAATGCCTATGTTGAAAATAGAGTTAGCTTTTATTTGAAGGTCAATAGACTGTCATTATACTTGCAAGTTCCAACACTTCCTCCATAGAAGCTGGTGACTATGTGTCTTATAGGAACAGAATCATTCACTTCTCATAGCTATAGAAATGCATATTAACGTTTGAGTGACTGAGTGTTTACCACATATAATACCTCCCACTGCAGGCACTTCCACAGGTGGGGACTGGTTTCCTGTATCTGTCAGCCTTAGGAGAGACTGAGCCTCAGAAAAACCCAGCCTGCGGAATGGCATTGCCAGAGGCTTCGAAGACACTGTTCCTAATACTACTTTTCCTAGTGGAAATACCAAAGTTACAGATACTTTGGACTTTCATTATACAAAGTTGGAGATGACTACAACAGAGCCTGAGTCCAGTATGCTAAGACAGCTGAGTTCATTTCATATGTGTTTGGCAGTGTTTGCACTGGGATTGGCAGAGAGATATATGGCCAATGTGACAAACATCTGTAAGCTTCTGGGGACAGCCTTAAACAGACAAGAAGATAAACACAGGACAGCCTTCAGAATTCTACTGGAGGAGGCAGAGACAAAAGCAAATCACAAGAATTCTGGAACTTTCCATAAAATAGTTTCTTTATATAAAACTTAAATCTTTCTCTATGTATGTATTTATAAAAAAATATCTGTAGTAATTCAGACAACATCCCTCAGGAGGAATCCTGGGCTTCCAGGTCTTCCTGCACCCTCCCAGCAAGAAGCAGCTTTTGATCATTTCACCTATGAGGAAGGTGCAACTGTGTGTTCCGATGGATGTCCTTCAACACACTCTTTGCCCTTCAGGTGGCCTCTATGATAAAGCGCCACTCCCTTGTGGAGTAGAAAGGGTTAGAAGGTAGCCAGCTGAGAAGGCTACTCAGTGGAGAACAGCAAGAGGTGGACCTCCCAGGTGTCTGGGGATAGGGTGCAGTGAATAGGATAGTGCTTCCTCTGCTGGCCACAGCTTCCTCTTGAAAAATACCCATGGCTTTCAGTGACATGCTATTTGAAGGGTCTACCCTATCTGTGCAAGGAAGAGAGGGGAGGATTACTTCATGACAAGGAGAAGACACTGAGTTTGTACACCCCTTCCATGTGCATCTGGGAGACTCCCCTTCTCTCTGCCTGAGGTCTTCTCAGAGGGTTGAGGATATGCTGAGGTTTTGTGATGCTGGAGTTGTAACCAAGGGCTTTGTCGTACTAGGCAAGCACTTTGCCACTGAGCTATACCTAGCCTGAGGGACTGTTATTTAAGGAGTGACTATGTGACACTCACATGGCAAAACTTTCCATTATTGATTTACATTATCCCTGAATACCAAAACGTTAAAGCAACACATTTCTAGTAGTCCAAGAATTACTGTGTGAAAGACAGCAGTCCTATGTTTCCTACATGCAATTCAAGGCCCACATAAGTGCACATTTCTACCTATCCTGATTTTCCTTCATCCTAATAATCACTATCACAAGATAAGGGATCCCTGAAGGGAAGGAACAGGTAAGTCTGAGAGGAGGAAATAGAGGAGAGGTTGCAGAGGCCACTATGGTCTTGTCCTGCTTGGGCAAAGAGGAGACTGAAGTCAGCAGGTTGGCAGAGCTGTAAATGTCTTTGTATGTATTATGCAGACCACAGTGCTATAAGGAACAAAATGGAAAATGTTCCTCTAGCAGAGAGCAGATGTTCAGGATCCCTGAGTCTTACCATCTCTGCTGAGCCCAGGCTAGTAATTTCCTAGAAGCCTGAGCTCAGAGATGATGGGGTTAGACATAGGTACTCCAAAAAGCAGTAGAGGGGGGTTACTTTTCACCCTAACCCCCTTCCCACAGGGTGTTACCTCTGTCGTACAGGCCAACTGGGTAACCTGTGCTTTGCCATGGATCAGCAGGCTAACTTCACAGCTCCCTTCAATTATAACCTCTTAATGTATTAAAGTGCTTTTAGTATTTGCTACTGTGAAACAGTAACAATTTTTATGGAAAAAGGAGAGAGAGAGGACATAGGTGATCCCATTAGAAACTCAGCAACTTATTGGTGCCTAGAGTTGGCTCTAAACTTCTGCTTCTTTCCTATTGCAGAAGAGTACAAGAGCGTTGCTGTTCATGGAGATCCAAGAGAGCAATTCATTGTCTTTAATGCACTACTTTGCTCACCTGACGCCTGCATTCATCCACACCCACATCTGTGTACCTTCCACGAGTGTCAGGTCCAGGCCCTGGATAGACGGGCCTTCCAGGGGCAGTGCGTCATCAGGGACTAGGGAGGTGCGTTTCCAACTCTCCAGGGGAGTAGTCAGGGGGCAGACTGCAGTGGGAAGGATGGACCGTCCTATTGTGAGTTGCTGTGATGTTTCCCAGCCTCAGGCTGAGGCTGTGCCGTGGGTCTTGTCGGGGTATAGGACGCTGACACTGCGGCTGTCACCGCTTTCCTCGACGGGCTGAGCTTTCAGATGAGGGGTGAGGGGCGATTTCCCCTCAGTTGCCCTTGCCACCTGACCGCCTGATTGGGGCTTGTCGCCAGTGTGGGCGCGCAGGTGTCGCCGCAGTTTCCATTTGCTCTGGAAGGCCTGGCTACAGTGCTCACACGCGTGGGGTTTCTGGCTGTCGCGGCTTGGGCCACCTTCCTTGACCCGTGGCCCGCGGGGTCTCCGTCGAGGCTCCAGAAGCATGCAGCCACGCCGGATCGTCTTAGCACGGCCCCGGTGCTCACAGGGTTGCATTCCGCCATGCACAGCCTGGTGCTTGAAGAGGTTGGCTCGGCGGCCGAATGCCTTGCCGCACTCGCTGCACTCGTATGGCTTCTCGCCGCTGTGCACCCGCCGGTGTTGGCTGAGGCCCGAGCGGCCGCGGAAGGTTTTCCCACACTCCTGGCAGGAGAAAGGCTTCTCCCCACTGTGGCTGCGTTGGTGATGGATGAGCTGCGAGATGCCCTTGAAGGCCTTGCCGCACTCAGGGCAGGTGTAGGGCTTTTGGCCGCTGTGGGTCCGCTGGTGCTCAATAAGGTTGGAGCTGCGGCTGAAAGTCTTGCTGCATACGCTGCACGCGTAAGGCCGCTCCCCGCTGTGGATGCGCGCATGCTCCAGCAGCGCGAAGCTGCGCCGGAACAGCTTCCCGCACTCGCTGCACGCGAACGGCTTCTCGCCGCTGTGGATGATCTGATGCTTGATGAGGTTGGAGCTGCGCGTGAAGGTCTTGCCGCACTCGCTGCATGTAAATGGCTTCTCGCCACTGTGGATGCGCTGGTGCTCCAGCAGCGCGAAGCTGCGCCGGAACAGCTTCCCACATTCGCCACACGAGTAGGGCTTCTCACCACTGTGGATGATGCGGTGTTTGATCAAGTTGGAGCTGCGGCTAAACGACTTCCCGCACTGCTGACACAGGTATTTCTTCTCTGCACCCTTAGGGCGCTGTAGACCAGGATTGTGCAGAGAGTCAAGGGGATTTCTCTGAGCCAATGCTCCCCATGTATCTGGCGACCTCGCCCCCTGGCCCGCTACCACACTTTGTACATGTTTGGGCTTTGAAATCGACATCTTCCTGTGGACCCCATCGCCTGCAAACACAAAGAGCACCAACCATTACCATCACTCCTGGAGCTCAATTATTACAGGACTGTCTCTTCACTTCCACATTAAGAGTGAAGAGTGATAGAACAAGGGAACGTGGGAGGAGGAGCAAGATGACCCCAGACCAGAAAAGCCTTCCTCCACCAGCTGGGAGAGCAGAGGACAAAGAAGGAGGTGCTGAAATTACACACCAGGCCAGAGGCGCTCCATTCTCATTCAGGCACCAGGGAAAAGGGATGGCTGCCACTGAAGAAAAAAACATCCCAGCAAAATGGTCCAGCCTACACCATCCTTCTTTAGATTATACTCTTTCTTTCCCGTTGATTCAGGCAAGCAAGCAGAGAGGTTCTCACTCACATGCTTGTGATTCTGCTGCTCCTTCTCTACAGAGGTCTGGTATCCAGGGCTCCTCCCCTTCCTCAAGATGGGCCACCAGGTAAGGCTTGGGAAAAGCAACTCCTATTCATAGAAAGAAAACAGATCAACACCAATGTACCTATGAACACACTCATTCCTGAAGGCAGCTCAACCTTATTATCTTCAGGTAACATAGGGTCACTGGGTATGTCCTCAGAAAGATTGCCACAGTGATATACTTTGAAAATGGAAACATCAAGCCAGGCACAGGTACCTCACGCCTGTAATCTTAGCCACTCTGACTCTGGGATCTGAGAATTGAGGTACAGAGTCAGCTATAGTTAGAAAGTCTGTGAGATTCTTTTTCTTTTTTTGTTCGGATAATGGATACAGCGTTTATACTTACATTTCCCAGGTAGTAGGTGCATTGTTTCTCACACATTGATACCCCTTCTCATGTTTTTGTCCCAATTTCCCTCCCCACTGTCTGAGATTCTTATCACCAATTAACTACCAGAAAATCAGAAGTGGGAGCAGTGGCTCAGAGTGTTAGGGCACTAGCCTTGGACAAAAGAGCTCAGGCACAGTGCCCAGGACCTAAATTCAAACTCCATGGCAGACAAGAAAAAAAGAAAGAAGAAAGAAAGACAGACAGAGAGAGACAGAGAGAGAGACAGAGAGAGACAGGGAGAGAGACAGAGAGAGAGAGAAGGGAAGGGAGGGAGAGAGGGAAGAAAGAAGGAAGGAAGGAAGGGAGGAAGGAAGGAAGGGAGGAAGAACGAAAAAGGCAAACCTGGGATTGGAGCTGTGCCTCAAGTAGCAGAACAGTAGAACCATAGCCTTGAGCAAAAAAGCTCAAAGACAGCTCCCAGGCCCTGAGTTCAAGCCAAGGACAGACACAAGATAAAAAGGCTTAAAAATAAAAACAAACAACCAATCTTTTTAGTGCTTGGAGGCAGGGTACACTAGCATACCAGCACATGAGCAATGTGTCACGTAGCAACTTCAAGTCCCTGTCTCACAACAACAACAACAACAACAAAAATGGTGACACTAGTTCAACAAAGAAAACCATAAAACTCCCTGGAAAGACACACACATTTATCTGGTAAAGATTAGAGAAAACCAAAGAAAAGTAGCTAGTTTACCCTATAAGGTAAAAATTACAGAGGTGAACTCTTAGAGTGGAAAGGAGGCTCTGTCTCAAATACCCCCTCCAGCCCTAAGGTACTGAGGTGCACTGGGGGAGCAACTTCTTTGTATTACCCACTCTCAGCAGCAAGGAAGATGCCCAGAAAGAGGAAGGGCTGAGTTTTGCTACAGCCACTTACTATGTTACCAGGCATGCAAAGGCCAATTCCTTCTCAGAGGCAGAAGATGTGAACATTACTTCTGTCACTCAGGTTTAGGTGCTTCTTTTCTCACCCAGCCTGTGAATCTTGGTTTCATCTTACAAAATATAAACCAATTTTTTGAAGTGTCATAGAGATGAGACGGTAGAGGCATGTTGGCAAAGGAAAGGGAGACCACACCACTTGCTTTCCTTTCTCCATTTCTCTACACGTGAAAATCAAGTTCACAGCTTCATTCTACATGGGACTAATGTGGATGATGCCAGGAAAAGATGCTTCTAAATTCTCTGAAGTGCAATGGATATAAAGAGCAACTGTGACAATAATGAATTTAACCTAAATGAAACATAGGATTCAGGTATAATTGGCATCTATGCATAATTAGTCCATTCATAGTTTTGTATACAAAATTAGCCTGATGATGTTAATGAACTTCACTGGCTCATACATTTACTGAATATATTTTCATGTCCAAACCATTTAGCTATAAACTCCTACTGAGGCAACAGGGAGCCCACAACACATTAGTGGCCTGATGGAGAAATGCATCTCCCCTTGCATGCATAGTAACCAACAAACAAGAAAACTCAGAAATAAAAAGAATGTATATGGGCCAGGTGGAAATGAGAGTGTGTATAGCGAGGGAGAAAGGTCACTTACCCAGTGATACAAAATGGCTATAGTTCTCTAGCATCACCTGCTTGTACAAGATCCTTTGCTTGAAGTCCAGAAGCTTCCACTCTCTCTTCGTGAAATATATAGACACATCCTCAAAAGATACTGGCACCTATAATAAGCAATTCTGTGCCTGTGGGAAATTCAAATCCTGGGTTCCAGGGTGAGCTAGAATCAACATAACATGGGGGTGCCCCAGTTTTGGGATTGTTGGGTAACTATGGACAGGCTCAGTCACAAGCAGTGCTCTCAAGAAAAGAGTAGCTGATGAAGTTGCACAGCCAACATATAGAAGCCAGGAAAGGGGTATACTGACTCTGGGCTCTCCCCTGCTTGGAGACTCCCAGGTACATGTGGAGGGGCAGAGCCAGCATGCTAAGGGGAGATATTGAAGCCTTGAGGAAGGAACACACACTTACCTTGGATCTTTCCATCAGGACAATGGCTGCCATTGCCAGGGTCCTGCCACATCACCATCAAGGACCTAAGGGAAATGTGGAGAGCCCAGGTGAGACCAGGCAAGCCTGGATCAGGTACTAATTACAAAGAACCCAACTGCAACTTGTTTCAAAACATTTTTCTCATCAGATGGCACCAAGGAAGGCTGGGCTGTGGTGTATGTGAGAGTGACAGGAAACGAGGAAAGGGTAGTGCTCTTTTCTTGAGAAGTGCAGGGGCTCAATGCCAGACACCCCACCATGTATTGTCACTGCAGCAAGAGGTAAGGGATTTTCTCTCTCTTGTAACATCACTGAGGCCTCTGACCATGAAACCTTTCATATAACCACCTAGGGATTGTGTAACATACACTGTGTGCGCTGTGTGTGTGTGTGTGTGTGTGTGTGAACTGCAATATGCATTATGTTCCAGTTGTGCAGGCCAGAAGTCTGAGACCTATGTTCTGGCAGAACCAGTCTCCCTCGCTCTGAAGACTTCCTTCCTCACCTCTTCCAACTTCTGGTGGCATCTAGCAATTCTTGGTTTGCTACTACATCATTGCACCATTGGTCTGCATCTTCCAATGTCTATCTTTCTTATTTTTTTGCCAGTCCTGGGGCTTGAACTCAGGGCCTGAGCACTGTTCTTGGGCTTTTTCAAGGCTAGAGCTCTACCACTTGAGCCACAGCACCACTTGCAGTGTTTCCTATATATGTAGTACTGAGGAATTGAACCCAGGTCCTTGTGTATGTTAGGTGAGCACTCTACCATTAGGCCAAACTCCTGGCCCCTATCTTTCTTTTGTGTGTCCCGAACTGGGATTTTACTCCCTCTTCTTCCCCTTCACTGAGTCATGAGCCAGGATCCCATGCCTACTTCTTCCACTGGGGGCCAGCCTGACCAGCTACTCTTTCCCCCTTATTTCATTCTTTTCTTCACTATCTTCCCATTCTGCCAGGCATCTCTGATCCAACATCCTCAGAAGCTCCATTGTCAATCCCTTTTCACCTTGGCTCTGAGTTTCTATAGAAAACTCCATAGCATAATAGAATCTTCATCTGCAAATTGAGACTTGCTAGTACTGACCAGAAAGAGAGGATCAGGCTACTGAGAAGTAAGTGACAGGGAGAACTCAGGGGAATAGGAAGAGGCTCTCCGAAGGAGTGATTTCAGGCTGAAAGGTAAAGGTTGCAAGTGGACAAAGACAGTAGTGGGCTAAGGACACATCCCCTGCCCTCAGCAGGCCCAAGCTTATGTTCATGTTGTTGAGGACTGAGAAAATGAGCACAGATAATGAATTCAAGTGAGGACATCAGGGGAATCAGGCAGAAAAAAATGTGTGGAACACAAATCACATTGGCTTCAGACTTTTTTGCATCACTTCTCTAAGCCAGAAGACAATGTAAAAGAACATTCACCTCAAAAATGTTATTTTTTTCAGTTTTTCATGAGTTGTGGGGCCTGAATTCAGGGTCTGAATAGCCCTGAGCTATTCACTCAAGGCTATCACTCTACCAATTTGAGCCACAGCTCCACTTTCGGTTTTCTGGTACTTAATTGGAGATGAGTCTCACAGTCTTTCCCACTGGGGCTGGCTTTGAACTATGATCCTCAGATCTCAGTCTCCCGAGCAGTTGAATTACAGGCATGAGTCACCAATTCCTGGCTCAAAAATGTTCTTTCTCTTTACCAGATTTAAGTAACTGTAATCACTTTCTACATCACCTTTATAGGAACAATAAAAATTTTAAAAGTTATTTCTCTTTAACTTGAGACTATCAACATGAAGGTCTTGGACAGAGGAGGATACAAACTAGGTAACAGCTAGTAGGAGGAGTGGGTGAGGAGAGCTTTTCTGAATGAGTGTAGTTAGTGCCACAGGAATGGAAGAGGGGACAGCTTCCTAGGAGCTCAAGGATAGCCATAGTATTCAACGACATTCAAATTGGCCCCAAATCCCTTTCCATCTCTGACAAACTGCCAATCAACATCAGACGAAAATGAAAGTCATGTCTTTAAGACATTTATATGAATCAGCAAAAGGATCTCTAAAGGTGGAAACTATGCTGGAAGTATTAGGTGAAAATTGGAGGAGACTGAGCTATCAGATATCAACATGTCATCCTCTGGTTGCTCCTTGTAACACAGAAATTCAAGCTCATTGTGCAGCAGAAACAGACTGGCTACCAGATTGCAGTGGGGAGGACCTTGCCTAAGTCATTTGATGGCATGCTAATTTTGGCCACTGTACTTGATGTCCAGTATTCAGAGGACTCCAGGGACCAAGGGAGCAGAAAGATGCCACAAAGCAACATGGGGCACTTCCCTCAAAAGTCAGTGTAGGGGTAAAAAGGAGGTTGGAGAAGAAGACCCTTCCATAAGAAAAGAGATTTAAGGAGCCCAGCACTCAGGCAAAACAAAGGAATTATATAGTCACCAAAAGCATTGAGGATAATGGAAAAGCAGTGGGCTATCAGAAGCTAGTAGGGGATTGGTTGTTAGAACTCAGGTGTTCGGTGAATAATGGCACTGAATAATAGAAGAAAATTTCCACTTTAGGAATGCATGTTGAATCATATGAAGAAGAACTAGCAAGCAACTTACTTCAAAATATTCCCGAAACAGCAGAAAGAATGAAACAAATGGGGCAAGATGGTGACTGCTGCTAAACCTGGGATACAAAATACCTGAGATTCACTGGACTATTCTTCCTTCCCATTTGTACATTGACCAGTGTTACTAAAGTGTTTGTATTGTAAATGACACCCTTTCTCCACTCTGCAAAGTCCCAAATGTTGCATGTTTCATCCCAGGGGCAGTTGGCAATGGAATATGATGGGAACTTCAAGAGATGGGGTCTAGTAGGTGTTTACATCATGGGGAGGGGTATGCTCTCAGAGGGGACAGTGGGATTCCTAGAGTCTTCCTCTTCTTTTTCCTTTGCTTCCATGTGATGAGGCAAATGGTTTTCCTCTACCATACTGACATGGTCTGGCATGTCGATCATGGGCTGAAAGCTCATCTGAGAGCTAAAACATACTTTTCCTTCATAATCCTATTATGTAAGGCATTTCATTTTGTACTGGAAATATTTGCATTTTAAAAAATATCAAAGAGGGGGTCAGAGTTTGGCCTAGCGGTAGAGTGCTTGCCTAGCATGCATGAAGACCTGGGTTTGATTCCTTGGTACCACATACATAGAAAAAAGCTGGAAGTGGTGCTGTGGCTCAAGTGGTACAGCTCTAGCCTTGAGAAAGCCCAAGGACACTACTCAGGCCCTGAGGTCAAGGACCAGGACTGGTAAAAAAAATATGAAAGAGGGCTGGGAGTTTGGCCTAGTGGTAGAGTGCTTTCCTAGCATGCACAAAGACCCAGGTTCAATTCTTCAGTTCACTTCCACATACATAGAAAAAAGGCAAAAATGGTGTTGTGGCTCCAGTAGTAGAGCTCTACCCTTGAGAAAGTCCAAGGACAGTGCTCAGGCCCTGAGTTCAAGCCTCAGGACTGGAAAAAAATATGAAAGACATCCTAAATTTTTAGATAGAATTCAGAGCACTTGGGGCTGGGAGTTTGGCCTAGTGGTAGAGTGCTTGCCTAGCATGCATGAAGACCCAGGTTTGATTCCTCAGTCCATATACACAGAAAAAAGTCTCAAGTGATGCTGTGACTCAAGTGGTACAGCTCTAGCCTTGAGAAAGTCCAAGGACAGTGCTCATGCCCTGAGTTCAAGGCCAGAACTGGCAAAAATAAAAAGCATGTAATCTACCAAATAGACAAAAATAAATCTGCCTCATCCTGTGATAGTCTGAATGGTGGACATTGTAAGGAGGTGTGGATATAAAATATCTTATAGTAGACTGACATTAAATGCTTGTCATTGAATTTATATAACGTCTCTATAGAACAAATTCTGTACATGTAGCATGTTGAGAGGTCTAGCCCCAAGTGACCAGCATCTCTCCCAAAGAGGTGGGAACAAAATAGTCCAGAATTGGTAACAAAAAGGAAGCAGAGAGAGAGGGACCAGATCCTGGGTGTGTATCTGCAAGGATATGTTATGGCTGAGACTAGGGCCTGCTCTTTTCCATCTTTCAGACTTTTATACCCCAAATGGAGTCATGGTGGTAGAGACCTGGGTACCTCTGGAACACAGGAAGGACAGTGATGCAGACCCAAGCCCATCATTTCTGCACAGTTGTCCACCCTCACCCCATCCAGGTCCCATGCAAGTAGCCACCATTGACTGGAATAGCCTGGCATCTCGTCACAGCAAAACAGTACAGAGAGAACAGGATTTCAGGATTCTTCCCCTGAGAGACTTCTCAGCCTGGTTCCAAGACAACCTGAGATCGGTATCACATGTTCGAGCACACAGAGCACACCATCTCTGGCACTGGTTTGGTGTCTAGGACTCAGAGCCTTTCCTCACCAAAGCAAACCATGGCACAGGTCAGTGACACCTCTAGTGGCCTCAGCCCCCCTCCAGGAAGTTGACTAAGAAACACAATGTTCTCAATTTTAAAAGGAGAATAAAAGAGTTATTTTGAGGATTGTTCAATGAGTTAAATATAATTACCATATAATTTAGCAATTGCACTCCTGGATATATACTCAAAGGAATTAAAAGCAGGTGTTCACATATAACTTACAAACTCGTGTCCATAGCAACCTTAGTCACACTAGACTAAGGTAGAAATAACCCAAATGTCTATGACAGACAACTAGATAAACAAGAGGTGGTCAATATAAACATTGGAACATTATTTGGCCATAACAAGGAAGGAAATTCTGACACATGCTCCGATGTGGATAAACCCTGAGGATCTTTTGCTAAGAAAGCCAGACACAGACACAAAAGGCCACATATTGTATAATTCCATTTATATGATGTAACACAATATTTCACAAGAAATCTCTTGACCTAGTTTTGTAGCTGTGGCTAAAAATCCTCTTCTCTGTCTTTTGTATGCATCTTTGAAGCCCTCATTCCCATTATTCCCTAAATCAGAACCCCACTGCGTCCTTCTTGTGGTCCCACTCTGAGACTTGATCCCAGACAACTAGAGAGAGACCCTGAGCCCCAGTGCCCACGAATCTTTCAATGAATAAGAACATCCACAGGGAACCACCTCCATCCCCAGGCTATGTATAAGTTCCCCCTGAAATTCCAGCTTGCTGTCCCAAGTAAGCCCCTGTGTGGCCCTGTGTGTCAGTGTTCTGTCATTCAGAGCAGCAACTAGCAGCGTTATTTCTGCTTTTAATCAATACCTGAGTCAGTGTGTGAAGAGCTAGCATCGAAGAAGATCTTTAAATCTTATAAACACACAGGATATGTGTAGGATAGGCATGTCCATAATCAGAAAGCATACTGTCAGGGGCTGGGCCTAGAGGGGAAGGGAGGGGCCCGTGTCCTGTGTTTTCTCTTGGCATGGTGAGGGTGTTCTGGAACTACACACATAGAGGTGGTAGTTGCACAGCTCTGTGAATTTATTAAATGCTTCTGATTTGTTCGTTTCCAAGTGGTGAATTTTGATCTAGACCTCTCACTGCGATATGAAAAAGGAGGGAAAATGGCTGGGAGTTTGGCCTACTGGTAGAGTGCTTGCCTAGCATGCACAAAGACCCGGGTTCAATTCCTCAGTACCAAATACATAGAAAAAAGCCAGAAGTGGTGCTGAGGCTCAAGTGGTAGAGCTCTAACCTTGAGAAAGCCCAAGGACAGTGCTCAGGCCCTGAGCTCAACCCCAGGACTGGCAAAAAAAGGAGGGAAAAGAGGTACTATTGCAATTATTTATGCCTACAGACTGACTATGCAAACATTCCATTATAATATACTGGTGCAACATTAAAAATACACAAGAAGAGACTATCAAAAATGCAAGTGTTTTAGGTCACAATTATTGGTTTTGAAAAACAGTATAATCTTGTACCCCCATACTCCACCACTACCATATTGAATAGCTACTTCTTGAAAAACTTGGAAGATGAGGACAATATCTGTAGTCTCCTCACCCATAACATGAGGTGCAAAAAGCGATTGGTTGTGACTATCTAAGAGAACACCCCAAAGACAGGATTCTGTTTTCACAGAAATCAGTAGAGAAAATAACAGCAGAAGATGCAGTGAAGGTATGGGTTATACTAGGTGTCCACGCATCACAGAGTCTCTCCTTGAAGTGTACTCTTTGAAAGTGAGCTATAATTTCAACTTCCACAAAGGCTATCACAAGTCTTTTCGTCATACACTGTAACCCTGGAACCCTGGTGGTTAGCATGGCACTGGAGCGTGAGTATAAGCAACCCCTGCAAGGAGCTTGGTGAAGCTGAAGGGCAGCTTCCTCCTGCCAGACTAGCAACACCAATGACTACTTGGGGGCTTCCAGAGCACAGGACAGGCTGCAGGTAGAAGGCTGGTCTGGAAGCTTAGATTTTATACAACATAACACTGAGCACACAGGCAAGTGTGCATCAGACCCACGCTTCATGTAAGAAGCTAGGAAGGTTCATCATTCTATGTGGCTTCTAGTTTCTTTCTACAAGGGGCTTGAGCCCCCTGGCCAGCAGCTGACTCCTTTACTGTTGATTGCGGTGAAACTGCGTGTGCTAAGCAGCCTCACTTGTGCAAGAAGGGACAAGAGGAGGATAGACCAGAGCTGGATGCCCATAAAGAAGAAGTGTGGCAGAGAAAAAGGAGAGTCAGCCAGCTTCACCAAAAGCACCTTAGCCCCATCTTGCACACAACCACTAGGTGGGGTGCATTTCCCGAAGAAAAGTTGAACAAGAAGCCACACATTAAGACTGAGCTGGGAGTACGAACCCTACTGAGCCTTCTGGGAGGTGGAATTTGGATTTTTTGTGCACAAGTAACACGCAGGTCTACTTGGGGTAGAGAATTCTCATGGGTTCAGGAGCACAAGACCCCAGGTATCTTCTCAGCCCCACTAGTTTTTCCTACCTTGAGGACTTGTCACCTGTTACTACCATCATAGAATAACCAAGGAAGGAATACCAAGGAACTGAGGCTGGGTGTTCCCACATCCCAGTCCTAAGTAGACCTTTCAGAGAGCCCTCTAACAAGTTGCCAGGCAAATGCTTTCTTCAGGCTTGTCCTGATGGGGTCCAGGCTGCCCTAGACATGCCAGTCTGTGAGACAGGTGGGTGTGGTCCTGTCCTTCTCTACTCGCAATCCTTAAGGACATGCATGTGTCAGAGTACAACCCCCATGACTCTTCCCGACATTCCCCTCCTCTAACCCTTCCTCTGTTGCAGACATTCTGGCCGCCAAGCTGTACAATCTGTCCCCAGAAGCCAAGCCACAGCAGGTCCAGGGCCTTTGCACCAGCTGTTCCCTCTGCCTAGAATGGTTTTCAAAAACATAAGCACGTGGCTTACTGTGTTACGACGTTCAGGTCTGCAAAAATATTGCACTGGAAATGAGATCTATTTTAACTGCACTATTTAGAAGTTGCAACTGGACTCCCCCCACCCTTTTGAGGTCTTAGTTTTAACATATTCTGTAATTACTCATTTAAACCATTTACAGTTTATTCTTTGTGCTAAGTCACCAGAAGTAGACCCATAGAGTAGAAATTTTTGCCAATCTGGTCCCTGATGTGTGCAACAACCTGGCCCATAGAGGGTAGTTGGGAGACATTTGTTGCACTAAAGTAGTCATAACCAGTCCTGCAGGGAATCAAGGTGCACTGTTCCCTGTTCAGCATAGCCCTGCTCACTCCCTCTCCTCCTTCCCCACCTTCATTCAGTCTTGGCTTCCTCTTCCTTGGCTTGAATAGGCTTTTGACCTTTCCTGGCATGCGGTTAGCATATCTGAAACCAGTCAACCTGTCATCCTGGGAGGCAGAACACCCACCTGGGAGATCCACGGGAGTTTGACCTTGGGTGTCACGCACACATCCTGTGATCCCACAATGCCAGCCTTCCAAGAGTTCTTACAGCTAGACGTGTGCACAACTCCAAACTTACCCGGAGTGGATTGGCGCTGTGATGATCCTGTGCCAGCCTCAGGGTTAATGTCTGAAAACCGCAGAAGAGAACAGGGAAACATTGGCTGCAGCTAGCGCCCCCCACTGCCCCTCTACCCTGGTGGCCCTAGAAAGGACAAGCCCAAGAGCCAGCTTTTCTCCACCATAGCTCTCTTTCAAGAGCCTCCCTGACAATCTGTAGGCAGCTGCCATTGCCACCGCTGCTCCCCCTCCTTCCTTCCACTCCCCATCCACCTGCATCCGCCCTGCCCTTCTGTACCCCTGCTGTGGTGACAGGCCTAGGTTCGGCTCTCAGGCATCCCTGCCTAGGATGGCATATGGGCGATCCTCAGGCAGCGAGACTGTCGGGTACCCACCCCCGCCCCCGCCCCCGTACAGACCTGAAGCCAAGGCTGCCACCTCCAAGAAGCCCTCCAGGGCGCGGTCCCCAGAAAGATGAGGGTTGCCAACACGTCTGGATTTCTCCTTGGGTGCTGCACAGCAAGCGCGCGTCTGGCACCGCTGTCCGTCGGTCCGCTGGCGCTGCGCTGTAGAATGGGGCGGTAAGCGGGCGGGGCCGGGGTGGCGGCGGCGGCGTGGGAACCGGGCGAGGGGGGAACGTAGAGCATGCGCGGCGCTGCGGGAGGGCGGCCCGCCCCAAACCCGCTCCACAGGAGCCTCTGGTCTCGCTCCCCATGTACACTGGGGCATTTCTGCCTTCCATCTGAGCTGCACTGAGGGCTTAGGGTCACAGTGGTCAGCATACAGTCCCTGAAGAAGTCAGAGAGGAAATGGTAGCTGACCAAGCATCTTCCTTAGGCCAGGCCTTTGAGCATTATGTCTATCTGTTCGTCTGTCCATCTTTCTGGAGTCCATAGAACCCATTGCGGAGTATTTCTACCATCAGGTATACAGGGCACAGTCTGTCTCCCAGTAGGGACAAGCTTCCATCATTTAAAAAACAAGGATCAGAAAGTGGGGGTGGGGTCTGAAAGGGAACTTGGGAGATGGGGTTGTGGAGACAGATGGAAAGAAAAGAGGAAACCCCAAAATATGGGTGCACATCCTAACCTCAACGCCCTGAGACAGTGACCTTATTTGCACAAAAGAATGTTTGCAGGTGCCATTAAATGAAGGACACGGAAGTAAGACAATCTGGATGATCCACGTGGCCTTAAGTCCACTGACACGTATCTTCCACAGAAGACAGACGCCCTGTGCATAACGAGGAAGAGATTCCGACAATGTGGTCACAAGCCAGGGAGGGCTTGGAGCCCTGGAACTGCTGAAAGAGCCGTGAAGTCCCTTCCCTAGCATGTCTGAAGGACTTCACACTGGGACTTGAGTCTCTGGCCTCTAGGATAAACAGAGTAAATCCTGTTTGTGTGAACATAAGTCCTCCATGGTCCGGAGAGGAGGTGACGCAGGGTGTTGGTACCCATGTCATTTAGTAACTGGATGGGGGCTGGGAGCCTTGGTAGTAGTCCCCAGGGCGCTTGGGCAGCAGTGTTGACAGAGGTGCCTGAGAGCCTGTGAGCACTGAGAGTACAGGTATAGCCCACTGTAGCATATACCCCAAGAGGGTCTAGTGAGAAGAGACCCAGATAAAAGTCCTAGTGAAGCTAACCATTTGTGGAAAGTTAGAGCTCCCTAGACAGTCTGAGTTATTGAGTAAGTGTGGACCAAAGGACACCATGGATGGCTTCATAGTGAGACAACAGTCAGATGGCAGCTCCACAGAGGCCAGCTGGCATCCTCTGGTGGCCTGCATGTGCAGAAAGGTGGTATAAAGGAAGGATGTGTAACTTTTGAACTCTGTTTTCTTAGTCTAGGTCACTTTCTAACTTGACAGACAGGAAGGTGAGCGTGTGTATAGATAGCTTGAGTTGCTGGTCTGGGAGAAGTAGTTTACGTGAAGCCCCCTTCCACTTCATTACTGCTGAGATGCAGCACATAGTCAAAGGAGTGGAGTGTGCAGTTGTCTTTCTCCAGTGATGGCAACTCTGCGGGGAAGTAAAGAGTCAGAGTACATGTGGCCCTGTCCCAGCTCACCCAGACTTCTCCGTAACACTGCAAAAGGGCCAGAATTCTGAACAGTTTATAAGATGGAAGCTGTCATGTTTCAGGTGGGGCCAGACCTCAAGCCCTATGGCCTCTGCAGCTTGAAGGTGTTCTTGAGGAAAATAGAGGGCAACAGGGCCAGGTCTGGGTGGCAGGTAGTAAGATCTGCCCTGCCTAAGAGAGAAATGTATTTATCTCTCACAAGACATCTTTGTATTCACAAGTATTGGACTTGGAATTCAGATGGCATCACAACCACGAAGTGACTATACACGTCCTTGCTAAACAACAACATTTTAATAGGTCACTTGAACAAAGGTTCATAAATGTTGCAGAAGGGACCCAGAAATGGCACTCTGCTGTAGCATCTCAACATGACTACCAGTGTCCTGCCAAACAGCTCCTACTATTTTTCTCCAATAGCCCCATCACAGTTCTTGTTCATGGATGCATGACCACCGAAACCTCCGTTTAATAATCCTCTCAATGTGTTCACAACTGTTCCGATTGAGCACGCCCCACCCTCGTTGCCTCAAGGTGGTGGACTATCACTCTGACCTCTTATTACTTGTATTTTCCTTGACAATACTGGTGATTAAATTCAGTGATTTGCACTTCATAGACACCACAGCCATGTCTCCAACCCATACTTGACCATTTTTCTGTTTTAGCTCTGGATTTAGACTGCTCCCTTGTGCTTGAGAGTGTCTTTTAGTGTCAACTTACTACCACATGCTTGCTTGTTTCTGCCAAAGAAAGAAGATATGACAAATGTGTCTTCTGTGGAGAGAAACAGAATTGTTCACTTCAGTACCTCTGTGTTATTTGTTCAATAAGTTGTCCAGGTCACTCACAGCTCTTCAAGAGTTATCATGTGCAGCTGTGCTTGACCCACATGGTTCTGGCATTGAGGATAGAGGTTACCATGCCCTGAGACATATGGCCAAGTGACAGAACTTCAACTAAAGGGGGTTCTCCTAGAAAGAAAGATGGGAGGCATGACTCTTGAGAGGGCAACCAGTAGTGCTCAGTTACCAGGAATCCCTTAAGGTGACACAGACCACAGACAGGAAAATGACCATGGTGAGGACGTGGAGAACCATCCAGACGTGCCAAGACTTACCGAGAGAGGGACCATCCAATTGCCCAGAACAGTCGCTCAGCCCGAGGCTGATTTGGGATTGACCTTACCTACTAGTGGCATTATTCCTCCTATTTCCTGGCCTATGTCCATGCATGGAGATGAAGGACAAGTGAGGCACAACTATGAATGAGTCAATCTTTCAGCCACTTGGAGCTTTCATGATGCCCCATTTGTGTGACTAGCCCAGATGGATTCCTGGAGTTCATGCTTCCCTCAGTTGAATTTTCCACAAACATGCCCTAAACTTAACTAATGGTTTCATATATATATACATTATATATTATACATTTTTATTGCTGTGGTAACGTATTGAGGGATTACAGTTATATTCATTAGGTAGTGGGTATATTACTTCTTGAACATTGATACCCCTTCCCATGATTTTCTCCCACTTTCCCTCCTCCTACCCCCCACAATCATATAGTTTTTCCCCTTCCCTTTCCTATTCAAATAAACAAAATAAACATATAAAATATACCAGTCAAATACAGTAACAATGTGACATAAACCATGAAGGGAAAAAAAAAACAGAAAAGAAATAACTTCACATAGTACATTAAGAACAACAATCACAAAGATGAACCCCTTGTTTTCATATCCTGCAGTTCATTTCACTTAGCCTCATCCTATATGGCTATATAGCTTTTGAGCTATTGTGATCCTCTGCTAGGAAAATCCTAGACTTGTACAAATGATGACAAATGAGGGAAACAATGGAGCCTATGTTCCTTTGGGTCTGGCTTACTTCACTTAATATGATTTTTTCCAAGTCTTTCCATTTCCTCAAAAATTGGGCAACATTATTCTTTATGATGGCAGCATAGAATTCCATGGTGTAAATATACCACATCTTCATGATCCGTTCATCTACGGAGGGGCATCTGTGTTGGTTCCATATCTTAGCCATGGTGAATAATGCTGCAATGACCATGGTTGTGCTGGTAGGTTTGCTATGGCCTTGTTTCTGTACATTTAGGTAAATGCCGAGGAGTGGAATTGCTGGGTCTATGTTCAGTCTTTTGGTTGAACAAGTTTAAACCCCCATCAACAGTGTAGTAGCGTTCCCTCACGGCCACAACCCCACAAGTATCTGTTATTATTAGATCTTTTATATTTTTTTAAACTCATGATTTCACACTGAGACATTTCCTCATCCTGACTGTTCAGTTGCAGTGAGTGGAATCCCCACGTACCCATGCCAAAGGCTAGGAAATAGAGATACATCCCTTTTTCATTCGAGTCCCACCAAACATGGGCTTAGGATGGAACTCCATATGTTTAAGCATAGTATAATCTTTTATTGCTCCATCATACTACCATGATTGTTTCCAGGGTTTAGGAATATATCACAGAAGATATATTAGCCTTCATACATACATTCTGCATACCCATAATTTTTCTACAAAGAAGGTAAGTAAAGATATGTAAAACAAAATTGTGACTGTGATGTATCTACATGTGTGTGTCACCACATTCAGTCTGATCATTTTATATTACTTTTCATCATAAACATCCACAAGGGCACAAGGTTAAAGGGACAACATACTCTGGCCAATCCAGCCTCACTGAACAGCTTGATTTCTCTGACTTAATTTCTCTTATTGTTTCTCTCTGTCCTTCTATTCCTCTGTTCCTCTGCTCCCTCAATGCAATGTGGCACTATTTTTCTCGACTAAAAAGTATCATATTCTACCAACACCAGGATTATTTCTACTGAAACTTTTTTTTATTAAGACTGAGTTTTTACATCATATTTCAAATGTCATGTTGTAGAAACAAGTATTCAAGAAAAAAATCTCTATATGCAATCATTGGCACATAAATTTAAGAACATAATTAAAATTAAGGTGAATCTTTGTATGTCATGGATACATATGATCTATATAATATTACATATCAATATATGTCTATAGAATATATATCCTATCATAGACCTATATGTCTATATAGATATATTTATATCTCCAAATTCATGTCAGTGACCTGGAGTACCTGAGTATTGAGTCATCGCTTTTGTATTGTTTAGATCTAATATCCACATATTAAGGAGACCATGTGCCTTTTGTTCCTTTGGTCTTGGCTTCTCTCACTCAACATGATCTGCTATAGTTCCATCCACTTCCCAGTGAATGCCATTATTTGATCTTGTCTGGTGGTTATGTAGAACTCCATTGTGTGTATGTATATATATATATATATACATATATATATCATATTTTTTGCATCCATTCATCTGTATTGGGGCATCTGGGTTTTTTCCATGTCCTGGACATTGTGAAGAGTGCAGTGATGAACGTGACTGTGCAGAACACCAGG
This sequence comes from Megascapheus bottae, assembly GCF_031878675.1. Taxonomy (NCBI): domain Eukaryota; kingdom Metazoa; phylum Chordata; class Mammalia; order Rodentia; family Geomyidae; genus Megascapheus; species Megascapheus bottae. The sequence goes on along the minus strand of NC_143547.1, from coordinate 104,356,440 downwards.
ATTTTGTACAAACAGGTTTCTTACCAGCTCTGTGGCTGCCTGGTCTTCATAAAAGAAATGGAAAACATCAGGTCACAATTTCTCAGGTTTCTTTGGACCTAGAATATAGACACATGGCCTGGGTTCCGATAAACAGAAGTACGTGCTTATGAGTGAATCAGATGTCCCAAAAAGGAAGAGAGAGGGGAATTATATGTTCTCCATTGGGATTGTGGTACCAGGTGCCTCTGATACTGTCTTCAGGCATGGTGAGAGCCATAGAAGGAACCCACGACAAGTCCAACACTAAGGTGTCCTCAGGACACGTATGATGATCTCCAAAGCCTCCCTGCCTGGTTCTGAAACAATGGTTTCCCCAAACACACATGGGAAACCTCTCCTAGCCAATTGCTATTGTGATTCTACAAGCCAGTCTGTTGGGGTCATATGCCACTAAAACACTTATCAGATCATGACTCAGGCACACTTGTGGGCACTGAAGGGATATTACAATGTTAAATATCTGCTGTCATACAATGAGTTCTTTCCAGTGTCTTAGCTGGAAGGGGCTGGCAAGATGAGACTTTGGTAAGGTACAGCCTCTGAAGACCAGAACTGTGCTCAGGGATCCACTTTGGAGTTCTCATAGCCTTTATCACAAACGTAAGTTCTGCAACAAATAGGGTCTCTACTTAGAGCTGATCACAGTAAGGGCTATCAACAAAGGGAGTAACTCATGAATGTTAAGCAGGGGTGGGGTATGTGTTACCAGTGTTGGATGTCAATGGAGTTATAAAGCCTATGCCTCCACTCCAGGGGTGAGAAATTCAAGCTACAGTCCTTCTAGCTACTCAGGAGGCTGAAATTTGAGGATCTCAGTTCAAAGCCAGCCCAGGCACTAAAGTCTGTGAGACTTTCATCTCCATTTAATCACCAGAAAACTGGAAGTGGTGTTGTGGCTCAAGGGGTAGAGTGATACCCTTGAGGTAAAGATCTCAGGGACAGTGCCCAGGCCCAGAGTTCATCTCCCATGACCGACCCCCTCCCCCCTCCCCCACAACCTGCCTGCAAAAGAAAAGTTTTTGTTTTATCACATGCTCAACTCCTTGTTGGAAAACGGTATTTTGATTACTGTAGGAACAAAAAACAATTTGAGATGTTTCCCTTTTCTGGTCTTCATTTTAAAATGCTCTGAAGATTACATATGCATACATATTTGGGTGCCAATCCTGGGCTTGAACTCAGGGCCTAAGCACTATCCCTGGGTTTTTTTTTCCTCAAGGCTAACAACATAAGTCAGGCTTTCCCTTCAGCCATGGTGAAGAAGCCCCACACAGATGCTCTCTCTAGCACAAAAGAAATCCAGGGCAGAAAATGAGTAGAAAAACCTCCTGGAAACACAGAGACTAAGCAACAGAGACAGGGACCATAGAAAATGCAAGGTTGAAGGAAGGAAATAGTACAGGTAAGAGTGCTATTTGTAAGTGCATGTGCCAGTGGGACTCAGAGGGTGCCATGCTGGATGTCTTAAAGCCAGAGGCATGCTTTGGGGTGAGCATAGCTAAGGAAAAGCAAAGAGGAGATGATCCTGAAAAGCGCACAAACAGATCGGGATCCCCAAATGTGGCATATCCTGTGCACCCTTTGCAAAACTCAGATTGGCCCCTGAGGTATGAAGGCACAGCATAGACTCCAAGAAAAGGATAATTTGAGATGTTTTATATTCTGGGTCTTCATTAAAAAATGCTACTAAGATTACATATGCATATATATTAGGGTGCCAATCCTGAGCTTTAGCTCAGGGCATGAGCACTATCCTTGGATTTTTTTTCTCAAGGCTAGAACCCTACCAATTGAGCCACAGCACCACTTCTGGCTTTATCTATGTATGTGGTACTGAGGAATCGAACCCGTGTCTTCATGCATGCTAGGCAAGCACTCTACCACTAGGCCACACTCCTGACTACGATTCTATTTTGTTGGAAAGAGTTCTGTATAAATTCAAAAAGGTTGTCAAAATTATTTCTAATTTAAACAATAATGGGATGGAAATATGGATTTCATATTAAGATCTGCCTCAGGTAGAAAAGTTATAGGAAACTATAGGGAAATATTTTTGGAATGTTAAAGGAAAGAAAGAGAAAATGCTTTTGACTAAGGAAGGATTTTGAAAGGTAAGCTACTTCCAAAAACGGAAATAACACTGAAGTAAGGAGGCTATCTCCTTACTGTAACTTCTCACAGTCATCCTGGTGCCTTGCGGAGTGGAAGGCGCTTTCCATCCAGAGCTGAAAAGTCTAGAAGTGAAAGAGGCCATCCATTGAATTGCAGAGATCATGTTGTTTAGCCTTAGGAGAGCTTTTGCTAATCCTTTTCCTTGATTATCTCCCTAAATGGTGTGATTTGCTCACTTCCAAAGCTATCTCCTTATATGCAAGGTTTGAGGCATATCCTCCTTAGATGGAAAGTTTCAGGCCTATTCCCTGGATAGAAAGGTATGCTAATACCTGAGCTACTTCCCATATAAGGTCTGCTTTTGTTGGTCTCCACCCCAAGCATGTGCTGTTTGTCTTTAAAAGCTCTGTGGTAGCTCTGCTCAGGGCTGCTGGTCTTTGAGATCTGAGTCTACCCACCACTATGAGCTCTCCAATAAAGTCTCCCTCAATCAAGACTTCTCAAAATGTGCCTTCTCTGTTTCTCACTGACTGAGTTCCCTTACAACAGAACAAGCAAGGATAATGAAATTAAAGAACGTTGTAGATGATACAAGGAAGTCCTTAAAAGCAATTTAAAAAGACAGGTTATGAAAGGTTTATGTATGTGATTAAATTTGCTGTAATTAAAAAAACAACAGACATATGTTGAGAGTCTGCATTTAGTGCAATGATATTACAACATCTAGTTATATGCCTCAAACTATTTTTCTCTGAGCAACATTTCTTTACAAACATGCTGAATTAAGATTCTATTTTCTGTCACAGGGTTTGAACGCTGGGCCTGGACGCTCTTCCTGAGCTCCTCAGCTCAAGGTTAGCACTCTGCCACTCTGAGCCACATCACCACCACTGATTTATTTGTGGTTAATTGGAGATAAGAGTCTCATGGACTTTTGTACCTGGGCTGGCTTTGAACCATGATTCTCACATCTCGGCCTACTAAGTAGTTGGGATTACAGGCATGAGCCACCGGCACTCGACTTAAAAAGATTTCGTTTTTATCAATGTAAAGCTTGTCTTCTACTAATTTGATCAAGCCTCAAACTACTTAGTAAACTGAGTTGTAATTAAATAAGTTTACGTATATGGTTTGAAAACAAAACCTTATAATTTGAAATGTTCAACAACCTATGAAATATGTGGCCTATACGGAGAAGCCTTAAACTTGATGGGAAAACAATCTACTGAGAATGCAAATTCGATCAAGGCAAAACGAATGGTCAATGATCTCTTTTTATACCTTACACCTTGAGCTTAAAGGACACCGTATATATGAAATGCACTTGTACAATAGAAAACAACTCCATTTGGGTTCACTTGTACTGTTGCCCCTAACTTGTAAGATCTGATTTATATTAAGGATTTATATATTACTAGCTGAAGAGTTTATATCATACCTATCCAAAGAGTCAAAACATTACTCCAAAAGCTAAGAGCTAAGTAAATATGTGTGCTCTCAGTGGGACTATGATGCTGTAGCTGGCTCCTGTGTATGTTAAATGTATTTGGGTTCCCCAGTGATCTCTAAATTAGAGATATGTGTATATGTTTCTAATTGTACTAAGGAGATTTATAGTACTGGTATAAATGGCATATGCAATGAAAATAAGACTTCTGTCAATAGCTAAACTGTTTTTCAAAATTTTAATCATTGCTATTTAAGGTTTTGTTTTTACTAGAGCCTGGATATTTCTGTCAAGCATTATGACCTAACTAATGGGAAAACGACTCAAGTAAGTCCTTATTTTAACTACTATAATTTTAGTTCTGTCTTTGCAAGGGTTAACAATAACTATGATGCTAGAAATCGCAAAGGAGAATAATAAAGCTCTGTTCTCTTAGCTCAATGTACTGTGTGTGTCAAATGCTAGGCTTACAGCAACTGATAACACCTTAACTTAATAAGGTCCTTCCTTAACCTTATGAAGTGTAGGGTCTTATTCAGATGTCTCCTTGAATTCTTGTGGTCTATAGGATACTGGACATCCATAAAAGCATTAGATCTCCCAACAAAAGATAAACTTATGTAAGCCATATTGTGACTCCAGTGAAACTAACTTTTGATCTTAAAAAAAGAATCGCCTTAAGGCCAGGATTATGGCCTACTGGTAGAGTACTTGCCTACAATGCATGAAGCCCTAGGTTTAATTCCTCAATACTACATGCACAGTAAAGGCTAGAAGTGGTGCCGTGGGTTCATAAAAGGAAGTTCAAAATGTATATGGAGCGAGACACTGGTGCCTCAGGCCTGTAATCCTAACTATTGAGGATGCCAAGATCTGTGGATTGTAGTTCAAAGCCAGTCCAACCATGAAAGTCAGGCCAAGAGTCCCAAGCCCCACAACCAACCAACAACAACTCAAAAACAAAACAAAACAGACAAACAAGCAAAAACAAGATTAAGAGACACAGGACAGGCTAGCTATCTAATTATGCCTTCCCACGAAAGGAGGTAGTAAACTGCCCCAAAAGAAATGTATTCATTACAGACTTAGGAAACAATAACCCCCCTGTATATCACATTAATAATAACAATAAGGGTTAAAAAAATAAATCTATATGCCTTCAACTTTGAAATGGTAGAAATCATTTCGTAGGTGAATGAAAGCAAAAGTAGCAAAGAAATGTCTGGCAAAACTAAGTCCTAAGGCTATTTTGGTTTTAGGTGGTCCCCAGGAGACCGGGAAATTTTTTTCCCCTCAGTTTCTCACCACTTTGACTCCCTTTTATTAAAACAAATCCTAGTGAAAACTTAAAGAAAAATAAAGATCAAATAGAAAGAGGTGGCACAGCAGAGAAGGAGGAGTAAGAGGCAGAACTAGAGGATATTGGAAAGAACACGTGAGACCAGAAAATCTGGAAATATTACTCTAGGCATACTTACTGGTAGGTACTTGGTATGAAATGCAGTACAGTTGTCTGATACCATGCGGGGCATATGGCTTTCTATGTATCATTGGAAACACCACAAAGTACACATGTTTATTGGCATTTGCCATTCTGGATGTCTTAGGCAGAGGCAGACTTTGGGGTGAGCACAACTCAGGGAAAGCAAAGAGGGGATGATCCTGAAAAGGGCACAAACAGATAGGGATCCCCAAATGTGGCATGTCCTGTTCACCCTCTGCAAAATTCTGACTGGCCCCCGAGCTGTGAATACACAGCACAGACTCCAAGAAATGAACCCAGTGCGGTCTTTGGTTGATGTCCAACACAGGTGAAACTGGGTTGGAGCCCAGGTTTACCTGGTCAAATAAGTAGAAGGAAAACAAGAGTAGTAGAGGCAGCAACAAAACCTCTGTGGAGACACATAGCAGAAACCCGGAAATATGAGCGACAGACAGTAGCACACATTATTGGTCATACCATGACACAATGCCCAATTACCAGGAGAAGGGAGAAAGAAGAGAATAAGTTACTAAGGGAATGAAGAAAAGGTCTAATGTGTGTTTTGGGTTTTTGGGTGTTTTTTGTTGTTGTTGTTTGGTTGGTTTTTGTTTTCGCTTGTTTTGCTTTGTTTTGTTGTTTGTTTGTTTTAAGCACTGGGAGGAAATGGCCCTGAGATGACCTTGCAATGTTTTGAAATGTGCCTAAGAACATAAAACACGCTTGTGATGAACGATATTTCAGATGAGAAAAAGAAAGCACTGAAAAGAATCAGTTATGAATCTAGAACTGAAGAGGATATAGATATCTGAAGTGAAAAGTTCACTGCATGCTGCCTTTCTGACACCGGGTCTGGCTGCATAACCTGGGCTGACTGACAACCGGTGACGTAAAGCAGGGTGGTCCAGAACTGGTGGTCCCCTGGCCTCAGCCTCTCTCTTGAGTGCTGGGACTGTGGGTTCACTGGAGAGCCACAACAACAGACTGTACATCACAGACATGAAAGTACAGAACAGGAAGAGGAGAGGAAGTAGAAATGATCCATTGCATGGAAAGGAGGGGACAAGAAGACTTTTCAAAGGAGCAGAGATATCAGAGCCTCAGGGAGTGGCAGGACCTTGCCCAAACATGTATGTAATGTTCATGTGGAAGTGCTGGGTGAGGGGGAGGGGGAAACAAAGAGTGAGTGAAGATTCCACACAGAGAGGGTGAAGGAGAAAGAGAATGTATGGATTCATTGAATCCCCTGGAAGACGAAAAAGAGGCAGAACCATACCCACGCAGTTTAGCGAGCTGTCAGAATGAGGCAAACCAAAGATGAAGGGGAGATGCGCTAAGGAACGTAGAATTACATGAAGCTTGACACATAAGGAAGAAGATCCACTGAGTTCTCAACAGAAGCAATGGGAGGCAGGAGACAATGGAAGAGCCTCTTGACACTCTGAAGGAAGGGGAGAGATCCTTAATTGCAGCAGTCTATTTCTTCCTCCACAGCAAGCATCCACCAAGAAGGAAGGCAAAGGAAGGCCACTTTGAGCCACAAGAAAGACTGGTGAAGTCATAAACTGACGTGTGCCAAAGGAAAGGAAGTATCTCAACCTACACAGAAAGAAAAAGCACAAGCCTTGATCTTGGGGTGGAAATGATGAGAGCAGAAAAAGGAGCTATGCTGCTAAGTCCTACAGAACTTCGGGTTGCTTTCCATTTATGCACTGTCAGTACACGTGGTGGCTCAAAACATGCGATAATATGTCATGTAGGACTTGATATATGTATAAGATACATATGATCAAACAGAGCATGAAGGGTGGCCCAAGGTGGGGAGGAGGCTCATGGGCAGAGGCAAAGGGAGATAAAGCAGGGTCCCTGGTTCCCAGGGCCACCTGCAAGAGGGGCTCCTGGTCCATCCCCACCTACCACCCTGAAAGGGCCTTTCTGAGGAAAGCCCGAGTCAAGGCTTCAAGCCTGTGCACTGCATGGCATTCTCATTGTTACGACGGAATGCACTGTGGCCATGGGTATGGGAGGTTGAAAAGCTGTCACATCACCACCACCTGCCAGCCAGTCCACACTGTCCATCCTGCAGGACCCCTTGTGGGGGAGGTACCCTCTGACCCTCTTCTCAACTCGTCTCAGCCCCAAGTTGTTCCAGACCCCGTCCTCCTTCCCGGCCTTGGAGCTCTACAGTCTGCTTATGTTCACTTCCCGAGTCTGTGGCGTTGATGAAGGTGCAGTGTACTGGCAGTTGATAGGTGGAGCTGAACGTCCTTGGCACAAGTACTGAAAGGTAATACATAGTAATAGTAAAATAATGATGGTAGTGCAGTGCAGTGTGCGTGTGCGTGTGCTGTGCTAGGGATGGAGCCAAGGCTGGTCGGGGGGGTGCTCGGCGCGCGTGGTAATCAAGTGCAATGGGAAGGCAGAGACTGTGAGGGTGGACGCAAGGAGGAGGAGAGCAGGAATGGGGCTTGCACGGGGGTGCGGGTGTTGGGGGGCTGTCAGAGGATGCGGAGTGGCAGTGAAGTCAAAGACGAGCCGAGACTTGGGGAAGAGCCCTGCTGAGTGCTCCGAGCCACGGAGAGAGCCGGCTGGGGTGCATGGCGGTAGTGCCGAGGAAAGGTGGGGGCAGCGGCCAATGGCACGGGGCTGACGAGAGGTCGGGGCCCCTCTGCAGCGCGCGCCCAAGGCCGCGGGTTGGCAGGTGCCACCCGAGGGAAGCCCGGCATAAGGCGGCGGGGAGATGGTGAGCCTGCGCCGTGGGCGCCAGCGCGTGGCTGTGCGATGGCGGCTGGGGGCTGAGGCGGGGTGCGCCAAGCAAGCCCTCAGCTTTCCCCTGAGCGGCGGGGCCAGGCGCCCGTGTCGCCGCCTGGCGGGCGGGAGGGGCGGGGGGGGGGGCGGGAGGGGCGGGGGGCGGGGTCACGTGGGCGAGGCTCTCGCCTCCCTCTGGCGCTCTGGGGGCTGGTCTCGTGCTTGGCCACGTGCGGCGCGAGCTGGAAAGGGGCGGGTGGAGGAGGAGGCTCCTGGGAGAAGCGGGGGGTTCTGGGGGAAAGGGGTGGAGCTCTGGCAACTCCCAGCGTGCCCTGGTTTGTCCGTTGGTCGCTCGCGTGCTGCCGACGCGCACAGACCTCTCCGGGCGGGCGCTGTGGTGGCCGTTGGAGCAGTCTTCTCCTCGTGGCGTTGGACTCCACTTCTGGCGCGCGGGGCCGCACTGTGGT